>NC_133117.1:17977534-18583864 GCF_022965805.1 Primulina eburnea
GGACGATCCGATCCTCTTCGGACGATCCGATCCACTTCGGACGATCCGAACCCTGTACCCTTCGGACCTTCCGAACCCTTATCGGACGATCCGAACCCTGCATGTCTTCCACGTGTCCAGACACCTGTCTTCGGACGATCCGAACCCTGATCGGACGATCCGAACTCTGCATGTCTTCCACGTGTCCAACCACCTGTCTTCGGACGATCCGAACCCTCTTCGGACGATCCGAACTCTATTCGGACGATCCGAACCCGCTTCGGTCCTTCCGATCCCACCGAAATATAATTAATCCAATAATTAACTCAAATTAGGCATCGGGATACTACATTCTCCCCCTCTAAAAAGGATTTCGTCCGCGAAATCGAGTCTGAAGAATGACAATTCTGAACAACAATACATTCAACTTAAGAATGAATTACAACTGAAAATACTACAACTAGAACATCTCTGGATGCTCTGACCGCATGCGACTCTCTAGTTCCCAAGTAGCTTCTTCAGTACCTCGGCGCTGCCACTGCACTAAGACAAGAGGAATAGTCTTATTCCGCAGTACCTTATCCTTCCGGTCTAAGATCGAAACCGGTCTTTCTACAAAAGACAAATCCGGATTCAGCTGAACTTCTGTTGGATGCAAAACATGAGACTCATCCGCTACGTATCGTCTCAACAAGGACACATGAAACACATTGTGAACACTAGACAGATACGGTGGCAAAGCTAATCTGTAGGCCAAGTCTCCCACACATTCTAAGATCTCAAAAGGACCAATGAATCTCGGAGATAGCTTACCCTTGAGTCCAAATCTCAGAATCCTCCGAAAAGGTGATACCTTGAGAAACACTTTCTCGCCTGCATCAAAATGAAGAGGTCTGCGCTTGGTGTTCGCATAACTCGCTTGTCGATCCTGAGCAGTCTTAATCCGCTGTTTGATCACAAGAACTTTGTCCATGGCCTGCTGAATCAATTCTGGACCCTCGACCTGTCGTTCTCCGACTTCCTCCCAGAACAGAGGAGTACGACAACGTCGACCATACAATGCTTCATACGGAGACATACCAATACTCCTATGAAAACTGTTGTTGTATGCAAACTCTATCAGTGGCAGATGATCCTGCCAAGCTGGCCCGAAATCCATCACACAAGATCTCAACATATCCTCAAGAGTACGAATAGTCCTCTCTGACTGACCGTCAGTCTCTGGGTGATATGCAGTACTCAAACTCAAGGTAGTGCCCAAAGCTTGCTGAAAGCTGCCCCAAAATCTAGACGTAAATCGAGGATCTCTGTCACTAACGATACTCACGGGCACACCATGAAACCGTACAATCCCCTGAATGTACAACCGTGCCATCCGATCGAAAGTGAAATCTCTGTTATATGGAAGAAAATGGGCAGACTTAGTAAGCCGATCCACTACCACCCAGATAGCATCTCTATTCCCCACAGACATAGGCAAGTGAGTCACGAAGTCCATCGTGATATGCTCCCACTTCCACTCCGGAATAGGAAGATTCTGCAACAAACCTCCAGGTCGTCGATACTCAGCCTTCACCTGCTGACAGACTAGGCAACTTCATACCTTTCCACCAAAATCGAGTCCTCAAATCCTTATACATCTTGTTGCTCCCTGGATGAACACTCAACTTGCTACGATGAGCTTGGGACAAAATCTCCTCCCTCAAAGTGTCATCTTCCGGTACAACAACACGACCAGATAAGCACAAAAGACCCTCGGACTGATAGTGGAATCCAGAAGTATTATCTCCATCAGCCAACCGAGCTAATTTCTGAACCTTAGAATCAGACATCTGAGCATCTCTAATCCGAGAATACAAAACTGGCTCGGACAAAATAGTAGCTATACGGATACTCTCTGTTCCCTTCCGATGCTTACAATTGAATCCCATCGAACAGAAATCCTGAATAATTCCAGATACAGCACAAGTCTGAAGAGCAGATAACCTCACCTTGCGACTAAGAGCATCGGCCGTGAGATTCGCAGATCCTGGATGATACTTGATCTCACAATCGTAATCTTTGAGTAGATCCATCCAACGACGCTGACGCATGTTCAACTCAGCCTGAGTGAACAGATACTTCAAACTCTTATGATCAGTGAAGATCTCAAATCGCTCACCATACAAATAATGGCGCCAGATTTTCAAAGCAAAAACGATCGCTGCTAATTCCAGATCATGAACAGGATAGTTTTCCTCATGAGGCTTTAACTGTCTCGACGCATAAGCAATCACATGCTCATTCTGCATCAGAACACACCCTAGTCCCTGTAAAGAGGCATCGGTGTAAACACTGAAACCACCAGATCCAGACGGTAAAGCCAAAACAGGCGCAGATGTCAAACGTCTGCGAAGTTCCAAGAAACTCTCTTCGCACTCTGATGTCCATTCAAATGAAACATCTTTCCGAGTGAGCTGAGTGAGTGGCTTAGCAATCTGAGAGAAGTTGACAATGAAACGGCGATAATACCCAGCCAATCCCAGAAAACTGCGGATCTCGGCTACTGTCGTCGGACGCGACCAGTTCAATACCGCTTCCACCTTACTTGGGTCAACTGAAACTCCCTCGCTAGAAATGACATGACCAAGGAATACAACCCTGTCAATCCAAAACTCACATTTACTCAACTTCGCATAAAGCTGATTCTCGCGAAGTGTCTGTAAAATAATCCTTAAGTGTTGTGCGTGTTCTTGCTGATCATGCGAATAGATTAAGATATCATCTATAAACACCACAACAAACTTATCCAAGAATTCCCGAAAAACCCGATTCATCAGATCCATAAAAACTGCTGGTGCATTCGTCACCCCAAAAGGCATAACCAGAAACTCATAATGCCCATACCGGGTCCTGAATGCAGTCTTCGATATATCTCCCTGATGAACCCGAAGCTGATGATAACCAGACCTTAAATCAATCTTGGAATACACAGAGGTACCTTGCAGTTGATCAAATAAATCATCAATCCGTGGCAACGGATACTTATTCTTTATCGTCGCACGATTCAACTGCCGATAATCTATGCAGAGCCGCATAGAACCATCCTTCTTTTTGACAAAAAGAACTGGTGCTCCCCACGGGGACACACTGGGTCGAATATACCCCTTGTCAAGAAGATCCTGTAACTGCTGTTTCAATTCTTGCATCTCCGATGGAGCTAAACGATAAGGAGCTCTAGAGATTGGTGCCGTGCCTGGCACTAAATCAATGCCGAAATCCACTTCCCGAACGGGAGGAAAACCAGGAATCTCCTCGGGAAAAACATCCGGAAAATCGCAAACCATTGGAATGTCACTGATACCGACACTATCTGCGGACGAATCAATAGCATAGATAAGGTAGCCTTCCCCGCCCGACTCTAAAGCACGACAGGCTTTCAGAGCAGAAACCACAGGCATCGGGGGTCGCGCTCCCTCTCCATAGAAAACCAACTGTCGCACTCAACTGGACGAAACTGCACAAACTTCTGATAACAGTCCACAGTAGCTCTAAACACAGTCAGCACATCTATTCCCAGAATGCAATCAAAATCCTCCATCGCAAGAATCATCAAATTAGCAGTTAAAACATTACCCTCAAACTCTAGAGGACAACCCAAAACTAGACGTTTAGCTAGCACCGAATGACCCATCGGCGTGGAAACAGATACCACAACGTCCAAAGAAGTGAAAGGTAACTTATGACGCTTAGCAAACCTCGCAGATATGAATGAATGTGATGCACCAGTATCAATGAGAACGTAAGCAGGTAATCCACATAATAAAAACACACCTGCGATAACTCTCTCGTTCTCCTCAGCCGCCTGATCCTGGTTAAGAGCAAAGACCTGCCCTTGAGTACGCGGTCGGAGGTTAGAACCCTGAGTAGACTGTCCCTGCTGTGGCCTCTGATGAACTGAAGCCTGAGAACCAGATCCTGATCCTCCGCCCGTCTGTGGACAATCTCTCTTCATGTGGCCCAACTCACCGCACTTGTAACAAGCACCCGCAACCTTGCGACAACGTTCCGTCGGATGATCCTTCCCGCAATGCTGACACGGGCCCTTCTTCTTCCCAAAATGGTGAACTCCTCCAGATCCAGAGGAAGAAGAAGTAGATCCAGCCTTCTTAAATGCTTGGGCGCGGGGACCCAAAGAACTAGTAGGACGAGCAGACTGCATGGCTCGACCTCTCAGCAAACTGCCCTCAGCTTGGCGACAACGATTCACAAGACCCTCATACGATGTCGGATCATCGCAGACAACAACCCGATCATAAATCTCCTGATTGAGGCCTTGAAGAAAATGGTTATACTTGGCCATAGCATTGTCACTGACATGCGGAACATACGGAAGCAACTCAAAGAACTTCTGCTGATACTCATCAACAGACAAACTTCCCTGCTTCAGATTGATCAACTCAATCGCCTTGGTCTGCAGAAGAGCTGGCGGAAAGTAAAGCAACATGAAAGCGGCTCGGAAATCGGCCCAAAGAACTCGACCCTGTCGCTGAACTATCGGTGCAGAGGTAGACCTCCACCACTTGCGCGCACCACCCTCCAGCAAGAAATCAAGGGTATCAATCTGCTGCTCCGCCGAGCACTGAAAAGTCTTGAAGCAGCTCTCCATCCTCTCAAGCCAGTTCTCCGCAACATCCGGAGTCTCACCGCCCGAAAGAGGTTTCGGCCCCATCTGCAAGAACCGATGCATACTAAAACTCCGAGGCTCATCACGACGGTGTTGACGACGTTCTCGATGCTCTCGACGACGCTCCCGATCGTCGTGGTCTCCCCAGCGTCCAACGCTGCCATGACTACTAGCATCGTCGTCAAAACCAGACATCTTTTAGCTACAAAAGTTACCAGAGATTAAACCCAAAAGAACAGTTCTAAATCCCAAAATCTTAATGCATGCTCTGATACCATAAATATAGTGACCCGTTCCAGAATCACCTACTAATCAGAACTTAAGCATGCAAAATTAACAATAAAACTGAATCAGGTAAAACAGCGGAAAAACAGTAATACAACCCAATCGAATCTGTAAGTACAAAATACTTAAACAACCAGATCGAACTAAATTCCAAGAACAAATACCAATAACTACAAGTCAACCTCTGCCAGCTCCCTGTCCACTCCCTCCTGGACCGTCCAACCTGAGACCTGCCCCATCGAATAGGGTGTCCAAAACAGAGATAAACCGAGGACGTGAGCATAAAACGCTCAGCACCGAAAGCATGAGTATACAAGACTATGACATGCATGTATGCAAAATGTACTGGATACCAGGATCTGGGTATATCGAAATACTGCTCAGGTAAATGACGTCAAGGTATGTAGCACTCTGCGCTGTCGCACCAGGAGGTGGCTCCCATACCAAAATAAACCTGTGGATATACCGGTGACCTGACCACCGTCGGCCAACGGGGTCCAACCATCCACAACAAACGAGGGCTGAGCACCCTCTCAACAGGCTATCTCAAAAATAGTCAGGCTCAACATGATTATGCAAATGCCGCATAATAAACCATGCATCATATGACAGATAATAATGCAACATATAAACATGCAACACATAGTAAAGCATACTCAATCCTGCTATCTCGGATAGTACTTTCGTACCTCAAACCAGTAGATCCTAGAAATCAGCCCTAGAATCAAGCCTGCGTCCGTAGTCAGCCCACTGATGCCGCTAGCTCCCAACTAGAGCACAGCTCCGCTACAAAACCAGTAGCTCCCCGCTAGTGCCTAAACCTCGGGAAAAGGCTAGAAACCCATCAGAAACGACTAAAACGCTCTGGAACACTCGGAATTGACGAGTAAAAAGTGAAGCCTCGCGCCTCTATTTATAGACAACGATCGGACGATCCGATCCTCTTCGGACGATCCGATCCACTTCGGACGATCCGAACCCTGTACCCTTCGGACCTTCCGAACCCTTATCGGACGATCCGAACCCTGCATGTCTTCCACGTGTCCAGACACCTGTCTTCGGACGATCCAAACCATGATCGGATGATCCGAACTCTGCATGTCTTCCACGTGTCCAGCCACCTGTCTTCGGACGATCCGAACCCTCTTCGGACGATCCGAACTCTATTCGGACGATCCGAACCCGCTTCGGTCCTTCCGATCCCACCGAAATATAATTAATCCAATAATTAACTCAAATTAGGCATCGGGATACTACATGCCAGCTAACCATACTTTAGTTGACTGCAACATCCCTACATCATTCCCAATGAGTAGTATGTCATCAACATAAAGTACAAGGAATGTCACTGCGCTCCTACTAACCTTCTTGTATACACAAGGTTCGTCAGGATTTTTGGCAAAATCAAACTCTTTGATAGTATTGTCAGATATGAGGTTCCAGCTCCTCAAAGCCTGTTTGAGTCCATAAATGGATCTCTGAAGTTTGTATACTTTATTCTCACTTCCTACTGATGTGAATTCTTTCAGGTTGAAACATATAAATCTCTTCCTTAATATCCCATTAAGGAACGCTGTTTTCACATTCATCTGCCATATTTCATAATCATACCATGCTACTATGGCAAGTAGTATCCTAATGGACTTGAACATTGCGACTGGAGAAAAAGTTTCCTCATAGTCAACGCTTTGTCTTTGAGTAATCCTTTTGCTACCAGTCTAGATTTGAAGGTCACCGCCTTCCCATTCGCTCCAATTTTCTTTTTGTAAATTCATTTGCATCATATTGGAAGAATTCCCTCAGGTGGATCCACTAAGGACCATACTTGGATTGAATACATGGAATCCATCTCGAACTGCATGACATCAAGCCATTTAGATAAATCGGCATCAGACAATGCTTCCTTGAAATTTCTTGGATCACATCCAGGAATGGGCTCACCTTGGCCCTATTCAAGAAGCAGGATCAACCTATTAGGCGACCTTTAGATCTTTTTGGATCTCCTAGGAGCTTGTGTTTCTTTGATTGGCTGTTGGGGTATGGGTTCTACTACTTGTGTAGTGGGTGGTTCTCGAATCTCATCGAGTTCTATCATCCTGTCTTTTCTATCTTATAGAAACTCCTTCTCCAAGAAGGCGGCATTCCTTGAAACAAACATCTTTATTTCACTAGGATGATAGAAATATTATCCAACATAGTTCTTTTGATATCCCACAGAGTAGCACAAATCGGCTCTACTATCTAATTTGTCTCCCACTGCCTGCTTCACGTAAGCAGGTCATCCCCATATTCTTAGGTAAGAATATTTGGGTGGCTTTCCTATCTATATCTCATATTGAGTTTTATCCACTGCCTTTGTATGGATTTGATTCAACAACTTTGCCGCTGTTTCAAGCGCATATCCCCAAAAGGGATGGCGGAAACTCAATGAATCTCATCATAGATCAGACCCTTTCCATCAATGTACAATTACCACGTTCTGACACACCATTCAACTGGGGTGCAGCAGGCGGAGTCCACTGTGAGAGAATCTCGTTCTCTTTAAGGTAGTCTTGAAATTCAGTACTCAAGTATTCTCCCCATCGATCTAATCGTAGAGTTTTAATACTTTTTCCTGTTTCTTTACTTCTGCTCTGAATTCTTTGAACTTTTCAAAGGCTTCAGACTTGTATTTCATCAAACACATATACCCAAACGTCGAATGGTCATCGGTAAAGGTGATGAGGTAGGAATGGCCATATCTTGTGCTAACACTTAGCGGGCCACATACATCTGTATGGATCAAATCCAACAGATTATGTGCACGTTCAAATTTCCCTAAGAAAGGGGTCTTGTTCATTTTTCCTTTCAGACAGAAGTCACATGTCTCGTAGAGAGAGTTTATGTCTGACGAGTCAAACATGTCCTCTCCCATTAGATTGTGCATCCTTCTTTGGGAAATATGTCTTAGCCTAACGTGCCACAAATGTGCTTGGTTTAGAATATTTTTTTTTACTTTTGGTTGTTGTTGAAATCGTGTTTACTTGGACATTCACTTATCATTGCCAAGACATTTCTGGCCCAGATAATTTCTTATGTCCAGACTTCTTGTAGTGAAGCAAACATGTTCTAACGTATCGGACTTTGTCAAATTCCAGGCCCACCACCTTCTCAATAAACCCAATCATACGTACAACATGCTCATGGGCAAGAGCCTCATCTTGCATGCGTGTAGTCATGTGTTATTTGAAAGTGGTGTGCATCATTATGCGAATTTCATGCACTATGCAACTCTTGCATGTATATTTGAATGTCAACAACATTCAACATTTCCTCAAACTGTCTCTACAGTTCATTTTACATATAAGAGAGCATATTACACTTCAGCTTGCATACTATGGTCCTAGAATCTTGCATGCTTTGTCACTTCAACAAGATTGAAATCAGCATGTATGCTATTCTCTCTAAATTTAGAACAATTATCCCAGCCAATCTTGAAAATTAGTGTTCGATTAACTTGTTTTAATAGCATATATGAATTACGTGATGAAATCATAAATATACTGATATGGAAACAGAATAAACATTGCCGACTATTTTAAAATATTTTTAAGACGTTAAATATGGACTTTTGTTTTTATGAATTTCCTCCCAATATTTTGACATTTTCACTACCCTCTGATGAAAAACAGGAAATCCAATTTTATTAGTGAGTACGTAAGTCCAATTGCGAAATTATGATCCCGAATAATATCACCCAATCATAACTTCCAAAAGGTGGAGCCCATTTACAACTCCTTGCAACCCTTACGTAATTTTGCCTCACGTTTGAGGAAATTCCAATAATATGATCTCCTTTCTCTTCACATGTCGAGCCCGACCCATCATTGTCAAACCTTAGTGGACGGTCGCCATGACATCCCCCAATAATATGAGCCGAATTCATGGGAATTTCACGTAGCTCACATCAAATGTCAGTGGGAGTCACAGCTTTCCGGCGTCCAGGCCTCCCCAATAATATGAGCCAGACACTGACCACGGGTAGCGTTCATAATGCAACCACCGATGATGGAAGACAAAGAATTATTAAACTTTCTTTTAATTATCTTTTTAATGAGCTTGATTTAAATTTTGGATCTCATCCAAAGTGAGGGATTTTAATTTTAAAAAATTTTCTCATCATTAATTTTAAAACTTGTGCCATGATTGTTTGTATGATTGCCGAATTCATGCAACTCTTGTTATTATATTAATAATAACGCACATACTGATTATTTATAATATATCACATACATCATAAATAATAAAGGATGATCGATAACCGAGAGCTAATTGATCCGTACGAGCCACATACGGATCCATGTCCATAACCTAGGTAAATGCAGGGATGCAAATGCCATATTACATAAGCTTCCAATATTTTACATGTGTTTGATCTTCAAAACTCCTTCCAAGGATCGAGCCACCGTCTTCAAATCTTGATCTCCCACTAATTCTAATATTTACATTAAATATCCATGGCACATTGGGATACAAATTTAGGGGGTGGGAACGGACCATAAACCAGGTCCACTTTTAATTATCAAATAATCAAAAATTACAACACGTAAAATATCCTAACATACACCTAGAACATTGGTCATGGCTCTCGATCATCCTTTTAACATATAATATCATATATTATATAAATCTGATAATATCATATATTATCAATAAATCGTGTATCTCGTAAATTATCATTAACCGCTATAATTATCAAATTAAATAATCACTTTTATTTAATTTCAAATAATTAAATTTCTTGTAAAACAACTTTTACCATAAATAATTAAAATCATATTTCAATTATTTCTTTCGTAAGAAATTGATTTTATAAAAATTATTGTAGGGGTAAAATCGTCCGTATTTTCATAAAATATCAATTTAACCCAAAATTTAAAAAATCAGAAAATCACCTCGTTCAGGTCCCTCTCGGACTGGGTTGCTCGAAATTTATTTATTTTTTTTAAAAAAATATGAACTGCCCGTGAACAGTACCCGCTGCCCGTGAACAGTAATTTGCGGACACTATTCAATCTGCCCGCGAAAACTGTTCACGCTGCCCGTGAACATTTTTTTCTTTCAAAAAAGATTTTTCAAAAATAATTTTTCGGGGTGTTTTTCATAAAAATCCTTACGCGGTTATAAATAATAAACTGAACACAATTTAATTAAAACACACGATTGAGAATAACCAGCTCTGATACCACTGTTGGGACATCGTACTCTCGCACCCAATATGCAGCGGAAGTTTAAAAATTTTTGCTTGGGCTTTGTATGTTCAAAAACATTCATAGGATGTTTAGAGTTATACCTTTTCGTATTAAGCGCTGGGCTCCAAAATATTCCGATTTTTAAGCGGAGTTAGCCTTTCTTGTATATTCACAGGAACGGCTCTTCAATATTTATCGCCTACTTTGGTCCATGATCGAAAACTTTTTTCCTCGCTTGGATTGCACTCGAAATCACAAGAGATTTGTGCGTTGAGAGTGTAGCCTCCGAATTTTCCAAAATCCGAAGATGAGGCGATACGACAATGGAAGAAGGAAGGTGGCCGAATTCTCACCAATTTCTCTTTGTCTTGGCCGAGAGTTACATGATTCAAAATCATGTGTTTTTGGCTAATTTATTCATAATAAATCATAAAACCAAAATTATAGATTCTTAATCCATAATTTATGCAACTATAATTTTCCTTTGGTGCCAAAAATATCTTCCAATTTCCTTATGGTGGCCGTGAGATTCTTTTGTGAAATTGGAACATATTTTTAGAAGTTTGTGTGCAAAATAAATAGGGTAGCAATTATGAGTCTGGTGTATATATAAATTGAGACTCCTAATCTAATTAAGAATTCCTCTCCCATAAGGACTCTCATAATTTCATTAAATTTAAACTCTCATATAATTAATATATAATGTATTTATTAACCTTTAATAATACATGATATAATAATATCATATACACATATATTATATCACCATATAAAATATATACATGTATATGTATATTAAATTAAATAACCATTATTTAATTTATAAACCGACTCCTTAGTTAATATAATTCTAAACTCCTCTAGAATATTTATGCGAATACGTGCATGTTAGTAGTCACCACTACTAGCACAATCATTTAATTAGTAAATTCTCAATTCACTAAATAATTGATTCCGAACTAATTATAATCTCGATCGACGATCCGAAAGCGTCGATGTATCAAAGATACAAGTCTTGTTCATATAATGAAAATTGAAAATTTCGAATATCAAAATTTTCACTTACCATATTGGGCAGCTGTCAGTTCTAGTGTACTCCTTCATAGAACATGCAGTTCCACTCTCCTTCCTTATTTAGCAATCATGCTAACTTCCATTTCTTCCATACTATGGAATCAGCTTATAAACTCCTTTATAAGCTTCTTGTTTGATCTCCATCAAACTATAGTCGCCAAATTCCAACTCCTTGAAATTTGACTATCTCAACAGGAACACAAAATCCGATACTTGTGTGACCATCAATGGTTTAGGGATACAGCTAGCTGTGGGTTCACATCTCCATGTGATTCATAATAACATTTATTCTTATACGGGTTTACCCTAGTTAACCCCATTCTTTTCATCAACTCCTTGATCAAGAATGTCAGAACTCATTTATGATTGCACCCATCGGATCATTGTAAGAGCGTCTAGTAGCATCTCCCCATGATCCCCCTAGATATCACTGATAGTGCCTGCAGGAACCAGTCGTTTATGAATAACGTACAGTACGGTCCCTTCATCTCATATATCCTGATCGAATCTGCAACCATTGGTTCATTGAGGGTTGCATATTAATTCGATAACTATGTGATACATATAATAGTGGCATCGATGTACCATTGGAGAACTTCTTCTCCAACGTACATCACATACTCTGGCCAGATATTCCACGCACTAATATTTTTCATTAGATCACATAGGATATCCACAACCGTAGGTGAGCGGTGAATCCCCGACTACAATGCAATGGCTCCTACATTTGTCGCAACTGTACCTAATCTCGCCACCTGATGACCCTCCTGGGGTCGGTAAACGAGTCAAAGCACAACCCTAGCTTATAGAGCCTCGGTGTTTTCCCGGGTCGTAAGGACTAATGGTGTATAATCACAACCACGGACTTATCCTATCGATGAATGATAACCACTTGGAAAGTCCGAGGGAGGATAGTTTAGTATAATCATCATATGACTACCCATCTGTATGTTTTGGAGATCTCTATGCCCTTACCAATAAACGCGGTACACAACATCACATATGCTAGTCTCAAGCTCAAGCGACTTTTATCCATGTTTTAGGCGGTTGAATTGTCTAGGAACAAATTTAGATAATACAGTGTTTACAAATGAGTTTCAATATCGAATTACGGTTCATTTGTATTTAAGTATAATCAAGGATTTTATCTATGATGATTGCATGAGTATACAGATAAAGTATAATGCTATAATTGAATAAAATCGTAAAATATTATTAAAATAAATATTGTTTTGCGTTAGAGTCAATAAAGCTCTAGCCACAAGTTGGTTTACCGGAAACCTACTTTAACACCCCTATCCAATTTTTACTCCCTTTTTAACTTTGTAACTCATCATCTTCCTCATTTTTAAAAAAAATTCACTTCATCCTAATAAACATGTTTTTTTTAAAAACTACTAGGAGATTCTCGATTTTTTCGCGCATAAGTTCATATTCCCTTGAGGGTAGGAAAAGTGTATAAACTATTCATTAGGCAATTGACGAGTATTTAGAAATGTTGGCAAATTGAGATCAACCACGTTATTGTGCAAGTGGCATTCGTTTTCCATAAAAGCAAATGTGACTAAGGATTAACTGATGTTATATTTGGTGGCTCGAAAGCCTCAAATGGATAAAAAATATTTCATAAATCATTGCTAATACGGATGTTATCTATATTTCATATCGAAAGATGCTAAAGAAAGTTCTAGACTACTCTCAATTCACAAATCAACTTAAATAGACTCATCAAGTGCACATCAACAATTTTATAGAAACAAGATATCAATAATTTAAACATATCCCATTGTTTTTGCATATAGGCTCGGAAGAGCTTCAAACGATGTAATTTAAGTAATAAAAATAAGCCCAAACTTATCTGCTTGAAAAAAATGTTCACAGCGTGAAGTGAAAATAAAAAGTGTTTTTTTGTTCATACCTGACCCGACTCTTCAGTTTCGCTCGGGTTGCATCATTGGCGCCGTCTGTGGGAAATTGAGTTTTAAGGTATTGATATGGCACCTACTAGAAGAGCCAACCAGGACACTTCCCGAGTTCAGGAAGATAACAATACCCGTCTTTCTGGCGCAGGTGGTCCCCCACCTAATGGCCCTCAGCCTACCATCCATTTGACACCTGCTGAGTTGACCAAAATTGTGACTGATGCTGTCAAGAGAGCCATGGAAAAGCAAGCCACCACCCATCATTCTAGCCACCCCGAACAGCAACATAAGCAGCCACAGGAGGAGGAGAGAAGGGAAGAGGAGAGGGAATCAAGCGCGGGTTCTAAGTCCCCCACTGTTGCGGAAGAATTGGAGG
Organism: Primulina eburnea; assembly: GCF_022965805.1. Taxonomy (NCBI): domain Eukaryota; kingdom Viridiplantae; phylum Streptophyta; class Magnoliopsida; order Lamiales; family Gesneriaceae; genus Primulina; species Primulina eburnea. Next base: position 17,991,068 of record NC_133117.1, read on the forward strand.
AGTTGAGGAAGAAAGTAAAAGTATTATAAGGACAGGTTGGTTCTAAGGACAATGCTCCAGTTGTAAAGGGTTGCCCATTTTCTGATATCATTGTCCGAGAACCATTACCCGGGCATTTCAAGTCAGCCAAAATCAAGGACTATGATGGGAGTTCTGATCTCGAGGAGCACCTCGCTCGTTTCGAAAACATGGCCATGTTGCATTGTTAAGGGGACCAAATTAAATGTAAAGTGTTCCTCACCACCCTAGTCGACTCTGCACAAAGATGGTTTGAAGGGTTGGCGCCACAAAGCATCAATTGCTTTGAAGACTTCCAAAAGGTATTCTTGCATCAATTTAGCAGCCGTAAGAAGTACAAGAAGACTGCTTTCAGTTTATTTGAGGTAAAGCAGAGGCAAGATGAAACCCTAAGGGCGTATCTCAAAAGATTCAACCAAGTGGCCCTGGATGTGCCGGCATGTGCACCCGAGACGAAAACTACGGCGTTCATGCAAGGGCTGTGGGAAGGGGATTTTTTCCGATCCTTGACTAAGAAACTACCCGAGAACTTCGAAGATCTCTTATCTCGAGCAGAGAAATACATTAATATGGAAGAAGCACAAAATCAGAAAAGAGAGGCCTTGAAGAGATCAAGAGGAGACCAGGCTGTCAAAACCGGAGAAAGAGCTCCCAAGAAAAATGGCCCGAGACATTTCTCTCATGTACCTTTGAGAATTGCCTGGGACCAAGAGATTCAAGAATGCAGCTCGGATGTAGCCCCACTTCCCAGTCCTGTGGCGAGGGCATCAAGGCCAGGGTAGAGAAGGTACTGCACCCTCCATAAAGAATGTTCTCACAACACTAATGAATGCCGGACCCTAAGGAAGGAATCCAGTAAGCGTCCTGTTCTATCATCCCATCCCCCTCGAGATAATTCTAGACAGCCACCTTAGTTTTCTCGACGTCCCAGACCAAAAGTTCCTCCAAAGTCAACAAACATCCAGAGCGGAAGCAGAAGGGGAGAAGAAAGTTCTCGGGAAGAAAGGGGCAGACCAGTAGAGAGGAAGGACCCTTCCCCAAGCCAAGGAGTAATCAAAATTATTTCAGGGGGTGTCCACCGATGGCGATTCCAAACGGGCCCAGAAATCCAAAAGAAGGAGGGAATGCTTAGAGGTAGATGGGAGGTGGAGAGACGAGCCAGTCATAAGCTTTGGACCAGAGGACCTCAGAGGAGTTAGTCTACCCCACAATGACGCTCTTGTCATTCAGGCCCGAGTGGCTAACTACGATGTATTGAGGGTATTTGTTGACAATGGCAGCTCTGTCAATGTCATATTTAAGGAAGCCCTGGTCCAAATGGATTTACATGAGTATCAGTTAGAGGCGGTTGAGACTGCCTTGTTTTGTTTTGCTGGACATGCTGTGTACCGTGAGGGGGAAATCACTCTACCCCTAACCCTGGGCATTGGAGACCTGAGGAAGACTGTGATGACTGTTTTTACAGTGGTGGATGCCCCATCCTCGTACAATATCATATTGGGAAGGCCGTCCATGAATGAGATGATAGCCGTGGCCTCCACTTATCACCAGAAAATCAAATCCCAATGCGAGGACAGGTTGGGAAAGTTAAGGGAGATCAGCCCTCTTCTCGGAGGTGTTATGGGGAGACAGTCCAAATAGATCAAAATAAAGCAAGGAGGGATGGGAAGGAGAAAGAGTGTCAAGAGGGGGCCAAGGAGAGAGAAGTACACTTTGTCCCTGAGGAAGAAAAAGAAGTGGTGGAAATTGAGCCAGGAAAGCACGTCCGGGTGGCCCGAGACATCAGCACGTCCACCCAGGTAAATCTCTTACAATGTTTTAAAACTAACATTAGTGTTTTTTCCTGGTCTCAACAGGAGTTGGCTGGGATCTCGCCCCAAGTGGCCGAACATAAATTGAATATCCTCCCGGGATCCCGGACCGTGAAGCAAAAGAAGAGGCATTTTAGCCCTGAAAAAGATAAAGTAATTGAAGAGCAAGTGGGAGAGTTGCTAAGGGCCGGGCATATCAGGGAAGTCCAATTCCCTACTGGCTATCAAATGTGGTTCTCGTCCCAAAATCCACTGGGAATTGGAGAATGTGTGTTGATTTCAGAGATTTGAATAAAGCCTGCCCAAAAGATTGTTATCCACTCCCCCGGATTGACCAGTTGGTAAATTCCACTTCTGGATGCAAGTTATTAAGCTTTCTGGATGCATATCAGGGGTATCACCAAATCTCCTTACCTCTGGAAGATCAGGATAAAGTCAGTTTTATTACCTCTGGGGGCTCCTTTTGCTATGTCGTTATGCCTTTCGGATTGAAAAATGCGGGGGCAGCATACCAATGCTTGATGAATCTTGTCTTCCAAAAGCAAATAGGTCGGAATATTGAGGTGTATGTGGACGACATTCTAATCAAAACCCGGGAAGTCTCCCACTTCATTGATGATTTAGCTGAAACTTTCACCACTTTAAAACAATATAGAATAAAGCTCAACCCGGGCAAGTGTGTGTTCGGGGTCAGGAGCGGTAAATTTTTTGGTTTCTTGGTAACTGACCGGGGAATAGAAATTAACCCTGAGAAAATCAGAGCAATAATGGACATGCCTTCTCCTCAATCTGTCCGAGATGTGCAGAAATTAACCGGGAGGATTGCTGCCCTGTCGCGTTTTATTTACCGATCTGCCCATCGGAGTTATCCATTCTTCCAAGTTCTAAGGAAAGCGCAGAAATTTGGCTGGGATTATAAATGTGAACAAGCTTTTCAGGACTTGAAGAAGCACCTGGCCGATTTGCCTATTTTGGCCAAGCCCGAGCCCGAGGAAAAATTATGGATCTATCTCTCCGCCACTGAATTTGCTGTTAGTTCTGTGCTTATCAAGGAAGAAGGAGCCGATCAGAAACCAATATATTATGTCATTCATGCCCTTCGAAGGGCAGAATTAAAATACAGTGAATTGGAGAAGGTAGCATTAGCCCTGGTAATGACCGCTCGAAAGTGGAGGCCATATTTTTTCTCACATCCCATTGTGGTCCTCACCAACTCTCCCCTTGGAAGGATCATGACTCACGCCGAAGTCTCCGGGAGAATGGTCCAATGGATTGTGGAACTTGGGAAGTATGACATTGAATACAAACCCCGAGCTGCTATAAAAGCCCAGGCACTAACGGACTTCTTAACAGAAATGATCCAACCAGCCAAAGAAGAGGTATGGAGGGTGTTTGTTGATGGCGCATCAAACTTATCAGGGTGTGGAGTGGGTGTGGTCTTAATCGCCCCATCAGAAGAGAAAATCAATTTGGCTTTGAGGATTGATTCTAGGGTCACAAATAACAAAGCAGAGTAGGAAGCTGTTTTGGCAGAGTTACAGGCTGCCCGGGAAGTTGGTGCTTCCTGAGTCATTATTTAAAATTGACTCCCAGTTGGTTACACAGCAGATCAAAGGGACGTATGAGGCCAAGAACGAAAAGATGCTCAAATATTTAGGGCTCATCACTGCCCAGGCATCGTCTCTGACAGACTGGAGTATCGAAAAATTCCCCGGGAGAAAAATGCAGAGGCCGATACCTTAGCCAAATTGGCTGCTTCCATGACAGATATAAATATCCGGAGGTTCTCTGCTTTACCCAGCTGGTGCTCTCTATTGATGAAGAAGTACCCCCGGTCCAGAAAAGCTCATGGATGACTCCTATCGTTGAATACATAGTACATGAAAAGCTCTTAGAAGATCGAGCCCAGGCTGCAAAAATCAAAAAACAAGCGCCCAGGTTCATATTTTTTAATAATGTTTTGTACAGGCGATCCTATCAGGGCCCATTACTCAAGTGCTTATCAGAAGACGTGATAGAGTACGTCCTCCGGGAAATACACGAAGGATGTTGTGGTGAACACCTCGGTGGAACAGGTCTGTCTCGAAAAACTATATTGGTCGGGTTCTGGTGGCATCAGATGAATCAAGATGCTGCCCGAATTGTTCAAAAATGTCAGAGTTGTCAACACCATTCTAATTTTCACCATCGCCCAGCTGCAAGTATGCAACCGATCTCCGCATCATGCCCTTTTGACCAATGGGGTTTTGATATTGTGAGCCCTTTCCCCATAGCCCGAGCACATAAAAAATTCCTTTTTGTGGTTGTGGATTATTTCTCCAAGTGGGTAGAGGCCGAGCCATTAGCCAAGATTACCGAGGATGAAGTCATGAAATTTCTTTGGAAGAATATTGTTTGCAGATATGGCATCCCGAGGAGATTAATTTCAGATAATGGAAGGCAATTCCAGGGAAAGAAGATCACCTCCTGGTGTCAAAAAATGAAGATTATTCAATCCTTCACCTCAGTAGCTTACCCTCAGGCTAATGGCAAGACTGAAGTGACTAACAGGATCATTGTGCAAGCATTGAAAGCCCGACTCCATGGGAAAGGTAAAGATTGGGTGGAAGAATTACCGACTGTCTTATGGGCGTACCGAACTACGACTCGATCATTGTTGCGACTTTGATTGTTGCACTCCCAAGAGCAGGTTGTCCACAAGTAGTATAATTCGGTGAGTCCGAATATCGTATCCACAGGGAAGCTAAGGTAATTACAAGTCTACTACAATGTCATTTTTTTTGTTTTTTTTTTCTTTTAATGGTTTGAATCTTTAATTAGTAATTTTTTATTGTTCAAATTTTAATTTAAGTAGTTGAGATTAAAGGATCCACTCTTGGTATTTTAATAAAGTTAACATTAATGAACATTATTGAAATCCACTTAATAAAATAGTTCCAATATATATTAAATAATCATATTTTTATTATGTTATATATTATTATCTTATAAGTATATAATATATCCCAAAATATGTAAATGTTGTCAAGTATTTATTGTGCTATATATATATTTGTAAACACTAAATCAAGGTTCCCACTTTAAATGGTTGGTAAAACCAAACAAACATTTAAATGGTACCAGGAAATTAATATTATGATATTAATATATAATAAATCAAGGCATCCACTTTAAATGGTTGGTAAAACCAAAAAAACATTTAAATGGTACCAAGAAATTAATATTATGATATATTCATATATAATAAATCAAGACATCCACTTTAAATGGTTGGTAATTACAAACTAACATTTAAATGGTTCCAAGAATTTAGTGTAACATATAACAACAATAAATCAAAACTCCCACTTATAAGTAGGGTATAATAATACTTAAAAAAATAAATATAACATAAACAATAAATAATGATTAAATAATATAAAACATAGATTCTTACATTTTAATAACCTTATTATCATGCCAAGAGTTCTACATTTTCATCTCAACTTTGGGAAGTTAGCTACTCATTATTCAAAGTGTAAAACTTTGAATATAAATTTAACATGCTAATTATATTTAAATGAAGAAATAAAGTAAAAACAAAGAGAGAAATATTATGAACTCAAATGTTTGTTCATAAAATGAGGGATATCTCAATACATTACCATGCACCCCTATTTATAGCCAAATTTGGGGAGACAACCACAAATAAAATATTATTTTTTACACATAAGTCTTCATTGGTGTTCCAAGAAATTAATATTTTAATACACATCACTTTTGAAAATCTTCCCATCCGAATTTTCTTCTCTATATAAAAACAAACATGTAGATATCTGAGTTGTTTGAATTGTGGTATTTTTTTTAACCATTTGACCAAATAATTTGAGAGATATGGTCAAAAGACTAGAGCATGGTAAAACTGCCACTTCTTTGGTAACTTTAATTGTTGCTTAATTTGATCCCATTTGTGAGAAGATTTTTATCTCATGCTTGCCACAAATATTGTAGATATTAACATCAACTTTCTACATGTCCAAGAATCATCTTAATCCCATTTGCAACTCCAAGTTTATTTTTGTTTTATCGAACCTGTAAAAAATAGTAAAAACTTATAATTACACAACAACTTCTATTTTATACAGTTTATTATAAAACATATAATATTTAACATTTAGTATACAATTTTTTATCTTTATCAATCATCTACTCGGGAAACACCCTACAGCCTTGTCTATGGTTCAGAATCAGTCCTGCCGGGGGAGATTGGGCAATCTTCTACTCGGATAGAATCTTATCCGAGCAACAATGATCAATCCCGGGTCATTGAACTTGATTTAGTGGAAGAAAGAAGAGATCGAGCAGCCATTCTAATGGAAGCTTATCGCAGCCGGGTTATGAAGTCCTACAACAAGCATTTTTTGCCACGAAATTTTAAAGTTGGCGACTTGGTTATGAAGAAGATCAAGCCCGTAGGTGATGTAGGAAAATTAGAAGCCCGTTGGGAAGGACCCTTCAAAATAATTCGAAGATTCAGCTCAGGTGCAGCTTACTATATCGAAGATTCTCAGGGACACACTCTCAAGAGGCCATGGAATGCTTTTCAGTTAAAGAAATATTATGTTTAAAAGCACGTGTATCTATTGTTTCTTCATCAAATAAAGAAATGGTTCAGGGAAATGTCTACAAAGTCCAGGGACCCGTACCCTGGCCCAGGGACCCGCACCCTGGTTATATACTAAGCCCAAGGACTCGTACCCTGGCTTGGAGGACCCGTACCCCGGTTATATACTAAGTCCAGGGACCCGTACCCTGGCCCGGAAGACCCGTACCCTGGCCCGGAGGACCCGTACCCCGGTTATATCCTAAGTCCAGGGACCAGTACCCTGGCCCAAGGAGCCGCACCCTGATTATCTACTAAGCTCAGGGACCCGTACCCTGGCCCGGACGACCCGTACCCCGGTTATATAATAAGTCCAGGGACCCGTACCCTGGCCCAGGGAACCGCACCTTGTTATCTACTAAGCCCAAGGACGCGTACCCTAGCCCGGAGTACCCTTACCCCGGTTATATACTAAGCCCAGGGACCCGTACCCTAGCCCGGAGGACCCGTACCTCGGTTATATACTAAGTCCAGGGACCCGTACCCTAGCCTAGGGACCCGCACCCTGATTATCTACTAAGCTCAGGGACCCGTACCCTAGCCAGGAGGACCCGTACCCCGGTTATATCCTAAGTCCAGGGACCCGCACCCTGGTTATCTACTAAGCCTAGGGACCCGTACCCTGGCCCGGAGGACGCGTACCCAGGTTATATCCTAAGTCCAGAGACCCGTACCCTGGCCCAGGAACTCGCACCCTGGTTATGTACAAAGCCTAGGGACCCGTGCCCTGGCCCGAGGGACCCGTACCTCGGTTATATCCTAAATCCAGGGACCCGCACCCTGGTTATCTACTAAGCCTAGGGACCCGTACCCTGGCCCAGAGGACCCGTACCCCGGTTATATCCTAAGTGCAGGGACCCGTACCCTGTCCCAGGGACCCGCACCCTGGTTATCTACTAAGCCCAGGGACCCGTACCCTGGCCCAAAGGACCCGTACCCCGGTTATATCCTAAGTCCAGGGACCCGTAACTGGCCCAGGGACTCGCACCCTGGTTATCTCCAAAGCCCAAGGAACTGTACCTTGGCCCAGGGATCCGTACCCTGGTCGTCTATCAATCCCAGGAAACCAGTCCAGTTACTTACACACTAATTGCTTATCAAGATTAATTTCATATTGGGCCCTCAGGTCTTTGCTTTGAGAAAATATATTGGTTAATGATTGATAAAATTCAGAGTTAATACAGAATTCAAGTTAATTTAAAATTCTAGAAATATTGGGAAGCAATTATCAAATGCGAGAAAAGGAGATTTCATTTAAAGGGAAAATATTTACAAGGTGCCCGGAAACTCGGGAATAATACAAAATAAAAAATAAAAACCAGATATCCTAGTCTATTCGGGGATCTTGCCCCTTGTTCTCCTCCTCCTCATCCGGTAGAGAGGCCGCAACTTTTACCAAATCTGGGAAGTCCTCCCGGTCGGCCGGAACCAGACCTGCTTCCTCGAACTGCTCCAGGCATTTGTTGAAGCCTTGTTCAAAGTATGGGAAGGCTTTGTCAGCCACCATCTTCTTGAACTCCTAGGACTTCAAGAAATTTGTCATATGCTCCTCCTGGGCAGTCTTGATAAGATGGATAGCATCCTGAAAGTCGTCAGCCCGAACTCGGGAGGACTCTGCCTCTGCCCTGGCTACCGTGGTTTCTGCCCGGGCTTCAGTAAGCTCTGCCCGGGTCAAGTTCAATTGTTGCTCCCAGACAGCCCTCTCCTGGGCCAGGACATTGTCGTGAAGCTCCTTAATCCGACCTACATCTTCTGTAAGCTTGTCATGAGCCTCCCGGGCAGTCTTGGCTTGGGTGTTGGCCCCCTTTTCCACCTGAGCCACCAGTTCATAAGCATGCATGAGCATATGCAAGCCCTGAAAACAAAGAAAAGGTAAGGAAAGTTGATGCAAAAGAGGAAAGCCAAAAGAAAATAAATAAGCTTACAGAGAAGGTCCGAGATACTCCGTCGCAGAAGAGCATATTGGGATGAACTCCCTGGAGATGCGTCACCTCGTCGGGGCCCAAAAGGCTCCGGATCATCTTCACTAGGTCCGAACTGATGTCGTCCCCAAAGATTTTGGGGAGGATCCAGGGCCTCCCCCCTGACGGGCCAACAGAGGAGCCGGTAAGAGGATGAGATCGGGCAATCTCCTCAACCTCATCCTCAACTGCCACTGTCTCAATGGCTGGCTCAGTTACGGCCTTTCTCTTACGAGTGTTTTTAGGAGCTGTGTCCTCCTCATGAATGGTTTCCTCCCGAGGAAGGGTCGTCTCCGCCCGCGCCTTATTTTCTTCCTCAACCCGATGCTCCTCGAGTTCTCGGGCCTCAGCCTCCGCCCGAGCTCGGCGTTCTTCATTCTCCTGGGCCTCCCTGGCCCTTTTCTCTGCCCGGGCCTTTTTCTGCTCGGCCTTTCTCTGGATAGCAGCTTCGAGTAAGCCTGCCTTTATCATATCTTTTGCTGCTACATAAAAGTCAAGGGTTATAAAAATAAAATACGCATTAAAAAGAAAAAGTACAAAGTAATTTACCAGCTGCGACCGAGCTTGGTCAAATTCTGTGGGGACCCGGACGCTAATTCGATTCTTAATCATCTTTGGGACAAATTAATCAATTATAATAAACATGGTCTAAATTTTTTTTAAAAGTACAATATTACATGCGGAACGTAATGGCGTTCATCTATTATACATATCAGTATAAATTAAGGTACGAGTCCTGTACAACATATATTTATTCAAACTAAGGTTTAACAATTAAATATCATGTATCCAAACCCTAATTCTAATCAAAGTCCGTAGTCTCCACTCTAAATCACGATCTCTCTTCATCTCTTTGACCCTGAACTTGTCCCACCTGTTGTCATGTACACATACAAACAAGACAACATCCGGATACTCCGGTGAGAATTATATTCCCAGTATAAATCAACAAAACATGCATTTCATATAACAGAAATAAAAGCATGAAGCATATATTCATAATATGTATCGCAATCAGAAACATGAATCAATATCAACTATAAATCATACTCGTAACTCCACATCTAAGACTAGACTCATTCCTAGCCTAGGGATCCCAGTTTCCAGACGTTGGCATTCTATATCGATCAGCAGTAATAGAAAAAACTCTGATTCTATCCACATCGATATGGTATCGATCGATCACCAGTAATAGAAGAAATTCCAATTCTATCCACATCGATAGCCAATCATCCGGTGACAGACTTTGGCACTATCGCCAATACACTATCTTGTGACATCGTGAAATGTGCCCGTTGCGATCCCACCACTATCAGGCACTTCTGTCACAAGATTACTCATCTAATACATGCTTCCTACAAATCAATAGAACAACATATAATAATCAAATCAATGCATACAATAACAATAAGTATGTGATTTAGGGAAACCCAAGTATATCCTACTTGAGTCGATCTCCCAATACTACATTGACTTATACCTTTGTCTTCTCGATCTGACGAAGTCGAAGTCTGGAAGTCAAATCTGTCCATATCAAATCTGGAATGATAATATCAAATAAACACAATATCAATATACAATCCAATTCACGGCTCGATTTTCTCACTATACCAAACAAACACAATATGATTAATGTCACGACAGAACGATACAATCATAATCAATACTGAATCTTATTAACACTAATCTACTGATGCTTCAACGGTATGATAATCCAGTGTTGCTAACCCCGGCAATCTCAACATCACAGACATACTATCACGAGACATAATCAATATCAATACAACTCATAACCCTAGCGATAACAGATCATAATCTCAAATCGGTACAATCTCAGTCATATCAATTCAGAAAATCATAACAATTACATAATCAGTCCGTTCTTCGATCTGATTTCAAATATACGATGTCTACTATATCAGAAACACATATATGATTCGTATTCAATTCTGACAACATCATAATTTTAAACGATATCAAAACGTAACAAAACTTACGTTCTGTTATAGCTGTCGTCGCTAAGAACTCGATACTGTACTCAGATTCAAAATCAGACGAGCGGATTTTTCGCAAATCACGATCTAAATCAGAACTTGCTTCTTTCGTTCCTTTCTTTCTTTTGCTTCTGATAAGAATACTGCTTATTCTTTATATATATATATATATATATATATATATATATATATATATATATATATACATGCGTTGCTTACGGTTATGGCAAGTGGCTTGTTCTTGGTTTGCATGCCGCGCGCATATGCGCCGGAAGTTCTATCCGGAAATCAGCTGCTGGACTGCTCGCGCATATGCGCGCCCATAAGTCCCGCATATGCGCGAGACCTACTGTCTCGTGCATTCTACTACACGCGCATATGCGCGCCTTCCGCCGGCGCATATGCGCGAGGTCCTCTGGACAATCACTTTGGTTACTAGACACCTCGCGCATATGCGCGCCCCCACGACGCGCAGATGCACGGGGTCTTCTGCCAAACCCCCGCATGTGTGCGCACCTGATCGCACATGTACGTGGATGGCGTCTCCCTCGCACATATTTCGCGTCTTTTCTCGTCTTTCCCGGTCTGGTTCATTTCGTCTGTAATCACATCAATTAATCACTAAATCATTTTAGATTAATAGGATAAATTTCTCGGCCTTACAAATTCGTCTATAATCCGGTCCACCGGGTCTTCAGGTCGGGAGCTGATCCCATAATGAACCAGTTTGCCCCCCTTCCCCCCCCCCCCCCCCCCCCGATCAGCACTGAGGATAGATAAAATTGTTTTCCCAAAACATCCCAGGTCTGGATAAAGGGGGGAAGTAGTTTGAAGTCCTGGAGAAGTTCAGGCTAAGGGGAAGGGAAGAAAGAAAGCCCAGCGCACAGGTTGGGAGGATTGGGAATTGTAAAAAGAAGAATTTTTTCTTCCATCCCTTCAGAGAGGAAGGAATGTCAGTCAGAAATCGATAATGCATCCGGGCCATGAAAGAAAAGACCCCTTCATTAAATCGGCAGGAATAAAAATAATGAAAAATGGGGGAGTTGATAAGAATATTCTTCATGCGGAAGAGAACGAAGGTAGCCGCCATAATGCAAAAGGCATTAGGGTGGAGATGATTGATAGGGAGCTCAAAGAACCGAGCAACCAATTCGAAAAAATGGCGAATCGGGAAACGAAGCCCGCTCTTAAGTTGCTCCACAAAAAAGGTGTGAAAGCCGGGAGGAGGGGTGTATGGGTGGTCGTTTGGCCCAGGGATTTTAAGTTTGTAAATAGATGGGATGGAACCTAAGGACCTAATTTCATCTATACTACCTGGGCGAAGGGAAAACGTCATAGTAGAGAACCACAAGGGCCCTGCTACCTGATCTTTCCCCTTGCCCTGGATGCTAGAAGGCCGGGAGGAAGAAGCCTTAGTAGGTTTTTTGGAAATAGGTCGGGAGGGAACAATAGGAATGCCTATTGGGATGTGAACGGAGGTTTCAGAAGGGGTCAGGGAGTTATCCTCCGATCGACCCCAGACATTTTTACCGGCGGTGGAGGAGGTGGAGTTCGACATGACGTAAAGGGTAAATATGGTAAGGGAGAAGAAAAACTTACTGGAAAAAGAAGCGAAAGTGGTAACTGGTGGTTGGAAGCTCGCCGGAATAAGGACTTGCGCATCGGAGAATTTGAGAGAGAAATTTGCAAGAGTTTGGCCACAGAGTAAATTTGCAAATGATTTTTCAGAAATCGGTCATCTACGATATATAGGATGAGAAGATTGATCCTCAACATTGATCTAAAACAAATCGGACGGACCAAATTAGCCTCAGAAATTGAGCGGCATAATTAGGCGGGATATTTGAAAAGACAGGCGCATAAATCGATGCGTCATGATCACTCATCTGCTCGGAATACGTACAGTTTCTGACAACTTGTCAGTAGGGGACGCGTCATTATGACATCGCATTAATTGCGAGGGAAACCAAACGACAAAGTACTATAAGCCCGGGTGGCGAGAGAACATGGCATCTTATCTATAAGCCCGGATGGTGAAAGAACCCGGCATCTTATCTATAAGCCCGGATGGTGAGAGAACCCGACATCTTATCTATAAGCTCGGATTGTGAAAGAACCCGACATCTTATCTATAATCTCGGATGGTGAGAGAACCCGGCATCTTATCTATAAGCCCGGATGGTGAAAGAATCTGGCATCTTATCTATAAGCCCGGGAGACACGAGGCCCTGGCACTTTATTTTAAGTTCAGGATACATTAGGTCCTGGCATTTCAATTTCATTCTTCGGTTATATATTATTCAGTTTACATCGTTTTATTTGCAGTAGATTAAAGAAACAAACTATAATAATTAAGATTTTATTAAGGAAATTATTGATGTCATATTACATCTGCCATTCTTGAGGCTACATAGTCTTGCCACTCAGTTATCCAATCAGTCAATTCCTGAATGTGAAGATTGGAGAAGGACTCGGCGGTTGAGATCTTGTTCAGTTGATGCCATTCCTTCCACAGCATCGCGTGCAACAGAACTTGGTTACTGGCCAGATCTGCAACTTAAGCTACTCCAAGCTCTCGCCTGTATTTCCTCGCCACTGCCCTTTGTACACGGGTAAGGGCCAAACCATTCTGGTGCATGTTACTAATATCTTGAATCTTATACCAGGTAGACATGACCTTTACCCATATATATTCTTCAATAGTCCTCTTCAAACCCTCCAGATAGGGGCGTACTTCGTCTGATGCTTGAGCGTGCGTACCACCGAAAGTGATTGTACTACTGCAAGCACTGGAATCACTTGAACTCGACATATTGAATTGATGATCACCTTTCGTCTCTACCATTTTATTTATAGGCAAGTGGTATTTAATATTGAAGAAGTTGGAAGGTCTCAAACCAATCAAAACGTTTTCCCATTTATTCAGGAGGAGAGTTAATCACAACCATTGAATGAATACATGAACGTTCAGGATGAATTTTGGAAATAGAGCTGAACAGACGAAAGGACATGCACGAATATCAATATGTTATAGTTATCAGATTCTCGGAATATGAAAAGATTTTCGGCGATATAAATATTCATAGCATGCATCATAGTGACCCCCCGTGGACTGGCTGAGAACACTATCCGACGAAACATATTAGCCCGGGAGATATAAGGTCCCAACACCATATTCTTAGCCCGGGTGGTGAGAGAGCCCGACATTCTATTTTAAGCACGGGAATATGATGCCCCGGCACCTTATTCTAAGACCGGGATATGTGAGGTCTCGACATTTCGGTTTGTCGATTATCTGTTATTTATTTTCGACTGAGGTCAGTCAGTTTTGTCGGTTATTCAATTCATGATATATGCATCAACTGGTGAAATTAAATCCTTGGAGCAAAGTAAAGAACAGAGATAAACTAGATAAGCATTTTATTTATTTAAGAGCATTTCTGCGGATTACATCGAAATACTCTTCCTCTACAAAGAACATCCACATGGTTATCCACTTTTTTACTTCTCCAGTGGAAGCTATTGGAGTTGGTGATGTCCGTCAAAATCTTCCTCTCCTTGTGAAGCATCAACTGGTAGACATAGTCACCTTCAAAGAGGTCCAATGTCTCGGCAACGTACAGGCGCTCCCGATATTTCTCCAGCTTTGCTACCAGTAGAGGAGTGGTAGCTTCCCCATGTTTATAGAGAAACTGCAGTCCTTGCAGTTTCTCCCAGTAGCAAAGGATTTTTTGTAAGACTTCATCTTCCATTTCAGCTTTTCGCTTTTCAAAAGCCGCGTGTATGAACTCTTCCGCCATATCAGGAGTCTTCGAGCTACTTGAACCTGCCATTAGATTTCTCGGATGATAATTATCTAATACGATTAAAAAATAGGTGGGTTGCTATATATAGGAGGAAGGGGTTGATCACGACTGTTGATCTTTGAATGCATGAACGGTCAGGATGGGTATTGGAAGTTGTACCAAGTAGCTGAAAAGACGTGCACAGATATCGGAATATCACAACGATCTTCCTCTAGAATACGAAACGTTTTGGATAAGGTTGAAGTTTAGGGCTCACGTCAGTAATATCCACGTGTCAATACACTACAACCAGCCCGAAAAATACCAAGTGATAAGGCGATTTTCCTGATCGGGCACACGAGACTAATCGGGACAGCGAGTGGACTCTAGCTCGACTAATTAAGGAGGGAGTGATGATGCCCCGGGATGTCCCGGGTCATGGATAGGCCCTGGGACTTCCCGGGCCATGGAGCATATCCATGGTTAGTGCCCGGGCCAGGATGGGATGCTCTCAGGCCGGTAGCATGACAATATGGATTAACGCCCCAAGTCATAGAACAACCCGAGACAAGGGGAGTACAACATAGAAAAATCATGAAGTGGGCAGCCAGTCAACAGGCCATTGGCCATTGGACCACCCGGGACATGATTTCCCCGAGACATGGAATGCCCGAGCTCTAATATAATTACCTGAGAAGCATTCTACTCGGCCGCATCGATATGAGTGAGGCATTAAATGGAGCCGACTTGATAGAGCATGCACAGCCGACCTATTTCTGACAATGACATTGATTATTGATAAAATCAAGTGGGTTGGACGTGACTAGTGTAAGATTTGACATGTCAGAAGAATAGGATATAATTAGCCACCCTACTATCATTAATGCTCTAACACAAAAAACGAGATCATCCATGCATCCCCTACTATAAATATCAGGTTCTTTACTTGCATTTAGGATATATTCTGTAATGCCCGAAATTTAATCATTATAATCAGACGTTTATTATGGACATGATTGAGGTTATACGAACTCGAATGAAGAAGCCGGGCGTCGTTGCATTGTTAGCCAAGAATTTGGACAGAACCTTCGGCGCTCGAGCGGTATAAAAGGACCGCCCGAGCGCCAATGCATCGCAAATTGATCTTTGGACAGAACGTGTGGCACCCAAGCGGTAGAAATTAACCGCTCGAGCGCCAGGGAATTGTAAGATAAGTAACCGGGCAGAAGGTTCGGCGCCCGGGCGGTAATTCTTGACCGCCCGAGCGCCACCTGGAAATCATGAAGTGCGCCACTTGCTTTCATGCATGTCATGGATGTATATATATATATATATATACACATGCAAATCCTTCAGAATATTCAGAAGTAAATCGAGAAGTTGGGGAAAGGCTTCGTTCTTGAGTTTTGGAAATTAAGTACGAGAAATCCGTCCGTCAGATTTTGAATCTGACTTCGGTACCGTGTTTCTAGCAACAAAAGCTACAACTGGACGTAAGTTTTGTTACGTTTAGACAAGATTTGAATTTATGATATTGTCAGAACTGAATATGAATCAGATATGATGTTTCTACTACCGTAAATATCGTATAATTGAATTCAGATTTCAGAATAGACTGTTTATGCAATTATTATGATTTTTTGAAAGAAATTGACTGAGATTCTATATCATAATTGTGTTAGTATTCAGAGTATGAATTGTAGTGACACATATTATGAGTTCCAGTATTATATTTGTGATGTTCAGAATTGACAGGGTTATTCAGATTGTATTGTTATGCCGTCGAAACATCAGTAGATTGATATTGATCAGATTCAGTAATGATTTAGATTGATCAGATTCAGATATGATTTCGACTATATTGTGATGTCGATGATATGAATTGAATTGTGTCTTGTTCAGATATTGATCAGATTATATACTGAGTTAAGTATTGATCAGAACAGATTGTGAATTGAATTACACGTTGATACAGTGTATTTGATATTGTCATTTCAGACTTGATATGGACAGATTCGACTTCGAGACTTAGTCTTCGTCAGACTGGGACGACAAAAGTATAATTCATGTGATATTTGGGAAGATATAACTCAAATCAGATTTTATTTGAGTTTCCCAACTAAATCACATACTAGACCTATTGTTTATCTTGTGATATGATTATGAGTTTTTATAGAATTGTATTCGAATCTTTTGAGATAATTATGCATTGTTTACAGATGGTTATGCATTGCATTTGAGATAGGAAAGTTTGAAAGAAACAGTCAGAGTTCTAGACGTTCGGTGTATCGTTACATAGGAGCAGACATTGTCCTATTGTAGATTATTCGATACAGCTATGACCGAAGTCTAGGAATAAGACGTACAGTCACCCCGAGTGGGAGGGTAGGTGACAGCCATTGACGTCTTATTCACACCAGGATCCCTAGAGTTATAGTGGAGTCGAGTCTAGACATGATTTGACTAGAACTGCATGCGTTTATGGATGTGGTTTCATAGACTATGAAACCCATTATTATTGCTTTCAGTCATGATAGCATGTTTCTATGATTTGATTTGAGTAGCATGTTTATCTGATTCGAGTTGCATGCTTATCTTGATTAAATTTCATAGATTATGAAATCTGTTGATTTGAATTATATTCATGATAGAATATTTCATGATTTACTTTATGTATATGCATGTTTACCATGTTTTATACTGGGATTTATTCTCACCGGAGTTATCCGGCTGTTGTCTTGTTTTGTATGTGTGCATGACAACAGGTGAGGCTGGATCCGGGTCAAGAGTATGACGAGAGAAAAAGAGTTAGCGTGGTGATTCCGGACTTACTGTAGATTTGGTTTATTACTTGAACTTAGTAACCGAACCTTAGACTTAGATTGTACAGTATTGTACTTTTATACTGAGATGTATATTATTTAGATTCCATTACATTCCGCATTTACATTTTAAAAAGAAAAATTTTTAGACCCTGTTTATCAGAACTGATAATTAAATCCCAACGATGATTAAGAAGATGATTAGCGTCCGGGTCCCCAGAACAGGTGGTATCAGAGCCATAGATCCTTTAGATTGAGATAGTCAGAACTGATAGATCCTTTAGACTGAGATAGAAGAGAATGAGCGGGGTAGATTGAGTTTTCTTTCCTGCTTGTGATTGCTAGCATGAGGATTATTTCAATGTTGACTTACATTGTGTGTGCTAGCATGATTTATTGCTTTCCCTATTACATGTTGTTGTATTTGAGTTGATTGCAGCATGTAATTACTAAGCCGAAATCAGAACCGAGCCTGGATCAGAGGTATATGATCAGAGAAGGGCTGAGACAGGTTGTATAGAGTATGTACTAATCTGTTTGATTATAAGATATACCGCCTCGAAGAATTTCAGAAAAGGGGTAGTACTTCGTCCGAACAGACAGATGTATCAGAAACTCAGATAGAAGCTAAGATGAGAGGATTTCAGTTATTACAGCCGCCGATTGTGAGTGGTACCGAGACATCCGAAGATTGTCAGCACTGGTCTGATGACATAGAAATACTGTTCGATTTACTTGATTGTACAGATGAACAGAGAGTTAAAATGGTATCTTATCAGTTACGAGAAGCCGCCAGGAGTTGGTGGATTACCAGTAGAAGAATATGGGAACAGAGAGGTACAGTGATTTCGTGGAAAATATTCAGAACTGAACTCTATCGACGATTTTTATCAGTCTCGTACCGAGAGGATAAAAAAGCAGAGTTTGAGAATTTGAGCCAAGGTCAGTTGAATATTGATGAATATACCGCCAAATTCTCTACTCTACTGCATTTTGCTCCTCAGATCGCTGGAAATGATAAAGCTATAGTAAATCAGTTCATCAGAGGGTTGAATTCGGAGGTAGTTGCATTTATGAATCTGCAGCAACCTTACCATTTTGCTGACATCCTGAGTAGAGCAAAGAGAGCTGAGGCGAGTCTGATTAGACAGCTAGGGAGGTTGTGTGTGAAACAACCCCAGACACAGCAATCCCCTCTCCGATTTGATCAAGGCAGTACGAGTGGAAAGCAAGATTTGCTGAAAGCTTGGAAGAAACCATTCAAGAAACTAGGAAGCGGTTCATCTAGCTCCAGCGTTTCATGTCCAAGCCATACCGGAGTGTATTGCAGGAGTTGCGGAGGGAGACACCCCACCGAGCAATGCCAGGGAGTGACTGGTAGGTGTAATATTTGTGGACAGCCGGGACACTTTGCTAAAGTTTGTCCCCAGAAGCGTTTCCGAAGATTGTAGGGAACAGAGTTCAATTGAAAACACAGATCCAGAATTCACAACATGTACTATTTTTATGATTCTTTGCATATGTATGGATATATACTAATGCATTTGTTAAGAATATCTTTGACTGAGTTGCATGGAAATATGTTGTATCTGTTGGGTCTGTATGTACTGTAGTATTGATGTCCTTGCTTGTTGAGGAAATGTTGATATCAGATATTTCTGTATATATTGTATACTACAGTAAGATGAGAATGAAATAGAGATAGATTATGATGTACTTGTGTTTTCTGATTTGAACGCATTATTGATATGTATATGCTGAACAAGTACAGACATATTGTAGAATTTGTTTTCCAGAAATGGTAAGAGTTAGATCAGAGATGACTGATCAGTGGAGATACCACGATAAGGATTCTAGATTTAGAATTTCTTTGATATCCGTATTGTATATGACTCGATTAATAAAGAAAGGAACAGATTGCATCCCTATGTATTCAGTAGACGTACTGAAATCGAGCCTAGCATTGGCAGATTTGCCAGTGATATATGAATTGGCTGATGTTTGCCTAGATAATATTTCAGATTTATGTGATCTCAAAAGATAGACTTCAGAACTTGAATGGAGATTAGGTATGGTTTGTATGTTTTAGATTCAGTACAGAATGATATTGAATGTACAGAATGATACAGAATGAATTGAAAGATCGGTAGAAGAATATCGACCATGAGTTACATATGATTTAGTGTTTCTCTTTGGCATGTGTCAGTATATTCATAGATGTTCTGATGATTCTATGCTTGTTATATCTATGAAGATTTTGATATATTTACAGCATCTGATTGATTGAATAGAATATCTGAAGATTGTATTGAATATGCTGAGAACTGTAATGAATGTATACAGAAATTATTCAGATAAGAATCCTGCTTGAAACAGATTGTATTCAGAGTATGCGATATCTGAAGTTAGTATACAGATTGATTTTGATACAGTTAAGATTGCGATCAATTACCGAGAATGATACCGACATCAGAAAGTTCAGAAATTTCAGAAACGTCAGAAATGTATTTTGTCTGATTTGGCAGAGTATTTTATTCGACTGTTGCTTTATATCTGCTGAGTATTTTTATTGTTCTAAATCAGTATTTGAGACATCTTATATTGTTTTGGGGAGCATAATTGATTTGCAGATGATATTTAACAGTTGATCAGAATGACATGAAGATATTATCAGGAATCATTAATTATGAGTTCTCTGAACTCACTAGATCTGTATAGAATATTTATATTTCGTTTATGATTTGATATTACTGTGTTTTGAATCCGTATATGCTACAGATTAGTGTGAACTAGAGAGAGTATATACAGTTTCAACCGAATCAGAGTTGAATTCAAGAGTTACAGTAATTCAAGAATGTGATCAGAATGTTCAGAACTAGATTTCAGTAATCAGATCAGAGTAACAGATAAGTGATTCTGTGTTTTGTATTGGGACTGATTATCTTGTGATGTCAGAATGTTTCAGAATTGATATCGATAGTCAGAGCCGAATATCAGGTAGGTATTTCCTCTTTAATTTATGTTATTAACTGATTTGTGTATATCAAATAGTTCGAATCAGAAAGAACAGATATTGTTAGAAGCTTACAGTCATGGATTCAGTGTTCAGTCTGATGATTGAGAATGTATTGTATTCGAACAGATAGTTGTGATATAGACAGAAAGATAGAAATCAGAAGATTTATTACAGAATTGTATAGTTTTAAATAGAAATGGGAGTACATTTCTATGGCTTTCGTAATGAAATTACCGCAATTTTCTACAGATTGTGATATGATATGATTAAGATTGACAGATTGTTCAATCTATATCTATTAGTTTGTACAAAATGACGTACAAACATCACCAAATGACACAGATTGATGTCAGAGGAATGATCAGAATCAACAGAATGTTGAGATAGAGTATATCAGATTGTGATTTTCTGGTTGATTTGGTACTTGTGACAGAGTATATCATGAGTTGCTCCTTAGATTTATCGCAGATTAACAGACAGTCAGGGTATATGTTATCCAGAGAATGGAAGATTTTGATAGAGTTATAGAGTGCTGGATGTTAGCACTAATTTATATGACTTATTATCACTGCGTGAAAATAACTATCAGCTTATCAGATGGGTAATGAGATAATTATAGACAAGACAGTATACGGATGTTGTAAAGCGAGATTGATTCTGTCAGAAGGACTGGAGAAGTATTATGACATTATACTTAGTAAATCCTTATTCCAGACTGGAATCAGATATTTAAGTTTTGATTTAATTAACTCTATTATGCATTTCTTCTGATATATCTGAATTGATTGCCTGCGAGTTCGAGGACGAACTCAGATCTAAGAGGGGGAGAAATGTAATGCCCGAAATTTAATCATTATAATCAGACATTTATTATTGACATGATTGAGGTTATACGAACTCGAATGAAGATGCCGGGCGTCGTTGCATTGTTAGCCAAGAATTTGGACAGAACCTTCGGCGCTCGAGCGGTAGAAAAGGACCGCCCGAGCGCCAATGCATCGCAAATTGATCTTTGGACAGAACGTGTGGCGCCCGAGCGGTAGAAATTGACCGCCCGGGCGCCAGGGAATTGTAAGATAAGTAACCGGGCAGAAGGTTCGGCGCCCGGGCGGTAATTCTTGACCGCTCGAGCGCCACCTGGAAATCATGTAGTGCGCCACTTGCTTTCATGCATGTCATGGATGTATATATATATATATATATATATATATATATATATATATATATATATATATATATATATATATATATATACACATGCAAATCCTTCAGAATATTCAGAAGGAAATCGAGAAGTTGGGGAAAGGCTTCGTTCTTGAGTTTTGGAAATTAAGTACGAGAAATTCGTCCGTCAGATTTTGAATCTGACTTCGGTACCGTGTTTCTAGCAACGAAAGCTACAACTGGACGTAAGTTTTGTTACGTTTAGACAAGATTTGAAATTATGATATTGTCAGAATTGAATATGAATCAGATATGATGTTTCTACTACCGTAGATATCGTATAATTGAAGTCAGATTTCAGAATAGACTGTTTATGCAATTATTATGATTTTTTGAAAGAAATTGACTGAGATTCTATATCATAATTGTGTTAGTATTCCGAGTATGAATTGTAGTGACACAGATTATGAGTTCCAGTATTATATTTGTGATGTTCAGAATTGACAGGGTTATTCAGATTGTATTGTTATGCCGTCGAAACATCAGTAGATTGATATTGATCAGATTCAGTAATGATTTAGATTGATCAGATTCAGATATGATTTCGACTATATTGTGATGTCGATGATATGAATTGAATTGTGTCTTGTTCAGATATTGATCAGATTATATACTGAGTTAAGTATTGATCATAACAGATTGTGAATTGAATTACACGTTGATACAGTGTATTTGATATTGTCATTTCAGACTTGATATGGACAGATTCGACTTCGAGACTTCGTCTTCGTCAGACCGGGACGACAAAGGTATAATTCATGTGATATTTGGGAAGATATAACTCAAATCAGATTTTATTTGAGTTTCCCAACTAAATCACATACTAGACCTATTGTTTATCTTGTGATATGATTATGAGTTGTTTATAGAATTGTATTCGAATCTTTTGAGATAATTATGCATTGTTTACAGATGGTTATGCATTGCATTTGAGATAGGAAAGTTTGACAGAAAAAGTCAGACTTCTAGACGTTTGGTGTATCGTTACATAGGAGCAGACATTGTCCTATTGTAGATTATTCGATACAGCTATGACCGAAGTCTAGGAATAAGACGTACAGTCACCCCGAGTGGGAGGGTAGGTGACAGCCATTGACGTCTTATTCACACCAGGATCCCTAGAGTTATAGTGGAGTCGAGTCTAGACATGATTTGACTAGAACTGCATGCGTTTATGGATGTGGTTTCATAGACTATGAAACCCATTATTATTGCTTTCAGTCATGATAGCATGTTTCTATGATTTGATTTGAGTAGCATGTTTATCTGATTCGAGTTGCATGCTTATCTTGATTAAATTTCGTAGATTATGAAATCTGTTGATTTGAATTATATTCATGATAGAATATTTCATGATTTACTTTATGTATATGCATGTTTACCATGTTTTATACTGGGATTTATTCTCACCGGAGTTATCCGGCTGTTGTCTTGTTTTGTATGTGTGCATGACAACAGGTGAGGCTGGATCGGGGTCAAGAGTATGAGGAGAGAAGAAGAGTTAGCGTGGTGATTCCGGACTTATTATAGATTTGGTTTATTACTTGAACTTAGTAACCGAACCTTAGACTTAGATTGTACAGTATTGTACTTTTATATTGAAATGTATTTTATACTGAGATGTATATTATTTAGATTCCATTACCTTCCGCATTTACATTTTAAAAAGAAAAATTTTTAGACCCTGTTTATCAGAACTGATAATTAAATCCCAACGATGATTAAGAAGATGATTAGCGTCCGAGTCCCCACATATTCATTCATTACTTCTCACATTTAAGACTCTCATTTTCTCTCCACACCAATTACACAGCCATCACTTGGCTACATTGGTTTTATTGCTTGAGTACCCTACTAACTTAAGCATCGGAGTGGTAACGCCGGACACACCTCTGGCGCCCATTCACGTGGTTACTTTTCTGTTCGCAGATCTCTCCAATCGGATCGAGGAGTCACGAGATTCAATTCAAGCGTCCAACTCATATTTCCTTTAACATTTTGATAGCAAACCCGACAGAGTACCTGACCTGACTCGTCAGTTTCGCTCGGGTTGCATCAGTCCATTCATCCATTTCATATTATAGAATATATGTAATTTTTCCTCAACATCAGGAGTATCATTGATAATGATAAAAGTTCGTGTAGTTAGTGTGAACTCAGAAGATATTGTAAATACACACAAACTCAATTACTTCGTTTTAAAACGATTTTTCACGTTTTCATTTTTATCATCGGTCAAACTGAAAGGAATGTTTCTCATAAACTTACCAGAAATAAATTAAAGTGTGTGCATCAAAATTTAGTGTTGTGGTCTGGTGTTGTCAACACACGCACATAACATGCATTGGAAATTGATTATTTAACACACGCATAAAATTTAATGAATAAACACCATATTTAAATTATGCACAAGCACAAATACTTGTGTGATACCTCATGGCAAAAATTCACTAGAAAAATATGTAAATCATTTACAGAAAACAATACTAGTGAGAATAACAAAACCAAATTACTCGACACTCCAAGAAACTAAAAATGCATTAAAATAAACAACATAAAAACTAGATTCATAAAGCAAAAATCGTATGTGATGCGATCCGGGTGAATTGGATGAGCCGGGTCAGATCCTCCACCGAATCTTCTATCAAATAGTGAAGGAAATAAGAGAAAAATGTGTTTGAACCAGAACCTTCTCTCATCGGCTAGATAGGATGACCTGTAACCAAGAAGATAAACACGTGAATGGGCGCCGGAAGGGTGTCTGGCGTGGCCACTCCGATGCTTAAGTCAATGAATGATTCAAGCAAAAAAAAATAATAATGTAACCAAGTGATGGTTGTGATATTGGTGTGAGATTGAGTAATAAATGTTGGTATTCAATATATGAATAGAGAGTAAATGTAAAGATACACCCTGATATTTATAGTAGGAAAGGTAATGATGACCTCGTTCTTTGTGCTTCCTACTAAATATAGTAGGGCGGCTGATTAAACCCTATGTTCTGACATGTCACATTTCATACTAGTCACATCCAGCGTACCTGATTTTGTCAACCACTTGGATTGGTGTCAGAGATGGGACAGCCGGTCACATCCTATTATGCTAGCACACTTGAGTGTGACGCTCATATCGAATTTCTCCCACTACGAAAATTCCCGATAACTTGCATGAGATCCCGTGCATCCAATATCCCAGGGGAAGACATCCAAGATGTTGCATGGCACGGCATCTGCCAAACCTTTTTCGTAGATTCTTCCTGACGAGTTATCCATCCCGTGTCAGGGTCGTCCGGGATCCGGGCTCTTTTCCAGATCTCGTCAACTGTCTCGGATCATCCATGACTCGGGAATAAGTTCAAATCTCTGACTCGGGCACAATCCATGACTTGGGACATCCCAGGGCAGCATCACTCCTTCCTTAAATAGTCGGACTAGAATCAAACTCGCTGTCTCGATTAGTATTGTGTGCCCGGTCAGGGAAAATAATTTGTCATTTAGTCTCCTCTAGTTAGTAGGGCTGATGTTATACTAATAGTGCTGACGTAAGCCCTAGAATCCAAATCTGTCAGAAACTTTTCGTATTTCGAGAAAAATCATTACAACGCCTCAAACTTCGAGCCTGTCTTTTCAAATATCCCGCGTGATTTCCAATGTTAATCTGATTTGTCCATCAATTTTGCGATCAATGGCTCAGATTAGTACCTTGTTCCTATATATACTCTCGCCTTAAGTTCATTTAGAACTTTTCATTCTCGCATACTCTGATCTTCATCTTCATCTCCGGCAACGTTCTTTCCAAGTTTCGACGATCTCTGCTTCCAATCACCCGTCATCACTTTCATTTCGTAAGTTCTTCTTACCCTTGACTCCACCTACCCCATTTTTTTTCTCTTCTCCTGATCATCTCCAACTCCACCTTTTCTACTTCTTGTCAAAACGTCAGTGGTCTATCGGAGGATAACTCTCCGACCCATTCTGAAACCTCTGTTCATATCCCCAAAACCATCCCTATCCCATCTTCTCGACTTCTCCCAAAACAAAAAACCAAAACCTCTTCCTCCCACACACTAGCCCCCAAGGCAAAGGGAAAGATAAGGTTATAGGGCCCTTGTGGTTCTCTACTGTAACTTCCACCCTTCGTCCGGAGAATTCTGAAAAAATTAGGTCTTTAGGCTCAATCCTTTCTACTTACAAAATAGTAATTCCTGAGCCCAATGATCACCCAGACACCCCAACCCCGGGCTTTCAATCTTTTTTTGTGAAACAACTCAAGAGTGGGCTCCAGTTACCAGTCCACCATTTTTTTGAAGGGGTTGCCCGGTTCGTTGGGCTCCCCATTAATCATCTTCACCCTAATGCTTTTAGGATCATGGCCGCTACTTTTATTCTTTTTTGCATGAAAAATCTACCTGTCAACTCTTCCATCTTCCACTTCTTTTATTTATGCATGCTTAATGACGAGGTCTTTTCTTTCATGGCCCGCATGAAATACCGATTTCTGACAGACATCCCTTCCTCTTTGAAGGGGTGGAAAACCAAATTTTTCTTCTTGCGACTCCCAACTTCCCTGACCTGTTCAACAGGCTTTTTATCCATAATTCCTGGGCAACCAGAACTCCCCAGAGACTATAAACTCCTTCTCCCTTTCACCCAGGCTTGGGACGCTATAGAGGGCCAATCCTTCCTGTCCTCATTGTTGATTGAGGGGGATAATCTGGTTAACTATGGGATCGGACCCTGGCCTGAAGACCCTGTGGACCAGATGATAGATGAATTTCGCCAGGATATATGGGTCATAGGCTGGAAAATTACTTTCCCCTTGGTCCTTTTAACTTTTGTGTTTCATTTTTTCTGACTTTTACCTTTGATGTATCAGAGGAAGAGATGATCAAGGCCAGCCTACTCGAAGCAGCTGCCGGGAAAAAATCTGAACAGAAATAGGCCCGGGCAGAGAAGAGGTCCCGGGAAGCACAAAAGCAAGAAGAGCGCCAGGTCAGGGCAGCGGTTGAGGCCCGGAAAGAGAGTGTTCCTACCAGGGGGAGACCACACCTCTCTGGTCAGTGAAGAGGATCTGGCTCCTCTGAACCATCGCAAAAGAAAAGTTGTCATGGAGCCGAACATCGAGACTGTTACTGCGGAAGAGGAGGAGCTCGAGATAACCGCCCGATCATACCTTCCTCCCGGTTCATCTGCTGGCCCTACTCCACAGGGCGAAGTGCCCTAGTCTTGCCCAACATATGTGGCGATGACATAAGCACGGATTTGACCAAGATGGTGTGGGGTCTCCTTTGTCCAGAAGAGG
Source organism: Primulina eburnea (assembly GCF_022965805.1). Classification (NCBI taxonomy): domain Eukaryota; kingdom Viridiplantae; phylum Streptophyta; class Magnoliopsida; order Lamiales; family Gesneriaceae; genus Primulina; species Primulina eburnea. The sequence goes on from NC_133117.1 coordinate 18,017,642, forward strand.
TCGAGCACCTCAAAGGACTTCACCCCAACCAGAAACTCTTTGAGGGGATTTCCCGATCCTTCTTTGTAAGTTTCTTTATTTGTTGTTATTTAATTATGTATCACCAATTTCTGACTCCTCTTTTGATTACAGCGCTTGCAGATGCTCATAGCTGCTTTTGAGCAGGTAGCTAATGCATCCAGGACAGCAAACCACCAAGTCACCACTGCTCGGGAGATGCACAAAAAACTTCAGGAAGTATTGGGGTGGGTAAAGGAGCTTCATGAGCACGTCCTGGCTCGGCAGAAATCCGATTGGAAACAGCAAGTGGACCTGGCCCAAGCAGAATTGTCCGAAGCCCACTAAGCTAGAGGTGCAGGCGGCTGGGGAAGAAGCAGAATCCTCTCGGGCCCGAGCTCAAGCGATACAGGCCGCTCTGGATCTCTTGAGGACCTCTCAGGAAGAAAAGATGGCCCAATTCTTGAAGTCCGGAGAGTTCAAGAAGATGGTGGCTGATAAAGCCTTTGTCTACTTTGACCTAGGCTTCACCAAATGTTTGGAGCAGTTTCAAGAAGCAAGCCTCGTTCCTCCTGACTAGGAAGATTTCCCAGACTTGTTGAAGGCTGCTGCCTCTCTCCCGGATGATGTGCAGGAAGAGAAGGAGGAACCCAAAGTAGATTAGGATATTTATTTCCCGGGCTTCCGGCCACCCTGTAAATTCTTTCTTTTTGTTTAATGAAATATGTTTTTCCTCTTCATTTTTCTTGCATTTGATAAGTGGTTGAAAATATTCCCAAGTGTTAGAAATGGCTCGAGTTTTTTCGAATATCTTCACAATTTATAACTCAGTCAAAATCTTTTTAACATGTAATTGGGTTACAGGTCCCTGAGCTTATTCGATGACTGGGGTATGGGTCCCCGAGCCAAGGTAATGGTTCCCGAATTTAGTAGATAACTGTAGTGCGGGCCCTCAAGCCATGATATGGGTCCCTGGGCTTAGCAGAACACCGGGGTGCGGTTTCTCGGGCCAGGGTACGGGTCCATGGGTATAGTAGATAACCAGGGTGCGGGTCCCCAGGCCAGGGTATGGATCCCTGGACTTAATAGATGACCGGGGTACGAGTCCCTGGGCAAGGGTATGGGTCCTTGGACTTGATAGATAAACGGGGTGCAGGTCTCCATGTTAGGGAACGGGTCCCTCGACTTAATAGATCACCGGTGTGCGGTTCTCCGGGCCAGGGTACGGGTCTCTAGGTATAGTAGATAACCGGGGTGCGGGTCCCCAGGCCAGGGTATGGGTCCCTGGATTTAATATAAGATCGAGGTACGGGTCCTCGGGCCAGGGTACGGGTCCTTGGACTTAATAGATAACCGAGGTACGGGTCCCTGGGCCAAGGTACGTGTCCCTGGACATAATAGACATTCCTTGAATAATCTTCATTCTATTCGAATACAGATTAAGGGATACAAAAGAAATTTTAAATGTAATATCATTTCAAGTGAAATGCATTCCATTGTCTCTGGAGGGTGTGTCCTTGAGAATCTTGAAGATAATAAGCTGATCCTGAGCTAACTCTTTGAATTATTTTAAAATGTCCCTCCCATCGAGCTTCTAATTTCCTCACATCACCTACTGGCTTCACTTTATTCATAACTAGGTCTCCGACCTGGAAATCCCGTAACATGTTTATTATGTGATTTTATAACCCGGCTTCTATAGGACTTCCATTCAGATGGCTGCCAGATTGTTCTTTTCTTCAACCAGATCAAGCTCAATGGCCCAGGTTTGATCATTGTTTCCGGTAGGATCCACCCGAGTAGAAGATTGTCTGATTTCCACAGGCAAAACTGCTTCCGAGCCATAGACTAAACTGTATGGAGTTTCCTGAGTGGCTGTCCGGGGAATAGTCCGGTACGCCCACAGTATGCTTCGTAAATCTTCAAACCAGTCTTTACCTTCTCCGCAAAGTCGGGTTTTTAATGCTTGTACAATGAACCTATTGGTTACCTCGGTCTGGCCATTTGCTTGTGGGTAAGCTACTGAGGTGAAAGATTGAGTGATTTTCATTTCTTGGCACCAAGATATGCTTTTCTTCCCCTGGAACTGTCTCCCATTGTCTGAAATCAATCTTCTAGGGATACCAAATCTACAAAAATATCCTTCCAAATAAATTTCATCACCTCTTCCTCAGTAATCTTGGCCGAAGGCCCGTCTTCCACCCATTCAGAGAAATAATCCACAGCCACCAGAAGAAATTTTTTCTGAGCCCAGCTATAGGAAAAGGGCCCATGATATCTGTGACACCCCGATCCTCTTTTAAAATAAATACGCAGCGGAAATAAAATTTTCTCTTTAAAATATACGGAAGGAGTTTCAAAATACATTTCATCAAATATCTTTACAAAATAAATACATGATCATTTAAATGACATAACAAAAACAAAACATCATTCCTATGATCATGCCAAAATCATCCTTCCAACGGTGTATGCATATGACCCCCAATCCACAGTCAACGTCCCGGGGCACAACTCTGATCTGCATCACATGAAAATAACTGGAATGAGAATAAATCTCAGCAAGTGGAACTCTTATATAACAATGAACAATAACTCTGTAAAACATATCTTTGAAATCATAAATACCATCAACTCTGAACTGTAAACTCTGAATATCACTAACATAGCAATAGCATAAAAATATGATGGTATTTCTCTTTTGCTCTGGGGATTGATATCAATAGTATCTCTGCTCTGGGGTGCTCGTATCCCAAATCGATATAAATACCGATAACTCTGAGGGATATAAGCCTATAGGCGATGATCATCTAATATTGCATGCAATCTCTGACTATGTATTTATCAATCCGAAAACATTTGTACTCTGAATTGCATTTAAGGCCGTCCTTTCACAATCTCATATTTTTCTCTTGTATTCCCTTTTAACAATAGTGAGGTATACAATACCTCCAATAGATCATCAATGAAATCAATACATAACAATGGATCAATGGAAGGGAATATCACTTTAAAATCTTTAAAACACAATACATATAATATCATGTGAGCAAAAAGGATGAAATTCCATTTACAAACCACAACAAACACCTCAACTTAGCTCTTGATCACCACCTACAACAAATAATCCACAAAAACACCAATATCAACTAAATATCCAAGATTACAAGCTAAATAATCCATAAATCCACATAAACAACCAACCTAAATAACTCTTAATTTACAACCTTAACAGAATCGCACCAAAAGCTTACCCAAGCTTACTAGCACCAAGGAGAACGTTGATCTCAAGTCGAATCGCCAAAAAAACGCTTGAATCGAAGATAGGAAAGGAAAGAAATGACTGAAAACCCTTGAAATGAGAGGATTTCGAAATGAAAAGAGGAAAGAATGAAGTCAAATCCATCAAAAAGGTACTATAAATCTCGACCATACCTCTACTGTTCATCACCGCGGGTGCGCCAACACAAAGGCCGCGGGTGCGCGGAGCTTTCGGCAGTCCACAAAATTCCTGAACCACAGACACCGCGGGTGCGGCACTGCAAGCACCGCGGGTGCGCTACACACCGCGGGTGCGGTCACTGCATCACCGCGGGTGCGGTGATGCTACGGCCCTCCAACACAAAAACTGGAACAGTCGACCGCGGGTGCACTCCTTGCACTACCGCGGGTGCACTAAGGTCACGGCCAAGATCACCTCCAATGCAACTAAAATCGATCCGGAACTCTGAAACGAACAACCAACAACAACTAACACCTCAAGAACAATATACTAAACATACTATAGCCCATAAACACAACTCTAAACCTCTAATCAAATAACTCAAATAACAAACGAAACTTAAATCGTACCGTACACCGGGCTCGGCTATTACAATATCCATGCCCCATTGATCAAAGGGACATGATGCTGAGATAGGTTGTATACTCGTAGTTGGATTATGCTGAAATTTATAATGATGTTGTGTAAGGCTCGAAATTCATTAGTCTTCATTAATATGATACTCAAAGATATGAGAATGCATGACATGGAATGAGGGGAGAAAAGGCATGAGAAATTATAGTTTTGAGTACAAGATAGAACGCACCCACGCCTAGAGAAGAAGTGCACCCGCGGTCATTAAATTGGGAATTGTGAAGGTGAGGCCGAAACCAAACCGCACCCGCGGTCCAAGAACCACCGCACCCGCGGTGCATGGACAGAAAGTTGGCAAATTTTACTGAAGCAACACCGCACCCACGGTAAGAATGAGACCGCACCTGCGGTCGTGGAATTTTGAAAAATGAATGGATTGCCGAAGCAAGACCGCACCCGCGGCGCAAACATGACCGCACCCGCGGTCGTCAAATTGTGAAAAATGAAAGGCATGCCGAAGCTTGAGCGCACCCACGCTAATGAAGCTACCGCACCCGCGGTCATGCGTGTTCATTGAAAAATAAGACATGTGTCCTTGCCATGCATATATGAGGTGTTGTCCTTCATTCTTCATCCCTGATCAGCAACGAAATTCAAAGCAATTACAGAAGAGGTACCAGGCTTCTTTCATCCTAGAATTGATCTTGTGCAAGATTTAGCCATCCAACTTTCAATCCGAGTCCGGATTTGTGTTCCTCTCTTCATAAACTACAAGAGGATGTAATTTTTGCTAAATTTCAACATGTTCTGAAGTATAAATGTTGGAGAAATCTTGATATGATTGAGATTATATGTTTATATGATTATAGTAATTGTAGATTCGAAACCGGATCGAGAAAATGATATGTGATGCTATTGTTATGAGATTCCAGCTTGTATGAGCTAAGATAATGCAGATTTTGAGTTGTTGATGGATAGATTATATTGACTATGAGTTGAGATTGATGAATTGATCATGATGTGTTGAGATTTGAGTTGATTGGTACTGCGAGATCACGCCGTTATACCGTCAAGATTGATTTTAGATTGTGAATGTGTTGAATTGAATAGAGATTGATATGGAACATTCAACATTGCCATTTCAGATTTGTATTGGCAACTTTGATAGCGAGACTTCGACATCGACGGAAATTGTACGACGAAAGGTATAATTCATGTGATTATAGGGAAGACACGACTCGAATCAGATTTGATTGGAGTTTCCCAACAAAATCACATACTAGATTTATTGTTTACATCTTTGATATGATTTGGATTTGTTTATAGATTTATATTCAAATCTTTTGATGTAATCATGCCTTGTCTATAGATTTATATTCAAGCATTGAGATAGGAGAGTCATTGACAGATTTGTCAAAACTAGACGTTCGGTGTATCGACGCATAGGAGCAGACCTCCTCCGATTGTAGACATTCGATACAGACACGACCGAAGTCTAGGAGTAAGACGTACAGTTACCCCGATTGGAGGGTAGGTAACAGACAGTGACGTCTTATTCACACCGGGATCCCTAGAGTAGAGTCGAGTTGAGTCAAGACATGAATTGATTTGCATTGCATGTTTTTATAGATTGGTTTCATAGACTATGGAACCTATGATTTATTTTACATGCATGATATGGTGTTTTATGATTTTATTATGCATATACATGTTTTATACTGGGAGTTGTTCTCACCGGAGTTTTCGGCTGTTGTTATGTCTGTATGTGTGCATAACAACAGGTGGGGCAGGATCTGGGTCACGACAGAGATGAGTTCTAGATAGCGTGGTGACTACGGGCGCAGAAGAGGACTAGTGGCTTTTACTAGACTGGTAGTATTTGTAATTATGGGTTGTATTAAACTTTACACTAGTTTTGGATTAATGTATTAGAACAAGACATGTTGTATGTTTGTACAAATAAATAAAGAACTTATGCTTGTTTATATACATCTGAATGAATGTTAAAAAGCAAAAATTTGACCCACATTTTCTCACAGATCCATTTAATCCCAGATAGAATTGAGTTAGAGCCCTGGTCCCCACAACAGGTGGTATCAGAGCAGTAGGTTCTGTAGACTGAGATAGACTTGAACGAGCGGGGTAGATCGAGTCATCTTCCTTGCTTTTTATGTGCTAGCATGATTTATTGTTTTCCCTATTATGTGTTGTATTGTATCTGAGTTGATTTACAACATATAATTGCCAAGACTGAATCAGAACCGATTCTGGATCAGAGGTATATGATCAGAGGAGGGCTGAGACAGCTTGTATAGCCTGTGTACTAACCTGTTTGATAACCAGATATGCCGCCTAGAAGGATACCGCAACCAGCTGCAGGACAAGTGCCAGAACAGGGGAGTACGTCCGGTACTCAGATGGACGTAACCGCTACCCGATGGAGACTCTGTTAAAGCGGTTTCAGTCGTTCCGACCCCCGACTTTGAAAGGCACTGAGAATGCAGTGGATTGCGAAAGCTGGCTGGATGATATAGAAATGTTATTTGAATCACTTGCCTATTTAGATGAATGCCGAGTAAAGCTGATTGGACTCAATTGCAGGAAATGGCCAAGAGTTGGTGGCTAACGGCGAAACGAGCCCTAGAACATCGAGGTATTGATATTACTTGGAAAGTTTTTAAAGATGAATTTTACCAACGTTTCTTTCCAGTATCATACCGAAAAGACAAAGGGGCAGAGTTCGCCAACTTGAGACAGGTCTAGTGGAACATAGAGGAATATGTTGCCAAATTCTCGTCCTTGCTTCGATTTGCACCACATGTAGCAGGGAATGATGAGGCAGTTGCCGATTAGTTCATAAACGGTTTGAATCCGGATATCTTCACCTTGGTGAACACGGGGCGACCTAACACCTTCTCTGGTTTGATCAGACAGCGAGGAGCTTCCTATAGTGTTCAGGGTCAGAGACCGCCACCGCCCGCCGCACAGTTTCCACTACCTCCTCCTCGATTTGATAGTGGAAGCAGTAGTGGCAAGAAAGAGTTTTTGAAGGCTAAGGGCAAGCAGTTTAAGAGAGCAGGGAGCAGTTTGTCGAGCTCCAGTGGGTCAAGACAGAGAGGTCCTGGCCAGAGTACAGATTATGCAGGTGCGTATTGCAGTTCTTGTGGAGATAGGCATGCCGCTGAGCAGTGTCAGGGAGTCATGGGCCGTTGTAACTATTGCAAACAGCCGGGACACTTCGCCAGAGTTTGTCCCCAAAAAGGTGCCCAGAGATTTCAGAGTGCAGGGTCATCAGCTTCAGTAGCTCAGCCCGAGAGGCAAGCTTCATCCGTCCATTCCTTCCAGCCCACGCCTACACAGTCCCAGCCTACAGCCAGAGGTGGCCAGACAGTGAGCCAACCTCCCAGACAACAGGCTCAGGTATTTGCATTGACAGAGGAGCAGGCACAGGATGCGCCAGACGACGTGATTGCAGGTAACTTTTTCCTTTGTGGGTATCCTGCATATGTGTTGATAGACACAGGTGCATCACATACATTCATATCAGAACGTTTTGCATTGTTGCATTCCTTGCCTGTCGAGTCAATGTCTACTGTAGTATCTATTTCTTCTCCGTTGGGAAGTGGTCTTATATCTGTGACTTTAGTTGGACACTGTATACTACAGTTTGAGGGGCATGAGATCGATTTAGATTGTGTTGTACTTGGTCTATCTGATTTTGATTGTATTGTCGGGATTGACATGTTGACTAAGTACAGAGCTACCGTAGATTGTTTCCACAAGATTGTCAGATTCAGACCTGAGATGATAGAGGAGTGGATATTCTACGGCAAGGGTTCCAGATCTCGGATTCCCTTGGTATCAGCTTTGACTATGAATAGATTGTTGCAGAAAGTGGCAGAAGGGTTCCTTATTTATTCTGTAGATCTACATAAATCGAGCCCGGCATTGGTAGATTTGCCAGTAGTACGGGAGTTTGCAGATGTATTTCCTGACGAAATTCCATGGTTACCTCCAGCCCGAGAGGTATATTTTAGCATTGATCTGATTCCAGGTACCGTGCCTATTTCGAGAGCTCCATATAGGATGGCACCGATAGAACTGAAAGAATTGAAAGCACAACTAGAAGATCTTCTAACCAAGGGATATATCAGACCTAGTGTATCTCCTTGGGGCGCACCAGTGCTATTTGTGCGAAAGAAAGACGGTTCTATGAGACTATGTATATATTACAGGCAACTGAACAAGACAACGATAAAGAACAAATACCCTTTGCCTAGAATCGACGACTTATTTGATCAGTTGCAGGGATCTTATATCTATTCCAAGATTGATTTGCGATCGGGATATCACCAACTCAGAGTTCGAGATGTTGATATACCGAAGACAGCATTCCGGACCAGGTATGGACACTACGAGTGTGTTGTCATGCCTTTTGGTTTAACGAATGCTCCAGCGGTGTTTATGAGTTTGATGAACAGCATCTTTCAGAGGTATTTAGATGAGTTTGTGATTGTTTTTCTTGATGATATTTTTGTGTACTCTAAGAATTTGAATGAGCATGCCAATCATTTGAGAATTCTGTTGCAAACACTGAGAAATGAAAGATTATATGCTAAGCTGTCAAAGTGTGAGTTTTGGCTGAGACAGGTTGTCTTCTTGGGTCATATCATATCTGGAGATGGTATTTCTGTTGATCCGAGTAAAGTTGAGGCTGTGATCAGTTGGCCTAGACCGACTTCTGTGCCAGAGATACGCAGTTTCATGGGTCTAGCAGGGTACTATAGAAGATTCATCAAAGATTTCTCCAGCATTGCGAAGCCTATTACCCAGTTGACACAAAAGAATACGTCATTTGTGTGGTCTGAAGATTGTGAGTCTAGCTTCTTTGAATTGAAGAAGAGGCTGACCAGTGCACCTGTCTTGATGATTCCTTCAGGTACGGGTGATTTCGTTGTATATTGTGATGCATCTCACAGAGGGTTGGGGTGTGTTTTTATGCAGCGAGGTCATGTGATTGCTTACGCCTCAAGACAGCTGAAGACACACGAGACTCGATACCCATTCATGATCTTTAATTGGCGGCTATCGTATTTCGTTAAAGATTTGGCGTCATTATTTGTATGGCGAGAAATTTGAGATCTACTCCGATCACAAGAGCCTAAAATACTTGTTCTCTCAATCTGAGTTGAACATGAGACAGCGTAGATGGCTCGATTTGTTGAAAGACTTTGATTGCGAAATCAAATACTATCCAGGGAAGTCAAATGCAGCAACAGACGCCTTGAGTCGAAAGGTTTGTGCTTTATCCTTATCGACGATATGAGTGACTAAAATGATTGAAGATTGGTGTTTGTTTGGATTAGCATTTGATACAGGTAGTAGACCATTGCTACTTTCTTCGATTCAAGTTGAGCCAGACTTGATCAGGAGGATCAAAGAAGCACAAAGAAGTGATCCGAATGTTCAAAAATCGATTGATATGGTCAGATTAGGGCATATATCCGAATATCAGGTACATGATTATGTTCTGTACGTGAAAAACCGTCTTGTAGTGCCAGATGTTTCAGATTTGAAACAACAGATTATGTCGGAAGCGCACGGTAGTCAGTTTAGCATTCATCCTGGAGGCCGTAATATGTACAACGATCTGAAGACACAATTCTGGTGGAAACAAATGAAGTCAGATATCGCAGAATTTGTGTCTAAGTGCTTAAATTGCCAACAGGTGAAGGCTGAAAGAAAGAAGCCCGGAGGTTTACTTCAGAGTTTGTCCATTCCAGAATGGAAATGGGATCACATTTCCATGGATTTCGTGACGAAGTTACCTCGATCTTCTCGGGGCTGTGACGCGATTTGGGTCATTATTGACAGATTAACCAAATCAGCGTGTTTTATTCCATACCGAATGACATACCGACACGATCAGATGGCAGATTTGTACGTCAGAGAGGTTGTCAGATTGCATGGTGTGCCGAAGTCTATCGTATCAGATCGTGATTCACGATTCACTTCACACTTTTGGCACAGTTTACAGCAGGCTCTAGGTACGACATTGCACCTGACTACTGCTTATCATCCTCAGACAGACGGACAGTCAGAGCGGACTATCCAGACATTAGAGGATATGTTGAGAGATGTAGTACTAGATTTTAGTACTAGTTGGCAAGAGTCACTGCCATTATGTGAATTCTCGTACAACAACAGCTATCAGACGAGTATCGAGATGGCACCGTTTGAAGCTTTGTATGGCAAGAAATGCAGATCTCCGTTGTACTGGGATGATGTATCTGAGGTATCAGAACTTGGGCCTGATATGATTCGAGAGATGACTGAGAAAGTAAAGATAATTCAGAGAAGAATGAAGACGGCACAGGATAGACAAGCCAAGTACGCCAATGTCAGACGTAGACCGTTAGTATTTGAAACAGTAGACAGAGTATTCCTGAAGATTTCTCCTTTCAGAGGCATTGTCAGATTTGGCAAACGCGGAAAGTTGTCTCCTAGATACATCGGTCCTTACGAGATTCTTGAGAAAATTGGCGATCGAGCATATCGACTTGCTCTTCCTCCTTCTTTATTCGGGATACATGACGTTTTTCATGTATCGATGTTGCGTAGATATATGCCAGATATTTCCCATGTCATTCACCCTGATGAAGCTGAGCTGGATCAGACTTTGAGTTATGTTGAACAACCGATACAGATTCTTGATCGGAAAGAAAAACAGCTCAGAACGAAGACTATTCCGCTAGTGAAAGTCCAGTGGAGTCTTCATGGCATCGAAGAAGCGATTTGGGAGACAGAAACAGATATGAGACAGAAACAACACGAGTTATTTCCATGATGTAAGTAATTCTTCAGTCTTGATTTTATTACTTTTCATGTATGAATTGATAGATTGCCTGCAATTTCGAGGACGAAAACTTTTCTTAGAGGGAGAGAAATGTAAGGCTCGAAATTCATTAGTCTTCATTAATATGATACTCAAATATATGAGAATGCATGACATGGAATGAGGGGAGAAAAGGCATGAGAAATTAGAGTTTTGAGTACAAGATAGACCGCACCCGCGCCTAGAGAAGGAGTGCACCCGCGGTCATTAAATTGGAAATTGTGAAGGTGAGGCCGAAACCATACCGCACCCGCGGTCCAAGAACCACCGCACCCGCAGTGCATGGACAGAAAGTTGGTAAATTTTACCGAAGCAACACCACACCCGCGGTAAGAATGAGACCACACCCGCGGTCGTGGAAATTTGAAAAATGAATGGATTGCCGAAGCAAGACCGCACCCGCGGTGCAAACATGACCGCACCCGCGGTCGTCAAATTGTGAAAAATGAAAGGCATGCCGAAGCTTGAGCACACCCGCGCTAATGAAGCTACCGCACCCGCGGTCATGCGTGTTCATTGAAAAATAAGACATGTGTCCTTGTAATGAATATATGAGGTGTGGTCCTTCATTCTTCATCCCTGATCAGCAACGAAATTCAAATCAATTACAGAAGAGGTACCAGGCTTCTTTCATCCTAGAATTGATCTTGTGCAAGATTTAGCCATCCAACTTTCAATCCGAGTCCGGATTTGTGTTCCTCTCTTCATAAAATACAAGAGGATGTAAGTTTTGCTAAATTTCAACGTGTTCTGAAGTATAAATGTTGGAGAAAGCTTGATATGATTGAGATTATATGTTTATATGATTATAGTGATTGTAGATTCGAAACCGGATCGAGAAAATGATATGTGATGTTATTGTTATGAGATTCCATCTTGTATGAGCTAAGATAATGCAGATTTTGAGTTGTTGATGGATAGATTATATTGACTATGAGTTGAGATTGATGAATTGATCATGATATGTTGAGATTTGAGTTGATTGGTACTACGAGATCACGCCGTTATACCGTCAAGATTGATTTTAGATTGTGAATGTGTTGAATTGAATAGAGATTGATATGGAACATTCAACATTGCCATTTCATATTTGTATTGGCACCTTTGATAGCGAGACTACGACATCGACGGAGATTGTACGACGAAAGGTATAATTCATGTGATTATAGGGAAGACACGACTCGAATCATATTTGATTGGAGTTTCCCAACAAAATCACATACTAGATTTATTGTTTACATCTTTGATATGATTTGGATTTGTTTATAGATTTATATTCAAATATTTTGATGTAATCATGCCTTGTCTATAGATTTATATTCAAGCATTGAGATAGGAGAGTCATTGACAGATTTGTCAAAATTAGACGTTCGGTGTATCAACGCATAGGAGCAGACCTCCTCCGATTGTAGATATTCGATACAGACACGACCGAAGTCTAGGAGTAAGACGTACAGTTACACCGATTGGGAGGGTAGGTAACAGACAGTGACGTCTTATTCACACCGGGATCCCTAGAGTAGAGTCGAGTTGAGTCAAGACATGAATTGATTTGCATTGCATGTTTTTATAGATTGGTTTCATAGACTATGGAACCTATGATTTATGTTACATGCATGATATGGTGTTTTATGATTTTATTATGCATATACATGTATACATGTTTTATACTGGAAGTTGTTCTCACCGGAGTTTCCGGCTGTTGTTATGTCTGTATGTGTGCATAACAACAGGTGGGGCAAGATCTGGGTCACGAAAGAGATGAGTTCGAGATAGCGTGGTGACTACGGGCGCAGAAGAGGACTAGTGGCTTTTACTAGACTGGTAGTATTTGTAATTATGGGTTGTATTAAACTTTACACTAGTTTTGGATTAATGTATTAGAACAAGACATGTTGTATGTTTGTACAAATAAATAAAGAACTTGTGCTTGTTTATATACATCTGAATGAATGTTAAAAAGTGAAAATTTGACCCACATTTTCTCACAGATCCATTTAATCCCATATAGAATTGAGTTAGAGCCCGGGTCCCCACATGCTGGCAACTTTTACATGTTTGAACAAACTGAGCAGCATCTTGATTTACCCTGGGCCACCAAACTTCGGCTAGTATCACTTTTCGAGCCAGGGCGATTCCGCCAAGATGTTGACCAAAACAACCCTCATGGATTTCTTGGAGGACATATTCTACATTGTTTTCTGCTATGCATTTAAGCAAAGGGCCCTGGTACGATCTCCTATATAAAACATCATTTAAAAGAACGAACCTGGGTGCTTGCTTCTTGAATTTTAGAGCTTGAGCCCGGTCCTCTGGGAGCTTGGCATGAGCTATATAGTCGATCAAAGGGGCCATCCATGAATTCTTCTGTGTTGATGGTGTATTTTCATCAATAGAGAGAACTAGTCGGGTGAAGCACAAGATTTCACGGGTATTTATGTCTAACAAGGAGGCATCCATTTTGGCTAAGGTGTCAGCCTTCCAGTTCTTTTCCATGGGTATTTTCTAGATGCTTCAATCAATTAAGGGTGTTGCCTGGGCTGTCATGAGCCCTAAATATTTGAAAATTTTTTCGTCTTTGGCTTCATATGCTCCTTTTATTTGATGGGCAACTAGTTGATTAGATAAAATAATGACCTGGGAAGCTCTGACTTCCCGGGCAGCTTGTAATCTGTCCAGGATAACTTCATATTCATCTTCGTTATTGGTGACCAGGAATCAATCCTTAAAGCTAGCTTAACCTTCTCTCCTTATGGAGCAATCAAAACTACCCCGACCCTACATCCTGACAAGTTCAATGCACCGTCGACAAAAACTCTCCATACTTCTTCCTCTTCTGGTTGAATCATCTCTATCAAGAAATCTGTTAATACTTGGGATTTTATAGCAACCCGAGGTTTATACTCAATGTCATATTCCCCGAGCTCTACTGTCCATTTGACCATTCTTCCCGAGACTTCAGAATATGTCATGATTCTCCCAAGTGGGGAGTTAGTGAGAACCACAGTTGGATGTGAAAGAAAATAGGGTCTCAGCTTTCGGCCAGTCACTACCAAGGCCAGAGCTATCTTCTCTACTTCAATGTATTTTAGCTCTGCTCCTCTGAGGGCATGACTAACATAATACATCGGCTTCTGGTCGGTCCCTTCCTCCCGGATGAGTACAGAGCTAACAGCGTACTCTGTAACAGATTAATAAACCCATAATTTCTACTCGGGCTCGGGCTACACTAAGATGGCAACCTCGGCCAAGTGCTTTTTTAGATCTTGAAAAGCTTGCTCACACTTCTCGTCCCAACCAAAATTTTGAGCCTTCCTCAAAACTTGAATGAAAGGATAGCTTCTGTGGGCGGACCTGGAAATGAATCGAGACAGGGCAACAATTCTTCTGGTCAACTTTTGTACTTCTTGGATAGATTGGGGGGAAGGCATGTCAAGCACTGTTTTGATTTTTTCTGGGTTTACTTCAATTCCTCGGTTAGACACCAGAAAGCCCAAGAATTTTCCACTCTTTACCCCAAAAATAAAATTGGCTGGTTTGAGCTTTATTCCATACTGTTTTAGGGTGGCAAAGGTCTAGGCCAGGTCGGCAACAAAGCAAGAGACTTCCCGAGTCTTGATTAAGATGTCATCCATGTAAACTTCCACATTCCTACCCATCTGCTTGTGAATACATGATTCATCAGATGCTAGTATGTGGCCCCGGCATTCTTCAAACCAAAGGGCATGACCACATATAAGAAAGTGCTTCCCGAAGTGATGAAGCTTGCTTTATCTTTATCTTCCCGGGCAAGGACGATTTGATGGTACCCCTGATAAGCATCCCTAAAGCTCAACAATTCGAACCCGGAGGTTGAATCTACAAACTGATCAATCTGGGGAAGGGGGTAGCAATATTTTAGACAAGCTTTATTCAAATCCCGGAGGTCTACGCACATCCTCCAATTCCCAGTAGTTTTTGGAACAAGGACCAAATTCGAGAGCCAAATAGGGAATTGTACCTCCCGAATGTGGCCCGCTCGCAGCAACCCATGCACATGTTCATCAATGAATTTATCTTTTTCGGGGCCAAAATGCCTTTTCTTCTGCTTCAAAGGCCGGGATCTCGAGATAATATTCAATTTATGCTAAGCCACTTGGGGTGATATCCCGACTAGTTCCTGCTGAGATCAAGATAAAACACTGATGTTAGCTTTTAAACAATTTAAGAGATTTACCAGGGTGGAAATTTCAAGGTCTCGGGCCACCCGGATATGCTTCCCCGGCTCAACTTCCATAACTTCCTGTTCCTCCTCAGCAAAAAAATGCACCTTCCTTTCCTCAGCCACCTCCTCTACCCGGTTCACCTTCGTCCCCTTGTCTACCTTCCTTGCCCTCTTTTGATCCACTCGGATCGTCTCCCCATAACATTTTCGAGAAGAAAGCTGATCTCCCCTGACCTCCTGACTTGACCTCGTACCGGAAATTTGATTTTATTATGGTAAGTGGAGGCCACAACCCTCATCTCGTTCATAGCTTGTCGCCTGAGGATGATGTTATACGAAGATGGGACATCCACTACTGTAAAGACTGTCATGACCGTCTTTCGTAACTCTCCAGTTCCCAGATTTAATGGCAATGTTATTTCTCCTTTTTGGTACACAGCATGGCCCGCAAAGCCAAACAAAGCTTTCTCAACTGCCTCCAGCTGGTATTAATGCAAATCCATTTGTACCAAGGCTTCCTTAAAGATGACATTGAAAGAGCTGTCATTGTCAACGAAAACTCTTAATACATTATAATTGGCAACCCCGGCTTGGATAACAAGAGCATCATTATGGGATAGACTGACTCTCCTGAGGTCTTCTGTGCCGAAACTTATGACCGGCTCATTCCTCCCCCTCCCATCAATTTCAAGACACTGTCTTCTACTTCTCGACTTCCGAGCCCGGTTGGAATCGCCATCCGTGGATCCCCCCTGAAATCATCTTTATTACTCCTCGAATCGTGGAGGAGTCTTTCTTTTCTGGTTGCTTATTTCTCCTCTCCCGGGGGCTTCCTTCTTCTCTCCTGCTCCCAATCGGGACTCCTGCCGATCTTCCAAAAGTATTAGGTCAGGGGCGCCAGGCTAACCAGGGTGGTGGCCTTGGCTCACTGTGCATATTAGATCATGGCGTAGAACGGTGATTGGACTCTTTCTGTAAAGTTCGGCACTCACTAGTTTCATGAGAACATTCTTTATAGAGAGTACATAACCCTTTTTTCTCTGGTATTGGCAATCCCGCCATTGAACTCGGGTGCTGGGCCATGTCTGAGCTACATTCTTCAATTTCTCGATCCAGGAAATTATTAAGGGGATATGAGAAAATGCCCCGAACCACACTTCTTATGAGCTCTGTCCTCGGGCATAACAACCCGGTCTCCCCTGGCTCTCTTCAAAGCTTCTCTTTTTTGGTTCTGGGCCTCTTCTATGTTGATGTATTTTTCTGCCCAGGATAAGAGATCTTCAAAGTCTCCGGGCAAGTTCTTTGTTAGAGATCGAAAGAAATCTCCCTCCCACAACCCTTGCATGAATGCAGTATTTTTTGTTTCGGCGGCGCAGGTGGGGACATCCAAAGCCACTCGATTGAATCTTTTTATTTATGCCCTTAAATTCTCGTCCTAGCCCTGTTTCACTTCTAACAAACTGAAAGCAGTATTATTATATTTCTTGCTGCTGCTGAACTGGTGCAAAAATACTTTTTGGATATCTTCAAAGGATTGAATACTTTGAGGCGCCAACCCTTCGAACCACCTCTGGGCCGAGTCCACCAGGGTGGTCAGGAACACTGCATTTAATCTGGTCTCCGTAACAATGTAGCATCGCCATATTTTCGAATCTCGCGAGATGTTCTTCAGGGTCAGAACTCCCGTCATAATCCTTAAGCCTAGCCGACTTGAAGTGCCCGGGAAGTGGCTCCCGGACGATGACATCAGAGAACGGGAAACCCTTGACAACAACTCGAGTATTGTTCCTAGAGCCAACTTGCCCCTCCAACACTTTCACCTTTTTCTTCAACTCTTCTAGCTCTTCCGCCACAGTAGAAGATTTAGTACCAGCACTCAAACTCCCTCTCATCTTCTCTCCTCAGTTTTTCCTGATCTTCCCGCACTTGCTCATGCTCTTTCTCTGGATGGGTGGAATGATGAGCAAGGGCTTTCATTGTCAAGGTTGCCTCCATAGCATCAGTCACAATCTTGGCCAACTTTACAGGTGTTAAGTTGGTGGTAGGCCGGGGATCAATAGGTGGTGGACCACCTGTACCAGAAAGATGTGTATTATTATCTTCCTAGATCCTAGAAGTTTCTTGATTTGTTCTCCTGGTAGGAGCCATATCAACGCCTTAAAACTAGAGATTTCCCACAGACGGAACCAATTATACGATCCAGGTGAAATGGATGAGCTGGGTCAGATGCTCCATTAAATCTGCTATCGAAATAGTGAAGGAAATAAGAGCCAAATGTGTTTGAACCAGAAAATTTTCTCCTCGGCTAGATAGGATGACCTGTAATCAAGAAGATAACCACGTGAATGAGCGCCGAAAATGTGTCTGGCGTGGCCACTTCGATGCTTAAGTCAATTAATAATTCAAGCCAAAAAAAACCAATGTAACCAGGTGATGGTTGTGATATTGATGTGAGAGTGAGTAATAAATGTGGGTATTCAATATCTGAATATAGAGTAAATGTAAAGAGAGAACATGGTATTTATAGTAGGAAGATAATGATGACCTCATTCTTTGTGCTGCCTACTAGTGATAACTCCTGCTCCCCTTTTTGACCAGAATGTAGGCCATCTTCCAGAAGTATGATATCTTTGGCCTTTTGAATCTGTTGCAAACCAAAGTCAATTTTTCCCTGTAGATGCGAGGGAAAGAGCATGCCGTAGCCTTCAAGAGTGGAAGTGGGTGTGGACGTCGTAGCAAGCAGTCCTCGATCTTGGAAGAATCCCGTCAAATTTGTTGTCCATACGCCTCCATGTCAATGTTCTTCTCTTCAATAAATTCTCTATTCACATAGAGAGGCCATATGACTAAGGCAGGTTCAGTGTAGAACTTGTTGGAGACAGAATGACTCACATCATTATCAATAGAGTCAATGTTTTCAGCGGTGTTGACAACATCAGACGCAACATCAGCAGTATCCTCAGCCACTTGTAGAACGTGAGAGAAAATTATAAAGGTATATCAGGAGTTACACACAAAAACGCACAAAGAAATCACGAGAGAAACAAAGATTGCGAAATTAAATGAGAACAAGGAAGAGTAATTATCAGAGCTTTACTGGCAACAAAACATATATACTCTTACTCAAAAAAAATACACGATTCAATCCTTCAGCTCCGAAAAATCCGCACAGTAACAATAATAATTTGCAGACTTGATTTCTAGTTTTTGCTCTTTGCATCCTCATATAACGGTAAAATTTATTCAACTTTGTGTTAGGAATATTCCAGAAGATTATCCAGTTAAAACCCACGCCGATTATAACCCACTAACACAAGTAGTCACATAAATTCAAAATCTTGGTAATTAATGTTTTCATCAACTGTCATAAGTCAACACTTATATGTCACTACACATGATGAATTCACGAAAAAAAAAATCAATATGCAAGTCCTAAATATGCCTCCAATATGATGAATTATCGACATGTCATGAAGTGTATAAATTGTGTTGTGTCTGAACTTGGTGTTGGAACCACCTCCTGGCAACACCACTAAGTTTTATTCAAACTACCATAAAATTTTCTTTTGATTTAGAAATAGTAGCTCCCACACTAGAAGAACGGTCTTCAATGGAATCATCTAGGTAGCTGTAACGCCCCGAAAATTTTAAGGTCCACGTAAACCACATGCATGCAATTATTAAATTCTCTTGTATTTTAATTAAATGTTTTAATTGCATTAATTGAATATGTTGAGCATATTTACATGTTTAAAATATATTGTTCTACATGGTTGCATTAAAATGTATTTTTAAAAGGTTATTCGAGTTGCGATCGAGGAACGGAGATCGATGGCTGAAAAATAGAAAATGATTTTTATTAAATAGTTGTTTTAATTATTTAAAATTTGGGAGATGCTTTTTATTATTTTTGAAAAATAAGGGGTTTTGAGATGATTTTATACGCCGGGACGTAAATTTTATCGGTGTTGGTTTTTCAACAAAAATACAAACTTTTTGGCCACCCGGCTAATAAATTCACAAACTTATTTAAGCAAAATTATTTTAAATATTTTAATTAAATACTAATGGGCTAAGTGGGCTTAATTAAGTTGTTAAAGGGCCTAAACTAGCAATTAGAATTTAATTAGGATTCTAAGAATTATTTAAAAGTTAAAACGCTACACCTTGCAAACAAGACATGGCCACACACTCTTAAATTCAGTAAACTCTCTCCCAAAAGCACAACACACATGGCACAAACTCACTGCAAGGTGGAAGGATTTTTCGAAGGGGTTAAAGGAAAAGCTAGCCAAGGTTCCTGTAATGCCCGAGATTCTAATTAGATTAATATGAGATTATTGATTATGACTTAATGTGGTTATAGCCGGGTCAGTCTGAGATTTTATTGGACAAAGAAATAGGAAAAGCCAAGATGTGGGCCGAAAGTGTCGTGCCCGGGCGGAAGTCTTTGTCCGCCCGAGCGCCAATGAGTGAACAAGAAAGTCGAACACTTCGCGCCCGGGCGGAAGTTTTTGTCCGCCCGAGCGAGACGGAATTACGCAGGAGGGCCGAGAGTTGCGCGCCCGGGCGGAACTTTATGTCCGCCCGAGCGCGAGACGTGCTTTGCAAAGGAAGAGGCCACGTTTTGAAATCATGCAACGTATATATATATACATATATACAAACGAAATTCTTCAGAATCTTCAGAATATAACCGAGAAAAGGGTTTGGGAAAAAGAGTGAAAATCCTTACGCCTTTTGTGAGAAATCCGTCCGTTAGATTTTAAATCCGACTTCGGTACCGTGCTCCTAGCAACGCAGGCTACAACTGGACGTAAGTTTTATTACGTTTTAACATGTTTTGAAATTATGATGTTGTTAGAATTGAATACACGTCATATATGTTGTTCTTGACATGTTAGACAGCGTAGAATCGAAGTCAGATTAAGAAACAGATTGATTATGGAATTGTTATGAATTTCATAATGAAATTGACTAGAATTGATATCAGATTTGTACGGTGATTGATTGTAAATGATTGGAATTGGTACAGACTGATATAGTATTATCAGTATCGCAAGATTGTACTGTTGTACTGTCAGAATTTGATAAAACAGAAGTGTTGTGATTTGATTAGAATATTGATACAGTATATTGATATTGTCATTGCCAGATTGAACAGTGACAGACTTTGAATCAAGACTTTGATTGTATCAGAACGACAGCAAGAAAGGTATAAATTAGTGTTGAGTTGGGATTGCACAACTCAAGTGAGGTTTGACTTGAGTTTCCCTAAATCACATACTTTATTTTATTGCATTGATATTTGCTGATTATCAGATTGATATGTTGCTATATCGACTTAGAACAGAGTCAGAGTCAGAGTCCGAGTCTAGGGTAGATCAACCTAGCTAGGGCAGAACCGCCGAGTCTTTCTCAGAACCGATAAGACTCTAGACTTACGGTGTATCGACGAGCCTTAGATGTAGATCGACGTCTATCTCAGACACTCGATACAGCATACCAAAGTCTAAATTAGATTGGGATCCCTAGATTTGAGATAAGATAAGATTAGATCACGAGTCATTGATTCATGTAATCAGATTAGATACATGTTTTGATGTTTTTTTATGCTTTTATATATGTTTTATATGATTGCATTTAATACATTGTTTATACTGGGATATTTATATCTCACCGGAGTTATCCGACTGTTGTCTTGTCTGTATGTGTGCATGGCAACAGGTGGGACAGGTACAGGGTCACAGAGGTGAAGACAGATCGAGATTAGAGTGGTGATTCCGGACTTGGACTAGAGCTAGGGTTTAAACACTTGATAGTTAGGTGTTAAACCTGAGTTGTAAATTATTGTATTATGTTTGAGATTTATACTTTTATACTGATATGTATAGGAGTTTGATTCCATTACCTTCTGCATTTTAAAAAAAAAATTAGACCCTGTTTACTATCATTGATTAATTAGTCCCAAGCATGATTAAAAAGATGATTAGCGTCCGGGTCCCCACAACAGGTGGTATCAGAGCGATAGATCCTTTAGATTTAGATAGAAGAGGCTAGTGAGCGGGGTAGATTGAGGTTTTCTTTCCTGCTTTTGAATGCTAGCATGTCTTACTGCTTTATTACATGTTACTTGTTTATCTGATTTGATGTAGTAATATATTTTATTGAGATTGGATCATTATTGATTCTAGATCAGCAGTAAGATGATCAGAGGAGAATTGAAACAAAATTGTTGTATCTATTACTAATCTATTTGATTATTAGATATGCCTCCGAGACGAGTACCAGAACAGGGAAGTACATCAAATCCTCCAATGGATGTCACACCGACTCCAATGGAAACGTTATTGAAACGATTTCAATCATTTCATCCGCCGACCTTGAAAGGCACAGAGAACGCTGTGGAATGCGAGAGTTGGCTCGATGATATAGAGATGTTGTTCGAATCCTTGGAGTATACAGATGAGAAGAGAGTGAAATTAATTGGACACCAGTTACACGACGTTGCCAAGGACTGGTGGATCACGAGAAAGAGGGCCATGGAGCATAGAGGTACGATGATTACCTGGAATATATTTAGAACTGAATTTTATCAACGATTTTTTTCAGTGTCGTACCGGAAGGATAAGGGGGCGGAGTTTGCCAATCTAAAGCAAGGACAGATGAACATAGAAGAATACGTGTCAAAGTTCTCCTCCTTGCTGAAATTCGCTCCACATGTGGCTGACAGCAAAGAAGCTACTGCTGACCAGTTCATCAATGGCCTGAACCCCGATATTTTCACATTGGTGAACACAAGGCGATCGGATAATTTTCCTGATGCCCTGAACAGAGCTAAGGGAGCAGAAGCCGGTCTGATGAGATAGAAAGGGGCTTCATTTGTGCCTCCAGCACCGAGACCACAGCAACCACCTCCCAGATTCGAGGGTAGCAGCAGTAGTGGAGGAAAGAAAGAATTTTTGAAAGCCAAGGGAAAGCAATTCAAGAAATCTGGCAGAAGTTCTTCCAGCTCCGGTGGTACCAGACAGAGCCAGAGTTACACTGGAGTTTATTGCAAGACTTGCGGAGGAAGACATGCTACTGAGCAATGCCAGGGAGTGACTGGTAGTTGCAATTTCTGTAAACAGCCGGGACACTTTGCTAAAGTGTGTCCACAGAGAGGTTCGCAGAGAACTCAGGGGGCCGAGTCATCGGGATCAGCAGCACAGACTGAGAGACGATCAGCTGCTGTTCACACATTTCAGCCAGCGCCAGCTCAGTCACAATAGAGGCCAGGAGGAAGCCAGACAGTTGGTCAGCCTCCGAGACAGCAGGCCAGAGTTTTCGCTTTGACAGAGGAGCAGGCCCAGGAAGCAACAGATGACGTTGTAGCAGGTAACTGTTCTTTATGTGGTTATCCTGCTTACGTATTAATTGATACTGGTGCTTCACACACATTTATTTCTGAACGATTTGCATTAAGTCATGCATTGCCTGTAGAGTCTTTAGCTACTGTAGTGTCTGTCTCTTCTCTGTTGGGGTTGGGTTTGATATCCGTGAATTCGGTTAACCATTGTGTACTACAGTATGACGGGCATGAGATTGAGTTAGATTGCATTGTACTAGGGTTGTCAGATTTTGATTGTATTATCGGTATTGATATGCTGACCAAGTACAGAGCGACTGTTGATTGTTTCCACAAGATAGTGAGATTCAGACCAGATATGGAGAGTGGAAATTTTACGGGAAGGGTTCTAGATCGAGAATTCCTTTAATATCCGTATTATCTATGACTCGATTGTTACAGAAAGGAGCAGAAGGGTTCCTTGTATATTCAGTAGATTTACTGAAGTCGAGTCCAGCATTGGCAGATCTGCCTGTAGTACGTGAGTTTGCTGATGTCTTCCCAGATGAGATCCCGGGATTACCTCCAGTTAGAGAGATAGACTTCAGCATTGAACTGATGCCAGGTACAGTACCGATTTCTAGAGCTCCGTACAGAATGGCACCAGTTGAATTGAAAGAATTGAAGGATCAGTTGGAAGATTTACTGGCCAAGGGGTACATCAGACCGAGTGTGTCTCCTTGGGGTGCTCCAGTATTGTTTGTAAGAAAGAAAGACGGTTCGATGAGACTCTGCATCGATTATCGGCAACTGAACAAGGCAACGATAAAGAATAAATATCCTTTGCCTCGTATTGATGATTTATTTGATCAATTGCAGGGTTCTTCAGTATATTCCAAGATTGATTTAAGATCGGGATATCATCAGCTGAGAGTCAGAGATTCCGATATCTCAAAGACATCATTTAGAACCAGGTATGGACACTATGAATTTATTGTCATGCCGTTTGGTCTGACGAATACTCCAGCTGTATTTATGGGATTGATGAACCGTATATTCCAGAAATATCTCGATGATTTTGTGATTATTTTCATCGATGATATTTTGATTTATTCAAAGAATACGAGTGAGCATGCTGAGCATTTAAGAACTGTGTTGCGAATTCTAAGGGCTGAGAAGTTATATGCTAAACTGTCGAAATGTGAGTTTTGGCTAAGACAGGTAGTATTTCTGGGTCATATTATATCTGGAGATGGTATATCAGTTGATCCCAGTAAAGTGGAAGCCGTGATTTCTTGGCCAAGACCGACATCAGTGCCTGAAATTCGCAGTTTTATGGGTTTAGCGGGATATTACCGTCGTTTCATTAAAGATTTCTCGAGTATAGCTAAACCAATTACTCAGCTGATTCAGAATAATGCTCCATTTGTTTGGTCTGAAGAATGTGAGACCAGTTTTCTGGAGTTGAAGAAAAGGTTGACCAGTGCACCGGTGTTGACTATTCCATCCGGTACTGGTGATTTTGTGGTTTATTGCGACGCTTCTCACAGAGGGTTGGGATGTGTGCTGATGCAACGAGGGCATGTTATCGCTTATGCCTCAAGACAGCTTAAACCACATGAGACCCGTTATCCAATTCATGATCTAGAATTGGCAGCTATTGTCTTTGCATTAAAGATATGGCGACACTATCTTTACGGGGAAAAGTTTGAGATATATTCTGATCATAAGAGTTTGAAATATCTGTTTTCACAATCCGAATTGAATATGAGACAGCGAAGATGGCTTGATTTGCTTAAAGATTTTGATTGTGAGATCAAATACTATCCAGGAAAGACTAATGCAGCAGCTGATGCACTGAGTCGAAAGGTATGTTCGTTATCCTTATCGACGATTGGTGTTTCAAATTTGGTAGAAGACTGCAGTTTGTCTGGATTAGAATTTGACACAGATTATAGACCGTTGAGACTTTATACGGTGCAAGTAGAACCAGAGCTGATTATGAGAATCAATGCAGCTCAGAGAATTGATCAGAATGTACAGAAATCAGTAGCGATGGTCAGAACAGGACATCGATCAGAGTATCAGGTACGTGATAACGTCTTGTATGTGAATAATCGTCTGGTTGTGCCGAATGTTTCAGATTTGAGACGACAGATATTGTCAGAAGCGCACAACAGTCGATTTAGTATTCATCCTGGTGGCAGAAAGATGTACAACGATTTGAAGAGACAGTTCTGGTGGAAACAAATGAAGACTGACATTGCCGAGTTTGTCTCCAAATGTCTGAATTGCCAGCAGGTGAAAGCAGAAAGAAAGAAACCAGGAGGTTTACTACAAAGTTTGTCCATTCCTGAATGGAAATGGGATCACATTTCCATGGACTTTGTGATGCAACTGCCGCGTTCCTCCAAAGGTTGTGATGCGATTTGGGTCGTGATTGACAGATTGACCAAATCCGCATGTTTTATTCCGTACAAGATGACGTACAGATTTGACCAGATGGCAGAGATCTATGTCAGAGAAGTGGTCAGATTGCATGGAGTGCCGAAGTCGACTGTATCAGATCATGATCCTCGATTTACTTCGCACTTTTGGCAGAGTTTGCAGCAGGCTCTCGGTACAAAATTACATTTGAGTACCGCATATCATCCACAGACCGACGGACAGTCAGAGCGGTAGTGCTAGATTTTGGCACTAATTGGCAAGATGCATTGCCTCTTTGCGAATTTTCGTACAACAACAGCTATCAGACGAGTATTGAGATGGCACCATTTGAAGCGTTGTACGGAAAGAAATGTAAATCCCATCTCTATTGGGATGATATCTCTGAAGTGCCTGAAATTGGACCAGATATGATCAGAGATATGACCGAAAAAGTGAAGCTAATTCGAAAGAAAATGAAGGCAGCGCAAGACAGACAGGCCAAATATACCAATGTTCGACGCAGATCGTTGGTATTTGACGTAGGAGACCGAGTATTTTTGAAGATCTCACCTTTCAGAGGAGTTGTCAGATTTGGCAAGAAAGGGAAACTGTCTCCACGATACATTGGGCCTTATGAGATCCTCGAGAAGATAGGAGATCGTGCCTACCGACTCGCCTTACCGCCTTCATTATATGGGATACATGATGTCTTTCATGTATCGTTATTAAGGAAGTACCTTCCTGATGCTTCACATACTATTCAACCAGACGAGGCCGAGCTGGATGAAACGTTGAGCTATGTTGAAAAACCGATTCAGATTATCGATCGCAAAGAAAAACAGCTCAGAACGAAGATGATTCCACTTGTAAAAGTGCAATGGACTCATCATGGTATAGAAGAAGCAACTTGGGAGACTGAATCAGATATGAGACAAGAATTCCCAGAGTTGTTTCGATAATGTAAATTTCTTATACAATTTTGTGTATAGATACTCCTTGTTTGATACGAATGAGATGCTTGTGATTTCGAGGACGAAATCGTATCTTAGGGGGGAGAAATGTAATGCCCGAGATTCTAATTAGATTAATATGAGATTATTGATTATGACTTAATGTGGTTATAGCCGGGCCAGTCCGAGATTTTATTGGACAAAGAAATAGGAAAAGCCAAGATGTGGGCCGAAAGTGTCGCGCCCGGGCGGAAGTCTTTGTCCGCCCGAGCGCCAATGAGTGAACAAGAAAGTCGAACACTTCGCGCCCGGGCGTAAGTTTTTGTCCGCCCGAGCGAGACGGAATTACGCAGGAGGGCCGAGAGTTGCGCACCCGGGCGGAACTTTATGTCCGCCCGAGCGCGAGACGTGCTTTGCAAAGGAAGAGGCCACGTTTTGAAATCATGCAACGTATATATATATACATATATACAAACGAAATTCTTCAGAATCTTCAGAATATAACCGAGAAAAGGGTTTGGGAAAAAGAGTGAAAATCCTTACGCCTTTTGTGAGAAATCCGTCCGTTAGATTTTAAATCCGACTTCGGTACCGTGCTCCTAGCAACGCAGGCTACAACTGGACGTAAGTTTTATTACGTTTTAACATGTTTTGAAATTATGATGTTGTTAGAATTGAATACACGTCATATATGTTGTTCTTGACATGTTAGACAGCGTAGAATCGAAGTCAGATTAAGAAACAGATTGATTATGGAATTGTTATGAATTTCAGAATGAAATTGACTAGAATTGATATCAGATTTGTACGGTGATTGATTGTAAATGATTGGAATTGGTACAGACTGATATAGTATTATCAGTATCGCAAGATTGTACTTTTGTACTGTCAGAATTTGATAAAACAGAAGTGTTGTGATTTGATTAGAATATTGATACAGTATATTGATATTGTCATTGCCAGATTGAACAGTGACAGACTTTGAATCAAGACATTGATTGTATCAGAACGACAGCAAGAAAGGTATAAATTAGTGTTGAGTTGGGATTGCACAACTCAAGTGAGGTTTGACTTGAGTTTCCCTAAATCACATACTTTATTTTATTGCATTGATATTTGCATATTATCAGATTGATATGTTGCTATATCGACTTAGAACAGAGTCAGAGTCAGGGTCCGAGTCTAGGGCAGATCAGCCTAGCTAGGGCAGAACCGCCGAGTCTTTCTCAGAACCGATAAGACTCTAGACTTATGGTGTATCGACGAGCCTTAGATGTAGATCGACGTCTATCCCAGACACTCGATACAGCATACCAAAGTCTAAATTAGATTGGGATCCCTAGATTTGAGATAAGATAAGATTAGATCACGAGTCATTGATTCATGTAATCAGATTAGATACATGTTTTGATGTTTGTTTATGCTTTTATATATGTTTTATATGATTGCATTTAATACATTGTTTATACTAGGATATTTATATCTCACCGGAGTTATCCGGCTGTTGTCTTGTCTGTATGTGTGCATGGCAACAGGTGGGACAGGTACAGGGTCACAGAGGTGAAGACAGATCGAGATTAGAGTGGTGATTCCGGACTTGGACTAGAGCTAGGGTTTAAACACTTGATAGTTAGGTGTTAAACCTGAGTTGTAAATTATTGTATTATGTTTGAGATTTATACTTTTATACTGATATGTATAGGAGTTTGATTCCATTACCTTCCGCATTTTAAAAAAAAAAATTAGACCCTGTTTACTATCATTGATTAATTAGTCCCAAGCATGATTAAAAAGATGATTAGCGTCCGGGTCCCCACAGTTCCTCTCCGTTCTTCGTCGTCAACGGTTTTTCTAGCGTTTAAAACGCAAAGGCACGCCATATTCTTTTCTTCAATCATCTATCACACCATAATATTTATTTAATCATGTTTTGTATGAAAACAAGTGACGTTTTTTTAACTATTTTCGTTTTTGTATGAACATGAATTTTTAAGGAATGATTTGAGATCCAAAAGGTGTTGTTTTCATGTAAAAAGGGGCTGCCATGATTAGGGTAGGATCAATAATTGTTTTTACACGATTTCAAGAGTCCTAAGAACACACATACACGCTGCAAGCACGAACCGATTACGTCGGAACCGAATTCGAATTTTTGAGTCTTAGCTGATCGGGTTTCATGAATTATGTGCAAGGCTTGGCTCGGTTGCATCCAGGGCTGGGCTAGAGTCATGAGGGGTCAGGGGTTGAGTCCTAGCCAGGATAGGACTCAAGGGTCACGGTTGGGGAGGAGTCCTAGCAAGCTAGGACTCACTCAAGATCACCCGAGAGTTTCAGCAAAAAGGGAGCGCAGGGTGCAGTAATTTTTGCAGGGGCTGTGGCTCGGCCAGCGGCTTTGGGTCTGGGCTAAGTTAGGTCCTTAGGGTCCTAAGAAGGGTCACAAGGGGCTGGTTCAAGGCCTGGTGTGGTTGGCTAAGTCCTAGAAACAGAAACGTAGAGGCCATGGTAGGTTTGTTTCTCGGCCGTAAATTGCTACTGGTGTAGAGCCTCGGTTTTGGGGCTAGGGTCGAGTCCTATGGGTTCTAAGGGTGCATGAGGGTCTCTAGAGAGGCTGGTCATGAGTTGGGGCAGGGGGCGCGATGTGGCTCGAGCCAAACACAGAAAAACGTGGAGTACACTTTCAAGGGGCACTGGTTGATGTCTGAATTCAGTGGCTTTGCTGCTGGGTTGTAGGGATTGAGTTGGTCTGGGCTTGGTTCGGGCGTGGTCCAGGGAAGGTTAGGGTCGTGTGGGCTCGGTGGTGGCTCGGTTGAGAGAGACCTAGACTAGTTAGGAGTCCTATGGATAAAAAGGGGTCACACGCACAACACATGCAGGAATTGGGTGAAATTTCAGATGATTTTTGGTCGGGCCAGGGCGTGTTTTTCGGGCTGGGCTTGAACAGTAGGGTCCCTAGATGGGTTGGCTAGGTTTTGGTTCAAGATGGCTCGGGCGCGGCTCGAGTATTTTGGGAGATGGCTCGGGTGGTTCACTTAGGTGTCATATTTCCAAATTAAAGAACTAAAAATGAATCCAAGGGCCCACGGGGGTGGCTCATGACTTGGAAGGGTAGAATAAATACTAAAAATGTTATGTTTAAAATTTGGGATCAAAATAATGAGTTTTGGATTTATTCAGGATTTAATCGCCGCACGAAACGCTAATTAACGAGTTAATTGAAACGCCTAGTTTTAGGCCTTATAAAATTATGAAAAATTAGGTTTAAGCTTAAATAATTATTATAAGTCTAAGTTTTTAATTTGGGAATTTTATATGAAAGTTTGGTTTAATTCGGGATTAAAACGCATTAAAATGTAATATTTAAAGATAAATTTAAAACTCATCGAATTAAGCTAAATAAAAATATGAGAAAATTCTTGTAGGCTTAAATAATTATTTGGGAGATGTAGAGTCATGAAATCAAGAAAATAGTGGAAAACGTAAAATGTCGAGTCCAAGGGTAAAACGGTCTTTTTACACCTAGAAATTTGTAAAGGTCATGGCAGTGCCCGAAGTGCTGTTTTTATGTTAAAATGAATATGTTTGAATGTTTATGAATTTCTCATGATTTAATTATGATTTTTAAATGTCTAAGGGATTTTTATGATTTAAAAAGACATTTAAAATACATGTTGCATGCTTGATTTCAAAATGGAAAATGTAATGTTATTCACGATTTTTATAAAGTGATGCGAATGAAAACATTGAAGGAAGTAAAGTGATTGTGACTAATTCGTTAATGATGGCGACGTCGTGAGGGTTATGGTCCCAGTGGGAGCCCGACGATCGTGTTTCCATTGTTGCGAATATGAGGTAATAATGGGAATGTCGTGAGGGGATAAGGCCCCAGAGGGAGCCCATTTATGGGAAAAGGCCCCAGAGGGAGCCCCGACGATCGTATTTCTATTTGATCATGTTAGGCCAAGGCTCAGTTGACCCGTGAGAGTGTCGCTGATGTCCCCGCCGCCCAGTACTGTGGTTATATGTAGATGGATCCATCGTCATGTTGAGGAAAGTCACAATTAACGATCGGAATTCAACAAAGGAAAAGGAAAAGGAAAATGTTTATGATCATGTTAAAGGTTTTATGTCATGTTGAGGAAAAAGGAAAAAGATTAAGGTTTATTTATGCATGTCATGAAAATGTTTATGTTTAAAGTTGATGCATCATTATGATGATATTTTTATTTAAAGTTTATGCATCATGAAAATGTTTACGAAAATGTTTATGTTTATGCATTTTCATGAAAATGATATTTTAAGTACAAGTATTTTTCACCGTTATATGTTGACTGTATTACGTATTACTCGTTATCAAGATTATGGTGTGTTGAGTCTTTAGACTCACTAGGTGTGATGGATGCAGGTGGTATTGAGGGAGGACTTGATGGGTGATTTTACTAGACTGAAGGCGCACACAACCCGAGGACCAGCGCTACATTTTCCGCATTACGCTTTATGATTTAAGTTAAAGTTTTTTTGATTATTTACTTATGCTTTTGAGAGGTTTTTGAGGGGTTTAGTATGGGCTTTACTTTTCGAATGATGTTTTTAGGTTGGTAACATATTTGACGATTTTATGCTTTAAAATATTTTCCTTTGGATTTTTAAATGGCAGTTGGATGTTTGTTTTTAAAATGATGTCAAAAATATTTTATGGTTCGGCCGATGCTAAGTGAGGTTTAAAAAAAATTTCTAGTACTTTTTAAGCAATAAAAAATGACAGGACGTTTCAGTAGCTTTTCCATTTTCTTCTAAATAATTTTTTTCTATTTACCTCTTTTCTGTTTTTCTCCTTATGCTCACATTTTCCAAGTCATTTCTTCACATTAGATTATGTGAGAACCCAAATTTCCAGTAGTAGCTAGCATTATTTCAGCAGCTAGCAATATTCAGCAGCAATGCATTTTGTAGCAGCTAGCAATATTGTGGGGACCCGGACGCTAATCAAGTTCGTAATCATCATTGGGACTAATTAATCATTTATAAAACAGGGTATAAAATTTTTTTCCTTTTTAAAGTGCGGAACGTAGTGAAATCAAACTTATATACATATCAGTATAAAATAAAGTACATGTCCTGTACCGTCTACAAACCAGTAAAACTAAGGTACAACATCTATATATCAAGTGTCACACCTTATATACATCCAAGTCCGAAGTCTCCACTCTATCACGATCTCTCCTCATCTTCTGGACCCTGATCCTGTCCCACCTGTTGTCATGTACACATACAGACAAGACAACAGCCGGATAATTCCGGTGAGAATATAATCCCAGTATAAATCAACGAAACATGCAATCATATAAACAATTATAAAGCATGTAATCAGGTAACAGATATATGTATCAAAATCTGAAACATAATCAATATCAAACTGTCGACAATGCTCGTGACTTCAGGACTCAGACTAGACTCAATCCTAGCCTAGGGATCCCGGTTTCCAGACATTGGCATTCCATATCGATCAACAGTAATAGAAAAGACTCCAGTACTATCCACGTCGATATAGTATCGATCACCAGTAATAGAAGAAGCTTTGTTTCTATCCACATCAGTATAGTATCGATCACCAGTAATAGAAGAAACTCTAATTCTATCCACATCGATATAACATCGATCAACAGTAATAGAAAAAGTTACAATTCTATTCACATCGATACAATACTGATCACCAGTAATAGAATGAGCTATAATTCTATCCACATCGATAGCCAATTATCCAGTAGCAGACTATGGCACTTCCGCCAATACAATATCTCATGACATCGTGCAATGTGCCCGTGGTGATCCCACCACTATCAGGCACTTCTGTCATAAGACTACTCGTCTCATACCTGCTATCTATAATCAAGAGAACAAGTATATCAATCAAATCAATGCAATAAAGTAAAGTATGTGATTTAGGGAAACTCAAGTCTAAACCGACTCAAGTCGATCTCCCAATACCACATTGACTTATACCTTTCTTTCGTCGGTTTCTGGCTCAGTCAAAGTCCTGAATTCACTGTCTGTCTGGCAATGACAATATCAATAGTCTCATGTCAATATAACTTTCAAATCAATACTAATCTGATTACTTTTTGAATTCAATTCCAATCATCGACATAACGGCACAATCTCAGTATTCCCGTCAATACCATATCACCAGATATTAATTAAAATCCATAACCAATATCCAATACAGTTCGTAATCCAATCATAATTCAAATCTGTCCGGTATAAATCAATATACCCTAAATTTCATTTCGTGTCCCGATTAATCCTTTCATAATCATATCAAATTATATATCAATAATTATAGATTACTAGGATTAAATTTCCGGGCATTACAAATATTCAGCAGTAATGAAAAAATTTCAGCAGCTAACAATTTCAACAGCAGAAGATTTCAGTAGCACGAGATTCCAGCAGATAACTACTGATTCTACTTATGACTTGTAACTTAAGCATTGAACCTGTAATAAAGGATGTTAATGATACATAATGGCAGATCATGTCCATTAATTTGGAGGCTAACAGTCAGAATTTTGCCTACAAATTACACCCTCAAATCTTTGAATTGGTGTTACTAATGTTAGGAATATATATTCTGAAACATTTCTGATTATTGAATTCTGATTATTGATTACTAGCATCGCCACATAGAGGAGAGAACATATAGGGGACTGATATCAATTTAGCCATGAAATTCACAAACGTGCTCAGTGCTTGCTTGCTAAATTTTAAGTTCTGATTTATGTTCTGAAAATTGTTATTCCTAAATATCGATTCATTTTCTGAAAGTAAGAGTTTCTGTATATTATTCGTATTACTGTTTTTGTTGAAAATTGTTTTCAAAACTGAGAGTTATTCCTGGCCCCGCTTATTGAGTGACGACTAATTCACTCATCCACCAAACCCATCTCAGATAAGAACAAGGAAGAAACGTTAGAAGAAGAAAAGCAAAATCAGTTCTGGGGCTGATGAAAAGGACTATTTTTTCTAGGTTCTAATTCTTATTTTTTCCGCTGCATCTGTTAAGACATTGTTATGTATGGTTTTTACATTTCCTATGTAAAACATTAGTTATTTGAGTTTGTATCAGAAAATGAAATATTCAGTATTATGAATAAAAAGGCTGGTTTCTGAATTTTGTACTTCTGAGGCTTGTTATTTTCAAATGTAACTTTGAGAACAACGCCGGTGTCGACCAACCACGTCCCTAGGGTGTGACATTTAAGTGGTATCAGAGCTAGCCAGGTTTCATAATCTAGGGAGGAGGAACTAGAAATAATAAGTTCTGATAAACTACTAGACTTCTTAAAATAAACTATTGTAATAGACTACTGAAAGATAGACTAACAACGTACAGTAGGGAAAATCAGTAAGGGAAACAAATCATAATGCAATAGAGCTCTGAGTATTTCAACAGCATGTCTGAAATGAGTAGGGAAAAAAAATTCTAGTAGACCAAAAACCAGTAGACCGAAAAACAGAAGCATCAAAACCAATAGTCTGAAACCAGAACCAGCAGATGGAAATCAGTAGATCTGAATGCAGAAGACTTGGTCATTAGACCTGAAATGCAGCAGAATGGTTCTAACAGTGCTGGAAAGCAGCATACTTGATTGCAGCAGCATCGGAATTGCAGTAGAAAATGAATTCCAGCAAGCGCATGCAGTAGACCTTGAAAATTGTATGGAAGTTGAGATGTTTTCCACACAAACTTCAAACAGTCATAACTTTTGATGCAGGAGGAATTTTGAATATTGTTGTGGCGACCGATTTAGAAATTCATAATTATTGCCTTACTAAGTGCCACATTTTCTGCAATATTTATTTATTGAACTGCTATCTGTATTTTTACTAAAATTTAAAAATTTTCTACTATCATTAAAAGATTATATACAAATATTTACATTCTTACTTCAAATACGTACAATTATTTTACAGCGGAAGTTTAACATTTAATTTATAAACAGATCTTTACAAATTTCAAACGCTCTTATTTCAGCTTCAGTTATTTTTCTCATGTTCCAATTCTGGGGTTCCTGTGTCTGAAAATTAGAATAGACAAAAAGAAATAGAGGGTTAAGTGTTTGAGGACTTAGTGAGTTTAAATTAGTATATAGCTTTTAAAATATCACTCATAATTATGCATGAAATAGTAACAATTTAGATGTTAAGAATGCTATGCAATGTTGAAATTACTAAGAATAATAGATAAATGAAAATTTCATAAATTAACATTTGTGGCTCTAATTGAGCACTTATAAGATAATTTTACGAGCCGGTTGAACCATTATCTGGATCGAAATTTTCGGTGCGCGTTGTTCAGATGAACCATACACCCGGGACTTTAGACCCGTTGTTCATTGGACTCACTTTACGGGCCGAAGCCACGTTGTCCAGTGGACTCAATTTCTGGACCAAAATCCGTTGTTCATGACTCCATTCATTAATGAGATATCAATCCGTTCATAAATATACAAGAAAATATATATCGGTAATCGAAATGAACTGTGATTGCTATTTGAACATTAAATAAATGCTATTGAAATTTCCAGGCCAAATGCCAAAGGCTTTAATAAAGAATGAATAGTAATTTCCTCACCTAATAACTTACAGTTTATGCTTGATTAGTAATCTGAATTGTTGAAGCAAGTCTTAAAAATATATTATGAATGATATTTATATGTAAGAGTTTAAAATAAATAGCTGATCATCTCCAGATTATTTTTTGTTTAAAATTTAACCCGGTTGATTTTACTTAATTTTGTAAAATTCATATTAATTAGAAGATATCTCTAAACATTACGAAAGTTGGCCAAAAAGTCGAAAACATCACCAGGAAGGTTTGGCCACTGGAAAAACATCGATACGTCGGCGCGTGAGGTACACGCGCCGATGGTTCCGACGCGTGACTGGCCTTCCGGTGGCCACGCGCGGCTGTTTTTTTCAGCTTATGTAACTTTTTAAGATATTAAATTCTTATGTTGAAAGTATTTTCAAATTCCTACCCATCAATACCAGATTTAAATATCGTCCTATGGAGAACTAAGGTACTCCGCATTCCGAAAATGTTAGTTCCGGCGATATTTTGGGACGACGGACGGTATGTACATTATCTATGCAACAAGAGGTACAACTTTTGTGTTAAAGTCAACCTCTAGTTTGGTGTGTAGCTATATGAAAGTTGAGCGTAGATTGCCTTGCTTGAAACGGGATTCTGTTGTCGTTTCTCGGAATATCTTTGTTTGATTTTCTTGTTTTTGATCGATCTTTTTACATCACCTCCAGCGCTATATTGTTTTAAGATATGAGGTGAATAATTGGTGATTTATTGGAATTTTGTAAATTTTTCTTCTTCTTTTCCCTTTCCTTTCTTCTTCCCTTTCCGTTTCTTTCTTTCTTTCTCTCTCTCACCTGGTTTTGTGAATTGAAAGGAAAAGGGTTCAGCTATATTTATAGCCGAGAATCCATACTTATCTTTATTAATTTTATTATTTTTTTATTTTTATTTATTTATTAAATGGAAAAAATGTTATGTGTATCCAAACATAATATTATTATATTCTTGTATCTAATTATTATATTTTATTAAACTTATGTATTGAACCTAATTATAATTTATCTTACATTGAACCTAATGTTTATTGTACTTAATTACTTACCATATATCTGGAGCTTAATTATAATTTTTATTATATTTTGGGTATGGGAATCTCATAGTACTTGATGAATTTTTTAAGTGAAATGTGATGTATTTTAATGTATTTCTAGATACTTTAGACAAATAAAATTTGTACCGAAAAATAATGAGAAAAAATTCTAAAATGAAAATAGTAAAATTTATACTGATAAACTTTAAAATTCATTTAGGCACATTTGTGTTTAGGGTGTCACAATATCCCCTCCTTTTAAAAATCTTGTCCCCAGATTTAAGAGTTATTGGAATAAATGCGGGTATTGACATCTCATATCTTTCTCTGTTTCCCGCGTTGCTTCTTCAATGTTGTGGTTTTTCCATAAGACTTTTATCAACTGAATTGGTCGACCACGAAGTTCCTTTATTCTTTGGTCCAAAATTTTCACAGGTTGTTCTTCATATGTTAGATTTTCTTCCAGATCTATGTGTTGATGGTCAATCAATTGAGATGAGTCTACTTTGCATTTCCTTAATTGTGATACGTGGAATACGTTATGTATACCAGAGATATTTTCAGGTAGAGATAGATGATAAGCCACATTGCCTATTTGTTCTATCACTTCAAAGGGTCCAACAAATCGAGGATGCAACTTTCCCTTCTTTCCAGTACGCTTGATTCCTTTTCTTGGTGATACTTTTAGTAATACGTAATCTCCGACTTCAAATTTCAAATCATTCCGCCTCTTATCTGCATAACTCTTCTGTTGACTTTGAGCTGTTTGTATTCGTTGCCTGATAAGTTGTATTTTGTTGATAGCTTCTTGTATAATGTCAGGCCTAATTGCTCATTTGTAATAGCCAAGCCTGGTCAACGGTACGGTTTAAGATTTCGTATGATTATTGACTCCTTAGTTAAAATTAAGAATAGTTGATGCTAAGAGTTGTGATTTATGGTGTATAGTATTGTTGGTTATATTTGTGATGTGGTTTTATTGTAGCGTTGTTGCGATTTTATTCATGGTAATTAGCATGTTGAGCCAATTGGTATGAGGCCAATTGTGGTGGTTAGATAAGTTATAGAGGTTCAATTTTCTTGTTGGGAGTGTTGCCGGAAGTGACGTTGTGATGCGATTTTTATTGCATAGAGTTTGTTGTTGGCTTCAGGTGTCAGTGCACCCGCGGTCAGATAGCTACTGCCCCCGCAGTATTTGGGCAGTGGGGTGACCGCACCCACGGTGGATTGGCAGAGGCGGCACCGCATCCGCGGTCAAAAAGGCAGCGCACCTGCGGTCGTTCCTTACAGATTTTTGGATGTTGTCCAGTACACTCAGCGCACCCGCGGTGATGAAGAGAGCGCACTCGCGGTGCATGTACAGTAAAAACGTGTTTTCGAGATTAAGTGTTATAAATGCAAGAGTTGGTCTCATTTTCCTCATTTCTTCTCCCCCTCTTCTTGATTTTCAGAGCAAGGTTAACCTAGGGTTCTTATTTTCTTCATTTTGTGTCTTTGATTCAAGCTTGTTGTTGGATTATTGTGGAGAGAACAAGGTTATTTTGGGTTCAAAAAGCTAAGGTAAGCTTGTGGTATAGTTTATTCTTTGTTTTTGGTGTTGGGAAAATCATGGGTTTGTTGATGGTGTTGGTTTTATGGATTTAATGTTATGGGTTTATGATTATTGGGTTATTGATGGTGCAATATATGGTTTATTGTTGTAGGATTTGTACCAAGGGAATAGAATCAAGCTTCTTGTTGGTTGTAAGTTGAATTCATTTCTTTTTGCTCACATGATAATATATGTATGGTGTTTCAATGGTTTTAACATGTTATTCCCTTCCATTTGATTCATATTATGTATTAATACACTTTGTTGTATATTAGAGGCTTTTATATGTCTCAATTGTGTCAAAGGGAATACAAAAGAAAAGAGTATCCAAAGTGTTTGGTTTAATGCCTAAAAGAGAGTTCAAATGATTTATTGGATTGATAGATACATAGTCAGAGATTGCATGCAATTAGTTGATCAACGACCATAGGCTTATATCCCAACAGAGTACCGATTCATATCGATGGGATATAGGTACAGAGACAGAGATAATATCTAGATATCAATTCAACAGAGGAAAGAGAAATAACATCGTTATTGTTATTCATGCTATGGTATTTATATTTCAGAGTTGATGGTATTCAATGTTTTCAAAGTTATGTTTTTCAGAGTATGCTATGTATCCATTTCTATGTAAGAGTTCTACTTGCTGAGTTTTATACTCATTTCAGTTATTTCATGTTATGCAGATAAGAGTGACGAGCCGGGACGTTGATTGGAGCCAGGGTCATATGCATATAGAGAAAGAAGGAAGAAGGCTATTTTGATAGCATTTTGGGCATGATCACAAAAATGATATTTGTATTTTGTTTCATCATTTCATTGATCATGTATATACTTTTGATTATATATTGAAATGTATTTTAAATCCTTCTTCCCTTCAAGTAAAATCTTAGATTTCGCTGCTATTTTATTAAAACCGGTCACAAGGTGTTACATTTAGTGGTATCAGAGCACCGTTCTTCGGACCAACGCATATGACTTCGTCTACTTTCAACAGTCCGGGTATGTCTTCTTCTACATCTATTCATTGTTATTGGTTGATATGTATTATGTGAGCACATTGTAGGAGTAATAACTCCTAAGAGAAAGGCTTCAGAGGGTGAGGATAGTTCTTCCTCGAGAGTTGTCGACGAGTTCGGCAAGTTACTGAAAGAGCAAAACAAGGTCCATAGTGAGCAGATTCAGCAACTGATTCGGTTGCAAGGTCAAGGTAGAGGACAAGTGAGAGGCCAAGTGGCTTAAGCAATTGGAACTGATGGGATCTTTACTGCTTTCAAGAGAATGGAGCCGCCGGAATTTGCAGGAAGCACTGATCCATTGGTGGCTGTAGAGTGGATCAAAGCACTTGAGGTGATTTTCGATCATCTCAACTTTGAAGACAAGGACAGAATCAGTTGTGCAGTGTTCATGTTAGTCAAAGTTGCACGCATTTGGTGGAATGCTACCAAGGTAGGTGTTGATGTACCGGCAATGAAGTGGCAAGATTTTACTGATCTTTTCTATGACAAGTACTTTCCAGATGCACTTCGAGCAAGGAAGGTGACTGAGTTTTTAGAGCTTCGTCAAGGAGTTTTGAATGTTGATGAGTATATTCTGAAGTTCGAGGAGGGCTGTCTGTTTGCACCGTATATTGCCTCCAATGACAAAGACAAGGGTGCTCATTTCATTAGAGGCCTTCGAACAGAGATCAGGAGGGACATTAACATGTCTAAGGCGGTGTCATATAAAGAGATTGTGGCTAAAGCCTTGTTAGCCGAGCAAGACGAGAAAGACATTGCCAGAGCGAGACAGGCAAGGCAGTAGGCTATTGCTCAAAGGGGTCAGGGTTCGAGCCAAAGAGGAAAGAGCAATTTTAAGGGGAAAGGCAAGATGGAACCGAGTTCTAAAGCACCGGCAGTTCCATTTGATCTAGAGAAGCCGTTGTGTCCCAAGTGCAGTAGACAACATCGGGGAGAGTGCAGATTTGGTACTCATACTTGCTATCGATGTTGCACTACAGGCCATATTGCCAAGGACTATCCAAGAGTCTCGAGTAAAGAGAAGGTGCAGGGTCGCATCTTCACCATGACGAAGGAAGGTATAAACCATGATTCTTCTGTGATCTCTAGCACTATTTTAATTTCAGGCAGAGTAGCTACGACATTGATTGATACAAGTGCTACTCATTCTTTTATGTCTAAACTATTTTTAAGATCTTTGGGTTTAGTTCCTTCTGTTCTTCCCCTCCAGTTTAATGTTGTATTGCCTTTGGGAGATGTGTTGTGCCCGACATCTATTGTGTATTTGTGCTCTGTTCGAATTGATGAGCAAGTGGTTTATGCCAACTTGATTGTTATTGCGATGGTTGCATTTGATATTATACTTGGCATGGATTGGCTATCAACCTATCATGCAGTGATTGATTGCGTTGCTAAGACGGTGAAATTTGCAGATGATGGCAATAGGGAAGGTATGCTCGCCAGGTACTTCGCTGGTCCTTCCTTTTATTTCGTGTCTTGAGGCTAAGAGGTTGTTGTGTACAGGTTGTGATGGGTTTTTGGCTTCGATTGTTGATATGGATAGAATGGTTAAGTTGAATATTGATGAAATTGATGTTGTGAGAGAGTTCCCTGATGTTTTTGAGGATGATGTTCCGGGTTTACCGTCGGATAGAGATGTGGAGTTTGTGATTGATCTAGTTCTGGGTACGGTTCCTATTTCTAAGGCTCCGTATGGAATGGCCCCTACAGAGATGAAGGATTTGAAGACGCAGTTGCAGGATCTTTTAGATAAAGGTTTCATTCGGCCGAGTTCTTCGCCTTGGGGAGCTCCGGTTCTCTTTGTCAAGAAGAAAGATGGGTCTTTGCGGCTTTGGATTGATTATAGAGAGATCAACAAAGTGACTATCAAGAATAAATATCCGTTGCCACGAATAGACGATCTTTTTGACCAACTGCATGGGGCTACAATGTTTTCGAAGATTGATCTGCGATCTGGCTATTATCAGTTGAAGGTTAGGGAGTCTGATATCCCTAAGACGACGTTTCGGACTAGGTATTGTCATTATGAATTTCTTGTTATGTCTTTCGATCTGACTAATGCTCCTTCAGTCTTCATGGATCTGATGAACCGATTGTTCAAGCCGTATTTGGATAGCTTTGTCATTGTTTTTATCGATGACATATTGATTTATTCCAAGACCAGAGAGCTTCATTCAGAGCACCTCAGAGTTGTTCTTCAGTTGTTGAGAGAGAAGCGGTTGTATGCTAAGTTGAAGAAATGTGAGTTCTGGTTGGAGAAGATTTCTTTCTTAGGCCATGTTGTCTCGAAGGATGGTATAGCTGTTGATCCAGTGAAAATCAAGGCGATTCAGAAGCGGCCTATCCCTACCACTATATCAGAGGTACGCAGTTTTCTTGGTTTGGCGGGTTATTATCGTCGTTTTATTGCAGACTTTTCTAAGATTGCCCTGTCGTTAACCAATCTGACTAGGAAGACTGTGAAGTTTGAGTGGTCCAATGATTGCCAAAGTGGATTCCAAGAGTTGAAAGATAAGTTGACGACGGCTCCGATACTTGCATTGCCCAGTGGTTTAGAGGACTTTTTTGTTTATACAGATGTGTCGAAGAAAGGTCTTGGTGCAATGCTGATGCAACGTGGGAAAGTTATAGCTTATGCTTCTCGCCAGTTGAAAGATTACGAGAAGAATTATCCTACGCATGATCTGGAGCTGGCAGCTGTAGTTTTCTCCCTGAAAATCTGGAGACATTATTTATATGGCGAAAAGTGAAATTTTCACGGACCACAAGAGTTTAGAGTACTTGTTTTCT
The DNA here is from genome assembly GCF_022965805.1 of Primulina eburnea. NCBI lineage: Eukaryota > Viridiplantae > Streptophyta > Magnoliopsida > Lamiales > Gesneriaceae > Primulina > Primulina eburnea. The sequence goes on from NC_133117.1 coordinate 18,058,381, forward strand.
CAGAAAGAACTCAATATGCGCCAGAGACGGTGGTTAGAGCTTGTCAAAGATTATGATGTGACAATTAGTTACTACCCAGGGAAAGCGAATGTTGTAGCGGATGCATTGAGCCGTAAGTCGAGTTCTTCTTTGAGTTCGATGATTCAGAAGCCGTTGTTGTTAGACTTCATCGAGAGGAGATAGCTTTGGTAGTCCCAAGAACCATTGCTCGCTTTTCAACGTTGGTCATTCGGGCTACATTGACGGACAGGATCCGTAGAGAGCAGGACAATGATTTACAGTTGATAGAGATGAGAGCCAGAGCAGAGGAGAGAGGTAATTCAGAGTTCGAGACGAATGGAGATGGTTTGATGACATTCAAAGGTCGTATTTTCATTCATACTGGTGATGATATTCGGCGAGACGTTTTGACAGAGACACATACCGCGCCATACTCAATACATCCAGGCAGCACCAAGATGTATCAGGATCTTCGTAGACTTTATTGGTGGCCAGGTATGAAGAAAGATATTGCCATGTTTATTTCTAAGTGCCTAACTTGTCAGCAGGTGAAGATCGAGCACCAGAGACCTGCTGGGACATTGCTGTCATTGCCGATTCCTCAATAGAAATGGGAGCATATTACGATGGACTTCGTGACTGGTCTTCCCAGAACGCAAAAAGGTTTTAATTCTATTAGGGTTATTGTTGATCGGTTGACCAAGTCAGCGCATTTTCTTCCATTCAAGATGACGTATTCCATGAACCAGTATGCCGAAGAGTAAAAGCAGAGATTGTTAGACTTCATGGTGTGCCTGTGTCGATCGTGTCTGATCGTGACCCTAGATTTACTTCAGAGTTTTGGAAGAGTTTACACAGAGCTATGGGTACATGGTTAGCATTCAGTACAGCATATCACCCCAGAGCGACGGTCAATCAGAGAGAGTTATTCAAATTCTAGAGGATATGCTCAGAGCTTGTACTATCGATTATCCTGGTAGCTGGGATTCCAAATTGCCTCTTGTTGAGATCACGTACAATAATAGCTACCAAGCGACGATTGGCATGGCACCGTATGAAGCACTTTATGGCAGAAAGTGTATATCTCCCTTGTATTGGGACAAGATTGGTGAGAGGAAGATGTTGGGTCCAGAGTTGGTCCAACAGAAAGCTGATGTTGTTGGTGTCATTCGAGAGAGGATGAAGACAGCACAATCGAGACAGAAGAGCTATGCAGATGTGCGTCGTATGCCGTTGCAGTTTGAGGTTGGCGACCATGTGTTCTTGAAGATTGCACCTCTTAAAGGTGTGATGCGGTTTGGCAAGAAGGGTAAGTTGAGTCCGAGATTTATCGGCCCATTTGAGATCTTGGATAGAGTTGGTGATCGAGCTTACAGGTTAGCCCTACCGCCAGATCTTGACAGAGTTCATAATGTTTTTCATGTCTCCATGCTCAGGAAGTATATTGCAAAATCCTTCCCATGTTCTTTGCGACGAGCCATTGGATTTGACGCTGAATTTGACGTACCAAGAGATTCCAGTCCAAATTCTGGAACGCAAAGTTAAAGTGTTGAGAAACAAAGAGATCGGCATTGTTAAAGTCCTTTGAAGGAATCATTTGATTGAAGAAGCTATGTGGGAACCAGAGGATGAGATGAAAGAGAAGTATCCTGAGTTGTTTGCGTAGTGACGTCAATTTCGAGGACGAAATTCCTTTAAGGAGGGGAGATTGTAATAGCCAAGCCTAGTGAACGGTACAGTTTAAGATTTCGTATGATTATTGACTCTTTAGTTAAGATTAAGAATAGTTGATGCTAAGAGTTGTGATTTATGGTGTATAGTATTGTTGGTTATATTTGTGATGTGGTTTTATTGTATCGTTGTTGCGATTTTATTCATGGTAATTAGCATGTTGAGCCAATTGGTATGAGGCCAATTGTGGTGGTTAGATAAGTTATAGAGGTTCAATTTTCTTGTTGGGAGTGTTGCCGAATTGTGAAGAGAAGTGACGTTGTGATGCGATTTTTATTGCATAGAGTTTGTTGTTGGCTTCAGGTGTCAGTGCACCCGCGGTCAGATAGCTTCCGCCCCCGCAGTATTTGGACAGTGGGGTTACCGCACCCGCGGTGGATTGGCAGAGGCGGCACCGAACCCGCGGTCAAAAAGGCAGCGCACCCGCGGTCGTTCCTTACGGATTTTTGGATGTTGTCCAGTACACTCAGCGCACCCGCGGTGATGAAAAGAGCGCACCCGCGGTGCATGTACAGTAAAAACATGTTTTCGAGATTAAGTGTTATAAATGCAAGAGTTGGTCTCATTTTCCTCATTTCTTCTCCCCCTCTTCTCGATTTTCAGAGAAAGGGTAACCTAGGGTTCTTATTTTCTTCATTTTGTGTCATCGATTCAAGCTTGTTGTTGGATTATTGTGGATAGAACAAGGTTATTTTGGGTTCAAAAAGCTAAGGTAAGCTTGTGGTATAGTTTATTCTTCGTTTTTGGTGTTGGGAAAATCATGGGTTTGTTGATGGTGTTGGTTTTATGGATTTAATGTTATGGGTTTGTGATTATTGGGTTATTGATGGTGCAATATATGGTTTATTGTTGTAGGATTTGTACCAAGGGAATAGAATAAAGCTTCTTGTTGGTTGTAAGTGGAATTCATTTCCTTGTGCTCACATGATAATATATGTATGGTTTTTCAATGGTTTTAACATGTTATTCACTTCCATTTGATTCATATTATGTATTAATATACTTTGTTGAATATTAGAGGCTTTTATATGTCTCAATTGTATCAAAGGGAATACAAAAGAAAAAGTATGCAAAGTGTTTGGTTTAATGCCTAAAAGAGAGTTCAAATGATTTATTGGATTGATAGATACATAGTCAGAGATTGCATGCAATTAGTTGATCAACGACCATATGCTTATATCCCAACAGAGTATCGATTCATATCGATGGGATATAGGTACAGAGACAAAGATACTATTTAGATATCAATCCAACAGAAAAAAAAAAAGAAATACGATCGTTATTGTTATTCATGCTATGATATTTATGTTTCAGAGTTGATGGTATTCAATGTTTTCAAAGTTATGTTTTTCAGAGTATGCTATGTATCCATTGCTATGTAAGAGTTCCACTTGCTGAGTTTTATACTTATTTCAGTTATTTCATGTGATGCAGATAAGAGCGACGAGTCGGGACGTTGATTGGAGCCGGGGTCATATGCATATAGAGAAGGAAGGAAGAAGGCTATTTTGATAGCATTTTGGACATGATCACAAATATGATATTTTGTATTTTGTTTCATCATTTTATTGATCATGTATATACTTTTGATTATATATGGAAATGTATTTTAAATCCTTCTTCCCTTCAAGTAAAATTTTAAATTCCGTTGTTATTTTATTAAAACCGGTCAGAGGGTGTTACATCATTCTTGTCCATTCTTTGTGCCTCTCCATTAATCTATATCCCAGTTAAGAGGAGAACGAAATTTTCTTTCATATGGTGCCATTTTTATTGAGGATTTATAACTATTGTTGCATGAAAATTTAACTAGAGGCTAATGTTTTCCCCAGTTTGCCCCAAAATCCAGCACACATGCGTGAAGCATGTCTTCCAATATTTGAATGGTTCGTTCAGACTGACTATCAGTTTGCGGATGCGCTGCTGTGCTAAAATTTAATTTTGTACCAAGGCATTCCTGAAGTTTTCTCCGTAATCTTGACGTAAACTTCGGATATCTATCAGATACTATGGTAGTGGGGATACCATTTAACCGTATAATTTCCTTCTGATAGAGTTCAGCCAGTTTTTCCGCCCCATATTTGTGACTTATGGGTATGAAATGTGTTGAATTGGTCAAGTGTTCAACGATTACCCATATGCTATTAATACCTCCTGGGAGCTGGGGTAATCCGGTCAAAAAGTCCATAGTTATTTGATCGCATTTCCATTCTGGTATAGGAAGTGGTTGCAAAAGACCTGCTGGTCTTTGATGTTCAGCCTTTATCATTTGGCAATATAGGCACTGTGAAATGAAATCTGCAATATCTCGTTTCATTCATTTCCACCAGAAGTGTTTTTTAATCTCTTGTTACATCTTAGATCCTCCTGGATGAATGTTGATCCGAGACTGATGTGATTTTTACATTATTTACTTTTTCATTGAGCTAGGCACACAAATACGGTCATGGTAGAATAATATTCCTTGTTAATTGGTGACGAAATTGGCATCAGTACGGAGTTTTGAAACTTCTTGTTCCAATTCTTGATTTTGCTTAATTCTGATATGAAATTCAGGTTCGATTCTCAATCCGGCCAAGTGCCCACGTGAATAGAATTGTACCCATTCTCTTTTTTCTTTCATTTCCAAACAAGCCATGCTAATCTTTCTACTTAAAGCATCAGCCACTACATTAGCTTTACCTGATTGATAAAGAATGGAACAATCATAATCTTCCAAAAATTCAATCCATCTTCTTTGCCTCATGTTAAGCTCTTTTTGAGTAAATAAATACTTCAAGTTTTTGTGGTCTGTATAAATATCCAAAGTGGAACCGTACAAGTAGTGTCTCCACTTTGCTAATGCAAACACTATTGATCCTAATTCCAGATCATGAGTGAGATGAGTTAACTCGTGATTCTTTAATTTTCTAGATGCGTATGCAATAACTTTATCGTTTTGCATCAATACACATCCAAAGCCTTCTTTTGAGGCATCTGTGTAAACCACAAATCCTTATGTTCCATTTAGTAAAGCTAATACAGGTGCACTAGTAAGCATTTATTTTAATTTGAAAAAACCTTTCTCACACTCATCATTCCACAAGAAAGGGTTGTCTTTGCGAGTTAGTTGTGTCAGGGGAACAACAATTTTCACAAAATCTTTAATGAATCTTCGGTAGTATCCTGCTAAGCCGAGAAAACTTCTAATTTATGTGATGTTGATTGGTTGTTTCCAGCGAGATTTGGCTTCAATTTTTGCAGGATCTACTTATAGTCCTTTCTTAGAGATAAAGTGGCCAAGAAATGACACTTTTTCTTGCCAAAATTCACACTTACTGAATTTGGCATACAATTGATGCTCTTTCAAAGTTTTGAGAATCAATCGTAAATGTTTAGCATGTTCCTGATGACTTCTTGAAAATATCAAAATGTCATCTATGAATATGACAACGAATTTGTCCAAGAATGGTTGAAATATTCGATGCATCATATCCATGAAAGCTGCAGGAGCGTTGGTTAATCCGAATGGCATTACCACAAACTCATAGTGTCCATAACGGGTATTAAAAGCTGTTTTGGAGATGTCATCCTCCTTAATTCTCAATTGGTAATATCCTTGTCGCAAATCAAGTTTTGAATATACTTGAGACCCTTGTAAGACATGAAACAATTCTTCGATATGCGGTAGATGATATTTGTTTTTTATGGTAATATTGTGAAGTTCTCAATATTCAAAGCACATCCTTAGAGTTCCATCTTTCTTTTTGACAAATAATACATGAGCACCCCATGGCGATGTGCTAGGCCTGACGTATTTCTTGTCCATGAGCTCTTGTAATTGAAGTTTTAATTCTTTTAACTCTGAAGGTGCCATTCGGTATGGAGTTTTAGATCTGGGTTGTGCTCTAGGTATTAGATCAATGGAAAATTGTACGTCTCTCTGAGGAGGTAAAGTATTGATCTCTTCAAGAAAAACCTCTGGAAATTCTTGTACAGTTGAGATTTCTGAGATCTTGAGTTGATCCTTTGGCTTATTTATCAAATAAGCTAGAAATCCTTGTTCGTTGTCTTTTAGTATAGCCCTAGCTTCTGGTGTTGATACTATTCACATGGTATGGTTAGCTTTGGAAAGGATTGGATGAGAAGTTTGAAGATAAACTTCTTTTGCGTAGCAATTGAGCTGGGCTTGGTGTCTAAATAACCAGTCCATTCCAAGAATAATATCATAGTTCTTGATAGTTAATTCAATCAAATCTGCTAGATATTCTTTTTCTTGGAAGTTCAAGGGACAGTTTTTGTAAATGATGTCAGTAATCATTGTTGTCCCTAAAGGTGAGCAAATTTCGAAGCTGTATGGCAGCTGCTTAAATAACAGTGGTAATTTATGTACAAAAACTTTTGAGATAAAAGAATGAGTAGCTCCTGGATCAAATAAAGTTTTTGCAGAACTGGATAATATGGTAACAGTACCTTCTACGACTGCAGTGGGGTCAACTTCCTCCTCTTTGTTTCCTAAGAGAGCATAAGCTCGAGCAGGTATCTTTGGCTTTGTTGTGGGTTGAGTCTTCTCCGTTCTTTGTGGAAAATCTTGAATACGGTGTTGCTCACTTCCGCAAATAAGACATTTCCCACCTTTTCTCCAGCACTTTTCTTCTTCATGATTTGGTAATCCGCAGTATCCAAACTTTTATTGTTGTTTCTTGGAACTTTTTCTTTGATAGTTTCTCCTTGCCTGATTGGTTGTGTTCTCTTTTCAAATTTTCTTTTCCGGTTATTATCCTCAAAAAGGTTGTGCTTCCTGATTTTCTTTTCTTCTTCCTCTTATTTAAGAAGTGCCTTGATGTCTTCTTCCACTCGTAGAGCTTGATTAAAAGCAGAAACATAACTGGCAACTTCTGTGGACAATGTTGCCCAACTAATATCGAGCTTTAATCCTTGGACAAATTTTTTCCTTTTTCTTACCTCATCTTCCATGTAATGTGGTGCATAATGTATAAGACGGTGGAATTCTGCCTCATATTGAGCTACGGTCATGTCACCTTGGACTAAATCCATAAATTCATGTTCTTGGGTATTTAATATAACTTGAGTTATATATTTACCTTTAAATTCTTGTAGAAAATTGTCCCGCGTTTTTGGAGTGTGATTCTTTGTCCAGTTATGTTCAATCGTACGCCACCAGTTATGAGCTGCTTCTTCAAATAAGCAAGTGGAAAACTTCACCTTTTATTCTTCAGAATAATTAAGAATAGCAAATATTTTGTTGATTTTTCTTAGCCAAGATTCTGCTTGATACACATCTAGTTTGCCTTCAAACTTAGGCGGTTTGAATCACAAAAATCTCTCAAGAGCTCGATCATTTGCCTCGATGTGATGTTCTTGAGCTTGATCATGAGGTCGTGGTTGATTTTGCTGACAAAACTGCACAAATTGCTGCATTATTTCAAGCATATTTAGTATTTTTGGTTCTTGGGGGAAGGGGGGGATTGTGTTGAGCGTTTCTGGAATTTCCACAAATTGCCGAGTTGTGGTCATCTTGAGGGGAATGTCTTGTCCGATTCTGGCTTGAGTACTATTTTGTGAAGACGTCATTCTAAACACATAAATATAAAATATGAACATATCTTGCACTATATATATATATATATATCTTAAATGTACATAGTTATGTCAGAGGGTAAACAGTCAGTTTTATTTATAAACAGACATGTTTCAAATATTTACAATACCCAAGCATAATAAAAACAGAACTAGCAAACTGGGTCATCATGTCTACAAAAAGTGATGTCCTTGATAATCATCATACCTACAAAAGATGATGATTATTAATACTAGTTATATACTAGTGCCAAATAGTCATTGTCTTCACTCGTCGTCCGAGAGATCTATAAAAGTTGTGTGGCTCGAGCCTTCATTTGTGCATGTGGTTCCCATGGTAACATTTTGATCCGTATTCGGTAGTGATGTATGTGGTTCAACTGGGTCCGGTTCATAACTAAGCTCATTTTCATTTTCAGGTACGATAGTCATTGGAACAAGTTCATCTACTCCAAATACAAAGTTTTCCCACATGGGGTCAGGAAGAAATTCAACTTCCGGTGACTGCAACAGATAATCTTTTATCATAAAGGGGTTTTGATCTATTGTTATGTTCAATACTCCAGAATATTCTACAAAAGAGGCTGGTACATACTGCGGAATATTGTTAGTCAATCTGCTACCTCCGGTTTCAAATGTGTTAGTGATGGGAGGAGCTGTGGTCTGATTAGCTTGATTTGTGTAAGATGGACCGATAACACCAAGTTCCATTTCGTGGATAGATAGATAAACCAGTTCACGCCCATGCATGATTAAGTGGTCAATGTGGATCGAAGGGTGTGATACTCCTTTTAAGAAACTAATCAAACATCGGTCATAGAATTCAAGCATGTATAGTAAATATATAAGAGTGTGGTCTCTTTCATATAGTACATGACCCAAGTCTCCCTGATATGCTAGATTGTCAGCCCTCATCTGTTCTTCAATAAATCCATGAAAAGTTTCTGTTGTTCCAAAGGTTTCAAAATGTTCCTGATACATATCCACTAGGCATTTCAAATCCGAGTTTTCTTTGCTTAATTTTGTTATCTCTTACTCCATTTGTTTGATGATTATAGTTTGTTTATTCTTTGATGTCCCACTAGACTCCGTCATCCTGAAATGAGACATTTCAGTTATGAGGAAAAGATAAAGATTAACATTTGACATTATAATAAACCTTAGGCTCCTGTCTCTAGACTCTAAGAAACCATGCTCTGATACCACCTCTGTGGCGCCCGATTTAAGAATTCATAATTATTCCCTTACTAAGTGCCACATTTTTTGCAATATTTATTTATTGAACTGTTATCTTTATTTTTACCATTATTATTATTAAAAAGATATTGTAGATAAAATTTAAATATTTTCTACTATCATTAAAAGATTATATACAAATATTTACATTCTTATTTCAAATATGTAAAATTATTTTATAGCAGAAGTTTAACATTTATTTATAAACAGATCATCACAACATTCGAATGTTCTTATTTCAGATTCAGTTATTTTCCTCCTGTTCCAATTGCGGGTTCCTGTGTCAGGAAATTACAATAGACGAAAAGAAACAGATGGTTAAGTCTTTGAGGACTTATTGAATTTAAAATAATATATAGCTTTTAAATTAGCACTTTATCATAAATATGCATGAAGTAATAACAATTTAGATGTTATGAATGCTATGCAATGTTGAAATTACTAAGAATAATAGATATATAAAAATTTCATAAATTAACATTTGTGGCTCTAATTGAGCACTAATAAAGTCAAACAAAGATATTCCAGTGGCCACACGCAGCTTGGTTTTTTTTCAGCTTATGTAACTTTTTAAGATCTTTAATTCTTATGTTGAAAGTATTTTCAAATTCCTACCCCATCAATACCAGATTTAAATATCGTCCTATGGAGAACTAAGGTACTCCGCATTCCGAAAATGTTAGTTCCGGTGATATTTTGGGACGACGGACGGTATGTACCTTATCTATGCAACAAGAGATACAACTTTTGTGTTCAAGTCAACCTCTAATTTGGTGTGTAGCTATAAGAAAGATGAGCGTAGATTGCCTTGCTTGAAACGGGATTCCGTTTCCGTTTCTCGGAATATCTTTGTTTGATTTTCTTGTTTTTTATCGATCTTTTTACATCACCTCCAGCGCTATATTGTTTTCAGATATGAGGTGAATAGTTGGTGATTTATTGGAATTTTGTAGATTTTTATTCTATTTTTCTTCTTCTTTTCCCTTTCCTTTCTTCTTCCCTTTCCGTTTCTTTCTTTCTTTCTTTCTCTTGGTTGATTTTGTGAATTGAAAGGAAAAGGTTCAACTATATTTATAGCCGAGAATCCATACTTATCTTTATTAATTTTATTTATTTATTTATTTATTAAATGGAAAATATGTGATGTTTATCCAAATTTATTATTATTATATTATTGTATCTAATTATTATATTATATTAAACTTATTTATTGAACCTAATTATAATTTATCTTACATTGAACATAATGATTATTGTACTTAAGTATTCGCATATATGTTCAGCTTAATTATAATATTTTATTATATTTTGTGTATGGGAATTTCATAGTACTTGATGAATTTTTTTAAGTGTATTGTGATGTATTTTAATGTATTTCTAGATACTTTGGACAAATAAAATTTTTACCGAAAAATAATGAGGAAAAATTCTAAAAGGAAAATAGTAAAATTTATACTAATAAACTTTAAAATGCATTTAGGCACCTTTGTGTTTAGGGTGTCACAATTATAATATACCGTTGGAAATCTCTCAACGAGAAGAACCTAATCGAGAACCACCGACGAACTCCAAAATCCTTCGTTTAGTTAGTGATATCGTCATTTCAATAAAATTTTCCAATTTTTCGAAACATCGACGAATTTTTATTTCCAAACGGCTCAGTAGCACCAAATTTGGTACACTTCATGTTCATGATGTGAAGGATATTTAGTAAATTTTTCACGCGATTCTAAGATTGAAAAATGTTGAGCTATTTTCTTCTATTAAATGTTATAGGCTGTACTGGTTCTGTTACTTCCAGTAATTGTCTATAACTCGACCTGTACTCTTGAGATCAATTTTTTTAACCTTGACTTTCATGTTTTGGATGTATAATATGGCTGACCAGAGTAGCTATATTAAGAACTTAGAGAAGAATATAGAGAAACTCAAGGGACATAATTACTGCTTAGAACTGGGCAAAGATGAATTACAGTGTAGAGCAAAACACCTAAGAAATGATGTTCCACATTATGTTCATTATCTGCATGAGGCAGAAGAAAGGAATATGAAAGCTCAAGAAGAGTTTGAAACCTCTCAAGAGACTATTGCAGAGTTAATCGAGTTACGTGATAACTTGGTTGAGAAGATCCAAGTGTATAAGGATTAAAAGAACCAACTCATGCACCATCATAATTAGTATTTTGAGCCGACAGATGCTCAAATTCAAGAGTTGCAAAACACTGTTGAAGTTCTTGGTGACCAGAATGCAGTTATGCATGGTCATATTGGACATTTGGCAAACCATGAAGACGAACCCGAGGAGGATCCCGAAGAAGAAGTTGAAGAGGATCCTACGGATTTGGGATTAGGAGAAGTGATAGATTAGACCATCAATAGTAGCTCTTTGTAATATCACATGTTCCATTTGCATTTCTGTTAGCATTTTCGAAGTTTAGTTGTAATTGCACTTTCGTGAGAATCAATAAAATTTATTTATATCCATTGGTTTCATATTTACTTTTTGAGCAATTACTCAATCATTTTGCTTCCTTTGTTTAGTCTCTATTCTGCCAAAAACCTTAGAACTTTTATATTTGTAGGAAACGGACGGAAGACTCGTGAGAAACAATCGCAACCCTCGTTCTGGAAACCACAACAACAATCGCTATAACAACCGCAACGATGAGGATGCACAACAACCACAACCAACAGTTGGTCTCAGTCAGGCGGATTTGATGTTTATAGCCACGATTGTGGCAACCACACTACAAGGGTTTGTTAACCTAATTTCTAATCAGCCACCGCCACCGCCACCACCTCCAGTTCAGAATGGGACTAAGCAGCACTATGAGTCTCTTCGAAGAGCAAGAGTCCCAAACTTCAATGGAAGCTTCGATCCTGAGGTCGGACAGAATTGGATGAAGGAGGTGGAAAATCATCTTTGACTGCTTGAGGTTCCACAAGAGATCAAGGTAGATGTGATTACACCTTTTCTTGTGGATAAAGCAGCCAAATGGTGGGAACGAGTCTCACTAAATATGTAAGGGATAGGACCTATCACTTGGCAAAGGTTCCGAGAGGCATTTCTGAGGCAGTACTTCCCGACAGCAGTTCAAGTGCAGAAGCTGTCAGAATTTTAAAACTTGGTTCAAGAACCAAACATGATAGTGGTGGAGTATTCATCCAAGTTCCACTCATTGGGAACTTACTCCCCAACGATAATGGGAGATGAGGCCTTGAAGATACATCACTTCAAGAAAGGATTGAACAACCACATACAATCTACCCTTTCTATTATCGAGCCCAATAATTTTGATGAATTGATGGGAGCCACCATCAGGGCTGAGAATGACATCAAGAGGCGTGAAAGTGAGAACAAACTCAAACGTCCTCAATCAAGCCAATACCAATCGGGCCAAAAATTCAAGAAGCATAGGTTTTCAAGCAATCAATCCACCAGTGCTTCAACCAAAGGAACCACTTCTTCTCAATCAAGCAAAGAGGGAGTGAGGTGCCAAACTTGTGGATTCACTCACACTGGTGAATGCCAAAAGAATTTTTGAGCTTGTTTCCGTTGTGGAAAGATGGACCATGTAACGCCCCGAAAATTTAAAGTCTACGCAAACCACATGCATGCAATTATTAAATTCTTTTGCATTTTAATTAAATGTTTTAAATTGCATTAATTGATTATGTGGTGCACAATTGTATGTTTAAAATATATTTTTCTACATGATTGCATTAAAATGTATTTTTAAGGGATATTCAGTGACGATCGAGGAACGGGGACCGAGGGCTGAAAAATGTAAATTATTTTTATTAAATAATTATTTTTGAAAGATGGTCGATGCTTTTAAGTATTTTTGAAAATAAGGAGTTTTGAGATGATTTTATACGCCGGGACGTAAATTTTATCGGTGTTGATTTTTCAAACAAAAATCGAGCTTTTTGGCAACCCGGCTAATAAATTCACATATTTAAGTAAAGAAAAACTTTGGTATTATTTTATTTAAATCCTAATTTAACTAATGGGCTTAATTTTAAGGGCTTAATAGGCCTAAAGCCTATTTAGTTGTTTAATTAGTATTTAAAGAATTTATTAAACAAAAAACCCTACACCATACAACTCAACTCACGGCCACACACTCCCCACAATTTCAAACTCTCCCCACCACCCCTTACACGATACACACTTGCACTCCACAAAGTTGAAGGATTTTCGTGAGGATCAAGAGGAATTCAAGCCAAATTCGTCCCTCCGTTCTTCGTCGTCAACGGTTTTTCGTGCGTTTAAAACGCAAAGGCACGCCATACATCTCTTTTTCTCGTCTATCACATCATATTATTGTTTAAATTATATTTGAATGAAAAGCATGAGGTTTTTATGAATATTTTCGCAACTATTCATATGCATGAGTTTAACTCTTGGTTGTTGATTCAAAAATCATGTTTAATTGGTGTTAAGGGGCTGCCATGGTTAGGGTATGAATTAAGGGTGTTTTAAACAAGTTTAGGGGTCTTAGAACACACTAAAACGCTGCAAACGACAAAGGAAACAAGATGGGACCAGGTTGCTGTCATGGGAGTAAAGGAGTTCGGTTTTGTGTCCTTGTTGGCATGGCTGGACTGGGCTTGGTTCCAGGGCTAGCCAGGGCCGTGAGGGGTCTGATCAAGGGTCCTAGCCATGCTAGGATTCGAAAAAAAATGGGCTGGGAGGAGTCCCATCCATCGAGGACTCCCACCCGAGAGATCAACTTGCTGTCACGTTTGTGCAGCTGCTGTGCAGGGATTCAGGGGGCTCGGTCTGGCGCTTTGGCTGGGTTGAACTAGGTCCTTTAGGGTCTAGAGAAGGTGGTCTAAGGTTGGGGCAGGGGCTGCTAGGGGTTGGTTCAAGCAGGACAAGAGAAAGAACCAGAAACGTGAGGATGGTATATTACGCGCAGGTTGCTGTCCTTGAAGTCCAGGGGTTCGCAGCTTGCTTTCTAGGGCGTGGGCTGGCATGGGTAGGGTCTGGGCTTTGTCCAGGGGTGGTCATGGTCGACTGGGCTTGGGGGTGGCTCGGATGGAGGTGACCTAAGCTAGCTAGGAGTCCTAATACAACTAGAACACAAGACACACACATATGCAGAAAATTGGGTCATGTTCAGTAGGCTTTTTGAGCGGGTTAGGGTCATGTTTTGGGGCAGGGCTTGCACAGTAGGGTCCCTAGATGGGTTGGCTAGGTTTTGGTTCAAGGTGGCTCGGGCGTGGCTCGGGTAAATTAGGAGATGGCTCGGTGCGTTTGTTAGGGTGTCAAAAACGAAAATTTAAGAACTAAAATTAAATCCAAGGGTCCACGGGGGTGGCTCACGACTTGGAAGGGTAGAATAAATCATAAAAAGGTTATGTGTAAAATTTGGGATCAAAATAACGAGTTTTGGATTTATTCAGAATTTAATCGCCGCACGAAACGCCAATTAACGAGTTAATTGAAACGCTTAGTTTTAAGCTTTATAAAATTAAGAAAAATTATATTTAAGCTTAAATAATTATTATAAGTCTAAGTTTTTAATTTGGGAATTTTATATGAAAGTTTGGTTTAATTCGGGATTAAAACGCATTAATAAGTCACATTTACAGATTAATTTAAAAGTTCTCGATTTAAGCTAAATAAAAATATGAGAAAATTCATGTAGGCTTAAATAATTATTTGGGACATGTTAGAGTCAATGAAATTAAGAAAATGTCAAAAACGAGAAATTATACGTCCAGGGGTAAAACGGTAATTTTATACCTAGAAATTAGTAAACGTCATGGCAGTGCCCTGAATGCTCTTTTATATGCTAATATGATTATGTTAAATGTTTATGGATGTTTTTATGATTTAATATGCTAAAATGTCTATTTTAAATGTTTATTAATTTTTAATATGCTAAAACGTTTATTTTATATGGTTATGGATTTTTATGTCAAAATGTTTATTTTAAATGTTTATGATTTAATAGGTTAAAATGTTGATTTTAAAAGTTTATGGATTTTTATGATTTAAAATGTTAAAATGTTTATTTTAAACGTTTATGGAGTTTATATGTTAAAGTATGATTTTTAAATGATTATGGATTTTTATGATTTAATATGGAAATTAAAAGACATGTTGCATGCTTCGTTTAAAATGAAAAACGTTATACGTATGATTTTTAAGTGATGATAACATGTTGAAGGATGTGAAAGGATTGTGACTAACACGATGATATGTTGGGGATATCGTGAGGGTTATGGTCCCAGTGGTAGCCCGACGATCGTATTTCCTTGGATACGGATATGTATATGTATATGTATATGATGACATGTTAATACGTAAGGCCAGGGCCCAGTTGACCGGTGAGAGTGTTGCTGGTGTCCCCCGTCGCCCAGTACTGTGGTTACATGTAGATGGATCCATCGCCTAACACGTATATGAAAGTCACAATCAACGATCTGAATTCAACAAGCACGAACATGAATATGAATATGAATATGATGATATGAATACGTTGATATGAATATGTTTAAGTGATATGTTTATGTCTTTTGAAAATGTTTTTATGCATCATGAAAATGTTTACGAAAACGTTTATGTTTAAAGTTTATGCATCTTCATGAAAACAATATTTTAGGTACAAGTATTTTTCACCGTTATATGTTGACTGTATTACGTATTACTCGTTATAAAGATTATGGTGGGTTGAGTCTTTAGACTCACTAGGTGTGATGGATGCAGGTTATCATGATAATGCTAATGGAGGTCTTGATGGTTGATCCGACTGGACTGAAGGTGCACATGACCCGAGGACCGACGCTAGCTTCCGCATATATGTTATGATTTATGTTAAAAGATTTTATGACTTTTATCATGATTGTGAGTGGTTTTTGAGAGGTTATAGTATGGGCTATACTTTTCAAATGTTATTTTTAGATTTAGAAAAATGTTAGTTGGATGTTTATTTTTAAAATGATGTCAAAAATATTTTATGGTTCGGCCGATGCTAAGTTAGGTTTTTAAAAAAAAAAAAAATCTAGCACGTTTTTAGAAAACGAATAGCAGACGTTTCAGACCACCACATTGATCAATGCCCTTTTCCAGATCAAAGTAAGGGTCCACAAGGTAGAACAACTCCAAACAAGCCTAAGGAGAACAAACCAAATGCTTGAGTCTATGCTCTCACTCAAGAAGAGGTTGAAAACTCAAATGATGTTGTAGCAGGTAAAATTCTAATCAATAATATACATGCTTATGTATTATTTGATTGTGGAGCTACACATTCATTTATGTAACGTTCCTTACTTTTGACTACTTTAAAATTTGCGGAAAAATTAAAAATTTTTTAAATAAAAAATAAACTTTCAAATTTTCATTAAAATAAATTGCTCGTCCAAAAACATTTGCAATAAAAACAGCCACAACCAAGTTTGACAAAAGTAATAATCGTTTAAACATCATAAACCACTTCATAAAAATCAGAGTATTAAAATTGTCATGCATCAAATCTTAAAACATTGGCGGTCTTCGGGTTTAGCCTCATGCGCAGTCCAAGCCAGCTCATTGGTCCCCACCCCTCGTCTCCTCAAAGTCATCCTCACCTGCATCGATCAAGTCTAGTGAGTCTAAATACTCAACATGTCACTATGCCAAAAATCACTTTTTACTTCAGATAATATCTGAAGTAATAGGGTACTTAAGTGCCGAAGTATATGGACGTGAAGTAATAGATGTACCTTTTACTTCGCATAATACCCGAAGTTGTAGTATTGAAAATACCGAAGTCTTTTGGCCGGTTTTGGGAGGAAAACCGGTCCAGAATTGGACCGGTGTCGAAGTAATAAATGTGTTTTACTTCATCGATTATAGTGAATAATGAAGTAGTATATTATATAACTTCCTCTTAATTATTGAAACGTCTGCCCTTTTTATTGCTTTAAAAGTACTAGAAATTTTTTTTTTTCTTACTCTCACTAGCATCGGCCGAACCACCAAAAATTTCATAAAATATTTTGGACATCATTTTAAAATAAAGCAACCTACCATTTATTTGAGAAATACAGCCCATACTATAATCTCTCAAAACCTCTCAAAACATAAATAAAAAGTCATTAAATAACTTTAACATAACTTAAAAATAATAAATCACAACTAGTGCGGAAAACTAGCGTCGGTCCTCGGGTTATGTGCACCTTCAGTCCAGCAAAGTCAACCATCAAGACCTCCATTATCGTATTCATAATCAATAGCACCTGCATCAGTCACACCTAGTGAGTCTAAAGACTCAACACGTCATATTCTTGATAACGAGTAATACGTAATACAGTTAACATATAACAGTGAAAAATAATTGTACTTAAAATATCATTTTCATGAAGATGCATAAACTTAAACTTAAACATTTTAGTAAACATTTTCATGATGCATAAAACTTTTAAATAAAAACATTTCCATAATCCTTTTTCATAAACATTTTCATAAACATATTCATGTCATCCTCAATATATTCATATACATATCATCATCAACATATACGTATTCCTTTTTCCTTTCGTTGAATTCAGATCGTTAATTGTGACTTTCGTGTTCATCTACGTCTACGTCTACGTGTTGGGCGATGGATCCATCTACATGTAACCACAGTACTGGGCGGCGGGGACACCAGCAACACTCTCACCGGTCAACTGGGCATTGGCCTTACGTATTAACATATCATCGTATACATCTACATGTCCGTATCCAAGGAAACACGATCGTCGGGCTCCCACTGGGACCATAACCCTCACGAAATTTCCAACATATCATCGTATTAGTCACAATTACTTCACTTCCTTCAACGTTTCATATTCTCATCACTTAATAAAATTTAAACATGCATATAACGTTTTTCTTTTAAACCAAGCATGCATCATGTCTTTTAAATGTCCATAATTAAACCATAAAATCCATAAACGTTTTAAAAATAACATTTTAACATATACATATCCATGAACATTTAAAATAACATTTGAACATATAAAAATTCATAAACATTCCAAATAATCATATTAGCATATAAAACAGCATTCAGGACACTGCCATGACGTTTACTAATTTCTAGGTGTAAAATGACCGTTTTACCCCTAGACGTAAAATTTCACGTTTTTGACATTTTCTTAATTTCATTGACCCTAACATGTCCCAAATAATTATTTAAGCTTACAAGAATTTTCTCATAATTTTATTTAGCTTGAATATTAGACTTTTAAATTAATCTTTAAATATGACGTATTAATGCGTTTTAATCCCGAATTAAACCAAACCTTATTATAAAATTCTCAAATTTAAAACTTAGACTTATAATAATTATTTAAGCTTAAACCTAAATTTTCATGATTTTACAAAGCTTAAAACTAGGCTTTTTAATTAACTCGTTAATTAGCGTTTCGTGCGGCGATTAAATCCCGATTAAACCCAAAACTCGTTATTTTGATCCCAAATTTTTACCATAACCTTTTTATGATTTATTCTACCCTTCCAAGTCATTAGCCACCCCCATGGACCCTTGGATTTAAATTTAGCTTTATTTTTTTCGTATTGACACCTTATCGAACGCACCGAGCTATCTCCTAATTTACCCGAGCCACGCCCGAGCCACCTTGAACCAAAACTTAGCCAACCCATCTAGGGACCCTACTGTGCAAGCCCAGCCCGAACACATGACCCTAACCCGCTCAAAAAGCCTACTGAAGTTGACCCAAAAATCTGTTGTGTTGTGTGGGTGCTTCCTTGTATGTCTAGGACACCTAACCCAACTAGGACTCTTCTAACCATGCCCCCACCGAGCCCACACGACCCTAACCTTCCATGGACCACGCCTAGCCCCTGCCCAGACCAACCCAAGCTCCACAACCGAAGCTTTACCAGCAATTGCACAACATGGCCGAGAGACCCACCTACCTTGGACTCCACGTTTCTGTTGATAGGACCTAGCCACCCACACCAGACCTTGAACCAGCCCCTTGTGCCCCTTCTTAGGACCCTAAGAACCTAACCTAGCCCCTGCCCAGACCCCCAGGCCGAGCCCCTTAGCCCTACTCAAGCGCTGAACCCTGCGCACCATTGCTTCCTTTCTCGGGTAGGAGTCCTCGATGGATAGGACTCCTCCTAGCCTTCTAAGGTCGCATCCTAGCATGGCTTGGACCCTGCTCCTGCCTCACCCATTGTCTTAGCTCGATCCTGGTCCAAGCCCCCAAGCCCCATGCAAAGCTCTCAACCCCCTTGCATCACAACACACCCTCACGGTTCTTACTCTAGTTGCTGCCTACGTATTTTTTTTCCAGCTTTTATTATTCAAGTTTGCAGCTTATTAGGTGTGTTTCTAGGATCCTAAACGTTGTGTAAAACACCCTTAATCCATTCCCTAACCATGGCAGCCCTTTAACACAAATCAAACATGATTTTTGAACCAAGAAACAAGAGTTCACCCCACACACAGGCATAGTTACGAAAATTTCATGATGTGCAATTTGTTTTTCATGCAAAACACAATTAAATAAATACTATGGTGTGATGGATGAGTAAAAGGAGAATTATGGCGTGCCTTTGCGTATTTAACGCACGAAAAAAACCGTTGACAATTACGAAGAACGGGGACGACAACCTTGGCTAGAAGCTCCTTGAAGCCTTCAAACTTTTTCCTCTAAAATTGTGATGTGTGTGTGTCGTGTATGAGGAGTTTTGGTGTGCCAAAATTCTGAAAAAGTGGCCGTGTGTTTTATGTGAAGGGTTTGGGGTGAATTACATAATTTATACTAATTAATTCCTTAATTAAGCTTAAGCCCATTAAGCCCCCAAATTAGGCCCACTAGTGCTTGATTAGGAATTAATTAAAATATTATAATACTTTTGTTAAAAATAGTTTGTGAATTTAATAGCCGGGTTTC
Source organism: Primulina eburnea (assembly GCF_022965805.1). NCBI lineage: Eukaryota > Viridiplantae > Streptophyta > Magnoliopsida > Lamiales > Gesneriaceae > Primulina > Primulina eburnea. Next base: position 18,077,833 of record NC_133117.1, read on the forward strand.
CCAAAAGTTCGCATTTTTGATGAAAAACCAACACGATAAAAAATACGTCCCGGCGTATAAAATCACATCAAAACTCCTTATTTTCAAAAATAATAAAAACATCACCTTTAGTTTAAATAATTAAAAATAATTATTTAATAAAAACATTTTCTATTTTTTTCAGCCCTCGGTCTCCGTTCCTCGATCGCAACTCGAATAACCTTTAAAAATACCTTTTAATGCAACAATGTAGAAAAATATATTTTAAACATGCAAATATGCATAACATAATTAATTCATGCAATTAAAACATTTAATTAAAATACAAAAAATTTAATAACTCAAATGCATGTGGTTCGCGTGGACCTTTAAATTTTTGGGGCGTTACAATTATTATTTAGCGACGGAATTCATGGTAAAAACCGTCGCTATTTTGCGACAGAATTCATGTTAAAAACCGTCGCTATTTTGCGACGGAAGTCATGTTAAACACCGTCGCTAGTGTGCGACAGAATTTATATCAAAAACCGTCGCTACTTAGCAACGGGGTTCATATGAGTTCCGTCGCTAATATGTTAGGTAAAATAAAAAAAAATTTAATAAATCCGTGTTATGAATTGGTGCGGTAAAATATAAAAAAATTAATAAATCTGTGTTATGAATTGGTACAATCGTGTAAGAGATAAAAATTTTAAGTATTGTAAAGTGGTAAAATCGTGTAAGAAATAAAAATTTTAAGTGTTGTGAAATTGTAAAATCGTGTAAGTGATAAAAATTTTAAGTGTTGTGAAGTTGTAAAATTGTGTAAGTGAGAAAAAATTTTAATTGTTGTGAAGTGAAGTGGAAGAAATTGGAGAGAATTTGTATGTATTTATAGAGAGTGGTGGAAGAAAACAGAGGGAAAAATATGCGGGATTGAATTTTTTTGAAAATGGCGACGGTTTTAGTAAAAACCGTCGCAACATTTTAAATCGGCGACGGTTAAAATGGAGGGAAATATATGCGGGGTGGAATTTTTTTGAAAATGGCGACGGTGCTCTTTTAACCGTCGCCAAATTTTAAATCGGCGACGGTTGACTTTAACCTGTCGCTACTTTTAGCGACGGTCAAATAACAACCGTCGCTAAATATAGCGACAGTTTCTAAAAAACAGTCGCTAGTTTTAAATATGCGACGGTTTTTATTTGACTGTCGCTAAAATTAGCGACGGGTTAAATTAAACCGTCGCCGATTTAAAATTTGGCGACGGTTTAAAAAACCCGTCGCATGTTTTAATCTTTTTACTTCATTAAGACGTATTTTCATTATTTTTTACTTCATCAAAATTGATATGCCGAAGTAAAATATTTTAAAAAAATACAGTGAAGCCCGTGTTTTTAAACATTCGAAGTAAAATATATTATTTTACTTCGCTTGTGTTATTAATGAAGTTATTGGTAATATATTACTTCGTAATTTATTTTTGCCGAAGTAACGCCTGGCGAAGTAAAATGTCATTTTTCACATAGTGTGTATAAACTAGAAATAACAAGTAATATGTAATAAAACCACATGCATCTTTAAAATAAAGCGTATATACTTGAAACTTGAACGTAATAACATAAACATACTTGAAACATGAACGTAGTAGCATAAACGTAGACATGACATCATCATAAAAGTATTCTTAAACATACTTGCATCATACATACTTGAGCATACATAACATCATTTTGCGTAAAAATATGTTTCAAAGCAAGTGACCCATACATAAATGTTGCGACTTTGATTGTTGCACTCCCAAGAGCAGGTTGTCCACAAGTAATATAATTCGGTGATTCCGAATATCGTATCCACAGGGAAGCTAAGGTAATTACAAGTCCACTACAATGTCTTTTTGTTTTGTTTTTGTTTTTGTTTCTTTTTAATTTTAATTGTTTGAATATTTAATGGGCAAATTTTAATTGTTCAAATTTTAATTTAAGAAGTTGAAATTAAAGGATCCACTCTTGGTATTTTAATAAAGTTAACATTAACGAACAATATTGAAATCCACTTAATAAAATGGTTCCAATATATTAAATAATCATATTTATATTATGTTATAAATTATTATCTCATAAATATATAATATATACCAAAACTTATAAATGTAGTCAATTATTTATGGTGCTATATATATATTTGTAAACACTAAATCAAGATTCCCACTTTAAATGGTTGGTAAAATCAAACTAACATTTAAATGGTACCAAGAAAATATTATTATGATATATTTATATATAGTAAATCAAGGAATCCAAGTTAAATGGTTGGTAAAACCAAACTAACATTTAAATTGTTCCAAGAATTTAATATTATAATATATTTATATATAATAAATCAAGGCATCCACTTTAAATGGTTGGTAATACCAAACTAACATTTAAATGGTTCCAAGAATTTAGTGTAACATATAGCAACAATAAATCAAAACTCCCACTTATAAGTAGGGTATAAAAATGCTTAAAGAAATAAATATAACATAAACAATAAATAATGATTAAATAATATAAAACATAGATTCTTACCTTTTAATAACCTTATTATCATGCCAAGAGATTCACCTTATCATCTCAACTTTAGGAAGTTAGCTATTCATCATTCAAAGTGTAAAACTTTGAATATGAAATTAACATGCTAATTATATTTAAATAAAAGAAAAATATAGAGAGGAATATTATTAACTCAAAGGTTTGTTCATAGAATGAGGGATATCTCAATACATTACAATGCACCCGTATTTATAGCCAAATTTGGGGAGACAACCACAAATAAAATATTATTTTTTACACATAAGTCTTCATTGGTGTTCCAAGAAATTAATATTATATTACACATCACTTTTGAAAATCTTCTTCTCCGAATTTGCTTCTTCACATAAAAAGAAACATGTGGATAATTGAGTTGTCTAGTTGTGGTATTTTTTTTCAGAATATTTGACCAAGTAATTTGAGAGATATGGTCAAAATACTAGAGCGTGGTAAAACTGCCACTCCTTTGGTAACTTTCTTTGTTGCTTAATTTGATCCCAATTGTGAGAGGATTTTTATCTCATGTTCGTCAACAATATTGTAGATATTATAATCAACTTTCTACAGGTCCAAGAATCATCTTAATCCCATTTGCAACGCCAAGGTTATTTTTGTTTTATCGAACCTGTAAAAAATAATAAAAACTTATAATTACACACAACTTATATTTTATACAATTTATTATAAAACATGTAATATTTAAACATTTAATAAAACAAAAACTATATATTTATATTATAAAACATTTAATTAATGTACAATTTTTTATCTTTATCACACTCCCCTATCAGCTTATTGCTAGTCCCTAGCAATTTAAGCGTTAATAGCAATACAAAACATATTGATTAATTTAAATAAAAATGTAATCAAAACTATCTAAGTGTTAAAATTAAATTTGAAAACTGTCAAAGTTATATCAAGATCATCATAATTATAATTTGTGAAATAATTTGAGATGATCAATTCAAAGCTTATTTCAGGTAGTTAAATGTATACGGCCTTTAGAAATTCCTAGTAAGAGTCTCAACTCCATATCCTCACAGGTTAATAAATGTTTCAAATTTATGGCAACTATTTCTCTCATGGAGTTGGAATACAGATAAATGCTCAAGGAAATGGTTTACAGAATGCAAACAGACAAACGAGCCAAACTAATCAAAAGATAGAAAATACATTGATTCAAAATCTAGTTGTTCTTATTATATATTTTTTTTTTCCTGATAATTTTTATAATTTTTATTTTTTTCATAACATCATGGAATCAGACTAAGTTTATGCTTCTTGACCACATATTTATTTAATTTGTACAATAATTTTCTCTCTCTTTTTTTTCATATGAGAGATATATGGGTCGTAGCATATAACTTAAAAATTACATAGATCTTCAATATCTTTCTTCTTCTTTTTTCTCCTCTTTTTTTTTTTTCAGGAAATATCATTTTTTTTCAAAATAAGAACTCAAGATCTAAACAATAGATTGTCTCTCTCATGATCAATAAAGGCTCGAAAGCTGTTTTCTCAGTCTTCTCCACTCACTCACAAAATATGTGTGAGTTTAAAATTTTAGGCACTCTTATAAGGTATATCTTGGGCCATATACTTTAATACCTAATTTTATCACAATGGTTAATCACTCAAAAAGATTTCATAAATAATATTTTTATATTGATCAGAATATTAAAAATGACCTTTTTTCAAATAAAAATTTAAACATTCTTAAATAGATTAATACATGTTCTAATTTAAATCTTTCAAATATGTAAAGTATGACATTTTTGCAAAAATTACTAAGGTACAAACAATAAACATGGTTTTATTTTAAAATAATATTAAATTTTTTTTTATTTATTTTTTTTTAATTTGTTTTCCCCCCAATCAGAATATGATATTGTCCCTAATGTCAAAATAGCTATTAATAAAGAGTACATAATGAAAGAGATATCACCTGGAATTTTATTGAAGATAACAAACTGAAACAAACGCAAACCAATCCACGACTTTTGAATCAATGATCCAACTTTGTTTTCTTACTGCTTGATTGCGACCAATTGATCTTTGTTATCATCGGATCAGGCTTATGAACAAAAGCTTCCAAATCATCAATTAATTGGTCGGCAGTCGAAACACAAATGAGCATCCGTCGTGAATTTTCTGAAATGAAATTCTGTTCCACAGCTTTATCAAGAAATATCAACAAACTGTCATAATAATTATTGATATTGAACAAGCCCACAGGTTTATTATGGATATTAAGTTGTGCCCAAGAAACAGTGTGAAAAATTTCTTCTAATGTACCAAAACCACCTGGTAGTGCGATAAAAGCATCAGAATTTTCAATCATTTTGGTGATTCTTTCATACATAGAAGAAACTTTTAATTCTTCCCAAATCGTAACACCTGTAATATTTCCTTCAGCTAAAGCTGTAGGAATAATACCCAAAACCTGACTACCTTCAAGATGAGCAGATGTTGAAACAGATCCCATTAACCTAATATTACCTCCCCCATATACTAAGTGAATTTTTCTCTCAGTCAATATCTTTCCAAGATTATTCGCTGCTTCTACAAACACTTCATTTTCTCCAGGACTCGACCCACAAAATACACAAATATTTTTCAATGTTTGTGCAGAGGATCCAGCCATGTTTTTACTTTCTTTTTTTTGGTCTGAGAAAATAGAGAGAAAGATGAGAGATTTTATAGGGGTAATATGTTATCATGAAAAAACTATGGGTCACAGCTGTAAACAGAATAAATAGTAAAAACAATAATGAAACACATGCTTGTAAACAGTAGTGTGATTGTGGCTCACAATTTTCCTCTGATTTTACGTCCAGAAACGGCTTCAACGTCTTCTATGAGTCGAGGATATGCTTCCCATCCAATTTTCTTATAAATTTGCAAACAGGGTCTTTTTTAGTCAGATTCCCAAGACTATGACGCTCATCTTGAAATTGTTTCCATAAACGGAGAAGTTCAATATGCACATGTCCACTAGAATGCGTCTCAAGAGTCAATAAGATGTTATCTAAAGACTCCTTACTCAGCTCATTCTTAATGAAATCAATTTTATCTTCTCTGTTATTGGAAACACATCCCAAAGATCTGCATCGTTTGTCACAAGTCCATCTTGCACACTTATGACAAACCCCTAAACTTTTGGCCCTTTGTTTTTTCGCATAAGTGCTTTTTCCTAATCCAGACAAATACCGAATGAGCAATGATTGTGGAACTTCTCCTCCTAATCGGACCTTAGCTTCTATTACAAGACGAATATCTTCTGGAATTCCTTTTTGTATTAGCAATCTCAATCTTTCACACCTTCCTGCATAAATTTTTCTTAGAACATTTTCAGAAACAGAGGGAAAATATTTACAAATTTTTGAGAGAATTTCATCCATTTTGAAAAGAAAAGAAATGATTTTTTTTATTTTTGTATCAGCAATTGTGGGAAACTGATTTAACCGACTATGAGAGTCACGGAGTACCGTTATCCGCCATTTAACCGGGAAAATAAAAAGATTAAGGAAACCTGAAATAAAAACAAAAAAAATTAAATGCAACATAAAAATTTAAGGATCAGAAATAGAAATAAACTCTTCTTGAAAGATTTCATTTTCCAAAAATGGTTTAAGCCTTTATCCATTCACTTTAAAAACATCACCATTTTTAGGATTTTCAATATCCACAGCTCCATAAGGATACACATGCTTTACAACATATGGGTATGTCCATCTTGATCGTAATTTTCCTGGGAATATGTGAAGTCGAGAATTATAAAGCAAAACTTTTTTACCAATCTCAAAAGATTTTCTAAGAATTGTTTTATCATGAAATGATTTGATTTTTGCTTTATAAATCCTTGAATTCTCATACGCATCATTTCTGAGTTCATCAAGTTCATTAAGTTGCAATTTACGCAATTTGTTGGCATCATCCATGCTTGAATTTAAAGTTTTGATCGCCCAATAAGCTTTATGTTCCAATTCTACATACAAATGACAATGTTTTTCATAAACCAACCTATAGGGAGACATATTCAATGATGTTTTAAAAGCTGTTCGATATGCCCAAAGTGCATCATTAAGTCGCAGAGACCAATCTTTTCTATTTGAGTTAACAATTTTTTCCAAAATTTGCTTTATCTCCCTATTAGCTAATTCAACTTGTCCATTTGTTTGAGGATGATAAGGATTAGTTACTTTGTGAGTAATACCATATTTTTTCATTAATGAAGCAAATGGTTTATTAACAAAGTGAGTTCCCCCATCACTTATCATAGCTCGAGGAATTCCGAATCTACTAAAAATATTTTCTTTCAAAAATTTGATGACGATTTTATGATCATTTGTTCGACATGGAATTGCCTCTATCCATTTGGAAACATAATCAACTGCAACTAAAATATACAAGTATCCAAACGACGGTGGAAAAGGTCCCATAAAATCAATTCCCCAACAGTCAAATATTTCAATTTCAATGATAGGATTTAAAGGCATCATGTTTCTTTTTGAAATTGCACCCAATTTTTGACAATTTTCACAGATCTTGCAGATTTCGTGGGTGTCTTTAAACAAAGTGGGCCAATAAAATCCACACTGCAGGATTTTTGCAGCTGTTTTCTTTGAAGAAAAATGTCCTCTGCATGCTTCTGAATGATAAAATTTAATGACACTAATTACCTCATTGTCGGGTATGCAACGTCGAAAAATTTGATCTGGACAGTATTTGAACAGATACGGATCATCCCAATAAAAGTTTTTTACCTCATTTAAAAATTTTCTCTTATCTTGGGAACTCCATTGCGGTGGCATTTTTCCTGTCACAAGAAAATTTACTATATTAGCAAACCAAGGTGTAGTAGTAACTGAAACTAGATGTTCATCAGGAAAATTATCGTTAATTGGTGTCATTTCACAAGATGATCATGTTACTAGTCTCGATAAATGATCGGCTACGACATTCTCGGTTCCTTTTTTATCTTTGATCACAATGTCAAATTCTTGGAGCAACAAAATCCATCGTATCAGTCGTGGCTTTGCATCTTGTTTCGTCAACAAATATCTAATAGCAGAATGATCAGTAAACACAATAGTCGTTGATCCAATCAAATAAGAACGAAATTTATCTAATGGAAATATTACAGCAAGTAGTTCTTTTTCAGTTGTGGAGTAATTCATTTGAGCATTATTTAAAGTTCTACTTGCATAATATATCACATAAGGCTTACCGTTTCTTCTTTGACCCAGTACTGCACCGACTGCATAATCACTCGCGTCGCACATTATTTCAAATGGTAAAGACCAATCAGGAGGTTGCATGATAGGAGCTGATGTTAAATGTCGAATGATTTTATCAAAAGCATTTTGACATTCTTGAGTCCACTCAAATGCACTGTCTTTTGTTAAGAGGTTACAAATGGGTTTAGAGATTAAACTAAAGTCCTTTATAAACCTCCTATAAAATCCAGCATGTCCCAAAAACGAGCGAATTTCTTTAATGATTTTTGGAGGGAGTAAATTTGCAATGACATCCACTTTGGCTTTATCAACTTCAATTCCATGAGATGACACGACATGTCCCAGAAAAATCCCAGAAGTAATCATGTAATGACATTTTTCCCAATTTAAAATAAGACCTTTTTCCTCGCATCTTTTTAAAACTTTTTCCAAATTTTCAAGACAATTATCAAATGTATTTGATAGGACTCGTTTTTACGTGTTTTTAGTGTTAGTTTTGAGTCGCATTCATGCATCATATTAGTTTGTTTTAGTTTAATTTAGCATTCATTTAGCATTATTTAGCATTTGGCTGATCTCGTGTATTTTGTGGTTGTTTTGTAGGAATTGGACCAAAAAGGGGGATTTTATATGCAGAGCAGCGAGAATGCCTCGCTAGGGCGGTCAAAAGTGACCGCCCCAGCGAGCATTTTAATCCAGCCGAGGAGTATTTGCGCGAACCTCTCGCTAGGGCGGTCAAGAGTGACCGCCCCAGCGAGACCAAAGACGCGGTCAAGGATTTTTATTTGAGAACCACTCGCCCCAGCGGTCAAAAGTGGCCGCCCTAGCGAGCGACGAAATCCGAGAAGATTTGTTTCCAAATTTTATGGACTCTATAAAACCACCTAACCTAATACACGAGAGCAGGCGCCGCGATTTGGAAGGGAGAGCACTGTAGCAGGCGATAGCTCAACGGAACCGGAACAAGAACTCAACAGCGTTTTTTCTTTACTCTTTTATTGTAGTTAGGATTTAGGGGATCCGACCCCGAACCGTTGTTTGATTATTTAATTCTCGACTTTTGATTCATTCTTGATTGTGCTATTATTTTACATTGAATTGTTAAAGCCTAGCTAACTTTAATAATATCTAATATTGTGGGTGAGTTCGAGAGAATAACTTGCGATAGGAACAAGTGGCATAATCCGTGGATCTACAATTTACATAGAGATATGAAGTTGGATACACGTTGGTAGTCATAGTCCAGTAGAGCGAAAACTAAGGGATTTCATAGATCGACATGCAATTCACCGTTAGTAAATAATAAAAGAGATTTTATTATTCTTTCGTGTAGAATTAGTTTAGCATAGCTCGAGAGAGTATGTTAATGGCTTAGGAAATCCTGTCAAAAGCGTAAATCAGTGTCGATATTAATTAATTAAATTAACGACGGGTAGGTGAATCGAGATCCTAACACTCGCTTATTTATTATTTTAGTTTATATTATTTTTAATGTGTTTGTTTCAATTTAGTGTTTTAGTATTAATTTAGTTAATAAGTAATTCAATTGTCGTTTTAATTAATTAAAGAATTTAATTTAATGTAAATTTGTCTAATCAATCTCTGTGGGATCGATACTCGTACTCTTATAAGTTTTACTATAACTTGACATCGTGCACTTGCGATTATTTCGAGCCTGAATTTTTATTTATTTTTATTGGAGATTTTACTGTGCAAGTTTTGCTCGATCAAGTTTTTGGCGCCGTTGCCGGGGATTGAAATTGACAAATTTTTCTTTTTGTTATTTTCTTTAGTTAATTTAATTTTTTTTAGTTATTTATTTTATTTTATTCCTGCGTGATCTACCGTTTTCTATTTTCTTTTTGCAGGAAATTTTCTTGTGCAATACTTTGAGATGTTTCATCGAAAAGTATTCACAAGATTTGCCCAACAACGCGGAGAGCCTTTTTACGCAGCATGGGAGAGATTCGATTATTTAGCAAACAATTTTCTGTATCATGATTTTTCTAACTATTCTCTTCTTAAATTTTTCCTTAATGGTTTGGATGCACTGACACGAAGATGGGTGATCGACGGAGCACTAACAACAGGCAGTCCACTATTTTGCCGAGATGATGAGAAAATGATACTTTTGTTGGGTGATATGGCGGACTTTGACTACCATAGATATTGGGATCTTTCACCACAGTGTTGGAGTCATCAATACACACAAGATTATTACCCAGAGTTTATAGACCAACCATTTGAGTTTCGAAATGATGAGAGAGATAGCCATGAACTGATCACGACTCAACTAGAAGATACCGTGGATAGGTATGTGGCACTGACTGAGGCAGCTATAGAAAATCAAATTAATTCTCTGCGCAACCTTGAGGAGCAAATAGAGAATATCAAGAAATCCATCTTTCAGAGTCGCCGAGAACATGAAGTGAAGCGAGATACTCAACCGGTGATCGATCCGGTTTGGTTTGATGATGATGACTCAAACAACCAAGATAGTGAGAATGAGTTGGATAAGACTGAAAATCTAGAGTTGTTTGATCCTTCGCTGGTAAATGAGCCTCAGTCGGAAGAGATTTTTGAAGAATTTTCTGATAAAGGAGTGCCGAAACTATTTTTCTCATCTCATGCCGATTATTCAGAGTTGTGTGTTGTTGAGGTGACGAGCTTAATGTGCCTATATCTAGCCAGACTTGAGGGCATTTGGAATCCAGACCCAGATGTGGTGTCATATGACACTTACTTTGGGCATCAGCCGCTCTTTGATAAGGACTTCGGAGGGTCAAGCCGACGACTAGAAATCAGGCGCTACTTGGGAGGCAACCCAAGCGTTTTATATTTTAGTTATTTATTTTAATTTTAGTTGTTGCATTGAGTCCCGGTTTCGTGGTTATTTGATTTTGCTCAATTTCTTTTGTGCCAGGTGAGCATACTGGAGGACGTGGGAGATTGATGGCCTTAGGAGCTCGTACAATAGGAGATGATTGATGTCTACAACTACTACAATATAATCAACCAGGGGAGTTTTTATTTTATTTTTATTAAATTATTAATTATTAATAATTTTTTTTTATGCATGCATTTAATTGTTTGGTTTTATCTATCTATTTAATTTTTCTATGTCGTCTAGTGCAATGGGGACATTGCACGACTTTAGTATGAGGGGGTGGGGTAGGTATTTTCTTTTAGTTATTTGGTATCATTTAAAAAAAAAAAAAAATTGGATGATGAAATTTGGCCAATGATGAATGCGAATTGATGATAAACATGCTCATTGATCTTGTTTCTTCATTAAGTTTTAGACACCCCTGTTGTTGAAGCATGAAATTTTTGCTTGAATGTTGAATATTTTTAAACACATGTTGTAACTAGTGAATTTTGTGAATAGTAGTGCAATTTTGGATTTTTGTGGGGAATTTGAGAAGCATGAGGTGTGAGTTGAACTTGAGTGCATGTCTATGAAATGAGTTACTAACCAGTGGCACAATAATGAATTAGAACTTCAGTTTGAGAACTTCAGTTTTCACAACATCTTTCATGTGTGGATTTAATCTCCTTTGTGGTTGTTGAGATGTTTTAGCATTTTCTTCTAAATGAATTTTGTGTGTGCAAATTAGTGGATTAATACCCTTGAGATCTTTTAGTGTCCAACCAATTGCATTTTTATGTCTTTTAAGCATATCAACTAATTTACCTTCTTGATCACTTTCTAGTTTGGAAGAAATTACCACCGGATATGTTTCATCTTCTCCAAGAAATGCATACTTCAATTCTTCTGGCAAGGGTTTTAACTTCAATATTGGTGGTTCGTCTTTGTTCTCATATTTTGCATCAAATTTTTTCTCTGATCTTGGTAACGAGTGATACCTGTAAAAATCGTCAAGATCAATTTCAATATTTTCTTTAACAGTTTCAATTGAACAAATATCTAATTGATCACGAGTACTCCCTTCTTGAATGTTTTCTTCCATAAGAGTTTCAATAAGATTTTCATCTTCACTTTCATCTCCTTTGTCATGTGGTTGCTTACAAAGATTAAAAACATTGAGCTCCAAGGTCATGTTACCAAATGACAACTTCATTATTCCATTCCTGCAATTTATAAGAGCATTAGAAGTTGCTAAAAATGGACGACCCAGAATTACAGGAATTGCATTACAAGCTTCGATAGGTTGTGTATCTAAAACTATGAAATCGACAGGATATACAAAGTTATCAACTTGGACCAACACGTCTTCTACCATACCTCTTGGCACTTTAACAGATCTATCAGCAAGTAAATGTGTTACCGAAGTAGATTTTAACTCGCCTAAATTGAGTTCTTGATAAACTGAATATGGAAGTAAATTAACACTAGCTCCAAGATCAAGCAAGGCTTTTTTAATCTTTCGTTCTCCAATAATACATGAAATAGTAGGACAACCAGGGTCTTTGTATTTCAAAGTATTATTATTTTGAATGATTGCACTTACTTGTTCGGCTAAAAATGCTTTCTTTTTCACATTCAATTTTCTTTTCACAGTGCACAAGTCTTTCAAAAATTTAGCATATGATGGTACCTATTTTATTGCATCTAATAAAGGAATATTAACTTTTACTTGTTTAAAAATATCATATATATCAGAATTCAAATTTGATTTTTTTGTATTTTTCAATGCATAAGGGAATGGTGGTGACACTGTCTGTTGAACCTCCTCTTCGCAAGTTATGGGTTCCAATTCCTTACCCTTTGGAGTTGATTTATCATCATCTTCACAAGGTTCAAGAATGGATTTTTCCACAACCTTACCACTTCGAAGGGTAATAACAGATTTTACCTGATCCATCGGTTGAGTTCCAGAAGTTCCAGTTTGTGAATGATGATCCTTGGAATTAGGCAGAGGTTGTGAAGGAAATTTACCTTTTTCATGAACATTAAGTGCAGATGCAAATTTAGCAAGAGTATCTTTCAAATCGGTCATGGTTTGAGCAGTTTGAGTATTGATAGACTCTTGCTTTGCAATGAAAGAATTCAATAAATCTTCCAAATTCCTTTTAGGTGGAGGAACATAAGGTGCATAATTTTGAAAATTTTGTTGATTTTGAAAATTTGGTTGTGAAAATTGTGCAGCATTATCATTCCTCCAACTAAAATTTGGATGATTTCGCCAACCTGGATTGTAATTTTGAGAAAATGGTTCAAAATTTGGCCTTTTGAAATTGGTCAAAACATTGGCTTGTTCATGGAGACATTCTTTAAAAGAGGACAAAGTGGGACAATCTTTTGTAAAATGATCACTTGTATCACAGATGTGATACACAATTTCTTGAACAGATTTTAATTGACCATTCTTTTTCAATTCAAGTGCCTCAACTTTTCTTGCCAAAGAGGTAAATCTAGCTTGAAGATCATGTTCATCTTTCAGAGTGTACATACCTCCACCAGATGTAGGAGATTGAATCTTGTTTGAGGGTTCGATTGTACCTATAGTATCCCAATTTTGAGCATTTTCAGCTAATGAATCGAGATACTCAATTGCCTCGTTTTGATCTTTATCTTCAAATGTTCCATTACACATAAATTCAACCATTTTCCTATCTTTAGGTGTTAAGCCTTCATAAAATTGAGAAACAACTATCCAAATTTCAAAACCATGATGTAGACAAAGATTAATAAATTCTTTATATCTTTCCCAACACTGATAAAAAGTTTCTCCTTGTTTTTGAGTGAAAGTGATGATTTGCCTTTTGAAAGAATTTGTTCTATGAGATGGAAAAAACTTTTTCAAAAATTGTTGTTGCAATTCATCCCAAGTTCGAATGGATCCCGATCTAAGATTTTGTAGCCAAGTTTTAGCTTTATCTTTTAAAGAAAAAGGAAAAAGCTTAAGTCGAATGGTGTTCATGCTACAATTTAGATCATTATATGTGTTGCACACTTCTTCAAACTCTCGTAAATGCATGTATGGATTTTCAGAATCTAAGCCATGAAAATTGGGTAAAAGTTGGATAATACCAGGCTTAAAATTAAAATGAGATGCATCAGGGGGAAAAACTAGACATGAAGGTGCACTAGTACGTGTATGATTCATGTGATCTCTAAGTGTTCTTCGTCTATCATGATCATGTTGAGATTGAATTTCATCTTCATTTTCTTGGATGGGTTCTTCCGCCATGTTTTGTAAAAATAAAGGGTTGTTTCGAATGAGTCGACCACTAAGTGTACGTGACCAAATGCTCATGCAAATGCAAAAGATAAAGAAAAAAAACACACAAAAGCAATAAAAATTCAAATAAAGAAAAATAAACTATAAACAATATTAAATAGACTTGAAATTAATTATACTTCCCCGGCAACGGCGCCAAAAACTTGGTGCGACTTTGATTGTTGCACTCCCAAAAGCAGGTTGTCCACAAGTAATATAATTCGGTGAGTCCGAATATCGTATCCACAGGGAAGCTAAGATAATTACAAGTCCACTACAATGTCTTTTTGTTTTGTTTTTGTTTTTGTTTCTTTTTAATTTTAATTGTTTGAATATTATTGGGTAAATTTTAATTGTTCAAATTTTAATTTAAGAAGTTGAGATTAAAGGATCCACTCTTGGTATTTTAATAAAGTTAACATTAACGAACAATATTGAAATCCACTTAATAAAATGGTTCCAATATATTAAATAATCATATTTATATTATGTTATAAATTATTATCTCATAAATATATAATATATACCAAAACTTATAAATGTGGTCAAGTATTTATTGTGCTATATATATATTTGTAAACACTAAATCAAGGTTCCCACTTTAAATGGTTGGTAAAACCAAACTAACATTTAAATGGTACCAAGAAAATATTATTATGATATATTTATATATAGTAAATCAAGAAATCCAAGTTAAATGGTTGGTAAAACAAAACTAACATCTAAATGGTTCCAAGAATTTAATATTATAATATATTTATATATAATAAATTAAGGCATCCACTTTAAATGGTTGGTAATACCAAACTAACATTTAAATGGTTCCAAGAATTTAGTGTAACATACAGCAACAATAAATCAAAACTCCCACTTATAAGTAGGGTATAAAAATGCTTAAAGAAATAAATATAACATAAACAATAAATAATGATTAAATAATATAAAACATAGATTCTTACCTTTTAATAACCTTATTATCATGCCAAGAGCTTCACCTTATCATCTCAACTTTAGGAAGTTAGCTATTCATCATTCAAAGTGTAAAACTTTGAATATGAAATTAACATGCTAATTATATTTAAATAAAAGAAAAATATAGAGAGAAATATTATGAACTCAAAGGTTTGTTTATAGAATGAGGGATATCTCAATACATTACAATGCACCCCTATTTATAGCCAAATTTGGGGAGACAACCACAAATAAAATATTATTTTTTACACATAAGTCTTCATTGGTGTTCCAAGAATTTAATATTATATTACACATCACTTTTGAAAATCTTCTTCTCCGAATTTGCTTCTTCACATAAAAAGAAACATGTGGATAATTGAGTTGTCTAGTTGTGGTATTTTTTTCAGAATATTTGACCAAGTAATTTGAGAGATATGGTCAAAATACTAGAGCATGGTAAAATTGCCACTCCTTTGGTAACTTTCTTTGTTGCTTAATTTGATCCCAATTGTGAGAGGATTTTTATCTCATGCTTGTCAACAATACTGTAGATATTATAATCAACTTTCTACAGGTCCAAGAATCATCTTAATCCCATTTGCAACGCCAATGTTATTCTTGTTTTATCGAACCTGTAAAAAATAGTAAAAACTTATAATTACACACAACTTATATTTTATACAATTTATTATAAAACATGTAATATTTAAACATTTAATAAAACAAAAACTATATATTTATATTATAAAACATTTAATTAATGTACAATTTTTTATCTTTATCAATAAATGTGCCTGATCAGACTAAACCACAGTACTGGGCTGACAGGAAAATCCACTGCCATATACATGAGATCCCCGGTCATACTTTACCAGGTGGATTGGTCCCTGGTCATACTTTACCGCTTTACATTCCTGATCTAAACCCGGTCATACTTTAAAGGGGTTGAGAGGTCCTCGGACACGTTCACCGACTTCCAATCCAATTCATAATTAGGTCACAAGACATTTAGCATACCTCAAAAACATAAAGATATTTTCTTTTGCACGTCGAACATACTTACTTGGCGTTGAGGGATTCGTTGGATCTCGTTTGGGGCCACCGATGCACATACGTACATGAGTTCAAACACTTTTCTTTCATAGCTTAGAGGTATAGCCATGCTCACACCCAAAAATGACAATTTTCCTTATGACGTTCTAAATCTCTCGAGACCTGAACTCATTTAATCATCGTACTAAATCATGAAATCAAAACCCCAAAACGATCCCTAACAAAAATAAAATTTTAATTTTTTTTTAAAAAGGACATGGACCCCGTGTAAGGGTCCGTGTAGATGCTGAAAATTCGCATTTTGAAGGAAAAATGGACACGGACTCTGTGTCGGGGTCCGGGTAGCCTCTGAACTTGCAAACTCGCGAAAATTCACTAACTTATTGATTCATTCTTTCAATCCAAGCCTAGGGACCATGAACTAACACCTCGAGACTCATCCTAGGATGATATTACATTGATTCAAACTCGTACAAACACCCCAAACTTCCCCAAGCATCAACAATTCAATACCACACTAACCCGTAATTCGACATTGTTTTGCTTCTTACGACATCTATTACATCCAAAGCCAATCACGTCCCAAACGAACCACCAAATAACACCTAAATACATCCCATAACATATCTAAATGCAGTAGCATAAGCCCGGCGGTGCCCAACAAAGCCTGCAACTCAAAAACTTCAAAACATAACATGCATGCAAATTAGTTTGATTGCTTAATTGTTTTAATTAATTGCTTAAGTGCTAGCATTATATTTATTATATTATTAAAGTTATGATTGCATGATTAAATTATTATATGACATGATTACATGAAATTAAGGATTTTACTCGAATATTCGATAATAGGTAGGGAAATGGAGACCGGGGACGACCAAGACAAGAAAATGTATTTTTTAAAATAAAGACAAGACTTACTAATATGATTAAAAATGATTTAATTTATCTAAAAATGTTGGAGTTCGAATTATTTTACGAGTCGAGCTCGATTTTTCCCAGGAAGCCGGTTTTTGGCAAACAAGGAGTTTTAAAAGATCAAAAATATTATTTTATGGAAACTAATTTTATAAAATTTTATTATTTAATTAAATAAGTGTTATTGAGCCCAATTTAATTAAATTAAGTAGGTCTAATTACCCTTAAGTTTGCAAGACCAAAACCAAAGCTCATTAATATGTTAAATACTTATAAATAAGTTACTTAGGTCTACTAAACCTCACAATTCACCCACCCAATCAGCCGTGAATCACACATTACACACACACACACAATAATTTTGAAAATTTGGAGGTACAGAAAGGTTTGTGTTCTTCGTCGTCCGGTCGTCCAACATTGCACCCTCGCCGAAGATCGTATATTCGAGCGTTATAAACGCAAAGGCACATACCTAAACTCTTTTAAACATCATACGAATCATAATATGTGTATGTTTATTGATTATTCATGAAAAATAGTGGGGTTCGATTATTTTACTGTACGTTACATATTTTCAAAGTTTTTACGATTTTAAACTTGTTTCAAAAGAATCGTTATGAACCCAATGGACATGCTGCCAAAACATGATAAAATATGAACAGAACATGATAATTATTGAAGAGAATACAAGCTGGAAAAATCGTGGAAAGGGAAGAAAAGAACCTGTGAGTTTTTAATAGTTTGTGTGCATGCTGTGGGTCAAGTGGCTCGTTTCTTATTCATGGGGTCTTGGGGCTCGACCAGGGCTGGGGCTTGGGTCCTAAGGGTCGTGGCTAGGTCCTAGGAAGATTCATAGCTATGGTTCAGGCTGGGGAGGAGTCCATGAAAACTAGGATTCTCCACAAGCCTTCTCGCGACCAGCTACTGTACAGGGGGCTGCGGCTCGGGTTGGGGCTGGGCTAGGTGGTCCATAAGGGTCCTAGAGTGATGGGTAGGGATCAGGCCAGGGGCTGGTGCGGCTGGGTTGGATACTGGATCGAGATATCGAGAGGTAACAAAGGAGATGCGCACAGCTGATGGTTTCTCGAACTAGTGGCTCCCTGCTAGGGCTAGGGCGTGGTCGGTTGGTCCAGTAGGGTCAAAGGAGGTTGTCCAGGGGTTGGGTCATGGGTTTGAGCAAGGTACCTCGACGTAGTTTGAGCAAAAACGTGGAGTACACTTGATGTGAAACTCGTACATGCAGTTGTTGAGGGCAGAGGGCTTGCAGTGGCTTTGTCCGCTGATTCAGGGTTCATGCTAGTCTTGGCTGGGTCTGAGTGTGGTCTAGGCTCTGTGAGGGTCAGTTCTAGGAGATGGTTATGGGGCTGTAAGGCTCTTAGAAGGAGAAGGAGTCCTAGTGCACCAAAACACCTTACATGCACACACTCATGCAATTGGGTCTAGGGTGCAGGGGCTTTAACGCCGAACAGGGGTTGGTTCTTGGGCTTGGGTCTAGTCAGTAGGGTTCCTAGATGGGTTGGCTCGATTTTGGCTCAGGGTGGCTCAGGCGTGGCTCGATTAAATTGGGAGATGTCTCGGGTGGTTCGATAATGTGTCAATTTCAAAAATTAAAAGGTTAAAATTGGAACCATGGGTCCACGGGTGTGGTTCATGGCTCCAAAGGGTATGATTAATAATAAAATGTTTATGTTTAAAATTTGGGATCAAAATAATGAGTTTTGAAATTTTCCGGGATTTAATCGTCTCACGAAATCTTAATCAAAGAATTTATTGAAAAGCCTAGTTTTAAGATTAATAAAATTGTGGAAAATTATATTCCCGCTTAAATAATTATTTGTAATAAGCCCGTGTCATTAAAAGTAAGAAAAAGATAAAATCGAGAATTTTTACGTCTAGGGGTAAAACGGTAATTTTACACATAGGAAAATACTTAAAACCCTGGCAGCGTCCCGAAGGATCATAATGTTTGTAAACTAATATTTATGATTTAAATGATGATTTTGATGATAATATGTATTTTTATTATTTATGGTAAAGTTATGCAATTTATACTGTTTAAAATGCTATTTTTTGAAGTTATGCTATTTTATGATTTTCAAGAAAAAGAAAAAAATATTTTTAGAGATGTGAATTTACTGTGACATATGATATATGATTTTTGGGGGATCCGTTTATGTGATGACGGTGAACTTACAATTTTGTGGGGATGTCGTGAGGGAAAAAGGCCCAGAGGAAGTCCTTTATGGGAAAAGGCCCAGAGAGAGCCCGTCTATAGGAGAAGGCCCCCGAGGGAGCTCCGACGATCGTATGTCCATGGTGGAGCCTAGTGCACACATCCATGGGCCATGTGGAGCTGAATACTGATCAGTCGACCAATGATAAAAGCTAGTCACTTTCAAAGATCAAACTTCATCCAAAATGATATGTGATTGATAGCTTTACGATTTTAATGATTTTATGATATGTGATTTATGATGATCAAAGCTATTTTTTTAAATGAGTTTTATGCTCAAAGCTTATTTTAAATAATTTTTAAAGGATTTATTTATGCTTAAAGTTATTTTAAAATGATTTTAAGATTTATGATTTAATTATGCTTAAATGATTTGAAATTTTTTATTTAAGTTCAAAAGCTATTTTAAATAAAAATATGATTTTCAATGCATGTGATTGTATTATATTATTTGCTAGCCATGTTTAGAACGTGCTGAGTCTTTAGACTCACTAGATTTGTATGATGCATGATTTGATGATTTATGAGAGGCGCTGGCGATTGAGTGAATCGAGTGCAGTAGTACACACCCGAGACCTTTATGTTTCCGCACTAGCTAGATAGATTTATGATTTAAGGATTTATGTTAATTATTTTATTAGACATTATTTTTATGCTTTATTTTATTGTTAGTTGATCTTTGTGAAGGTCGATATATGATTTTGGTTAGTGATGATTTAAGATTTATTTTATGCACTTGAGATTTCATATGTTAATTTATTATGATTGTTAGAAATGGCAAGTTATTTTATTTAGTATTTCAGAATTTATGATTAAAAAAAAAAAGTCGAGGTTGTTTCATAGACTATCATGGAAAGATGTTAACCATCCAAGCTCCATACCAAGAAGAAATCGTTTATTATGGCAAAGTCAAGAAACATGAATCCTTACTATCTACTTCCCAGACTTGGAAAGCCATGAAAAGTGGAGAAGAAGTTTACCTAGCCATGTGAAGCAAGGTAAAGGAAGAAACCACACCTGCACTAGAAGAGATCTCGGTATTACAAGAATTTTTGGATGTCTTTCCTGTAGAACGACTTGGCACAATTCCCGACCGCGAAGTGGAATTTGAGATTAATTTAGTACCCAATGCTACACCAATTTCAAAAGCACCGTACCGAATGGCTCCAGCAGAATTGAAAGAACTCAAAGAACAACTTCAAGAATTGTTGGATAAGAAGCAAATCAGACCAAGAGTTTCTCCGTGGGGAGCTCCTGTTCTATTTGTAAAGAAAAATGATAAAAGCATGAGATTGTGTATTGATTACAGGGAACTAAATAAGATCACAATCAAGAATAAGTACCCGCTTCCGAGGATACATGACCTGTTTGACCAACTCAAAGGAGCTACAGTCTTTTCCAAGCTTGACTTAAGGTCAGGCTACCACCAACTAAAGGTCAAAACAGATGATATTTCGAAGACAACCTTCAGAACAAGGTATGGATACTATAAGTTCATGGTAAAGACGTTCGGATTAACAAAAGTTCCGGTAGCATTCATGGATCTCATGAACATGGTGTTCAAACTGTTTTTTGACAACTTTGTTGTGGTATTCATGGAGGATAATTCTGGTATATTCTTCAAGTGAGGAAGAGCACAAAGAACACCTTCGTCTCACCCTCTAGATGTTGAGAGAAAAGGAATTGTACGCCAAGTTGAAGAAAATGCGAATTCTGGCTAGAGAGCGTCACATTCTTGGGATACATAATATCAGCAGCATGAGTATCTGTGGTTCCTAAGAAGGTAGAAGCAATCATGGATTTGTCAAGGACAAATAATTTGACAGAAATTCGAAGCTTCTTGGGACTAGCAGGCTATTATCGAAAATTTGTTGAAGCATTTTCTTCAATAGCCATACCCCTCACTAAAATCACGCAAAAGAACTTTATTTCCAATGGACTGAATAATGTGAGCAAAGCTTCGAGACTTTGAAGAAGAAACTTGCCTCTACTCCGGTTTTGGTATTTCCAACTGAAGGAAAAGATTTCACCATCTATAGTGATGCATCAAAAGGAGGTTTAGGATGTGTTCTCATTCAAGATGAGAGAGTAATTGCCTACGCGTCAAGAGAAATGAAACCATATGAGCAAAACTATCCGACGCATGACCACGAACTAGCTGCAGTGGTGTTCGCACTAAAAATATGGAGACATTACCTTTATGGATCCAAGTGTGAGATCTTCACTGATCATCGAAGCCTCAAATATTTGTTCACTTAAAAAGAACTAAATATGAGGCAGAGACGATGGATTGAACTCCTGAAAGATTACGACTTGACGATGAGATATCATCCGGGCAAGGTGAACAAGGTAGCTGACGCTTTGAGTCGGAAGACTATGAGCAAAGTAATCCTAGCGTCACTTTCAATACAACCATGCCTGCGAGAAACGATCAAGATAAGTCAAGATCGAGACCCCCCACTTTATTGAAACTGAAACAACAAGTTGAAGAATAAAAATCATCGGATCTCCAGACAGATCACAAGGGAGTTGTGTGGATGAAAGGACGATTGTGTGTACCTGATATTGAAAATCTTCTACCGGAATTCATATCTAAATCACACAAGTCAAAATTTTCAGTTCACCCTGGCGGTACCAAATGTACAGAGATTTGAAGAAAAATTTCTAGTGGATTAAGTTATCACATTTTGGACCTTACAATTCCATTCTCTCTTAAATGATATTTCTTCCTCAAAATTAAAACTTATCGAATAACTCAGAGTAGCGACTTCTCATGTCCCTCTCGGTTTCTCAAGTAGCGTCCTCCTCCGAGTGATTTAGCCACTTGACTTTGACTATTTTTCATGTTAGATTTCTAATCCATTATCTCCCAGAGCCTTCTTTCTTACATATCCAGAATTTTTATAGGTCTTTCCTCGTAAGACATATTCGGGGTCAACTGCAGAGGCTCATAATTGAGTACATGTTAAGGATCTGACATGTACTTTCGCAGCATCGAGATGTTGAACATATTATGCACTCCAGCTAGCATTGGTGGCAACACCACTTTATAGGCTAATGTTCCAATCTTCTCTAGAATTTCAAACGACCCTATGAACCTCATGCTGAGTTTGTATTTCTTGCCAAATCTCGTAACACCCTCATAGGTGCTATTTCACAAATACGTGGTCACCAACTACAAATTCTAGTTCTCTTCGTCGCTTATCGGTGTAGCTTTTTTGTCGGCTTTGTACAGTCTTCATCCTATCTTAGATTTTGACTACTAGCTCCCCTGTTTGCTTGATCAAGTCCGGACCAAATTCTCCTCTTTCACCAACCTCGTACAAATGTATGGGTGATATACATTCCTCCCATAGAGTTCCTCGTAAGGAACAGTTCTTATTGACGATTGGTAGCTATTGTTATAGATGAACTCAACTAGAGGTAACTTTGATTTCCAACTTCCTTGGAAACAGATCACACAAGCTCAGAGTAGATCCTCCAAAATTTGAATAACCCTTTCAGGCTGACCTTCGATTTGAGGGTGAATGTTTACTGAATAACAACTTTGTTCTCGTCTTCGAATGCAGACTCTTCCAGAAGGACGACGTGAACCTTGGATCTAGGTCAGAAACAATGGACACCAAAATCCCATGCAGTCCAACTATCTCTCGAATATATAGCTTTGCATACTGTGTCACGGTGAATTTTATCTTAATAGGTAGAAAGTCCACTGATTTTGTAAGACCATCAACTATCACCAAACGACATTGAATCCATTGGTATTCCTCGGCAACCCCACTACAAAATCCATGGTAATATTTACCCATTTCCATTCTAGAATATGAAGTGGCTTAAGCTTCCTAGCTGGCCTCTGATACTCTGCCTTAACTTGCTAGCATGTTAAACATTCGAACACAAAACTTAAGATGTCTTGTTTTATTCCCGGCCACCAATACAATAACTACAGATCCTTGTACATCTTCGGACTTCCAGGATGAATGGATTACAAAGTATTGTGAGCTTCCTTCATAATAACCTCTCTCAGTGAATAGCCACTAGGAACCATAGTTGATCTCAATATCGAACTATGTCATCCTCCTCAAAATATAGCTTCTGACCCTTAGCATCATCTCTCAGCCTCCATTTTCGCAACTACTCATCAGAAGACTGACCCTCGCGAATTATGTCCCTCAAAGTCGACTGTATTGTCATAGTAAAAAGATTAGGAGCCTCGCTCCTAGCAAATACTAAAAGCTCGAATCGCTGAATCTCCGCTTGCAATGGTATTTGAACTGTCAATTGCAGATGATTGTTGTCTTTAATCTCAAAGCATCAGCAATTACATTAGCTTTTCCCGGATGGTAGCTAATATCGCAATCGTAGTTCTTTACCAACTCTATCCATCTTCTCTACCTCATGTTTAACTCTGTTTGGGTGAAGAAGTACTTCCAGTTTTTATGATCAGTGACAATCTTGCACTTCTTTCCGTATAAGTAATGTCTCCAAATCTTGAGAGCAAATACTACTGCTGCGAGCTCGAGGTCATGAGTCGGGTAATTCTTCTCATGAACATTCAACTGTCTAGATCCATACGCTATCAATCGGTTATTTTGCATCATGACTGCGCCTAAACCAAACTTTGAAGCATCCGTATAAAGAACATACTCTCTTTGCCCTGATGACATCGACAGAACTGGAGCTGTAGTCAAAGCTTGTTTCAACTTATCGAAACTTTCTTGGCATTCAGATCCCCAAATAAATTGTTCATTCTTCTTTGTCAAGGTGGTCAAGGGTACCACAATAGAAGAGAATCCTTGAAGGAACATCTGGTAGTATCCAGCTAGACCCAAGAAGTTACGGATCTCGATTACGCTCTTCTGTACTGGCCATATTCTTTAATTGCCTCGATTTTTCTTGGATCAACATCAAGTCCATCTCAAAGAATAATGTGTCCTAAGAACACCACTCTCTCGAGCCAAAACTCGCACTTGCTGAACTTAGCATATAACTTTATATCTTGCAATATTTGTAGAGTCATTCTCAAGTGCTGGCTATGCACCTCTCGGCTCTTTGAGTAGATCAGAATATGATCTATGAAGACTATGATAAATTGATCTAGATATGGATTAAATACGCGCTTCATGAAATCCATAAAGAACGCTGGTGTAACGCCCTGAAAATTTTAAGGTCCACGCAAACCACATGCATGCAGTTTTTAAATTCTCTTGTATTTTAAGTAATTGTGTTAATTGCATGGATTAATTTTGTAGAACTCGTAAATTAGACTACGTATAAACCATGCATAATTTCTTGCATTTAAAGTAAAATGATTTTTATTATTGCTTGAGTATTTAAAATCTTTCCTTTAAACTTAATTATTTTACGCAGTAGTTTAATTGTTACCTTTTCAGTTAATTAAGTGAGTCCGGACTGGAGTTGGAGTTTTGAGATAAAATTTAATATTAAGAAAACATTCCCAGAATTTATTTTAGCTAACTAATAAGTTAATTTAAGTTAAAAGAATGTTTAAGGAATTATTTAAGTAACTTGAGGTAAGTAGGAAATGAGTTCATTTAGGTTCCATAATTAATGTGTTAATTAACTAAATTATATAAAGGATAGGTAAGGCTCTAAAGATTTAAAATACACTAACTAAACAATATTTCCCCTCCATTTATTAGATTAATTTTGGTCACCCCTTAAGTGAGATAACATTTCTTTGACAACTCACCACCTTTGACTCTTTCTTTATTATTTCTTGGCATGATAATCCTTTCACTTTTAATCACCATTAATTAATAATAAATCATTATCCTAGCCTTGGTGGACATGAAGAATCGGTCATACCCCAACTATCCTTCCAACAATCATTTTGATATCAAATCATTTCAAATTCAAAAGAGAGCAAGACTTGGTCTTGCCATCCTTTTTATATTGCAACTCCCCTCCATCTCTCCTAACTATTATTCCCCCTCCTCAACACCGAAATTCAAAAAGGATTCAGAGCTAAAAATCGTGAGGTAGCCATAGAAAAATAGGAGAGAAAAATGAGTAGAAGCAAGAACAAGAAAATCACTCCGTATCCTCCACGTCGCGTCGTCGTTTCGTTCGTTTTTATTTCAAAACGAACCAAGGCATGTTTATATTTTTCCTTGCTCTTCAATCAAGTCATATACATGTTTTTAAACCATATTTTTCCATGATCTTATTAGCAAAACCGAAATATATCAAGAACTTTTCAAAAAAAAAAAATGATGCAGATTTTCGGCCCCTTTCCTTGTGCTCCTCACGGTTTGGTTTGTTTTGATCGTTTCAGGTGTTGGCTCGTGTCCAGGCTCCCAATGCTGCATCTAGACATGTACTAGGACATGTTAGGATCATATTGGCCCATTCGTTCAAGCCCCATAACTGCTGGAAACCAGAAATGACAGCAACTCCCCAAACATGCCCCATTTGCATTCGATTTTATTGATTGCTGTCAAAGATTGATGGATCTAATCTTGGCTGCCCTAAGGGCTATAGCCATGGTTAGAAAATCTCCCGGTGATTTCTAAGACGTGACCAAGTTGCCTTTTTGAGGCTTGGTCCATGGTGGACTCGGTTTTTAAATGAAAGAAACAAGAACAACCCCCCTTCGGCCCCTTCATTTTTACAGCAACTGTAGTTTGATTTTGTGGTATGGTGTGAATCTTGTTTGGCCTCTGGCCCATAGCCACGGTTCATACCATACCCCTTGATTTCTAGTTTGGGCCATGGTCAATCAAATGACTACTGGAATGATCCATGACAGCAAAACGATAGCATTATCCCACGCATGCAGCATGTTTCTCTCGGCTGGGAGTATGGTCGTTTTCGGTAGTGGTGCGAATGGTGGCTGGCCTAGGGCCCTTAGCCATAGTTCAAACGATTCCTTAGGATGTTGGTAAGAGGTTCAGGTCGGTGGTTCAAGCCCCAATGGCCATTAGCCTTGCAAACGACGCAAGGAAATGCTCACGCACGCTGCTGTATTTTTGACAGCAAGTGCGCTGCGGTTCAGAGGTGCATTTCGGGTTCTTGGTTGGCTTTTAGCCCATGGCCTTGGACTGGACAGTACCTCATCGAGTTCGGAAGGTTGTGTTTTGGACCGTTTGTGATTCGGTTAAGTTAAGAGGTGGTACGAGAAATTACGGTGCGATATGCCAAATTGACTCTCGAAAGAGCGTTTCATGTTTTGGCCTCCATTCACCAAAATTTCGGCTCTTACCATTTTTGGATCATTAATTCATCATTTTGAGTGTATTTTAATCATGAATAAATGATGGTTCGGTGTTGGTTCGGGTTGGCAAGGAGTCATGATTAAATACGAAGTCGTTGGACGTAATTGTCTCGTTTTTGGATTCAATTACAAAGTTTGGTCAAGTTAGATCATTTGCATATTTTTCATGTTAGATTTTAGTCGCAGCGAGCCTGGGAACGATCCAACCCATGTGTTAAAATGTACAAGATATTTAATTATGCCATTTAATTATATTACGTGCATAAAAATATAAAATATTCATTTTTGAGATTTATGCGATATTGCTTGTGGTCACTTTACTATCATTACTTCACCCGGTCGTCAGTTACCGGTCAGTTCAGTTCAGTTCCAGCCAGTATACTGTGGCATTAGTCTGATCAGACAAACATTACTTCACCCGGTGGTCACTTACCGGTCAGTTCAGTGCAGGGGCCACTTGCGTAAACCATAATCTCACTAGAAAATTATTACATGCTATTTCATTACAGGGCTCCAAGGAGCAAACATTTTCACTATTATTCTAAGTTCATTTATGCACGTATTATAATTGCTCATGATAAGTTATTTTCACGTTATGCCTCATGACATGATATTTTTACTCTCATGCAATTTTATTATATTATTTACTCGTTATCTACGATATATTTATGCTGAGTCTTTAGACTCATTAGACTTGATTGTTGTAGGTACTGATGAGGTCGTGGCCGAGGGCGGGGACCAGTGAGCTAGCTTGGGTCGGCAGTAGTGGAACCCGAGGACCTTATTTACAGCATTTACCATTTTTATACTCAAACGTTTTTATCAGTTGTTGGATTACTTTAACTTGTTATTTTGCGAACAATAATTTCTTCCGCTGCTATTTTGAACATTAAACTTGATTTATCAGTTCATTTTATGAATGAGGCATTTTAATTATTTTTAAAAGAAAATTTTTAATTATTCCGCAAATTTTCAAACAAGAATTTTCGGACTATTATAAATTTTGTTGTGCATTTTGACATGTTTAAAAATATAATTTTCTATATGGTTGCATTAAAATGTATTTTTATAGATTATCGAGTTGCAATCGAGGAAAGGAGATTGATGGCTGAAAAATAGAAAATGTTTTTATTAAATAATTGTTTTTAATTAAAGGTGATGTTTTTTCTGATTTTAGAAAATATGGGGTTATGAGGTGATTTTATACGTCGGCACGTAAATTTTATCGGTGTTGGTTTTTCAACAAAAATGCAAACGTTTTGGCAACCCGGATAATAAATTCACAAACTTTATTAAACAAAATATTTTAATATTTAATTAAGCATTAATGGGCCTAACTGGTATGCTTAATGGGCCTAAGCTTGGTTAGTACTTAATTAACTATTTAATATGTAAATTAGACCCCATAACCCTACACTTTTCACACGTTACTTTTCAGAATTTTGCACTCCAAAATCTCTCCAAAACCACGGCACACACAATGTAGTGACCCGTTCCAGAATCACCTACTAGGCAAGAACTAAGCATGCAATTAACCTAATTAACAATAATCAGAGATAACAGCGGAAAAGTCAACAAAATAATGGTTATACAACTCAATCGAAGTCTAGAATAACTCCAAATAAAATATTCAGTACAACCATATCGAATAGAAAAGTACTGAAAACTAAACCAACCAGCTACTCAACGTCCTCCTCCTGCTCCTCCTGAGTTGTCCAACCTGAGGCCTGCCCCGTGGGAATGGGGTGTCCAAGATAAACAAAAACCGAGGACGTGAGCGATAAGAACGCCCAGTACAAAAGTATGAGTATACAGACCTATATGAAATGCACATGCTATGATCATGATACCGGGGTAGTCAAGAAACAGGAGTCACAAAAGGATCTCAACAATGCTCAGTCTAGAGGCGCCAAGTGGATAGTGCCGCGCGGTACACCTCTGGGTCACTGCATCCACTACAAGATAGACGTGGACCTAAAATGTCCCGGACCACCGAAGCCCTCCCGACCCGTCGGCCACTGTGTACTCTCGGTGTCCATGCGTCCACAAGACAGGGCTGAGCGGCCCCAAGATATAGCTTATCTCGAAAGAGATACAGCTCAACAGTAAAGGCTATCTCGAAGAAGATACGGCTCAACATGAAATGCAACGTGCAGTAATAAACGTGACATAATAGCATGCATCATATGACATATATCAATGCACCACATAATCATGCAACACATATAAGAATGTATACTCAACCAGGATATCTCGGATAGTACTTTCGTACCTCTATCACAGCAAGCCTAGCCTTACGCAACACCGCTAATCAGGTCTAGAACAAGCCTACGCATCAAAAGCATACTCAATCAATACTACCATGCTCGACTAGCAAAACCAGTACTCCCTAGTACTACCAAAGGTTTAGGGTTTACCTTCGTCCGTCGACAGCCCTTTGATGTCGATTGCCTTGAAACTCAGGCGCCGCTACGCTACTACTCCTGGCAGCTCTTGGCTATCGCTCGACCAACCACTAACCCTAAAAACCTTCCAAAACCTCTCAAAGAAGAGCCACAACTCAACAAATGAATATCCAAAATGAGGAAATCCGAGCACTATTTATAGGCTATGTTCGGATCCACCGAACATACTTCGGAACGTCCGAACTCCTACGTGTCCACCGGCTCTTGACACCTCATGATCGGATCCTCCGAACCTACACTTCGGATCGTCCGAACGTGCATGCAAACTGACGTGTCGATCAACTCTTGACACCTCATGATCGGATCCACCGAACTCACTTCGGATCGTCCGAACTCTTCGGTGCTTCCGAACCATCTTCGGTCCGTCCGATCATGACCCTGGTCAAAATTACACATTAAACCTTCTTAATCACCATTAATCCGTTAATTACCCAATTTGGAATTCGGGCTACTACATTCTCCCCCCCTTAAAAAGATTTCGTCCTCGAAATCAAGTTTATAGAATGAACAAAACTGAAATAAAAACAACATCATTATTACATCTCAATTGTTGCTTCAATTCTCTCATCTCTGACTCTCATCTGCAGCCTGATCCTGGTTCAGCGCAAAAAACCTGACCTTGGGCACGAGGTCGAAGATTCGAACTACCCACAGCCTGACCTTGCCTCCTCTGCTGAACAGTCGTCTGAGATCCGGAGCCAGATCCTGCTCCACCTCGCAACTGAGGACAATTCTTCTTGATATGACCCATCTCTCCGCACTGAAAACAAGCTCCTGCTGCTAATCGGCATTGCTCCGATGGATGGTTCTTACCACAATGCGCACAAGAATCCTTCTTCTCACCAAAGCGAACAACACCGCTAGACCTTGATCCAGATCCAGAAGAAGAAGAACCGGACTTCTTAAAAGACTGAGGTCGAGGACTCAAAACACTCGGAGGTCTAGAAGAAAGAATAGCTCTACCACGCTGGAGACTGATCTCTGCTTGACGACACCGGTTCACCAACCCATCGTACGAAGTAGGATTATCACAGACAGTGACTCGATCAAAGATCTCCTGGTTAAGGCCCTGAAGGAAATGATCGTACTTGGCCTCAGAACTGCCACTGATATGAGGAGCGAAGGGTAACAACTCAAAGAATTTCTGCTGATACTCATCAACAGACATACTCCCCTGCTTAAGGTTCAGGAGCTCAATCGTCTTAGCCTGGCGAAGGGCTGGAGGAAAGTACAGCTGCATGAACGCTGCACGGAAATCGACCCAAGTCGCTCTACCCTGCGACTGAACTATCGGCGCAGAAGTTGATCGCCACCACCTGCGAGCACTGCCCTCGAGAAGAAAACTAAGAGTCTCTATCTTCTGCTCCTCGGTGCACTGGAATGCACGGAAACAACTCTCCATGCGCTCTATCCAATCCTCAGCATCATCAGGAGTCTCTCCACCAACTAGAGGCTTAGGCCCCATCTGCATGAAACGATGCATATCGAAACGCCTAGGACCATCCCGACGATGACGATGTTCACGGTGACGCCTACGATCGTCCTGGTCACCCCATCGACCTACACTCCCCTGACTACTCCCGTCATCAAAATGGTCAGCCATCGCTACAACATAGAATGGGGAACTAGTAAATTGGTCAACGGAAATCCCAAAACAGAAATCTATATCCCAAAATCGTATGCATGCTCTGATACCATAAATGTAGTGACCCGTTCCAGAATCACCTACTAGGCAAGAACTAAGCATGCAATTAACCTAATTAACAATAATCAGAGATAACAGCGGAAAAGTCAACAAAATAATGGTTATACAACTCAATCGAAGTCTAGAATAACTCCAAATAAAATATTCAGTACAACCATATCGAATAGAAAAGTACTGAAAACTAAACCAACCAGCTACTCAACGTCCTCCTCCTGCTCCTCCTGAGTTGTCCAACCTGAGGCCTGCCCCGTGGGAATGGGGTGTCCAAGATAAACAAAAACCGAGGACGTGAGCGATAAGAACGCCCAGTACAAAAGTATGAGTATACAGACCTATATGAAATGCACATGCTATGATCATGATACCGGGGTAGTCAAGAAACAGGAGTCACAAAAGGATCTCAACAATGCTCAGTCTAGAGGCGCCAAGTGGATAGTGCCGCGCGGTACACCTCTGGGTCACTGCATCCACTACAAGATAGACGTGGACCTAAAATGTCCCGGACCACCGAAGCCCTCCCGACCCGTCGGCCACTGTGTACTCTCGGTGTCCATGCGTCCACAAGACAGGGCTGAGCGGCCCCAAGATATAGCTTATCTCGAAAGAGATACAGCTCAACAGTAAAGGCTATCTCGAAGAAGATACGGCTCAACATGAAATGCAACGTGCAGTAATAAACGTGACATAATAGCATGCATCATATGACATATATCAATGCACCACATAATCATGCAACACATATAAGAATGTATACTCAACCAGGATATCTCGGATAGTACTTTCGTACCTCTATCACAGCAAGCCTAGCCTTACGCAACACCGCTAATCAGGTCTAGAACAAGCCTACGCATCAAAAGCATACTCAATCAATACTACCATGCTCGACTAGCAAAACCAGTACTCCCTAGTACTACCAAAGGTTTAGGGTTTACCTTCGTCCGTCGACAGCCCTTTGATGTCGATTGCCTTGAAACTCAGGCGCCGCTACGCTACTACTCCTGGCAGCTCTTGGCTATCGCTCGACCAACCACTAACCCTAAAAACCTTCCAAAACCTCTCAAAGAAGAGCCACAACTCAACAAATGAATATCCAAAATGAGGAAATCCGAGCACTATTTATAGGCTATGTTCGGATCCACCGAACATACTTCGGAACGTCCGAACTCCTACGTGTCCACCGGCTCTTGACACCTCATGATCGGATCCTCCGAACCTACACTTCGGATCGTCCGAACGTGCATGCAAACTGACGTGTCGATCAACTCTTGACACCTCATGATCGGATCCACCGAACTCACTTCGGATCGTCCGAACTCTTCGGTGCTTCCGAACCATCTTCGGTCCGTCCGATCATGACCCTGGTCAAAATTACACATTAAACCTTCTTAATCACCATTAATCCGTTAATTACCCAATTTGGAATTCGGGCTACTACATTCTCCCCCCCTTAAAAAGATTTCGTCCTCGAAATCAAGTTTATAGAATGAACAAAACTGAAATAAAAACAACATCATTATTACATCTCAATTGTTGCTTCAATTCTCTCATCTCTGACTCTCATCTGCAGCCTGATCCTGGTTCAGCGCAAAAAACCTGACCTTGGGCACTAGGTCGAAGATTCGAACTACCCACAGCCTGACCTTGCCTCCTCTGCTGAACAGTCGTCTGAGATCCGGAGCCAGATCCTGCTCCACCTCGCAACTGAGGACAATTCTTCTTGATATGACCCATCTCTCCGCACTGAAAACAAGCTCCTGCTGCTAATCGGCATTGCTCCGATGGATGGTTCTTACCACAATGCGCACAAGAATCCTTCTTCTCACCAAAGCGAACAACACCGCTAGACCTTGATCCAGATCCAGAAGAAGAAGAACCGGACTTCTTAAAAGACTGAGGTCGAGGACTCAAAACACTCGGAGGTCTAGAAGAAAGAATAGCTCTACCACGCTGGAGACTGATCTCTGCTTGACGACACCGGTTCACCAACCCATCGTACGAAGTAGGATTATCACAGACAGTGACTCGATCAAAGATCTCCTGGTTAAGGCCCTGAAGGAAATGATCGTACTTGGCCTCAGAACTGCCACTGATATGAGGAGCGAAGGGTAACAACTCAAAGAATTTCTGCTGATACTCATCAACAGACATACTCCCCTGCTTAAGGTTCAGGAGCTCAATCGTCTTAGCCTGGCGAAGGGCTGGAGGAAAGTACAGCTGCATGAACGCTGCACGGAAATCGACCCAAGTCGCTCTACCCTGCGACTGAACTATCGGCGCAGAAGTTGATCGCCACCACCTGCGAGCACTGCCCTCGAGAAGAAAACTAAGAGTCTCTATCTTCTGCTCCTCGGTGCACTGGAATGCACGGAAACAACTCTCCATGCGCTCTATCCAATCCTCAGCATCATCAGGAGTCTCTCCACCAACTAGAGGCTTAGGCCCCATCTGCATGAAACGATGCATATCGAAACGCCTAGGACCATCCCGACGATGACGATGTTCACGGTGACGCCTACGATCGTCCTGGTCACCCCATCGACCTACACTCCCCTGACTACTCCCGTCATCAAAATGGTCAGCCATCGCTACAACATAGAATGGGGAACTAGTAAATTGGTCAACGGAAATCCCAAAACAGAAATCTATATCCCAAAATCGTATGCATGCTCTGATACCATAAATGTAGTGACCCGTTCCAGAATCACCTACTAGGCAAGAACTAAGCATGCAATTAACCTAATTAACAATAATCAGAGATAACAGCGGAAAAGTCAACAAAATAATGGTTATACAACTCAATCGAAGTCTAGAATAACTCCAAATAAAATATTCAGTACAACCATATCGAATAGAAAAGTACTGAAAACTAAACCAACCAGCTACTCAACGTCCTCCTCCTGCTCCTCCTGAGTTGTCCAACCTGAGGCCTGCCCCGTGGGAATGGGGTGTCCAAGATAAACAAAAACCGAGGACGTGAGCGATAAGAACGCCCAGTACAAAAGTATGAGTATACAGACCTATATGAAATGCACATGCTATGATCATGATACCGGGGTAGTCAAGAAACAGGAGTCACAAAAGGATCTCAACAATGCTCAGTCTAGAGGCGCCAAGTGGATAGTGCCGCGCGGTACACCTCTGGGTCACTGCATCCACTACAAGATAGACGTGGACCTAAAATGTCCCGGACCACCGAAGCCCTCCCGACCCGTCGGCCACTGTGTACTCTCGGTGTCCATGCGTCCACAAGACAGGGCTGAGCGGCCCCAAGATATAGCTTATCTCGAAAGAGATACAGCTCAACAGTAAAGGCTATCTCGAAGAAGATACGGCTCAACATGAAATGCAACGTGCAGTAATAAACGTGACATAATAGCATGCATCATATGACATATATCAATGCACCACATAATCATGCAACACATATAAGAATGTATACTCAACCAGGATATCTCGGATAGTACTTTCGTACCTCTATCACAGCAAGCCTAGCCTTACGCAACACCGCTAATCAGGTCTAGAACAAGCCTACGCATCAAAAGCATACTCAATCAATACTACCATGCTCGACTAGCAAAACCAGTACTCCCTAGTACTACCAAAGGTTTAGGGTTTACCTTCGTCCGTCGACAGCCCTTTGATGTCGATTGCCTTGAAACTCAGGCGCCGCTACGCTACTACTCCTGGCAGCTCTTGGCTATCGCTCGACCAACCACTAACCCTAAAAACCTTCCAAAACCTCTCAAAGAAGAGCCACAACTCAACAAATGAATATCCAAAATGAGGAAATCCGAGCACTATTTATAGGCTATGTTCGGATCCACCGAACATACTTCGGAACGTCCGAACTCCTACGTGTCCACCGTCTCTTGACACCTCATGATCGGATCCTCCGAACCTACACTTCGGATCGTCCGAACGTGCATGCAAACTGACGTGTCGATCAACTCTTGACACCTCATGATCGGATCCACCGAACTCACTTCGGATCGTCCGAACTCTTCGGTGCTTCCGAACCATCTTCGGTCCGTCCGATCATGACCCTGGTCAAAATTACACATTAAACCTTCTTAATCACCATTAATCCGTTAATTACCCAATTTGGAATTCGGGCTACTACACACAATCCACAATTTGGTAGAAAATTTCGTGAGTTTCAAAGAGGAATTCAAGCCAAGGTTGTTGTCGTCATTCTTCGCAATCGTCAACGAGAAATAATGCGTTTTAAACGCAAAGGAACGCCATATTCTTTCCTTTAATCATCCATCACACCATAGTATTTTATTTAATTGAATTTTGCATGAAAAACAAGTGACTTTTTATTTATTTTTGTTTTTATATAATCATGGATTTTTAAAGCTTTGGTATTGTTTCAAAATCATGTTTATGTGATGTTTAAGGGGCTGCCATGAATTACGATATGAATAAGCATGTATTTCCATAAGTTTAAAGGCCTAAAAACGCAACCAAAGGCATCAAACCAGTAACGTGCAAGCTAGAAACACTTTTCTGTTATGGACTGAGGGGGTTCGGTTTTTTAGTTGAAAGGCTTGGCTTGGCTTTCGTTGGGACCAAGGCTTGGCTAAGGTCATGGGTTAGTCAAGGACAGAGTCCTAGCCATGCTAGGACTCGAGCCCCAGGGGCTGGGAGGAGTTCTAGCATGCTAGGACTCCCACCCGAGAGGCACAAGGGAATAGCGCAGGTTGTTGCTGTGGTGCAGGTAGAAAGAGGCTCGGCCAGGGGGCTTAGGGCTTGGCTAGGCTGGGTCCTAGAGGTCCTAATAGGGTGCACAAGGGTTTGGGCAGGGGCTGGAGTGGCGTGGTTCGCTGCTGGCTTGAGAAAAGTGGGAAGACCGTGAGGAAGCACCATACAAGCGCGCAGACTGCTGTCCTTGTTCATGCGGCTTGCAGCGCTGGTCTAAGGTCTGTGCCGGTCTGTGTGTGGGCTGGGTGTGGTCCAGGGAAGGTTAGGGACAGGTGGGCTCGGTGGTGGCTCGGCTGGGAGAGTAATATTTGGGTTAGGAGTCCTAGACATACAAGGAGACTCACACACACACATGCAGATTTTGGGTCGCGTTCCATGAGGTTTTTGAGCGGGCCAGGGCTGGTGTTTTGGGCTGGGCTTGTTTAGGAGGGTCCCTAGGTGGGTTGGCTAGGTTTTGGCTCAAGGTGGCTCGCGCGTGGCTCGAGTAAATTAGGAGATGGCTCGGTGTGCTCGGTTAAGGGTCAAAAACGAGATTTAAGAACTAAAAATTGAATCCATGGGTTCACGGGTGTGGCTCATGACTTGAAAGGGTATAATAAATCATAAAAAGGTTATGTTAAAAATTTAGAATCAAAATAACGAGCTTTGGATTTATACGGAATTTTATCGCCGTACGAAACGCTAGTTAACGAATTAATTCAAACACCTTGTTTTAAGAGGAATAAAATTATTGAAAAATAAATTTAAGCTTAAATAATTATTAAAAGTCTAAGTTTTGAATTTGGGAATTTTATATTGAGGTTTGGTTTAATTCTGGATTAAAAGGCATTAATATGTGATATTTAAAGATTAATTTAAAAGTCATCGATTTAAGCCAAATAAAAAAAATGAGAAAATTCATGTAAGACTAAATATTTATTTGGGACATGTTAGAGTCCATGAATTCAAGAAAAAGTCAAAATCAGGGAATTTTACGTCCAGGGGTAAAACGATCTTTTTACACCTAGAAATTTGTAAACTTCATGCCAGTGCCCTGAATGCTGTTTTACACGCTAATATGATTATTTCAAATGTTTATGAATTTTTATGACATGGATTTTAAATGTTTATGATTTATTATGTCAAATTGACATTTTAAATGTTTACGATTTATTATGTCAAAATGTTATTTTATAAGGTTATGATTTAATATGTTAAATGCATATTTTAAATGTTTATGATGTTGAAATTTTTATTTAAAATATTTATGGATTTTTATAAGTTCAAAGGTTTCTTTTAAAATGTGTATGGACTTTTATGATGGAACGATAATGTTTAAAGAAATGTTGCATGCTTGATTTTTTAAAAGGAAAAGGATATTAATTCATGATTTTTATGAAGTGATGAAAATGTAAAACATTGAATGAAGTTAAGTAATTGTGACTATTGAGGATAAGAATGGAGATGTCGTGAGGGAAACGTCCCCAGAAAGAGCCCATTCATGGGAGAAGGCTCCAGAGGGAGCCCGACGATCGTATTTTCATTCGATTGAGGATAGGCCAAGGCTCAGTTGACGATCTTATGTCGCTGATGTCCCCGCCGTCCAGTACTGTGGTTTCATGTAGATGGATCCATCGACTTTTTGAGGATTGAGGAAATAACAATTAACGATCTGAATTCAATGAAAAGGAAAAATGTTTATGATCATTATAAAAGGATACATGTTATGAATGAGGAAAAAGAAAAATGTTGAGGTTTATGTTATGCATGTTCATATGAATATGTTGAGGATGATATGAAAAGGTTTACGAAAATGTATGAAAAGTTTATGAAAATGTCTATGTTTAAAGTTGATTCATCATTATGAAAATGTTTTGTTTAAATATTATGCATCATGAAAATGTTTACGAAAATGTTATGGTTAAAGTTTATGCATCATCATGAAAAAGATATTTTAAGAACAAGTATTTTTCACTATTTCATGTGATTTGTATATGTATTACTTGTTATCAAGATTATGGTGTGTTGAGTCTTTAGACTCACTAGGTGTGATTGATGCAGGTGATTATGATAAAAATGTTATGGAGGTCTTGATGGTTGACTTTGCTGGACTGAAGGTGCACATAACCCGAGAACCGACGCTAGTTTTTCGCACTAGTTATGATTTATGATTTTTAAGCGATGCTAAAGATATTTTTATGAATTTTATTTATTTATGAGTGATTTTTGAGAGGTTATAGTATGGGCTATACTTTTCAAATGTTATTTTTATATTTATAAAAATGTTTGATGATTTTATGCTATTTCCTTTGATTTTTTCAAATGTAAGTTGGTTGATTTATTTTAAAATGATGTCAAAAATATTTTATGGTTCGGCCGAATGCTATGTGTGGTTTGGGAAAAAAAATTCTAGCACGTTTTAAGAAAACAAATAGCAGACGTTTGAGCTGGCACGTTGGTTAACCAAAATGGCATGACCATAAATCGAATCCTAAAAGCCGTCTTATGAACATCAGACTCCTTCACCTTCAGCTAATGATACACCGAACGAAGGTCGATCTTCGAGAAAATCGGTGCTCCTTGTAATTGATCAAATAAGTCCCGATTCTAGGCAAGAGAAACTTATTCTTGATGGTGACTCTACTTAGCTCTCGATAAAAAATGCAGAGTCGCATACTACCATCCTTTTTCTCCTTCAAAAATAATATCGGCGCACCCCATGGAGAAACTAGGGCGAATAAAACCCTTGTCCAGCAATTCTTGAAGTTGATCCTTCAACTCTTTCATTTCAGTGGGTGCTAAACGGTATGGTGCCTGAGTGAAGGATCGTGTGTGCTATTGCCTTCGAAGGAATTTTGTACACAACAGTCTCCAATGAGCTTCAATAGCTCGTGTTCTAAGAATATTAACACCGATGAATTAAATCGATTTTGGTTAAGAACCAAGCGGAAGAAACTCGAAGTAATCCTTCGTGAAGAATACTGCTATATTTAGAAAACGTTTTAATTTATGTAAACTGACTAACTGAAATAAGACATATTAGTTTTTGCATTCTTCAGTTCAGTTACGGTGACAACTGAACTGACGAATACTCCAACTGATCAAAACAGTTTGAAAACAATAGTTAATAAGTTAAATACACAAAATACGTTTATGGATGTTCGGAAACTTCAACTTCTCCTACGTCACCCCTTCTATCTCCACGGATAGGATCCACTAGAAGACTTTGATTTATACAACTACTTGTACAAACCCACTCAGCTAGGACTTACACACTGCCTAAACTGAACTCCTAGCTACGACTGAAGGCAGCGCCTTCCAGCCAACACTTGTTTAACGTCTATGTGTCAAAGACTACATACACAAGTTTAACGTCTTTCTGCAAGACTAATTTTGAGTGTTTTTGAGAGTGAGTGTGTATGTGAGAACTGAACAAAAGTGTTCTCACACACTGAGGGACAATGGCTTATAAACTAAGCAGGTACAATGATAACGAGTTCCCTCTGGGCTTGAATCCTTCTATAAGCTTATTTGACTTTGAAGTGTGCCCTACTCTCTTTCTCTCTTGAGTTGTATATCTTATTTGAGTCTTCATCGATCTTCTCTTTATATAGGTGGGAAAAGCTGATCGTACAATGAGACTCATTTATTGTATTCGTTGCATTTGAATTGGCTTCTTGGACTTTGTGTCTCGTCTTTTTGACTACTCTTCTAAAGCGTTTTGTCTTTAATGCTCTGATGCAACGTTCATTATTGTCCCTTGACTGGATAATAGCTTTGTACCTTCTTGCACAGCTGGAATCCACGTGAAAAAGTTTGTCTTCATCCGTAAATGAAAGATTATAACTGATGCTTCGAACTGGTTAGTTGAACTGATCTTTTAGTTGGGCTGGTGAAATCAGTTAACTCGTCAGTGGAACTGATTTCACACTCGTTCAGTTGGACTGATCAGCTGGGTTTCTTCATCAGTTGAACACTGCTTCGGCTGGCCAAGCTTCTGAGGTTTTCCTGCTGAATCACCTATCAACTGGACAATCAACTGACGTAACCAGTTAGACTAATTCATTTTTTGCGATCAGTTGGGTCTTCATTTTTGCGATGTAAACATCTCATGAGTGATCCTAGATGCTGCACACTAAGGTAGATCATTAGTAACACAATTAACAAGTTTTATTATCATCAAAATCAAGATTGCGAACTTGAAAAGTTCCAACAATCCCCCTTTTTTTATGGTTACAAAACTTGAGTAGTTAAGCGCAATATATTCAGTTTAAGAGTTAGTACATTCAAATTTTCGAAATCCCCCCCTAAAAAACTTAATTAAAGAAATTTAAAACAGAACTTTTCAGTTGACTGAGAGAGTAACTAGATTTTAAGCTAATTTTTGTTACAAAGGAAAGCTCTCCCTCAGAAATTGAGTAAAACCCGTATTTGAGAAATATTTAAATTGGTCAATTAATCATTCAAGCATCGTAAGCAAGATAACTGAGAGTATATTTTCAATCCCAACGGAACACAACTGAATAAGCATGATGTTTTATTTAAGTAATTTTTTCAAGAATTTAAATATGAGTGTATACATCAGTTGAAAAAGGAAAATTGCTATAACAATAGCATATTTTAAACAACATCGATATCAGTCGGTTTCTGTGACATAACTGGATTTACCATCAGCTAGTTATCTTGATAGCTTGAACTGCTTCATCATTTGTGAGTTCCATTTGCTAGAGAAACGAGTTAAACTGCTTTGGAGTTGTCCTCTATGCTCACCCAACTGGTCGAGAAGACTCTGACTAGGCTCATGTGGAGTTCAGCTGGTGACTAAATCAACCAACATCCCAACATAGATGAGTTTCGTTTGAAGATCAACTGACTTCGTAGGTTTGCAACCGATTTCTTGTTCAGTGAGCAATTTAGCTGTGCATCTTTGCATATGTTCCTCATTCCCCTGCAGCCTGATTAAAAAAAATCTCCAAAGTTAAGAAATTGGAGAAGTGGCTATAACGAAAATTGCAGGACCAATCCTCTTAACTCTTTACCAAAGAGCGACATATAAATATTTTCAAATAGTTTTGAAAATTTTATAAAACATTTTTAAATAGCTTTTAACACTATTTTAAAGTAACACATTTTAAAACACAGTTTTCTTAAAATGTTCTTCTTAGAACAACCCGCTCTGATACCAACTGAAGAATCGTGTGTGCTAGTGCCTTCGAAGACATTTTGCACACAACAGTCTACAATGAGCTTCAAAAGCTCGTGTTATAAGAATATTAATATCGATGACTTAAATCGAGTTTGCTTAAGAACCAAGCGGAAGAAACTCGAAGTAATCCTTCGTGAAAAATACTGTTATATTTAGAAAATGTTTAAACTTATGTAAACTGACTAACTGAAATAAGACAAATTAGTTTTTGCATTCTTCAGTTCAGTTACGGTGACAACTGAACTGACGAATAATCCAACAGATCAAAACAGTTTGAAAACAATAGTTAATCAGTTAAATACACAATTTATGTTTATGGATGTTCGGAGACTTCAACTACTCCTAAGTCACCCCTTCTATCTCCACGGATAGGATCCACTAGAAGACTTTGATTTATACAACTACTTGTACAAACCCACTCAGCTAGGACTTACACACTGCCTAAACTGAACTCCTAGCTACGAATGAAGGCAGCACCTTCCAACCAACACTTTTTTAACGTCTACGTGTCAAAGACTACATACACAAGTTTAACGCCTTTGTGCAAGACTGATTTTGAGTGTTTTTGAGAGTGAGTGTGTATGTGAGAACTGAACAAAAGTGTTCTCACACACTGAGGGACAATGGCTTATAAACTAAGCAGGTACAATGATAACGAGTTCCCTCTGGGCTTGAATCCTTCTATAAGCTTATTTGACTTTGAAGTGTGCCCTACTCTCTTTCTCTCTTGAGTTGTATATCTTATTTGAGTCTTCATCGATCTTCTCTTTATATAGGTGGGAAAAGCTGATCGTACAATGAGACTCATTTATTGTATTCGTTGCATTTGAATTGGCTTCTTGGACTTTGTGTCTCGTCTTTTTGACTACTCTTCTAAAGCGTTTTGTCTTTAATGCTCTGATGCAACGTTCATTATTGTCCCTTGACTGGATAATGGCTTTGTACCTTCTTGCACAGCTGGAATCCACGTGAAAAAGTTTGTCTTCATCCGTAAATGAAAGATTATAACTGATGCTTCGAACTGGTTAGTTGAACTGATCTTTTAGTTGGGCTGGTGAAATCAGTTAACTCGTCAGTGGAACTGATTTCACACTCGTTCAGTTGGACTGATCAGCTGGGTTTCTTCATCAGTTGAACACTGCTTCGGCTGGCCAAGCTTCTGAGGTTTTCCTGCTGAATCACCTATCAACTGGACAATCAACTGACGTAACCAGTTAGACTAATTCATTTTTTGCGATCAGTTGGGTCTTCATTTTTGCGATGTAAACATCTCATGAGTGATCCTAGATGCTGCACACTAAGGTAGATCATTAGTAACACAATTAACAAGTTTTATTATCATCAAAATCAAGATTGCGAACTTGAAAAGTTCCAACAATCCCCCTTTTTTTATGGTTACAAAACTTGAGTAGTTAAGCGCAATATATTCAGTTTAAGAGTTAGTACATTCAAATTTTCGAAATCCCCCCCTAAAAAACTTAATTAAAGAAATTTAAAACAGAACTTTTCAGTTGACTGAGAGAGTAACTAGATTTTAAGCTAATTTTTGTTACAAAGGAAAGCTCTCCCTCAGAAATTGAGTAAAACCCGTATTTGAGAAATATTTAAATTGGTCAATTAATCATTCAAGCATCGTAAGCAAGATAACTGAGAGTATATTTTCAATCCCAACGGAACACAACTGAATAAGCATGATGTTTTATTTAAGTAATTTTTTCAAGAATTTAAATATGAGTGTATACATCAGTTGAAAAAGGAAAATTGCTATAACAATAGCATATTTTAAACAACATC
The DNA here is from genome assembly GCF_022965805.1 of Primulina eburnea. NCBI lineage: Eukaryota > Viridiplantae > Streptophyta > Magnoliopsida > Lamiales > Gesneriaceae > Primulina > Primulina eburnea. The sequence goes on from NC_133117.1 coordinate 18,120,037, forward strand.
GATATCAGTCGGTTTCTGTGACATAACTGGATTTACCATCAGCTAGTTATCTTGATAGCTTGAACTGCTTCATCATTTGTGAGTTCCATTTGCTAGAGAAACGAGTTAAACTGCTTTGGAGTTGTCCTCTATGCTCACCCAACTGGTCGAGAAGACTCTGACTAGGCTCATGTGGAGTTCAGCTGGTGACTAAATCAACCAACATCCCAACATAGATGAGTTTCGTTTGAAGATCAACTGACTTCGTAGGTTTGCAACCGATTTCTTGTTCAGTGAGCAATTTAGCTGTGCATCTTTGCATATGTTCCTCATTCCCCTGCAGCCTGATTAAAAAAAATCTCCAAAGTTAAGAAATTGGAGAAGTGGCTATAACGAAAATTGCAGGACCAATCCTCTTAACTCTTTACCAAAGAGCGACATATAAATATTTTCAAATAGTTTTGAAAATTTTATAAAACATTTTTAAATAGCTTTTAACACTATTTTAAAGTAACACATTTTAAAACACAGTTTTCTTAAAATGTTCTTCTTAGAACAACCCGCTCTGATACCAACTGAAGAATCGTGTGTGCTAGTGCCTTCGAAGACATTTTGCACACAACAGTCTACAATGAGCTTCAAAAGCTCGTGTTATAAGAATATTAATATCGATGACTTAAATCGAGTTTGCTTAAGAACCAAGCGGAAGAAACTCGAAGTAATCCTTCGTGAAAAATACTGTTATATTTAGAAAATGTTTAAACTTATGTAAACTGACTAACTGAAATAAGACAAATTAGTTTTTGCATTCTTCAGTTCAGTTACGGTGACAACTGAACTGACGAATAATCCAACAGATCAAAACAGTTTGAAAACAATAGTTAATCAGTTAAATACACAATTTATGTTTATGGATGTTCGGAGACTTCAACTACTCCTAAGTCACCCCTTCTATCTCCACGGATAGGATCCACTAGAAGACTTTGATTTATACAACTACTTGTACAAACCCACTCAGCTAGGACTTACACACTGCCTAAACTGAACTCCTAGCTACGAATGAAGGCAGCACCTTCCAACCAACACTTTTTTAACGTCTACGTGTCAAAGACTACATACACAAGTTTAACGCCTTTGTGCAAGACTGATTTTCAGTGTTTTTGAGAGTGAGTGTGTATGTGAGAACTGAACAAAAGTGTTCTCACACACTGAAGGACAATGGCTTCTAAACTAACCAGATACAACGATAATGAGTTCCCTCTGGGCTTGAATGCTTCTATAAGCTGATTTGACTTTGAAGTGTGCCCTACTCTCTTTCTCTCTTTAGTTGTATATCTTATTTGAGTCTTAACCGATCTTCTCTTTATATAGGCAGGAAAAGCTGATCGTATAGTGAGACTCATTTATTGTATTCGTTGGATTTGAATTGGCTTCTTGGACTTTGTGTCTCATTTTTTTGACTGCCCTTCTAAATATTTTTGTCTTTAATGATCTGATGCAACGTCCATTATTTTCCTTTGACTAGATAATGGCTTTGTACCTTCTTGCACAGCTGAAATCCACTTGAAAGAGTTTGTCTGCATCCATAACTTAAAGATTCTAACTGATGCTTCGAACTATTTAGTTTAACTAATCTTTCAGTTGGGCTGTTGAAATCAGTTGACTCGTCAGTGGAACTGATTTCACACTCGTTCAGTTGGACTGATCAGCTGGGTTTCTTCATCAGTTGAACACTCCTTCGGCTGTGTAAGGCCCGAGAATTTGATTACTGTAATCGGAAATGATTTATTTATTAATTGAGATGATTATAAACAAGAAGGATTAGACCGGAAAAATAAGGGAGAAAAGATGTAAATATATGTGCAAGGATGTGTGCTTGCGCACATGCGCGACGAGATGCGCGAGTCATGCGCGGAGTGGGCAGAAGACCCCGCGCATATGCGCGGCGTGTGGGCGCGCATATGCGCGAGGTGTCCAGTAGCCAAAGGGGAGTCCCAAGTGCTTGGCGCATATGCGCGGTATAGACTGGCGCATATGCGCGAGCATGGCAGAACAGTTCGCGCACATGCGCGGACAGAGGACGCGCATTGGCGCGAGAGCTGTCGAGACACACGCACCAAGAAATTGTGTCTCGCGCATATGCACCGATAGTGGTCGCGCATATGCGCGAGACATGTTGCGCGAAGGAGTGTGCCATGTTTCATGATATGCATGTAGTATATATAAATATTGTAAAGGCCCGTATTTCGTACTCGTATTTTTGCGGGATTATAAAAATTTTTCTAAATAAATAATCATCTCGCCTCATTTATAAAATTAACATGTAAATAATTTTAAACTTCAAAATAACTGCGGAAGCAAATATTGTTTTCAACCAACAATTTAAAAACAATCCAACGTAAACAACAATTTAAAAATACTCCAACGTATTAAACTGAGTTTGAATAATAAAAGGTGCATAAACTAAATCATGAGGTCCTCGGGTTTACTACTGCTGTCCCAAGATCGCTCACTGGTCTCCGCCCGCGATCTCGACCTCATCAATACCTACAACAATCAAGTCTAGTGAGTCTAAAGACTCAACATGTATATATCGTGAATAACAACTAATATATCATAAAATCGCATGCAACGTAAAAATAAAGTCTCGTAAAGCGTACGATGAAAATCATATCATGAATAATTATACCTACGTGCATATCTGAAAATCATACGTAAAAGCTTTGCTCAATAGAGTTCTGTCATAACATATCATAATTTTCTGGTAGAGATAATGTTTCTAAGCAAGTGGCCCATAACATAGCATAAGCGCCTGATCAGACTAAACCACAGTATACTGGTAGAGATCAATCACAGCCTTTGGACTGGATGTCCGTACCCATACATAATCATAACCGGTCGTAAGTCACCGGGCGGAGAGGTCCTCGGTTGCGCCTACCGACTTCCAAACCCATAAACGTAAGGTGGCCACAAGACATATAGCCTATATCTCAAAAATAAACATTTTATAATTATAACCTTATTTTTACCGGATGAGTTGGATCGTTCCCAGGCTTGCTGCGACTTACTAATAATATGTGACACATGCAATAAATCTTAACTTGACAAAAATTTAACAATAGAACAAAAAACGAGACGGTTCGGACCCACAACTTGATTTTTAACCATGGCTTCGTACCAACCCGAACCAACATTAAACCGAAGTTTAACCATGATTAAAAATACCCCAAACATACTGAAAAATATGCATTATAACTGTAAAACACGAAAATAGGTGAAAAGAATTCAAAAACATAAAACACTCTTTCGAGAGTCATTTTGGCACCTTTTACCGTAAATTCTCGTATGACCTCTAAACTCGACCAAAATCACAAACGGCCAAAAACACGACTATCCTAACTCATTAAGGTAGTGTCCAGTCCAAGTCCATGGGCTAAAATCCAACCAAGAACTCAAACCAACCTCAAAACCGAAGATGAAAGTTGCTGTCTAAAAAACCAGCAGTGGCAACTTGTGTGTTTGTGGTGTAAACTCCAAAATTTATTGACCAATGGCTTGAACCACCTCCCAAGGACTCTTACCAACATCCTAAGGCATAGCTTGGACCATGGCTAAAAACTTAAAGACAATCACAAACCGAGCCATTACCTATGACACGCACAGCTCCCACCCGAGAGCACCCTTTGGAGTGTAGTGTGATGTAATGACATATTTGGTTGTCTTGTGTCGTTCCAGTGGCCATTTAATCGACCGTGGCTCGATCTAAACATGATGGAGTGTTGTATGAACCATGGCTATGGGCTAGGTGCCAACCATAATCCACACAACATCCAAAAACCGAAAGCATACTCCTACAGAATTTCAAAATATTAAAACCGAATGACTCATGTCTTGTTTATGTAGAAATTTTAAAGATCCATGAACCAAGCTTAGAAAGGACACCTTGGTCACGTCCTAGACATGTTAAGGTAGGGTTCTAACCATGGCTACAGCCCATAGGACAGCCATGACTCGAACCCATCCATTAAACAACACAATGACAGAAACTTGACACAAAATATGTCACTCCTTGAAATGTTGCTGTCATGCCTTTATTCGAGATGGTTGAACTCAAACCAATGAACCAATGACACCCTAACATACTCTAAACGATGTCTAGATGCAGCTTTGTAAGCCTGGACTCGAGCAACCCCCTGTCAACAACATAAAAATACTGAAGCGTGAAGCACACATCATAAACCGAAAAGCTGTACAGATTTTTTTGTAGAGTGTTGCTGTCAAAATTCGGGTTGTACCTTGATTTATGAACATAAACAGATTTAAAATAGCTAGTAAAACTTGATTGAAGAGCAAAGGAATAATATATACATGCCTGGAATTTGTTTTGAAGAAAAACAAATCAAAACGACAATACGACGTGACGGAACCGAGTTGGATATCTTCCTTTCTTTTCTACTTTTCTGCTGATGTTTCCCTCGATTTCAGCTGCTATTTTCTGATGTATTTTCGAGCATATGAGTGTAGGTAAGGTAAGGGATGAAGGTGAATGATATAGGAGGTGTTAAGTGAGTCTTGAATTGCATTTAGTTAGGAGTTACAAGTCTAGGGGTTGAGGGAATTTGAAATGTTTCTTGTTGTTTTCTTGTTGCCGATCCCTTATCATCTAATTCTTCTATTTTTCTTTCATGTGCACGTTGATTTGCTAGGTATTTAGTTGAGGAGGAATTAAGGTTAATCATGGTGTTTGACTACTCATAATTTGTGAATTAAAAGTGAAAATGAATGAAAAATATCATTTAGGAGTGACTTGAATGAGTTTATTCCACATTTGAATTTGTTTAAAAGAAAAGGAGGGACCGATTCCTACAAATTTTACATGGTAAGTTATGATTTAAACTTTGCATTTTACTTGTTGAAGGTTTTAAATGCCCATTATACATTTTAGTGAATTTACACTTTAATTTAAAATGAACCCTTGTTTGGCATTGCATGGTTAACAATTTAAGTATTTAAATGTTTTATTAAATTTCATGAATATATTATACTTAGATTAATTTATCCCCACTTGTTTACATATTTTAAATTAAGCTTTAATTAAATAATGAATCTAAAAGAATTTGTTTACCAACTTAGCTCTAATTAATTAAATAAATTCTAAAACATTTTATTTCTTTAAATTAATTTATTCCTTGTCTTAAATTAAATTTAGGAATATTCTTCTTATTATTAATCTTATCTCTAATCTCCAAACTCCGGTCCGGCCTCGCGTATTTATCATGAAAAGATAAAACTAAACATCTACTTTTAAAATAATCATGACTTAAAATTATTAAAAATGAATTACCACTTCATATATATATTTAAAAATTCATTTTTAATTTAAATAGTAGCAATTATGCATGGCTTATACGTAATCTGATTTTCGGGACGTTACACATATCACATAAGCGTGCCTCTCAGATTGGATGGAAGCAAGAATCAAAAAATTGCGGGAGAAGCTTTCAGTTCTGGTTTAGAAATTGATTACGAGAAATCCGTCTGTTTGATTTTAAATCCGACTTCAGTACTGTGTTTCTAGCAACGCAGGCTACAACAGGACGTAAGTTTTATTACGTTTCGAGATGATTCGAATTTATGATATTGTCAGAATTGAATATGAGTCAGATATAGTGTTTCTGCTACAGTAGACTGAAAGGGATCGAATAAGGTGACCGAAAAACGCAACGGAAGCTACAAAATTTTCGATTTTCAAGAGGAAAATTCGGCCACCATGTACTAGTGTAGCATATACAAAAATCTCAACTTTCATACATAGGGTGTTGAGAAAATATACCTATCAACCTCTTGAGGTTGATGATGGCTCCAACTAAGGTGTAAACACCTTAGCTCTTCAAAGGCAAGAAACTATCTACAAGCTCTCCTCCAAGTTCTTGAATCTTTCCTTCAAATTAAGCCTACCACCAACTAGGTAGATCCCCTCATATTTTGCACGAGAAAAATATGAGGATTTTTTCAAAGAGAAGTGAAGTGTTCCTCAACAAATTGAAGAACAAAATTTTTGGAGAAAAATGGGAGAGAATGACATGAAGAATTTCGGCCATAAGGTGTTGTGGGAGTGAAGTGGGAAGACTTGTCTTGGTTTGAGAAAAAGTAGAGTCAAAAAGGTGCATGCCATGCCTTGAAAACTCAAAAAGTATTCTCCCAACCTTTCACCTCCCATGCATGCATAATATATGGTTTTTAATCAAATTAAAAACCTTGGACTAAATTTTAATTATCTCAAACATATTTGAGACTAATTAAACATTACTTGAATTTACCCAAGTCTCATTAGTTAAATAATTATTTTAATTGAGCTCTACAAGACTCAATATTATTTAATTAATTCAACACTTGAATTAATTTAATTATTTGGACTCTACTAGGTCCACTAGTGTTTAATTAATTCAACACTTGAATTAATTTAATTTAGTCCATAATAATGTTTATGAAAATCACAATTTTCAAATACATTATTCACTTGGCCAAATTTTAATTTAGGAACACTTCCAAAAATTAAAATTTACATTTCTCTCATAGAAGTCATACTTCTATTTTTCTTTACACTTATAAACTCATTTATAAGTTGTTCAACACATTGAACTATTTTCTCCTTTATAGAAGTCATACTTCTAATTTTCCTTACGCTTATAAACTCCTTTATAAGCCGTTCAACACATTGAACTATTTTTACTTCTCAACGGGATCTAGAAAGCTAGTACTTGTGTGGCCCTCAATGGTTCATTGATACAACTAGCCGTGGGTTCACATCTCTATGTGATTCGGACTAAACATGTCCTTATATGAGCATACCCCAATTGCTCCATTCTTATTTATCAACACCTTGATAATAAGAACGTCAGAACTCAAGTCTGATAGTACCCAACCAATCATGTTAAACACCTAGCAGTATCGCTTACATGATTCCCTAGGTATCAAATGATAGTGCCTGCAAGAACCATTCTATTATGGTTAGCGTACAGTACGGTCTCTTCAACTCATATATCCCGATCGATTCGACAACCATTGGTTTATCGAGAGTTGTCAATGAATCGATACTATGTGTCATGTCATAGTTGCATCGATGGTGTAATCTATGAAACCCCTTTCATAATTACCACCATACTCTGGCCAGAGATTTCGATCTACATACACATGATAACACATAGGATATCCATACCCGAAGGTAAGCGGTGAATCCCCGACTACAATGCATCGACTCCTATGTGTTTCGACAGAACACCCAACCTTGCCACCTGATGACCACATGAGAGTCGGTAAACAAGTCAAAGTGTAATTCTAGCACATAGAGTCTCAATGTTGTCCCGGGTCATAAAGACTAATTCTGTACAACCATAAACTAGGACATTTCCACTCGATAAGTGAGAACTACTTGGAAAGTCCTTTTATGGAGGGTTGTTCAGTGCACTCTACAAGGAGCACCTATCTGCATGTTCGGATATCACAATGTTCCCTACCAATGAAACATGGTACTCACATCGCAGATACTAGTCTCGAATTCTAACGGCCTATATCCTTCTTAGTGGCGGCTGAATCGACTAGGAACCGTTTAGAATATACAGTATTACAAATATGAGTTTCATGATACTCATCATATGAGCATCTCATATTCTTTCTACTATTTGTATATTCAAGGGCTTTATCTATGCAACTAGCATGGGTATACAGATAAAGATGTGGCAAAATAATAATATCAAATATTACTAAAATAAAGATTGCTTATACATAAAGTTTCATTGTGAACACTCGGCCAACACTTGGCTCGACGGGCACCTACTCTAACATAGACATTGTATAAGTGAAGTCAGATTAAAGAATAGACTGTTTATACAATTGTTATGATTTTCAGAGTTGAATTAATTGAGATTTGATATCAGAGTTGTGTTATTATTCAGATATGAATTCTGGTAGTTTTGTATATCTGTGACGTTGAGATTGACGGGGTTATCGAGACTGTATCATTATGCCGTCGAAACATTAGTTAATTTAGATTGATCATATTCAGTAATGATTTCGATTGTATCGTGATATCGTGGATATGAATTGAATTGTACATTGTTCCGATATGGATCAGATTATGTATTGATCAGAATATATTTCGATTTGAATATTGATCAGAACATGTACTGAATCGAATTATATACTGATACGGTATCTATGCTATTGTCATTATCAGATTTGGATATGGACAGATTGGAATACAAGACTTCGTCTTCATCAGACCGAGAAGAGAAAGGTATAAATCGATGTTAATTGGGAGATCGACTTGAGTTAGATTCAACTCAAGTTTCCCTAAACCACATAATGTATGGTATTGTTTTTATACCTTTGTGTTTTATTGATTATGTTTATTCTAGTGAATTAGAAGTAGAAAGCAGAGAGGTATTGAGTAAGAGTCACTGACAGAGGGGTTAGATTTTAACAGTATAGTCACTGACCCATTGCACATTGTCAGAATAGGATTAGTCTTGGTAGATACGCCAAGGCACTGGACGTTTGGTGTATCGATATGCTTAAGATACAGACATTGTTCTTATTGTAGATTATTCGATACAAAATAGACCAAAGTCCATAAATAAGAACGTACCGCCACCGCAACTGGTAGTAGTAGGTGGGAGACTTGTTATGTTCTTATCGAGTCTTAGATATTGAGACTAGAGTTGATTTACAGATCTGTATTGATTTATGTTTCGTAGATTACGATTCATGTTTTTATTTACCGAATAGTATTGATACATGTTGTTCGATTATGATACATGTGAGAAGATATAATTCATGCTTTTATGGTAATTCAGTTAATTGCATGTATACATTGTTTATACTGGGATTTATTCTCACCGGAGTTATCCGGCTGTTGTCTTGTTTGTATGTGTGCATGATAACAAGTGGGACATGATCAGGGTCAAGAAGATGATGAGAGATCGAGATTAGAGTGGTGATTCCGGACTTGGATATAGATATGTTTTATTACTTGATTTCAGTAGTTGAACCTTAGTTTGAATTAGATTTATGTTGTACAGGATTTGTATTATTATACTGGTTTGTATAATAGAATAATTCCATTATCTTCCGCATTTAAAAAAAAATTAGACTCTGTTTATATCAATTGATAATTAAATCCCAAAGATGATTAAGAAGATGATTAGCGTCCGGGTCCCCACAATTGGTGGTATCAGAGCGATAGATCCTTTAGACTGAGATAGAAGAGAATGAGTAGGGTAGATTGAGTTTTCTTTCCTTGCATGTGATTGCTAGCATGAGATTTATTTTAATGTTGATTGACATGATGTATGCTAGCATGAGATTATGTTTTACTGCTTTAAAATACATGTTATCTAATTATCTGATTTGAATTGGTAATATGTATTATTGAGTATGAATCAGATTCGATTCTCGATCAGCAGTAAGATGATCAGAGAAAGATTGGAACAGATTTGTAGTATTTGGGTACTAATGTTTTGATAAGCAGATATACCTCCACGGAGAATTCCAAAAAGGGTTAGTACTTCGACTAAACAGATAGATGTATCAGAAACTCAGATAGAAATACAGTTGAAAGAGTTTCAGTTATTGCAGCCGCCGATTCTGAGTGGTATCAAGACGTCTGAAGATTGTGAGAACTGGTTTGATGACGTAGAAATACTGTTCGATTCACTTGATTGTACAGATGAACAGAGAGTTAAAATGGTGCCTAACCAGTTACGAGAAGCCGCCCGGAGTTGGTGGATTACAAGTAAAAGAATGTTAGAACAGAGAGGTACAGTGATTTCGTGGGAAATATTCAGAACTGAATTTTATCGAAGATTTTTCTCAGTTTCGTACCGAGAGGACAAGAAAGCAGAGTTTGAGAATTTGAGACAAGGTCAACTGAATATTGAAAGATATGTTGCTAAAATCTCTACTCTACTGCGTTTTGCTCCTCATGTAGTTGGGAATGATGAAGCTATAGAGGATCAGTTCATCAGAGGATTGAATTCGGAGATAGTTGCATTGTTGAATATACAGCGACCTTACCATTTTGTTGATGCCTTGAGTAGAGCGAAGAGAGCGGAGGTGAGTCTGATTAGACAACTAAAAAGGGTGTGTGCGATGCAACCCCAGACACAGCAATCCCCTCTCCGATTTGATCACAGCAGCACGAGTGGAAAGCAAGATTTGCTGAAAGCTCGAAAGAAGCCATTTAAGAAGTTAGGGAGCGAACTGAGCGGTTCAACTAGCTCCAGTGGTTCCAGCCCAAGTTATACTGGAATGTATTGTAAGATTTGCAGAGGCAGACATTCCACATAGCAATGCCAGGGAGTGACTGGTAGTTGTCGTATCTGCCGACAGCCGGGACACTTTGCTAGAGTTTGTCCCTAGAGAGGTTCCCGAAGATTTCAAGGAGCAGAATCATCTGGTGGCAGTGACCGAAGAACATCCCCAGGAGGCACTTGATGATATAGTGGCAGGTTCTGTTACTCTAAGATTATGTTGCATATGTATTGATATATACTAATGCATTCCCTACGATTATTTTTGACTGAGTTGCATGGAGATATGCATTATCTATTGGGTCTGTTTGTACTGTAGTATTGAATTCTTTACCTTTTGGGAGAAATGTTGATATTAGATATTCCTGTGAAATATTGTATACTACAGTAAGATTAGAATGAGATCGAGTTAGATTATGATGTACTTGTGTTTTCTGATTTGACTGCATTATTGATATTAATATGCTGAACAAGTACAGAACTATTAAAGATTCCTTTTAGGAGAATATGATATTCAGACCAGATATGGCTGATGAGTAAAGATTTCATGGTAAGGATTCTAGATTTAGAATTCCTTTGATATCTGTATTGGCTATGACTCGATTGATACAGAAAGGAACAGATGGTATCCTTATGTATTCAGTAGATGTACTGAAATTGAGCCTAGCATTGGCAGATTTGCGAGTGATGTACGAGTTGGATGATGTTTGCCCAGATAAGATTTTAGATTTGCTTTGTATCAGAAAGATAAATTTCAGAAGTGAATCGATACCAGGTATTGTTTGTTGTTTTAGAATTCAGTACAGAATAATATTGAATGTACAGAATGGCATTGAATGAATTGAAAGATCAGTAGAAGAGTACCGACCAGGAGTTACATCTTATTTAGTGTTTCTCTTTGGTATGTTTCAGTATGTTCAGAGATATTCTGTTGATTTCATGTTTGTTGTATCTATGATATCTTGATATACTTACAGCATCTGATTAACTTAATCGAATATCTGAAGACTGTATTGAATACTCTGAGAACTGTGATTATTGTATACAAAAATTATTCAAATATGAATCCTGCTTGAAACAGATTGTATTCAGAGTATGTGATATCTGAAGTTAGTATACTAATTGATTTTGATACAGTTGAGATTGTGATCAGTGGCTGAGAAAGATACCGATATCAGAAATTTCAGAAATTTATTTTGTCTGAGTTGGCAGATTACCTTATACGATTGCAATTTTATGAGTTTACTGAACTCATTAGATCAGTATAGATTACTATTATTCTGAGTCAGTGTTTGATACAGATTGTTCCAAACCGAATCAGAGCTGAATTCGAGAATTACGGCAGTTCAGAGATTTAACCAGAATGTTCAGAACTTAATTTCGATAATTAGAGCAGAGCATCGATCAGAGTGGCAGATATGTGATTTTTACTGTATGAGAATGATTATCCGGTGATGTCAAATGTTTCAGAATTATACAACAGAATTTGATATCGATAGTAAGAACCTAATACCAGGTAGGTATTTTTCTTTAATTTATATTATTACCTGATTTGGTTGTACCAGATATTTCGAATTAAAATGACACATATGGTAAGAAACGCCCAATAATCGATTCAGTATGTATCCTGATAGCAGAAAATGTTTTGATAGAAACAGATGAGAATAGATGTGGCAGAATTTGTACTGAGATGTCTAAATTGCCGACAAATGAAAATAGAAAGAAAGATAGAAACCAAGAGATTTATTACAGATTTTGTATAGATCTGAATAGGAATGGGAGTACATTTCTATAGAATTTGTAACGAAACTATCACAATTTTTCCAAGAGTGTGATGGAATGTGATTATGATTGACAGATTGTTCAATCTATATATAATATTTTGTACCAGATAACGTACAAACATGACCAAATGACACAGATCGATGTCAAAGAAGTAGCCAGAGTAACCAGAATGCTGAAGTAGAGTAAATGAGATTGTGATTTTTACTTGATTTTGTACTTGTGGCAGAATATACCACAAAATCCTTCGCATATTATCCAGATCTGAGAAATTATGTATAGAGCTATAGTGCTGGATGTTAGCAATAGTTAGCACGATGCATTGTCACTTAGTGCAATGAGAATCATCAAATGAGTATTGGGATAGCTCCAGATGACACATGGAACAATGAGAACTACGGATTTCCTGTGTATAAGGATAATGTCTCAAAGATATTTGAGATAAAATCTGATACAGTCAGAGATAGGGTAAGAAAAATGAAACTGATTCAGAAGAAAATGAAAATTATTCTGGTGTTGAAAACACAATAAGATTGTCAGTATGTCTACTAGACTACCTGAAAGACAGAATCTGATATAAGATTGAGATTTCAGAATGAATTCATTAAGATGAGTTTCTGATTTACACTCTGTATACATTTCTTTTGATATATCTGAATTGATTACTTGCCAGTTCGAGGACGAACTTAGATCTAAGAGTAGCAGAAATGTAAGGCCCGAGAATTTGATTACTGTAATCAGAAATGATTTATTTATTAATTGAGATGATTATAAACAGAACGGATTAGACCGAAAAAATAAGGGAGAAAAGATGTAAATATATGTGCAAGGATGTGTGCTTGCGCACATGCGCGACGAGATGCGCGAGTCATGCGTGGAGTGGGCAGAAGACCCCGCGCATATGCGCGGCGTGTGGGCGCGCATATGCGCGAGGTGTCCAGTAGCCAAAAGGGAGTCCCGAGTGCTTGGCGCATATGCGCGGTATAGACAGGCGCATATGCGCGAGCATGGCAGAACAGTTCGCGCACATGCGCGGACAGGGGACGCGCATATGCGCGAGAGCTGCTGAGACACACGCGCCAAGAAATTGTGTCTTGCGCATATGCGCCGATAGTGGTCGTGCATATGCGTGAGAGGTGTTGCGCGAAGGAGTGTGCCACGTTTCTTGATATGCATGTAGTATATATACATATAACATAAGCGTGCCTCTCAGATTGGATGGAAGCAAGAATCAAAAAATTGCGGGAGAAGCTTTCAGTTCTGGTTTAGAAATTGATTACGAGAAATCCGTTCGTTTGATTTTAAATCCGACTTCAGTACTGTGTTTCTATCAATGCAGGCTACAACTGGACGTAAGTTTTATTACGTTTCGAGATGATTCAAATTTATGATATTGTCAGAATTGAATATGAGTCACATATAGTGTTTCTGCTACAGTAGACATTGTATAATTGAGTCAGATTAAAGAATAGACTGTTTATACAATTGTTATGATTTTCATAGTTGAATTAATTGAGATTTGATATCAGAGTTGTGTTATTATTCAGAGTATGAATTCTGGTAGTTTTTTATATATGTGACGTTGAGATTGACGGGGTTATCGAGACTGTATCGTTATGCCGTTGAAACATCAGTTAATTTAGATTGATCAGATTCAGTAATGATTTCGATTGTATCGTGATATCGTGGATATGAATTGAATTGTACATTGTTCCGATATGGATCAGATTATGTATTGATCATAATATATTTCGATTTGAATATTGATCAGAACAGGTACTGAATCGAATTATATACTGATACGGTATCTATGCTATTGTCATTATCAGATTTGGATATGGACAGATTGGAATACAAGACTTCGTCTTCATCAGACCGAGAAGAGAAAGGTATAAATCGATGTTAATTGGGAGATCGACTTGAGTTAGATTCAACTCAAGTTTCCCTAAACCACATACGTGTATGGTATTGTTTTTATACCTTTGTGTTTTAATGATTATGTTTATTCTATTGAATTAGAAATAGAAAGCAGAGAGCTATTGAGTAAGAGTCACTGACAGAGGGGTTAGATTTTGACAGTATAGTCAGTGACCCATTGCACATTGTCAGAATAGGATTAGTCTTGGTAGATACGCCAAGGCACTGGACGTTTGGTGTATCGATATGCTTAAGATACAGACATTGTTCTTATTGTAGATTATTCGATACAGAATAGACCAAAGTCCAGAAATAAGAACGTACCGCCACCGTGACCGGTAGTAGTAGGTGGGAGACTTGTTACGTTCTTATTCACCGGGATCCCTAGATTAGAATGAGAGATGAGTCGAGTCTTAGATATTGAGACTAGAGTTGATTTACAGATCTGTATTGATTTATGTTTCGTAGATTACGATTCATGTTTTTATTTACCGATTAGTATTGATACATGTTTTTCGATTATGATAAATGTGAGAAGATATAATTCATGCTTTTATGTTAATTCAGTTAATTGCATGTATACATTGTTTATACTGGGATTTATTCTCACCGGAGTTATCCGTCTGCTGTCTTGTTTGTATGTGTGCATGACAACAGGTGGGACATGATCAGGGTCAAGAAGATGATGAGAGATCGAGATTAGAGTGGTGATTCCGGACTTGGATATAGATATGTTTTATTACTTGATTTCAGTAGTTGAACCTTAGTTTGAATTAGATGTATGTTGTACAGGATTTGTATTATTATACTGGTTTGTATAATAGAATAATTCCATTACCTTCCGTATTTTAAAAAAAAAATTTAGACTCTGTTTATATCAATTGATAATTAAATCCCAAAGATGATTAAGAAGATGATTAGCGTCCGGGTCCCCACAGGCTGGCCAGGCTTCTAAGGTTTTCCTGCTGAATCACCTATCAACTTGACAATCAGTTGGACTACTCAATTGACGTAACCAGTTAGAGTGATTCATTTTGTGCGATTATTTGGGTCTTCAGTTTTGAGATGTAAACATCTCGTGAGTGATCCTAGATGCTGCACACTAAGGTATATCATTAATAACACAATTAACAAGTTTAGTTATAATCAAAATCAAGATTGTGAACTCGAAAATTTCCAACACTTAGAAATTGGCAAAGTGCCCGACATCAACTAAATAGAAAATTCCACCTCTCGGTCTGGTGGAATTCCAGAAACGTCCTCAGGAAAAATGATAGAAAGTCTCTGACGACCTCAACATCCTCTATCTTCGACTGATGCGCGCAAACGCTTAAATAATACATGCTAGAAAATCTTGGCAGCCTCGCTTCATAAGTTTTCTTGCAGATATTCAGGAGATAATGTGCGGCATTTGCTTGTTCCTCACTGCCTCAAAGACAAAATATTGCCCACTGAGCGGTCGAATAGACACTGACCTCTGCCAAAAATCTATCGAAGCTCCATTCAATAATAGTCAATCCATGCCAAGAATGATGTCGAATTCAGGCATTGAGAGTACGATGAGATCTGCCCGAACCACATCTTTTGAAAACGAAGCTCCAGATTCTTCACAATGCTCGTAATGATAATTTGATCACCAGATGAAATATAAACTTTGAAGCCCAATTCCATATCCTTGGGTATAATCATTAGTCGTTTTACTAATGTCTCAAATATAAATGAGTGTGTTGCTCTGGAATCCATCAATGCGTAGATAGCTATACCTAAAAAGTATCATTCCTATAACAAATATTCCATCAAATCCAATCGTGTTGAAACTTAAGGAATTTCTATCATTAATTACCCAAAATTTCTCGAAAATTGCTTGTTTTACCCAAATAATTTTCGAAAATTGCATTTCCAACCCTTAACATTTCAAATTTGCCCAATTTAGCCCTAAAAAATTCAAAAATTTCCTTCTAGCACAAAATAAGTTGTAATTAAATCAATTCTATTCTAGCCCTAAACTTTCGAAAATTATTGTTTTTATCCCTAAAATTCTAGAACTGTGAAAACAACACCTAATCTTTTCAAATTTTCAATTTAGTCACTGAATTTTCAAAATTCTAGATTTAACCTTAGTTTTTTTTCTTAAAATTTCAGTCCTTGGAATCTTAAAATTTTGGATTGCCCCTTAGAGTCTCAGCCCTATACGATTTAGCCCCTTAAATTTCCGGATTCTGCAATTTGGCTCCTAGAATTTTTTATTTATGCACTAATTGTCCCAAATTTTCGAAATTCCTGACTTTCAAGAATCAAAATTTTTAATTTGGCCCAATTCATTCCCTTGCATTTTTAAAGTTCATATTTTATGCCCAATTTCTATAATTTTCAATATCTTCTCTTAAATCCAACTAAGATAGAGCATGCAACCTATTTTCTTCTAAGTTCTTCATTATCCCAATCAACTCTCATAATCAATTTAACATTTCATGCAATTTAAAAAATATAAAAAATGTTAAATAACTAGGTTACCATTAATTGAGTCGAGTATGTCTCTTCCTCAGCTTCTTCAGCATGCATGACATAAGCTCTGCCTACAGTTGGTCCTTTCTTCTTTGGGTAATTGGTAGCTTTATGTCCTTCTTCCTTGCATATAAAGCAATTGTACCTTCCTAAAGTGCACATACCAAGGTGTGGGCGATTGCATTCTTTGCATAATGGCCTCTCTTCAGGTTTTGGTGCTCCATACTGTGGTGGTTTCTGTTGTCCCGGCTTCTTCCATTGTCCTTGGGGCTTGTGTTGTCCTTGGGGCTTTTGTTGCCCTTGAGCTTTCGGACGTCCCGTAAATTGCCTCTTGACTGTCTGAGAGCTCTGCTGGTGTTGTTATCTTTTGCGCATCATCTCAAAATCAATGCCTTTCAGGACTTTCTCAGCTTGGAATGCACAAGTGGTGGCAGCTGCATAGTCCTTTGGTCTCATCATCATCATCACATTACAGCATATGGTAGGTCGAAGGCCATCCATGAAGTGCCTTAGTTTCTCAACAGCATCCCTAGCAATAAGGGGCACAAAGTGACAAACCCTATCAAATCTCCTAAAAAACCCATCCACAGTCTTGTCTCATTGACAGAGAGTCATGAACTCCATTTTCAAGCGTCCACGGACATCAGCAGTAAAATACTTATCATAGAAGATGTTCTTGAATTGCACCCAAGTGAGGGTGGTTAGATTAACTCCATGTTCAGCTCCTCCTCGTAGTATATACGTAGCACACCTAACTTAGTCAGCATCCTTCATATTCAGATAATGGAAATGCACAACAAGATATCGAATCCAACCCTCGGCAGAAAATGGGTCGGTGGTGTCAAAAAATTCCTTCAGACTCATCCTTCGGAACTGATCATACATATCGTGTTGTGGCCTTAGGGCCTACAATGCATGCTGCTCAACGAAACGTGCCATGCCTTCTAGAACACGAGTAGCAGCATCCCATTAGGAGGTGGGGGTGCATTCCCTTGATGATCTTCATTAGTCTCAGCTTGCCTATCATTACTAAGTGCGTGTCTAGGAGGCATTACATCAAAACATTTTTCAAATTCTAAACGTAACCAACATCCATTTAAATCTAAATTTCTAATCATGCACCATATAAAAAACCTTTTTGAGAAACTTCAAGCATTAATTTCATTTAACTTCACAAAGCATTTAAACATGTAACTTAAGCATATAAACCAGGTAAACATGCATGTACTATCATAAAAACATTTAAAGCATTTAAACTTACATACTGTAGTCTTGACTATTGAACTTTCTGGAACTGGTAGTGGCACAACTCTTTACAATAATATTGCTCTGATACCAATTGAAACGTATACTACTCGTTTTTCGTTAAATTATAATAGATATTTTTTTCCCTCTAAACCATTCGGCCGAACCTCATACATATATATATATAGAAATATTTTGCACGATTTAAAAATAACCTCATCAACTAATTATTTGAAAATCCAAAAAACGCAATTGAAAACATGAAAACATAAATCGTCAACCAAACCTAAATTTAGCATATTTCAAAATAAAGTATAAACATATTAATATCTCAAAAATCTCTAAAAAGCATCATAAGTCATAAAATATTTAAATTAAACTTAAATTATAAACATAATTGCGGAAACTAGCGACAATCCTCGGGTTGTGTGCAACTTCAGTCCATCCAGTTCAACCATCAAGTCATGTCCATCTGCATCGATCGCACCTAGTGAGTCTAATGACTCAAAAAACCTTAATCATGATAACAAGTAGTACATATACAATCACATGCATCAGTAAAATAATTTTACTAAAATAGCTTTTCATGAATATGCATAACTTTAAACATTTCATCATATACGTATACGTTTTCCTTTTATTGAATTGAGATCGTTAATTGTGACTTCGTTTCAGCTGTAGGTCAATGGATCCATCTACATATAATCACGGTGCCAGGCAGCGGGGACATTGGCTACACTCTCACCCGTCAACTAAGCTTTGGCCTTACATATTATCATATCATCATAACATTTTGATGGAAATAAGATCATCGGGCTACCTCTGGGGCCTTCTCCCGTAAACGGCCTCTTTCTGGGGTCTTTTCCATCACAATATCCACAATCACATCCTTTTATGTCACAATCAAGTCACGTCCTTCAATCTTTCATCATTTTCATCACATATAAAAATTCATGCATATTTATATCATTTTTTTTAAACCAAGTATGCAACACCTCTTTTAACATTATCGTTTCATCATAAACTTATTTAAAAATTTAAAATAAACATTTTAACATTCATTACAGCATTCAGGGCACTGCCAGGACATTTAACATTTTTCAGGTGTAAAATGATTGTTTTGCCCTTGAAACCCTAACTTTCCCAATTTATCCTTAGATCTTACAACGATGACCCAAATTCATCCAAACTTAATATAACATGTTAAAATACACCCATAAATATTTCTTAAATGTAAAGTTAAGCTTCTCGACTAATTTCACAATTCGTTTTTAAAACTTAAACGTGCATCCCGGTTTTAACCCGAATTAACTCGAAACTTAACCAAATTTTACATAACTTTAACCATAACTTAATAAAACCTAACCATACCTTATACAACCTAAATAAATCCAATGAGACCCTTGAACCAGCCTAAGACACCTACTGAACTTTTTTGTGCATTATTTGAGAACCCTAGCTTGCTTGACCCTTAATCCCTTTCGTTCCTAGCCCTTGGCCAACCAAACCAGCCCCTATGTCACCTTCCTAAGACCATGACCGAGCCCTAGGAAACCTGTTGTAAATAGAAAAAAGGGCTGATGCTAGTCTAAAGAGGAGTGGTAACCGAGTTCCTACTCAACATCATCAGTATTGGAGACAACAATTCAGTTCATCTGGTTGTGCATCTCTCCGTCCACGTGGCAAGAAATTTAAGAAGCACTACTACAAAAACGCAAAACGACAACGGATTTTATCTGTTGTTATTAGCCATTTAAAACTGTTGTAACTGAAGGTGTTGTTGAAAGTATGTTCAACGACAATGGATTATTGCATTTGTGACGGATTTCAAAAACCATCGCTAAAATTAGTGACGGTTTATTTTAGCGACGGTTTACGGTTTATTTTAGCAACATTTTATGAAAAACAATTGCTAAATTAGTGACAGACATGATGAATTAAACCGTCGCTAAAATTAGCGACAGTTTTACATAGAGTCCGTCGCTAATTTTAGCGACATTTTATCATGATGTTCGTCGCTGATTTTGACAGTAAAATAATAAAAAAAAGTAATTCTAATAATTTAATAAATGTTAAAAAAACTTACAATATGACAATGCTAACAATATTCATGATCTTAACTTGAAACGTCTCGCCCTTGTTATTGCTTTAAAAGTACTAGAATTTTTTTTTCTTTAAAATCCTCTAAATTCCGGCTTTCCCTCAAATATTTTTATAAAATATTTTGCCCTTTTTAAAATAAAACATCAACCAACTAACATTTAAAAATCCAGTGAAATAGTCACAAAATAAAATCGTCTACTGTTTTACCAAAACCCCAAACAAGTAATAAGTTGAAAACAATAGCCCATACTAAACCTCTCCAAAATCTCTCAAAAGCATAAATAAATAGTCTTCAAAATATTTAACTTAAATTAGTAATCGTAGAACGTAATGCGGAAAATAGTAGCGCTGATCCTCGAGTTGTGTGCGTCATCGGTTCAGTCAAATCATCCGTCAAGACCTCCCTCGTACCCACCTACATCCATCACACCTAATGAGTCTAAAGACTCAACACACCATAATCTTGATAACGAATAATACATATAAAATCGCATGCAACAGTGAAAATAATTTTAAGTAAAAATAACATTTCATGATATGCACAATTAATCCTTAACCTTTTTCCTTATCATGACATAAAACATTTTAACATGATCATAAACTTTTCCTTTTTCTTTTGTTGAATTCAGATCGTTAATTGTGACTTTCCTCAAACCTCAAAAGTCGATGGATCCATCTACATGTAACCACAGTACTGGGCGGGGGGGGGGGGGGGGGGGGGGGGGGGGGGGGGGACACCAGCAACACTCTCACCGGTCAACTGGGCCCTGACCTATCATGATCGAATAGAAATACGATCGTCGGGGCTCCCTCTGGGGCCTTCTCCTAAAAATGGGCTCCCTCTGGGGCCTTCTCCCATCACGATATTCTCATTCTTACCTCAAACCTCATATCCTCATATTCGCAATAATGGAAACAAGATCGTCGGGCTCCCACTGGGACCAATACCCTCACGACATCGCCATCATTAACGAATTACTCACAATCACTTCACTTCCTTCAAAATTTTTCATTTCCATCACTTTAGAAAAATCATGAATACTAGTGGCATTTTTCATTTTGAAACCAAGCATGCAACATGTATTTTAAATGTCTTACCCCAAACATAAAAATCAAATAGACATTTAAAAATAATAATTTAATCATGAACATTTTATAAACAATTAAAAATAATCTTAATATCATAAAACAGCATTCTGCCATGACCTTTACAAATTTTTAGGTGTAAAAAGACCGTTTTACCCCTGCCGAGAGTTCTCTTGTGCATGGACTCCATGTTTGGGGACTTGTGGACCTAGCCGGCGCTCCAAAACCTGAACCACCCTCTAGCACCCTTATCTAGGAATCTAAAGAGCCGTCCTACCCCAGCCCCTGAGCCTTGGACCAAGCTCCTACTCCCCTACCAGTAGCACGAAGTCTGCACAGAATTGTGCAACTTCTCGGGTAGGAGTGCTTGCTTGCAAGGACTCCTACCAACCTTCTAGACTTGAACCCTTACGTGGTTAGGACCCTTTCCCGGACTCAACCATCCCCTGAACGAGCCCTGGCCTCAAGCCGTGGCTCCCCTGCCCTCCCACCAAGGAACCCGATCACCCCAAGCTTTTGACAGCAAAAATCAGCTTCCTTGGTGAGTTACTTGTCATGCCTGTTCTTGCTCCAACTTTGGTGTTTATGGAGCATATGTTAGGGCCTTAATTCGTGTATAGACACCACTGGTTCCAACCTCAGTTCATGGCAGCCCCCTTTTTCATAAAACTTTAAGAATTTGCATCATAATATCATGTTTTCACAAGTGCATGCAATAATCCGAGATTTCTGAAAAATAAATCATGTTATTCAGGCATACAATAATTAAAACAATAATATGATATAATGGATGAGAAAAGGAGATGTATGGCATGCCTTTGCGTTAAATAGGCTCGAATATCCATTGACGACGAAGAACGGGAGACGTCTTGGCTTTTTCTTGCTAACTACCTTCGAAAACCCTTCCCAAAATCCTTCAAAGTGATGTGTATGTGTGATGCCGTGTGTGGTGGGGGTTGGGGAGAGTTTTTTTTCAGATTTAAAAGAGGTGGCCGATTATTTATGGTGTGGGTGTAGGGTTTAATACATATTATATACTAATTAGTTACTAACTAGGCCTTAGGCCTATTAAGCCATTAAATTAGGCCCATTAGTCTAATTAGGACATAAATAAAATATTAACAAAGTTTTTCTTTAATTAAATATGTGAATTTATTAACCGGGTTGCCAAAAAGCTCGTATTTTAGTTGAAAAACTAACACCGATAAAATTTAGGTCCCGGCGTACAAATTCACCTCAAAACCCTTTATTTTCGAAAATACTAAAAAGCATCAACCATATTTTAAAATAATTAAAAATAATTATCTAATAAATTTTTTTTACATTTTTCAGCTCTCGGTCTCTGTTCCTCGTTCGTCGTTTGAATATTCCTTAAAAATACAATTTTATGCATGATGAAAATGAAATCATAATTTACATGTAAAAATGTATGTCACATAATCAAATAGCAATTAAAATCAGTTAATTAATCATTTTTCAAAATTTCTAGATTTGCATGTAGTTGGATTACGTCGTCTTAATTTTGGACCTTACAATTCCTCCCCCCCTTAAATAAAATTTCGTCCTCGAAATTAGAATTTACCGAATGGATCAGGATAGCGACTCTTCAAGTCTCTCTCGGTTTCCCAAGTAGCTTCCTCTTCCGAGTGATTCAGCCACTTGACCTTGACCATTGGAATGACTTTGTTCCGCAATCGTCTTTCTTGCCTTGCTAAGATTTGGACAGGCCTCTTCATATGTCATATTTGGAGTTACTTGAAGAGGCTCATAATTAAGCACATGTGACGGATTCGACATGTACTTCCGCAGCATTGAAATGTGAAACACATTGTGAACTCCTGCAAGCACTGGTTGCAATGCCACTCTATAAGCTAGTGTCCCAATCTTCTCCAAAATCTCAAACGGACCTATAAATCTTGGACTAAGCTTGCCCTTCTTGCCAAAGCGCATAACACCCTTCATGGGTGCTATTTTCACAAATACATGATCGCCCACTGCAAACTCTAAGTCCCTTCGTCTTTTGTCCGCATAACTCTTTTGTCGGCTTTGTGCAGTCTTCATTCTGTCACGAATTTTGACTACAAGCTCAGTTGTCTCTTCAATCACATCTAGACCAATATCTCTTCTTTCCCCAACCTCGTCCCAATGAATAGGATATCTACACTTCCTTCCATAGAGTGCCTCAAAAGGAGCCATCCCAATTGATGATTGATAGCTGTTATTGTAAGTGAAATCCACTAGAGGTAATTTTGGTTCCCAATTGCCTTGGAAATCCACAACACATGCTCGTAGTAGATTTTCCAAAATCTGTATAACTCTTTCTGACTGACCATCGGTTTGAGGATGGAATGATGTACTGAAAAATAATTTGGTCCCCATCGCTGCGTGCAGACTCTTCCAAAAAGAAGATGTGAATCTCGGATCTCTGTCAGAAATAATAGACACTGAAATCCCATGCAGACGAACTATCTCCCGAATATATAAATCTGCATACTGAATCATGGTGAATGTCGTCTTAATAGGTAGAAAATGCGCTGATTTCGTAAGACGATCAACTATCACCCAAATGGCATTTGACCCTTTGACGGTTTTTGGCAATCCCACTACAAAGTCCATAGTTATGTTCTCCCATTTCCACTCGGGAATACGCAGTGGCTTCGATTTTTCCGCTGGTCTATGATGCTCTGCTTTGACTTGCTGACAAGTCAAACACTCGGATACATATCTCAGAACGTCCCTCTTCATGCCTGGCCACCAATATAACAACTACAAATCTCTATACATTTTTGTGCTGCCCGGATGAATGGAATATGGTGTGTCATGGGCTTCCTTCATAATAAGATTTCTCAAGGAATCGTCACTAGGGACCCATAGACGCTCTTGATAACGGACCAAGCCATCCACTACTGAATATAAATTCCGGCCCTTGGCTTCATCTCTAGCTCTCCACTTTTGCAACTGCTCATCAACAGACTGTCCTTTACGAATTCTGTCTCTCAAAGTCGACTGTACTGATAATGTGGCAAGATTAGGGGCTTCGCCCCTAGCATACACTGTAAGCTCAAATCGCTGTATCTCGGACTGCAACGGTCTTTGGAGTGATAAATGAGTGATAACTGCTGCTTTTCTACTCAATGCGTCTGCCACTACATTAGCTTTCCCCGGATGGTAGCAATCATAGTCCTTTACCAATTCAAGCCATCTGCACTGTCTCATATTCAACTCTTTTTGGGTGAAGAATTATTTCAAACTCTTATGATCGGTGAATATCTTGCACTTCTCCCCATAAAGGTAATGTCTCCAAATTTTTAGTGCAAAGACTACTGCTGCAAGCTCAAGATCGTGAGTAGGTAGTTCTTTTCATGAATTTTCAACTGTCTTGACGCATAGGCGATAACTCGGTCGTTTTGCATCAGAACTGCGCCCAAACCAAGTTTAGAAGCGTCCGTATAAAGAACATACTCCCATTGCCCTGATGTCATAGATAACACTGGTGCTGATATCAAGGCTTGCTTCAACTTGTCAAAACTGTCTTGACACTCGGGTCCCCAAACAAATTTTGCATTTTTCTTTGTCAAGGCAGTCAAAGGTACTGCTATAGATGAGAACCCCTGAATAAACTTGCGGTAATAGCCAGCTAGTCCCAAGAAACTGCGAACTCGGTGACACTTTTCGGTACTGGCCACTCTTTCACTGCTTCTACTTTACTCGGATCAACTTCCACGCCATCACTAGAAATGATGTGGCTTAAGAACGCCACTCTATCAAGCCAAAACTCACACTTGCTGAACTTTACATATAGCTTTCTGTCTTGCAATACCTGCAGTGCGATCCTCAAGTGTCGGCTATGCTCCTCGCTGCTCTTGGAATAGATCAATATGTCATCAATGAAGACAATAATAAATTGATTCAGATACGGCTGAAATACCCGATTCATGACATCCATGAAGATCGCTGGCGCAATGGTCAACCCGAATGGCATGACCATAAACTCATAGTTCCCATATCTTGTGCGAAATGTTGTCTTGTGAACATCTGACTCTTTTACTTTCAATTGATGGTATCCAGATCGCAGGTCAATCTTAGAAAATACCGATCCTCCTTGCAACTGATCAAATAAATCTTCAATTCTTGGCAGTGAATACTTATTTTTGACAGTGATCCGATTAAGCTCTCGATAATCGATACAAAGACGCATGCTACAATCTTTCTTTTTCACAAATAATACTGAAGCGCCCCATGGAGAGTAACTAGGGCGAATGAAACCCTTGTGTAGCAATTCTTGAATTTGATATTTCAATTCTTTCATTTCAGCGGGTGCTAGAAGATAAGGTGCTTTAGATATAGGAGCAGTGCCCGGCATAAGATCAATAGAGAATTACACTTCACGATCGGGCGGAATCCCAGAAACGTCGTCGGGAAAAACGCTAGGAAAATCTCTCACAATATCAACATCTTCTAACTTCTGACTGATGGATTCATGTGTAGTAGTGAAAAATGCTAGATATGCTTGGCATCCATGGTTAATAAGCTTCCTCGCACATATACAAGAGATAATGTGCGGCATTTACTTGTTTCTTGCCGCCTCAAAGATAAAAGATATACCACTTGGTGGTCTGACAGATACTGATCGCTGACGAAAATCAATCGCAGCTCCATTTGCTGATAACCAATCCTTCCCAAGTATAATATCAAATTCAGGCATAGGAAGGACAATAAGATCTGCCCAGACAACATCTTTGAATAACCGAAGCTCCAGATTCTTAACAATCTTAGACGTGAGCATCTGATCACCGGAAGGGATAGTAACTTTGAAACCCAAACCGATATCTTAAGGAGTAATTTTCAGTCTTTTTATGAAGGTTTCAAATATTAAAGAGTGTGTAGCTCCTGACTCTAGCAATGCATAGGTAGCTACACCTAGAATGATGATCCTCCCTGCGATGAAAATTGTCTTTTAAATCTTTTAATGTTGAAGCTTAAGGATTTACTATCATTAATTCCCAAGGTTATAAGAGGATTGCGCGTTGAACTTAAACATTCATTGAAAAAATTTCACCTTAGTCCCTCTTTTTTTTGAGATTTGCATTATTGCCCCCAAATTTCGAATTATTGCAATTAAGTCCTTGAATCATATCGAAATTCTGATTTAATCTCTTAGGTTTCGTGAATTGAATTTTCGATTAGGCCCCTTATTTCGAATATTGCATTATGGTCCCTTAAATTCTCGAAATTGTACACTAACCACTCAAAAATTTCGAAATCCTTCTTCAGCCCATAATCATGATTTTCTTTAATTTTGGCCCTAAAACTTTTTATTTGGAATTCTTTCGTCCTTCACATAAAATAAGGCACAAAATTTCAAATCGTTTCCTATGGTTTCTGAAATCATAACCTAAATCCAACTAAGTAGTACATGCAACCTAATTTTCACTTGGCTTCTTGTTGGGTTGATTGTTATTCTGATAGTGCTGCCTCTTGCGCTGAATCTCAAAGTCAATGTCCTTCAAAGACTGCTCAGCCTGATATGCATAAGTAACTGCCATAGCATAATTCTCCGGACGCATCATCATAACTTTATCCCGAATGGTAGTTCGTAGGCCATCCATGAAATGCCTAAGTTTATCTTCCGCGTCCCCGGCAATAAGGGGTACAAAGTGGCAACCCCTATCAAACTTCTTCACAAAATCAGCAACAGGTATGTCTCCTTGACGGAGAATCATAAATTACCTCTTTATCCGACCTCTGACATCAGCAGTAAATTATTTCTCATAGAATTTTGCCTTGAACTGTGCCCAAGTGAGTGTAGCAAGGTCAACATCATGCTCGGCTCCTTCCCACCATAAAGAAGCGTCGTCCTTAAGAAGATAAGTAGTACACCTCACACGGTCGGCGTCTCCCATGTCCAGATAACGAAAATGTACCTCGAGTGAATGGATCCAACTCTCAGCAGCTAATGGATCAGTGGTGCCAGAAAATTCCTTCGGCCCTAGCCTCTAGAACTGCTCATAGATATCCTGTTGTGGCCTAGGTGGCTGTTGTAGCTGCTGCTGCTTCATTTGCTGTAACTGTAGCTATAACTGCTGCTATTGTAATTGTTGCTGCTGTAATTGTTGCTCGAAAAGACGAGCCATACCCTCTAATGCACGAGTAACAGGATCCCTTGGAGCAGGAGGTAGTGGTGGTGGTGCATTTATTTGACTATTCCCTCGACGATTAACATTGTTCTCTTCCTGATTCTCGATAACGGGTGCACGTCTAGGAGGCATGTTATCTGAACGTTTTCCAAATTCTAACGTAACCAACATGCAGTTAAATCTAGGTTCTATAATCATGTGACATGTCCTAATTCATTTTAGCAATTTAAGCATGCTAAGCATAAATACTCAAAAAGCTAATAAACACGTATCATAAGCATAATATTCTTATCGTCATGCAGGTAACAACATATTAAATCACATAAAGCAGGTAAAACTTACAACTTTGAGGCTTGACGACTGATCTTCTCGGCGCTGATGGTGGCACAACCCTTTGCAGGACCTTTGCTCTGATACCAACTGAAACGTCTCGCCCTTGTTATTGCTTTAAAAGTACTAGAATTTTTTTTAAATCCTATAAATTCCGGCTTTCCCTCAAATATTTTTATAAAATATTTTTCCCTTTTTAAAATAAAACATCAACCAACTAACATTTAAAAATCAAGTGAAATAGTCACAAAATAAAATCATCTACTGTTTTACCAAACCCCAAAGAAAGTAATAAGTTGAAAAGAATAGCATATACTAAACCTCTCAAAAATCTCTCAAAAGCATAAATAAATAGTCTTAAAAATCTTTTACTTAAATTAGTAATCATAGAATGTAATGCGGAAAATAGTAGCGCTGGTCCTCGGGTTGTGTGCGCCATCGGTCCAGTCAAATCATCCGTCAAGACCTCCCTCATACCCACATGCATCCATCACACCTAGTGAGTCTAAAGACTCAACACACCATAATCTTGATAACGAATAATACATATAAAATTGAATGCAACAGTGAAAATACTTTTAGGTAAAAATAACATTTCAAGATATGCACAATTAATCCTTAACATTTTTCCTTATCATGACATAAAGAATTTTAACATGATCATAAACTTTTCCTTTTTCCTTTGTTGAATTCAGATCGTTAATTGTGACTTTCCTCAAACCTCAAAATTCGATGGATCCATCTACATGTAACCACAGTACTGGGCGGCGGGGGACACCAGCAACACTCTCACCGGTCAACTGAGCCCTGGTTTATCATGATCGAATAGAAATACAATCGGCGGGGCTCCCTCTGGGGCCTTCTCCCATAAATGGGCTCCCTCTAGGGCCTTCTCCCCTTGCGATATTCCCATTCTTACCTCAAACCTCATATCCTCAAAACCTCGTATTCGCAATAATGGAAACACGATTGTCGGGCTCCCACTGGGACCATCACCCTCACGACATCGCCATCATTAACGAATTAGTCACAATCACTTCACTTCCTTCAACATTTTTCATTCCCATCACTGTAGAAAAATCATGAATAATATTGGCATTTTTAATTTTGAAACCAAGCATGCAACATGTATTTTAAATGTCTTCCCTGAAACATAAAAATCAAATAGACATTTAAAAATGATAATTTAATCACGAACATTTTATAAACAATTAAAAATAATCGTAATATCATAAAACAGCATTTAGGGCATTGTGATGACCTTTACAAATTTTTAGGTGTAAAAAGATCGTTTTACCTCTGGACTCGACATTTTTCGATTTTGACTTTTTTCTTGATTTCTTGACTCTAACATGTCCCAAATAATTATTTAAGCTTACATGAATTTTTCCATAATTTTATTTAGCTTATATATTAGACTTTCTATTTATCTTTAATTAATTGTTTTGACGGTGTTTTAATCCCGAAAAATCCCAAACCTTAATATAAAATTACTAAATTCTAAATTTATTCTTTTTATATTATTTTAGCCGTTATGAACCACGACTCGGCCCCTCGTGAGCCGTTTTACAATTTTTCTTATTTAAAAACCCTAATTGGCACCTAAACTTTGACCCCGAGCCAACTTAAAAACCCTAGTTACCCCCGAACCATGTGGATAGAAAACTTGCCGAACATCCTAAAGTACCCTACTGGACCCTAATTTCACCAAGAAACCCACGCCAACCTCAAAAACGTGAGCCCCCAATCACCCCCTAAGTTGGACGAGAGTTCTCTTGTGCATGGACTCCATGTTTGTGGACTTGTGGACCTAGCCGGTGCTCCATACCCTGAACCACCCTCTTGCACACTTATCTAGGACTCTAAAGCGCCCTCCTACCCCAGCCCCTGAGCCCTGGACCAAGCTCCTACTCCCCTACCAGTAGCACGAAGTCTGCACAGAATTGTGCAACTTCTCAAGTAGGAGTCCTTGCTTGCAAGGACTCCTCCCAGCCTTCTAGACTCGAACCCTTACGTGGTTAGGACCCTTTCCTGGACTCAACCATCCTTTGACCGAGCCCTGGCCCCATGCCGTGGCTCCCCTGCCCTCCCACCAAGGAACCCGATCACCCCAAGCTTTTGACAGCAAAAATCGGCTTCCTTGGTGAGTTGCTTGTCTTGCTTGTTCTTGCTTCGACTTTGGTGTTTATGGAGCGTATGTTAGGGCCTTAATTTATGTATAGACACCACTGGTTCCAACCTCAGTTCATGGCAGCCCCCTTTTTCATAAAACTTTAAGAATTTGCATCATAATATTATGTTTTCACAAGTGCATGCAATAATCCGAGATTTCTAAAAAATAAATCATGTTATTCAGGCATACAATAATTAAAACAATAATATGATATTATGTATGAGAAAAGGAGATGTATGGCGTGCCTTTGAGTTAAATACGCTCGAATATCCGTTGACAACGAAGAACGGGAGACGAATTGGCTTGTTCTTGCTAACTACCTTCAAAAACCCTTCCCAAAATCCTTCAAAGTGATGTGTATGTGTACTGCCGTGTGTGGTGGGGGTTGGGGAGAGTTTTTTTTTCAGATTTAAAAGAGGTGGCCGATTATTTTTGGTGTGGGGTGTAGGGTTTAATACATATTATATACTAATTAGTTGCTAACTAGGCCTTAGGCCTATTAAGCCATTAAATTAGGCCCATTAGTCTAATTAGGACATAAATAAAATATTAACAAAGTTTTTCTTTAATTAAATATGTGAATTTATTAGTCGGGTTGCCAAAAAGCTCGTATTTTAGTTGAAAAACCAACACCGATAAAATTTACGTCCCGACGTATAAATTCACCTCAAAACCCTTTATTTTGAAAATAATAAAAAGCATCAACCATATTTTTAAATAATTAAAAATAATTATCTAATAAAAACATTTTTACATTTTTCAGCTCTCGGTCCCCGTTCCTCGTTCGTCGCTTGAATATTCCTTAAAAATACAATTTTATGCATGATGAAAATGAAATCATAATTTACATGTAAACATGTATGTCACATAATCAAATAGCAATTAAAATCAGTTAATTACTCATTTTCCAAAATTCCTAGATTTGCATGCAGTTGGATTAAGTCGTTTTAATTTTGGACCTTACATAACTAATACTTAAAGATGTAAAAAAATTTGAAGCGAAAAAATTTACCCTAAATCGAGACTAAAATCGTCTAAGAGAGAAATATTTTAAGCGTTGTGAAGTGGTGTGGAGGAAAATGGAATGAAAAAGGGATATTTATAGACACTTTGCGACGGTTTTTAGTTTAATCGACGCGATTAGCGACAGTTAACAAAATACTGTCGCTATTAGCAACGGTTATTATTAAATCGTCGCTAATTGGAAATTTTTTAGCGACGATTTAAATCTAAATTGTCGAAATTTTAAAACCGTCGCCAAATTTCCAAAAAACACTCTTATTAACAACGGTTTTAGAAAACCATTGTCGATTGTCCAAAAAAACACGCTAATATAAAGCGGTTTTATAAACCGTTGTCTTTTACTCTAAAAAAACGCCCAATGACAACGATTTTTAGAAAACCGTTGTCGTTTGCTTTAAAAAACGTTATACGACAACGATTTTCATTAAAACTGTTGTTAAAAAGTAAAAGACAATGGATTTAGTGAAAACCCGTTGTCATATGTGTGTTGTTGAATATCAAATTTCTTGTAGTGAAGTCTGGTTCTAGTTCTTCAAGTTCAGGGAGTTCTGCGAACCGTGGTGGACATCGTTATAGTAAACCTTATTGTGATTACTGTGGGGCAAGCACTTCAGTAATCAGTGTGTTGGACTACCAGGAGTTTATAATATATGTGGTCAATCGAGTCATTTTGCGAGAGTTTGTCCTAGTCAGAATGGGAAATCAGCTCAACCAGCTCGTGGAACTCAAGGAAACAGATTTCTAGCAGTATCTCTGTCTTCCCAATGGTCTAGTCGCCCTTCACATCAGTCCAAAGGATAGAGTGGTCAGCTGAATCAGCCACTTATTTGTGTATTTGCTTTAACTGGGGATGAGGCTCAGACAGCTCCCGGTACTGTCATCATCGGTAATTTCACCTTATGTTGCTTTACTGCATGAGTACTCTTTGACACTGGAGTATCACATTCTTTCGTATCTCATGCATTCGTTGTTTTGCATTATCTTTACAGCACTAGTATGAAGTCCAATCTATCTGTTTATACTCCGTTGGGCAAAATGATTATTATTGATAATGTGGTGTTTAATGTGGTGTTGTATCTGAATCTCACTGTCTTACATATGCATCACTTTGATTGTATTGTTAAGATAGATTTTCTGCCTGCAAATCGTACTGCCATCAAATGTTATCGAGGAATAGTTCGGTTTATGCCTAGCCTTGCTCCTAAGTGGAATTTCTATTGTCGTGGTTCTCAAGAAAAGATTCTTCTATTTTCTTCTATCGAGATGACTCTTTTATTAGATTCTTGTCGCAAAGGTTTTCTTGTTTATGTTGTCGATCTATCACAAGATGAGCTACAGATTTCTAATATTCCTGTCATCCGTTAATTTCCTGATGTGTTTCCGAAAGAGATTCTTGATTTTCCACCACATCGAGAAGTCGAGTTCAGCGTTGAGTTAATTCCCGGAACTGAGCCTATATCTCGAGCACCAAATCGTTTAGCTCTAGTTAAGCTAAAAAACTTAAAGAACAATTGTATGATATGTTGAGTAAAGGTTATATCCGTCCGAGTTCTTCGCCTTGGGTGCTCATGTTCTGTTTGTCTAAAAGAAATATGGTACGGTGTGGATGTGTATTGACTATCGACAATTGAATAAGTCTACTATCAAGAATAAATATCCACTACTCAGCATTGATGACTTATTCGATCAGTTGCAAGGCACTTCAGTGTATTCTAAAATTGATCTTCGTTCTAGGTACCATGAAATGCGAGTTAGGCAAGAAGATATTTCGAAAACAACTTTTCACATGAGATACATACACTTTGAAATTTTTATCATGCCTTTGTTAGAGTAGGTTTCCGTCGAGCCAAGTGTTGGCCGAGTGTTCACAATGAAACTCTATGTATAAGCAATCTTTATTTTAATAATATTTGAAATTATTGTTTTGGCACATCTTTATCTGTATACCCATGCAAGTTGCATATATAAAGCCCTTGAATATACAAATAGTAGAAAGAATATGAGATGCTCATATGATGAGTATCATGAAACTCATATTTGGAATACTGTATATTCTAAACAGTTCCTAGTCGATTCAGCCGCCGTTAAGAAGGATATAGGCCGCTCGAGTTCGAGACTAGTATCTGCGATGTGAGTACCATATTTCATTGGTAGGGGACATTGTGATGTCCGAACATACAGATAGGTGCTCCTGGTAGAGTGCACTGAACAACCCTCTATAAAGGACTTTCCAAGTGGTTCTCACTTATCGAGTGGAAAAGTCCTAGTTTATGGTTGTACACTATTAGTCCTTATGACCCGGGACAACATTGAGACTCTATGTGCTAGAATTACACTTTGACTTGTTTACCGACTCTCATGGGGTCATCAGGTGGCAAGGTTGGGTGTTCTGTCGAAACATATAGGAGTCGATGCATTGTAGTCGGGGATTCACCGCTTACCTTCGGGTATGGATCCCATATGTGTTCTCGTGTGTATGTAGGTTGAAATCTCTGATCAGAGTATGGTGGTAATTATTAAAGGGGTTTCATAGATTACACCATCGATGCAACTACAACATGACACATAGTATCGATTCATTGACAACTCTCGATATACCAATGGTTGTCGAATCGGTCGGGATATATGAGTTGAAGGGACCGTACTGTACGCTAACCATAATTGAATGGTTCTTGCAGGCACTATCATTTGATACCTAGGGAATCATGTAAGCGATGCTGCTAGGCGTTTAACATGATTGGTTGGGTACTATCAGACGACGTTCTTATTATCAAGGAGTTGATAAATAAGAATGGAGCAATTGGGGTATGCTCATATAAGGACATGTTTAGTCCGAATCACATGGAGATGTGAACCCACGGCTAGTTGTATCAGTGAACCATTGAGGGTCACACAAGTACTAGCTTTCTAGATCCCGTTGAGAAGTAAAATAGTTCAATGTGTTGAACGGCTTATAAATGAGTTTATAAGCGTAAAGAAAAATAGAAGTATGACTTCTATTAGAGAAATGTAAATTTTAATTTATGGAAGTGTTTCTAAATTAAAAGTTGGCCAAGTGAATAATGTATTTGAAAATTGTGATTTTCATAAACATTATTATGGACTAAATTAAATTAATTCAAGTGTTGAATTAATTAAACACTAGTGGACCTAGTAGAGTCCAAATAATTAAATTAATTCAAGTGTTGAATTAATTAAATCATATTGAGTCTTGTAGAGCTCAATTTAAATAAATTATTTAACTAGTGGACTTGAGTAAATTCAAGTAATGTTTAATTAATCTAAAAAATGTTTGAGATAATTAAATTAAGTCCATGGGTTTTTAATTTGTTAAAAACCATATAATATATGCATGCATGGGAGGTGAAGGGTTGGAGACTACTTTTTGGGTTATCAAGGCATGGCATGCAAAAAGGTGTTTTTGCTTTTAGCTTTTTGCAAGTCCAAGACAAGTCTCCCTTCCCCCATTCCACAACACCTTGACCGAAATCTTAGGGAGCAATTCTCTAAAAATTTTCTCTCATTGTGTTCTTCAATTGTTGAAGAAAAATACACACTTTTCTTTGTAAAATCTTCTTATTTTTCTAGTGCAAAGTAAGAAGGGTTCTAGCTTGCAAGTGGTGGGCTTGATTTTTGAACAAGGAGTGTTCAAAGGAGGAAGCTTGTAGATTGTCTTGCCTTGAAGAGCTTTGTTATTTGACAACAAAGTTGGAGCCATCATCAACCTCAAGAGGTTGATAGGTAACGATTTTCTCAACACCCTATGTATGATATTTGGTGTTTGTTGTATTTGCTACACAAAATGAGGTGGCCGAAATTTCTTGATGAAAAATCAAAAATTTTAACTTCCGTTGCGCTTCCGGTCACCTTAACCGATCCCATTTCAGCCTTTTGGTTTGACCAATGCTCCTGCAGTATTCATGGACTTCATGAACATAACCAAAAATTATGTTCATTAATTTACAAATTAATAATTATTCTAATTATGTCATATTATCGGATAATATAAAATCTAAGTCTTCACATAAACGATACGGTGCTCGAGATAAGGGTTCAATTCCTGGCATTAACTCAATACTAAACTCAACATCTCGCTCTGGTGGAAAACCAGTAATTTATTCTGGAAACACATCAGAAAATTCATGAACAATAGGAATATCAGATATTTGTCGTTCAGCTCGCGATAGATCAATAACATAGAAAAGAAAGCCTTCGTGACCAGAATCTAACAATCTAGTAATTTCTATAGAACAAACTAGATGAATTTTAGCTTAAGAACCATGCCCATAAAAATTACATTAGGAGCAAATTTAGGCCTGAAACAAACTATTCCTCGATAACAGTTAACAGTGGCTCGATTTGAAGTCAAAACATCCATACCAACTATAAAACAAAGTCATGCGTAGTTAGGACTATGAGATTCAGATCCAATTAATTTTTATCGTGAAACAACTCCGCATTTAACACCACATTATCAGTGATAATCATTTTTCCCAACGGAGTTGCAACATATAGATTGGAATTCAGACTACTAGTGCGAAGATCGTGCGAAACAACGAATGCATAAGAAACGAACGAATGAGATGCTCTAGTATCAAATAACACACGTGCTGTAAAACCACATAAAGTACAGTTCTCGGTACTGACAGTACCTAGAGCTGCCTGAGCCTCATCCTCAGTCAAGCCAAATACACGAACAAGTATCTGATTCTGCTGACCACCCTGCCCACTGGAATGATGTTAAGGGCGACTAGGCTGGCGGGAAGACTGAGATGTTGTTGAGAATCTATTACCTTGATCTTCACTACCTGCCTGGGCTGACTTCCCAGTTTGATTAGGATAGACTCTGGTAAAATGACCCGTGCGACCACAAATATTGCAAGCCCCATGAACTCCCACATACTGTTTATTGAAAGCTTGCCTTCACAGAGATCACAATAAGGTCCACTATAACGATGTCCTCCACAATTTCCGGAACTCCTAGAACTCGAAGTACTAGAAACAGATTTCTTGAATTGTTTACCATGAGGGCGAAGAGATGTAGAACCAGATTGACTGGACTGTTGCCTCCTAGAGTGATGGTATTGGGTAGGAACTCGGTTACTACTCCTCTTTAAACTAGCCTCAACCCTTTTTTCTATCTCCAATTATTCAAGATAATTCAATGGCTTACCTATAGAAACAAAATGGTGCAAACTGTCGTTCAAACCATCAATGAAATTTTCAACCATAGCTAGCTGACTTGCAACAATATGAGGAGCATATCTCAGCATAGCGTAGAACTTATCAGCATACTCCTCAACCGACATATCACCATGTTTCAAGTTTTGAATCTCCGAAGCTTCAGAGCAGTAAAACGGTGGCGGACAGTAATTCTCCATAAATTTCAGTTTGAAAATATCCCACGATGGAACAATCCTCAGAGAATTAAGAGTCATAAAATTAGCTGACCATCACATCTTAGCACGGTCTCCTAACTGATGTGGTGCTAATTTCAAACCATGCTCGGGTAGGTACTAAATCAACTCAAACCATTCCGCAATCTCCGAAATCCATAGTTAAGCTTTTTTAGCTCTTTCTGGACCACTGAATCGAGGTTGATGCATAAAGTGAAAGCGGGTAACTAACTCATCCATCCTAAGCTGCTCTAACTGATCATCGGCTTGCTCAACATTAGTACCACGACCACGACCTCTAACAACAAGAATCTCACCAACAGGAATCTCACCATCTCCTTCCATTCTATACAATATAACATTTATAAAAATTATAAGCACACTGTCCAGTAACAAACACAGGCGCAACAACCATTTTAATGGCAAGACTCAAATGTCCTAGAATCTAGTTCGAGCGTATCCAAGTTTACGCTCTGATACCAAGATGTGAGGCTCATTTGTTCTAATGACAATTAATGATCAAACAATAATGATTTGATTTAATTTTGCAGCGGAAAATGGTTTATAATAGTTTAAAACTGACATAAGGGCATAGAAAAATTTCGACATTACCTCGTCGTAAGTAGGACATCCCGAAAAACTCAATCATCAAAAAATAGTAAAACGACTCAATATTGAGGTTGTGATAGTCATAAACAATCACATGCAAGTGCCGATACACACACATCAACAATTCTGAAGCATCAGTTCAACTAAGCCGGTGAGGCTTTAAAACATACTAAATTGATCCAAACTAAATAATAAGTCAAACACCCATACAGATACTAGGGACATCTCTCCGGCAAATAAAATATGATATAGAACTGACACAAACTCCAAGACATCCATAAAGACTAACTAGGAGACTCCAAGACAAATGAGGTTAGAAATCTGGTATGAAATAGTTCAAAAAACATAACAATAACATAATCATGCATTGATATATATGCAGATGAAATGTTAAATGCATGAACAGGGCTCAATATCAACATGGTAAACGGAGCCAAACTAATGATACGATAAACAAGAATAATGTTCAAGCAACACACAGGGGAACTACATCGTCATGCAGCTAAACCGCCCTGCCAAGTATGAGAGGTATGCTAAGCTATGCTAATCAACACCCCCAACTCGGCCTCCATATAGCTATAACGATATATAACAGGAATGATACAAACAACTAGAACTGGATATCACAATCTCAGCGCTCATCCTGAGGGCTACTGTAGTATCCCGATTCCTAATTTGAGTTAATTATTAGATTAATTATTTTCGGTGGGATCGGAAGGACCGAACCGGGTTCGGATCGTCCGATCATGGTTCGGATCGTCCGAGCCAGATGTCGGATCGTCCGAGCCAGGTGGCTGGACCCGTGGCAGACATGCAGAATTCGGATCGTCCGAGCAAGGGTTCGGATCGTCCGAGACAGGTGGCTGGACACGTAGAACGCATGCAAGGTTCGGATCGTCCGAAGTGGGTTCGGATCGTCCGAAGTGTACCGGATCGGAGCTTCCGAAGTGGATCGGATCGTCCGAACATTGGCTATAAATAGAGGCGCGAGGCTTCATTTCTTACTCGCCATTTCAGAGCGTTCCAGAGCGTTTTAGTCGTTTCTGAGAGGTTTCTAGTCTTTCCCGAGGTTCAGGCACTAGCAGGGAGCTACTGGCTTTGTAGCGGAGCTGTGCTCTAGTTGGGAGCTAGCGGCATCAGCGGGCTAGCGACGGACGAAGGTTTGGAATTGTATCATTATTATTTCAGGATTATCTAGTTAAGTCTGGTAGATAAGTTTTAGTGATGGTTTTCACTTGATGAATAGGCTTGGAATAGACCTGTTTGTCTGGTTTTCCAGTGGATTAGGATTGCAGTGATAGAGGTACGAAAGTACTATCCGAGATATCCTGGTCGAGTATACATTCTTATATGTGTTGCATGATTATGTGGTGCATTGATATATGTCATATGATGCATGCTATTATGTCACGCTGTATGATGCATGTTGCATTTCATGTTGAGCCGTATCTCCTTCGAGATAGCCTTTACTGTTGAGCTGTATCTCTTTCGAGATAAGCTATATCTTGTGGGGCCGCTCAGCCCTGTCTTGTGTTGTGGACGCATGGACACCGAGAGTACACAGTGGCCGACGGGTCCGGAGGGCTTCGGTGATCCGGGACATTTTAGGTCCACGTATGTTCTTGTAGTGGATGCAGTGACCCAGAGGAGTACCGCGCGGCACTATCCACTTGGCGCCTCTAGACTGAGCATATTGAGATCCTTTGTTACTCCTGTTTCTTGACTACCCTGGTATCATATCATAGCATGTGCATTTCATATAGGTTTGTATACTCATGCTTTTGTACTGGGCGTTCTTATCGCTCATGTCCTCGGTTTTGTTTATCTTGGACACCCCATTCCCACGGGGCAGGCCTCAGGTTGGACAGCTCAGGAGGAGGAGGAGGAGGACGTTGAGTAGCTGGTTGGTTTAGTTCTTCGGTATCTTTTTGATTCGATATGGTTGTACCGTATATTTCATTTTAGTTGAGTTGTCCTGGATTTTCGATTGGGTTGTATAACTATCTTTTGGTGACAGTTTTCCGCCTTTATTTCTGATTGTTTTTAATTAAGTTAATCGCATGCTTAGTTCTTGATTAGTAGGTGATTCTGGAACGGGTCACTACATTTATGGTATCAGAGCATGCTTACGATTTTGGGATATAGATTTCTGTTTTGGGATTTTCGTTGACCATTTTACCATTTTCCCCATTCTATCTTGTAGCGATGGCTGACCACTTTGGTGATGAGAGTAGTCAGGGAAGTGTAGGTCGTTGGGGTGACCAGGACGATCGTAGGCGTCATCGTGAACATCGTCATCGTCGGGATGGTCCTAGGCGTTTTGATTTGCACCGTTTCATTCAGATGGGGCCTAAGCCTTTAGTCGGCGGTGAGACTCCCGATGATGCTGAGGATTGGTTAGAGCGCATGGAGAGCTGTTTCCGTGCATTCCAGTGCACCGAGGAGCAGAAGATAGAGACCCTTAGTTTTCTTCTCGAGGGCCGTGCACGTAAGTGGTGGCGATCGACTTCTGCGCCGATAGTTCAGTCCCAGGGTAGGGTGACTTGGGCCGATTTCCGTGCGGCTTTCATGCAGCTATACTTTCCTCCAGCCCTTCGCCAAGCAAAGACGATTGAGCTCCTGAACCTTAAGCAGGGTAGTATGTCTGTTGATGAATATCAGCAGAAGTTCTTCGAGTTGTTACCCTTTGCTCCTCATATCAGTGGCAGTTCTGAGGCCAAGTATGACCATTTCCTTCAGGGTCTTAACCAGGAGATTTTTGATCGAGTCACTGTCTGTGATAATCCTACTTCTTATGATGGGTTAGTGAACCGGTGTCGCCAGGCAGAGATCAGTCTCCAGCGTGGTAGGGCTATTCTTTCTTCTAGACCTCCGAGTACTTTGAGCCCTCGATCTCAGTCTTTCAAGAAGTCAGGTTCTTCTTCTTCTGGATCTGGATCACGGTCTAGCGGTGTTTTTCGCTTTGGTAAGAAGAAGGTTTCTTGTATGCATTGTGGGAAGAACCATCCATCGGAGCAATGCCGATCAGCCGCGGGAGCTTGTTTTCAGTGCGGAGAGATGGGTCATATCAAGAAGAATTGTCCTCAGTTGCGAGGTGGAGCAGGATCTGGTTCCGGATCTCAGACGACTGTTCAGCAGAGGAGGCAGGGTCAGGCAGTGGGTAGTTCAAATCTTCGACCTCGTGCCCAAGGTCAGGTTTTTGCGCTGAACCAGGATCAGGCTGCAGATGAGACAGAGAGAGTCATAGCAGGTACTTTTCGTTTATGCGGTATTCCTGCTTTTGTTCTTATTGATACCGGAACATCACATTCATTCATCTCTGCACGATTTGTTAAGCGTCATAAGTTACCGTATGTTTCTATAGACGTCATTCTTTCCGTTTCTATCCCGATGGGTCATTCAGTGTTAGCTAAGCGTCTAGTGATGGGTTGTTCCTTAGATTTTGAGGGTAACGAATTGATTTCGAATCTTATGATCCTAGAGATGGAAGATTTTGATTGTATTGTGGGTATAGACCTATTGACTACCTACCGAGCTACCGTGGATTGTTACCAGAAGCTTGTTCAGTTTCGTACGACTGAGAGCTCTAGTTGGTTTTTCTATGGTGAGGGAGCGCGACCTCCGATGCCAGTGGTATCTGCTCTGAAAGCCTGTCGTGCTTTAGAGGCAGGCGGGGAAGGCTACCTCATCTATGCGATTGATTCCTCCACAGGTAGTGTTGGTATAGATAATATTCCAGTGGTTTGTGAATTTCCTGATGTTTTTCCAGATGAGATTCCTGGTTTTCCTCCGGTTAGAGAGGTGGAATTTGGAATTGAGTTAATGCCAGGGACTGCACCGATTTCTCGTGCCCCCTATAGTCTTGCTCCGTCAGAGATGAGAGAATTGAAGCAGCAATTGCAGGATCTTCTTGATAAAGGTTATATTCGCCCGAGTGTTTCACCTTGGGGAGCTCCAGTCTTGTTTGTCAAGAAAAAGGATGGATCGATGCGATTGTGTATTGATTATCGCCAGCTGAATCGTGTGACGATCAAAAACAAGTATCCATTACCTCGTATTGATGACTTGTTCGATCAGCTTCAGGGTACCTCTGTTTACTCCAAGATTGACTTGCGATCGGGTTATCATCAGATGAGAGTCAGAGATGATGATATTTCCAAGACTGCATGTAGTGACCCGTTCCAGAATCACCTACTAATCAAGAACTAAGCATGCAACTTAACTTAATTAATAACAATCAGAGATAATAGCGGAAAAGGTCAACAAATGATAGTTATACAACCCCATCGAAAATCCATAACAACTCAGAATGAAAAGAAAGTATACGGTACAACCATATCGAATCAAAGAGTACTGAATAAATAACTCCACCGGCTACTCAACGTCCTCCTCCTCCTCCTGAGCCATCCAACCTGAGGCCTGCCCCGTGGAAATGGGGTGTCCAAGATAAACAAAACCGAGGACGTGAGCGATAAGAACGCCCAGTACAAAAGCATGAGTATACAAACCTATATGAAATGCACATGCTATGATATGATACCAGGGTAGTCAAGAAACAGGAATCACAAAAGATCTCAAAATGCTCAGTCTAGAGGCGCCAAGTGGATAGTGCCGCGCGGTCCTACCTCTGGGTCACTGCATCCACTGCAAGAACAGACGTGGACCTAAAATGTCCCGGATCACCGAAGCCCTCCCGACCCGTCGGCCACTGTGTACTCTCGGTGTCCATGCGTCCACAAGACAAGACAGGGCTGAGCGGCCCCACAAGATATATAGCTTATCTCGAAAGAGATACAGCTCAACAGTAAAGGCTATCTCGAAGGAGATACGGCTCAACATGAAATGCAACATGCAGTAATAAACGTGACATAATAGCATGCATCATATGACATATATCAATGCACCACATAATCATGCAACACATATAAGAATGTATACTCGACCAGGATATCTCGGATAGTACTTTCGTACCTCTATCACAGCAATCCTAATCCACTGGAATAACCAGACAACAGGTCTAGTCCAAGCCTATGCATCAAGTGAAAACCATCACTAAAACTTATCTACCAGACTTAACTAGATAATCCTGAGATAATACTGATACAATTCCAAACCTTCGTCCGTCGCTAGCCCACTGATGCCGCTAGCTCCCAACTAGAGCACAGCTCCGCTACAAGACCAGCAGCTCCCCGCTAGTGCCCGAACCTCGGAAAAAGACTAGAATCTCACAGAAACGACTGAAATGCTATGGAACTCTCTGAATTGGCGAGTCACAAATGAAGCCTCGCGCCTCTATTTATAGCCAATGTTCGGACGATCCGAACCATTTCGGAAGCTCCGATCCGGCACACTTCGGACGGTCCGAACTCTGATCGGACGATCCGATCCTTGCATGACTTCCACGAGTACAGCCACCTGTCTCGGACGATCCGAACCCCAATCGGATGATCAGAACCTTACCACGTGTCCAGAACCCTTCCACGTGTCCAGCCACCTGTCTCGGACGGTCCGACACTGGCTCGGACGATCCGAACTCATCGGACGATCCGAACTCATCGGACGATCCGAACTTGTCCGGTCCTTCCGATCCCACCGAAAATATAATTAATCCGATAATTAACTCAAATTAGGAATCGGGTTACTACACTGCATTTCGTACTCGATATGGGCATTACGAGTTTCTAGTTATGCCATTCGGATTGACGAATGCGCCAGCGGTGTTCATGGATCTAATGAACCGAGTCTTTCGTGATTTTCTGGATCAGTTTGTTGTGGTTTTCATCGATGATATCTTTATTTATTCTCACAGTGTGGAAGAGCATATCCAGCACTTGAGGATTGTGTTGCAGATTCTTCGCGAGAAGCAATTGTATGCTAAGCTGAGTAAGTGCGAGTTCTGGATTGATCGTGTAGTATTCCTTGGTCATGTGATTTCCAAGGAAGGAATTTCTGTGGATCCCAGCAAGATTGAGGCAGTGCTGAATTGGTCACGTCCTACGACGGTGGCTGAGATCCGTAGTTTCCTAGGTCTGGCAGGGTATTATCGTCGCTTCATTGTGAATTTCTCTCAGGTAGCTAGACCATTGACGCAACTTACTCGGAAGGATGTTCCATTTGAGTGGTCATCTGAGTGCGAAGATAGTTTCAGAGAGCTTCGTCGACTTCTGACTTCGGCACCTGTTTTGGCGTTACCATCAGGATCTGATGGTTTCAGTGTTTACACCGATGCCTCTTTTCAAGGCTTAGGGTGTGTGTTGACGCAGAATGATCATGTGATCGCTTACGCATCCAGGCAGTTAAAACCTCACGAGGAGAAGTACCCTATTCATGATCTAGAATTAGCTGCTATTGTGTTTGCGCTAAAAATCTGGCGTCATTATTTGTACGGGGTTAAGTTTGAAATTTTTACTGATCATAAGAGTCTGAAGTATCTGTTCACTCAGGCTGAGTTGAACATGAGACAACGTCGTTGGATGGATCTACTTAAAGATTATGACTGCGAGATCAAGTACCATCCAGGTTCTGCGAATCTCACAGCCGATGCTCTTAGTCGCAAGGTGAGAGCCTCTGCACTTCAGACCAGTGCTATGATTAGTACTATCCAGGATTGTTGTTCGTTGGGATTTAATTTCAAACATCGGAAAGGTATGGAGAGCATTCGTGTTGCTACCATTTTATCTGAGCCAATTTTGTTCGCTCGGATTCGAAATGCTCAGATGTCTGATCTCAAGACTCAGAGATTAGCTCGGTTGGCTGGTGGAGATAGTAATTTCCATTATCAGTCTAATGGTCTTCTGTGTTTGTCTAATCGGGTTGTAGTACCAGAGGATGATACTTTGAGGGAAGAGATCTTATCTCAGGCCCATCGAAGCAAGTTGAGTGTTCATCCGGGAAGCAATAAGATGTATAAAGATTTGAGGACACGATTTTGGTGGAAAGGGATGAAGCGCAGCGTTTATCAGTTTGTTTCCAAGTGTCTTGTTTGTCAGCAGGTTAAGGCAGAGCACCGTCGACCGGGAGGATTATTGCTGAACTTACCTATTCCTGAATGGAAGTGGGAGCATATCGCGATGGACTTCATTACTCACTTACCATTGTCTTCGAGGAATAGTGATGCTATTTGGGTAGTGGTGAATCGACTCACCAAGTCTGCTCATTTTCTGCCATATAACCGTGATTTCACTTTCGATCGTATGGCTCGCTTGTATATTCAAGAGATTTTACGTCTGCATGGAGTGCCAGTCAGTATTGTTAGTGACAGAGATCCTCGTTTTACCTCACGATTTTGGGGTAGTTTCCAGTCAGCATTGGGCACTTCACTAAGTTTGAGTACGGCTTATCATCCAGAGACCGACGGTCAGACAGAGAGGACTATCCGTACACTTGAGGATATGATGCGAGCTTGTGTTATGGATTTCGGACCCGCTTGGCAGGATCATTTGCCTTTGATTGAGTTCGCGTACAACAACAGCTATCATCGTAGTATTGGTATGGCACCATTTGAGGCGTTGTATGGGCGACGTTGTCGTACTCCATTATTCTGGGACGAAGTTGGGGAACGACATGTTGAGGGACCGGAGTTAGTCCAGCAGGCTATT
The DNA here is from genome assembly GCF_022965805.1 of Primulina eburnea. Taxonomy (NCBI): domain Eukaryota; kingdom Viridiplantae; phylum Streptophyta; class Magnoliopsida; order Lamiales; family Gesneriaceae; genus Primulina; species Primulina eburnea. The sequence continues at coordinate 18,164,230 of NC_133117.1, forward strand.
GATAAGGTTGCAGTAATCAAGAAACGGATTAAGATCGCTCAGGATCGACAGGCTAGTTATGCGAACACCAAGCGGCGACCTCTTTATTTTCAGCCAGGTGAGAAAGTGTTTCTCCGAGTTTCGCCTTTTCGCAGGATTTTGAGATTTGGTCTCAAGGGTAAGCTGTCTCCGAGATTTATTGGTCCATTTGAAATATTGGAAAGCGTGGGAGATTTGGCTTTCAGACTTGCATTCCCGCCATACCTATCAAGTATTCATGATGTATTCCATGTATCTTTGTTGAGACGATACGTAGAAGATGAGTCTCACATCTTGCATCCCTCTGAAGTTCAACTAAATTCGGATTTGTCTTACGTGGAACGACCAGTGCGGATTCTCGATCGCAAAGACAAGGTATTGCGGAATAAGATCATTCCTCTTGTCTTAGTTCAGTGGCAGCGCAGAGGCACTGAAGAAGCCACTTGGGAGCTAGAGAGTCGTATGCGTTCGGAGCATCCAGAGCTCTTTTGAGTTGTACTGTAGTTGTACTATGGATGTGTGTGTGTGTTTTCCGTTGTAATCCAAAGATCAGTTGTGTTCAACAACAATTGAGATATAATAACAATGTTGTTACTCCTTTTTGTTCATCCTATAAACTTGATTTCGAGGACGAAATCTTTTTAAGGGGGGGAGAATGTAGTATCCCGATTCCTAATTTGAGTTAATTATTGGATTAATTATTTTCGGTGGGATCGGAAGGACCGAACCGGGTTCGGATCGTCCGATCATGGTTCGGATCGTCCGAGCCAGATGTCGGATCGTCCGAGCCAGGTGGCTGGACCCGTGGCAGACATGCAGAATTCGGATCGTCCGAGCAAAGGTTCGGATCGTCCGAGACAGGTGGCTGGACACGTAGAACGCATGCAAGGTTCGGATCGTCCGAAGTGGGTTCGGATCGTCCGAAGTGTACCGGATCGGAGCTTCCGAAGTGGATCGGATCGTCCGAACATTGGCTATAAATAGAGGCGCGAGGCTTCATTTCTTACTCGCCATTTCAGAGCGTTCCAAAGCGTTTTAGTCGTTTCTGAGAGGTTTCTAGTCTTTCCCGAGGTTCAGGCACTAGCAGGGAGCTACTGGCTTTGTAGCGGAGCTGTGCTCTAGTTGGGAGCTAGCGGCATCAGCGGGCTAGCGACGGACGAAGGTTTGGAATTGTATCATTATTATTTCAGGATTATCTAGTTAAGTCTGGTAGATAAGTTTTAGTGATGGTTTTCACTTGATGAATAGGCTTGGAATAGACCTGTTTGTCTGGTTTTCCAGTGGATTAGGATTGCAGTGATAGAGGTACGAAAGTACTATCCGAGATATCCTGGTCGAGTATACATTCTTATATGTGTTGCATGATTATGTGGTGCATTGATATATGTCATATGATGCATGCTATTATGTCACGCTGTATGATGCATGTTGCATTTCATGTTGAGCCGTATCTCCTTCGAGATAGCCTTTACTGTTGAGCTGTATCTCTTTCGAGATAAGCTATATCTTGTGGGGCCGCTCAGCCCTGTCTTGTGTTGTGGACGCATGGACACCGAGAGTACACAGTGGCCGACGGGTCCGGAGGGCTTCGGTGATCCGGGACATTTTAGGTCCACGTCTGTTCTTGTAGTGGATGCAGTGACCCAGAGGAGTACCGCGCGGCACTATCCACTTGGCGCCTCTAGACTGAGCATATTGAGATCCTTTGTTACTCCTGTTTCTTGACTACCCTGGTATCATATCATAGCATGTGCATTTCATATAGGTTTGTATACTCATGCTTTTGTACTGGGCGTTCTTATCGCTCATGTCCTCGGTTTTGTTTATCTTGGACACCCCATTCCCACGGGGCAGGCCTCAGGTTGGACAGCTCAGGAGGAGGAGGAGGAGGACGTTGAGTAGCTGGTTGGTTTAGTTCTTCGGTATCTTTTTGATTCGATATGGTTGTACCGTATATTTCATTTTAGTTGAGTTGTCCTGGATTTTCGATTGGGTTGTATAACTATCTTTTGGTGACAGTTTTCCGCCTTTATTTCTGATTGTTTTTAATTAAGTTAATCGCATGCTTAGTTCTTGATTAGTAGGTGATTCTGGAACGGGTCACTACAGCTACACTAACAATGGGATTGATCAATCTTAACTACTGTTTCAGGTGTATCAATATAGACCTATCAGCCACACCCTGATCGCGAGTTATAAAAAAATGCAAGATAAAAACGAATATCGACAACGAGCTAACAAGAACGACATGGCTCAACATGAAGGTCATATATCATTACCAATACTAAATGCCATAGAATATGCCACATAATAATCATATAAAACAGAGAGGCATTTAGCAAGACACATAACCAATATAAGCACATAAACAACAATAACAACACGTATTTATGTTGAAAACTTAATTTATGTGTTACCGTTGTATGTTATTGAACTGCAACATACCTATACAAACTTGAAAATTCAAATTATCAATTTTAATTCAAGATCCTCGGCCTAAAACACATAACAATAAGGAAAATAATACCCAATTTTCACTGTAAGAAATCAGTAAGAATTCATTCATCTCGACATGACTAAATGTCAAAAAACAAAAACCATGAAACTATTTTCTGTTATAGTTCTAGATTCGGCACTACATAACATAAAATTCATATCTCCCTCAATAACGACTCAAATCAATATCCGCCAATTGGATTTAAAATACAACTCAAATATCTAAGTTTGTATAGAAGAAACCATTTTGGTAATCTCGGTAGATTAATCCCAGAATTATTAAAAACACACTTCTACTCACAAAATCGTGGACATAATCTCGCATAATGATCAGTTTCCGAAAAACATGCAAAACTTTCTCAATTCTAACTGAAATTTAACGATTCAAGTTTCATTTCAAAAACAACACATACATCTACAACTTTTATTTTAACCACAATTCCAGAATCAGACTGCACGAAGGTCATACTACTGAATTACAGTAGTCATTCTACACAGCTCCAACACAGAGTTCGATTGTGACAAAGTTTTGTAGAAAAATCATATCAAATCTGTTTGTAATTGGCATTCAATTTTTACAGCGACTATAGAAAGATAAAAAAATAGATCTAAAATTTCTATTTGAACCACAAGTCGAGATTCTTAATGCAAAATACACAAACTCAAAAATAAGAAGCAAAAGCTGTAAACTAAAAACAAAACCCGATAAGAATTCCATGAACAAAAATTGAAACCCTAGGCTTAGAGATTACCTTCAAAAGCTTCCTATGAACTGAATTAAAGCTAGAAACGATCTCTACAATCTCTAAGGAACCAAGAACTCGCTCAAAACAGCTCGGAAAGAAGCTGAAAAACGAGCTGGTTTTTCTTCGATTCAACGCAGGAAAAAGGCGAAATGGCTTGAGCTGTTGGATGCTGGATCGAGGCAATGTTTTACGATGTCTAGGCAGCGCTATTTTAATTAAAATAACTCAATAATTATTCTAAATGCCAAAAATACTGGGTAATATATTCTAGGGCCTTAAAAATGATCATCTGGGCTTTTTATATTTGAGAGAAATAGGAGAGTTAGTGATAAAATGGCAGACAATCTCCTTTTTGTTCTGTCCGAGTGTTTTGCGAAGAGTGTGTGTTTGTTTAATGTATACACTACTATTTTATAATAACAAGAAATCCAAATTTAATATCAATAATTTTTTAAAACATTTAAGATTAATATTTATGAACAACAAAAATGAATGTGCCAAGGTTAAATATTTTGCTTTATAAATTAGTTAGCATGATTACATATTGAATAAAGTAAAAAAAAATTAAAAATATTACTTTAAATTGACTAATATATATCAAAATTTTAGATGGTTATAGAACTTATTATCCAAAAAATATTATTAAAAAAATTTCAAAACATTATAATTATGTTATGTATAATATTTTTTAAAAAATGATAATACATAAAATAATAATATAATTATTACTTGTGGTAATAATATAAAATGATAATATTATATAATTATTATTTTTATCGATATAAATCTGCAAATGAAATTTGCCCATTTAAAGTATTTTTCAACATCAAATTTTTTCTCCACCATTGCATGTAATGATTTGTTGTAGTTCTTGTCAACATCATGGTACTCCAATAGAAAGTCGAGGTTTCTAGCGTGAGATAATCGACGGCGGTTCTGCCATATCTCATCTTCATATGTATTTTTTTTATGAGCCGCGGAAAGGTAGGGAATGCATATAAATCCCATATCATGTCAAAGGAGCACTTGAGATTTGCCATGATCATCTGGGCCTTCTTTTATTGAGAGAAATAGGAGAGTTGGTGAGAAAAATGGCATTCATTCTCCTTGTTGTTCTGTCCGAGTGTTTTGGGAAGAGTGTGTGTTTGTTTAATGTATACCGTACTATTTTATTATAATAATAATAAATCCGAATTTAATATCAACACTTTTTTTATTACATTTAAGATCAATATTTGTGAACGGAAAAAATGCAAAATTTTTTTATCGATAAATTAGTTAGCATGATTTGATGTTGAATAAAGTAAAAATAAAAAATATTACTGTATGTTGACTAATATATATCAAAATTTTATATGGTTATCAAACTTATTAACCAAAAACTATTGCCAAAAAACAAAATTTCCAAAACATTATAATTTTTTTATGTATAATATTTTTTAAAAAATTAATGATACATAAAATCATAATACAATTATTACTTGTGGTGATAACATATAAATATGATATATTATATAATTATCACTTTTTCATCGATATAAATCTGAAAAAAAAAAATTGAACCATTTAAAGTCTTTTTCATTATCTAATTCATTCTCCACCATTGCAAGTAATGATTTGTTGTACTACTCGTCTGTATCATTGTTCTCCAACAGAAATTCAAGGTTTCCAGCGATAGACAAACGACGACGGTTCTGCCATATCTCATCTTCATAAAGATTTTTTCATGATAAGTTGTGGGTAGATTGGGACTGCGTATAGGGCCCAAATCCTGTCAAATGAGCACTTGAGATTTTCCATGACCATCTAGGCCTTGTTTACTTTGAGAGAAGTAGGAGAGTTGCTAAGAAAAATGGCAGACATTCTTCCTTTTGTTCGGGCCGAGTGTTTTGCGAAGAGTGTGTGTTTGTTTTATGGATACACCTGTGGGGACCCGGACGCTAATCAATACTAAATCGTTATCAGGATCAATTTACTAATCAAGTAATTAGGGTCATAAATTTTTTTCTTTTTAATGCGGAATGTAGTGAAATCAAACTAATATACAAATCAATATAAAATAAAGTACAAGTCCTGTACTGTCTACAAATCAGTAAAAAACTAAGGTTCAACATCTAATTATCAAGTGCCAAAACCCTATACACATCAAAGTCCGAAGTCTCCACTCTATCACGATCTCTCCTCATCTCCTGGACCCTGATCTTGTCCCACCTGTTGTCATGTACACATACAAACAAGACAACAGCCGGATAATTTCGGTGAGAATATAATCCCAGTATAAATCAACGAAACATGCAATCATATGATAAACATAAAAGCATGGATAGATAACAGCAATATATATCAAAAGCTGAAACATAATCAATATCAAACTGTCGACAACGCTCGTGACTCCACGACTCAGACTAGACTCAATCCTAGTCCAGGGATCCCGGTTTCCAGATGTGGTATTCCTATATCGACCAACAGTAATAGAAAAGACTCCAGTTCTATCCACGTCGATATAACCAAACATCCAGTGTCCTGACCTAACCGTCATGGACTGTGGTCCTATCACCAATACACCATCTTGTGACATCATGCAATGTGCCTGTGGCTATCCCGCCACTATCAGGTACTTCTGTCATAAGATTACTCGTCTAATGCATGTTCATATAACTCCATAGAACAGCAATAAAATGAAATCATTAATCACAATAATAAAACATAATAATAAGTATGTGATTTAGGGAAACTCAAGTACATCCTACTTGAGTCGATGTCCCAATACCACATTGAATTATACCTTTCGTTTGCAGTTTCGGTCTGGAATCCAAACTCTGTCAATCCCTCAATCTGGCAATGGCAATATCAATGATATCATATCAATATACCGTTCAAATCGATACACAATCTGATCAATAATTCAAAATCAACGGTATAATCGCACAATCCCGATATCCCGGTCAGTACAACCTTACCAGATAATAATTCCTTCAACTAATAATCCATACTGATACCCAGGGATGAACCCATCAAGATCCGGCCAAACTCTCGGCCCATCTCTAAGGACCACAGGTGAATGGCCCATGACAAGCTCAGGTATTCTCCTATAAATACCAGGTTTGAGTGTTAATTCATTCATTCAATATATTGTTTTCAGCAGCGCCCTTAGCTGCTCCCCCCATATATCCTCAGTCTCTGACTTGAGCGTCGGAGGGGCTACGCCAGGACACCCTCCTGGCCCCCTCCTAACGATCTTATTTATGTGATTTCAGGCTCAGGGTAATTTTAAAACCTGCGTCTGGACTAGTGACACTTGCTGGAATCGGATCCTGAATTTCCCGTGAGTATCACTTGGCGCCGTCTGTGGGAAGTCTTTGAGTTGAGACGTAGAGATGGTAGGGAAGAGAGGGAGTAGAAGAGCTACCTCAGCATCATCGTGTCCTCAGAGAGGACCCGAACAGTCTCATGCTGAGGCGAGGCAGGAACAACCCCATCAGGAGGTGAGAACAGAACAGCCTCGTCAAGACAACAGGGTCGAGCAACCCCGTCCTAATGAAAATGTGGGGAACTTGACCCTGGAACAGTTGGGCCACTTTATCACTCGGACAGTGGATGAGGCTATGAAGAGGAACCAAGAATCTATGTTTGCTGAAGAACAGGCCACTCGCCAAGAGCAAGAGGAGAATGTTGAAGTCCACCAGAGCAGGGTTGAAGAGACGCATCCCCTCCAAAGTGGGGAGATTAGTGAGATGGGGGAGATGTGGAAGGAGATACGGAGGTTGAGGGAGCAAGTAGGGAGCAGGGCGCCGGCCCCCAAGAAAGGAAGTCCTTTTTCGCTTGCCATTCTGGAAGAAGGACTTCCCCCAAGCTTTCGACAGCCGAATGTTGGAGAGTATGATGGACATTCCGACCCCGAAGAGCATTTGGGGAGATTTGAGAATGCGGCTTTGTTGCATCAGTATACAGATGGAGTGAAATGCCGGGTATTCTTGGGCACGTTGGTGATGTCAGCCCAGCAGTGGTTTAACACCTTGCAGCCCAACTCTATACGATCTTTCGAGGATTTTTCAGCTACTTTCTTGCACAGAGCAAAAAACACCAAAAAAACTATTTGAGCCTGTATGTGGTGAAACAGCAAGAAGCTGAAACTTTGCGAGAGTTTGTTCAGCGTTTTAACAACGGAGTGTTAGAGATACCAGCGGCCACTCCTGAAATCATGATAAGTGCCTTTACCTAGGGACTTAGAGGAGGAGAGTTATTTAAATCGTTAGTGAAGAAACCTCCATCAAGTTATGATGATCTGTTATCTCGGGCGGAAAAATATGTAAATCTCGAAGATGCCCAGTGGCATAAGAGGATGGAGCAGCGACTTGGGGGAAGTAGAGTTGAGGGAGCGGAAAGAGGAAGTAGGAAGAGAGGCGCGGGCGAGAGGGATGATGATAAGGCTAGGGGCAGAGGACAGTTATCATCCCATGTTCCTCTGGATGGGAGTCGGGACAAGGTGATGGAAGTAAGAGAGTCCGAGAGGAGGTGGGAGAGGTCGCAAAGGGTTGAGTGCAGTGCTAGATTGCCTTCGTGGGATATACGAGAAGGATCCTCATCCAGGAGCCGACAGAGCAGCAGAGTTGGGGTGGAAGAGAAATTTTATTTTCCTTCTAAGGCATCGCCTAGCAAAGGAGCATAGTTGGGGAGAAGAAAAATTTTATTTTCCTGCTAAGGTGTCGCCTAGCAGAGGAGTTTGAGCGTGAGGGTTAAGAATATTTATTTTCCTGCTAAGGCATCGCCTGGCAGGAGAGTTAGAGGATGACGAGGTGAAATCTTTATTTTCTTGCTAAGGCATCGCCTAGCAGAGGAGCAAAGTTAGGGTGGAGGTGTTGAATTTTATTTTCCTGTTAAGGTATCACCTAGCAGAGAAGTTAGAGGGTGGAGGTGTTGATTTTATTTTTCTGCTAAGGCCCGGCTTAGCAGAGGAGTTAGAGGGTGGAGGTGGTGAATTTTTATTTTCCTGCTAAGGCCCGGCTTAGCAGAGGAGTTAGAGGGTGGAGAATCTTTATTTTCCTGCTAAAGCATCGCCTAGCAGAGGTGTTATGAGATGATGAGGTGATAGTTTGATTTTTCCTTCTAAGGCCCGGCTTAGCAGACGAGTTAGAGGGTGGAGCTGTTGAATCTTTATTTTCCTGCTAAGGCCCGGCTTAGCAGAGGAGTTAGAGGGTGGAGGTGGTGAATTTTATTTTCCTGCTAAGGCCCGGCTTAGCAGAGGAGTTAGAGGGTGGAGGTGTTGATTTTATTTTCCTGCTAAGGTAACACCTAGCAGAGGAGTTAGAGGGTTGAGGTGTTGAATTTTTATTTTCCTGCTATGCATCGCCTAGCAGAGGAGTTAGAGGGTGGGGGCGTTGAATGTTATTTTCCTGCTAAGGCATCGCCTAGCAGAGGAGCAGAGTGGATGAGGTGTGTGTTTGTTTAATGTATACCGTACTATTTTATAATAATAATAAATCCAAATTTAATATCAACACTTTTTTTTATTACATTTAAGATGAATATTTGTGAACGGAAAAAATGCATTTTCCAATTGGCATGATCGATTAGGACATCCTGGTTCAACAATGATGCGAAGAATTATAGAAAATACATATGGTCATCCGCTGAAAGACCAGAAGATCTTTCAGAATAATAAATTTCAATGTAAAGCATGTTCTCTTGGAAAACTTATTATAAGACCATCACCAGCCAAAATCCAAAATTAATCACCAATGTTTTTGAACGCATTCAGGGTGATATTTGTGGACTAATCCATCCACCATGTGGACCATTCAGATACTTTATGGTATTGATTGATGCATCCAGCAGATGGTCACATGTATGTTTATTGTCAACTCGAAATGTTGTATTTGCAAGATTACTTGCTCAAATAATAAAATTGAGGAATCAATTTCCCGATTATACAATCAAGAAAATTAGACTTGATAATTGATAGGATCGGTTAGGGGGGTAATCGTTGAGCTACAATAGCTCGGTTCTTGAAATATTGAACACCGATTAATTAAATCGAGTTTTGTTAAAAACCAAGCGGAAGATACTCGAAATAATCATTCGTAGAAACCGATTAAATATTTTGGAAAGTATTTAAAATATATGCAAGTTGAATGAGTAAATAGATTTTCGGTTGAAGCATTTTATCAAACACTTGGTATGCAATATTTTGGTATTTGAAGAACACAAAAAATGCTTCAACAATGCATCTTTAAAAACAGTGGAGATGATAAGTAAATGCAATAAATAAATAGACACGAATTTTTTTATGGATGTTCGGAGATTTCAAACATTCCTACGTGTAGTAGCCCGAATCCTATTTATTTAAATAAACATGATTAAGTATCTTTAATTAAGTAAATCATGTGTATTTTGGCTTTAGAGTTCGTGTGAGTAAGCCGAGGTGTAGCCCGGGAATAGTATTTGGTTGACACGCCTGCCGGGCAGGTGTCAAGTGCATGGTAACTGTTGGACACGTTCATGCAGGTAAGGTGAGGTGTCTTTGTGCATGTTGCCTAGCGACAGGTGTCCGGATGCATGGGATTTGATTGACACGTTCATGCATGTAAGGTGAGGTGTCTTTGTGCATGCTGCCTAGCGACAGATGCCCGGATGCATGGGATTTGGTTGACACGTTCATGCAGGCTGAGGTCTATAAATAGGCCATGGGATTTCTCATTGTGGAGAGGGTACTGTGTCTTTAAATGCAAGTTTTAGCTCTCTAGATCAGCTCGGGAAGAGAAGAGCAGACAGGAAGGGAAGAGCAGCCCGGGAAGGGAAGAGCAGCCCAGGAAGGGAAGATCAGCCAGGAAGGGAAGAGCAGCCCGGGAAGGGAAGATCAGCCCGGGAAGGGAAGAGCAGCCCGGGAAGGGAAGAGCAGCCAGAAAGGGAAGATCAGCCCAGGAAGGGAAGAGCAACCCGGGAAGGACAGAGCAGCCCGGACAGAGCAGCCGGGCATAGCCGACGGTCCGAGAAGGGCAGTCAGGGAGCTCAGTATCGTCAGGGCAGACGACGGACTAGACCCGATTGATAGGATTTCCTGTGGACTAGGATTGCTTTACTAGAGGTACGAAAGTACTATCCGAGATATCCTGGTCGAGTATACATTCTTATATGTGTTGCATGATTATTTGCTGTATTGATATATGTCATATGAAGCATGCTATTATGTCACGTTTTATGCTGCATGCTGCATTTCATGTTGAGCCGTATCTCTTTCGAGATAGCCTTTATTGTTGAGCTGTATCTCTTTCGAGATAAGCTATATCTTGTGGGGCCGCTCAGCCCTGTCTTGTGGACACATGGACACCGAGAGTACACAGTGGCCGACGGGTCCGGAGGGCTTCGGTGATCCGGGACATTTTAGGTCCACGTCTGATCTTGTAGTGGATGCAGTGACCTAGAGGAGTACCGCGCGGCACTATCCACTTGGCGCCTCTAGACTGAGCATATTGAGATCTTTTGTGACTCCTGTTTCTTGACTACCCTGGTATCATATCATAGCATGTGCATTTCATATAGGCTTGTATACTCATGCTTTTGTACTGGGCGCTCTTATCGCTCACGTCCTCGGTTTTGTTTATCTTGGACACCCCATTCCCACGGGACAGGCCTCAGGTTGGATGGCTCAGGAGGAGGATGAGGAGGACGTTGAGTAGCCGATTGAGTTAGTTCTTCAGTACTGTTTTGTTTCGATATGGTTGTACCGCATATTTTCATTTTAGTTCGAGTTGTTCTGGATTTCGATTGGGTTGTATAACTATCGTTTGTTGGCCTTTTCCGCAATTATCTCTGATTGTTATTAATTAAGTTAATTGCATGCTTAATTCTTGATTAGTAGGTGATTCTGGAACGGGTCACTACATTTATGGTATCAGAGCATGCATATGATTTTGGGATATAGATTCTGTTTTAGGATTTCCGTTGACCATTTTACCATTTTTTCTCCATTCTATCTTGTAGCGATGGCTGACCACCTTGGTGATGAAAGTAGTCAGGGGAGTGTAGGTCGTTGGGGTGACCAGGGCGATCGTAGGCGTCATCGTGAACATCGTCATCGTCGTGATGGCCCTAGGCGTTTTGAGATGCACCGTTTCATTCAGATGGGGCCTAAGCCTTTAGTCGGTGGCGAGACTCCCGATGTTGCTGAGGATTGGTTAGAGCGCATGGAGAGTTGTTTCCGTGCATTCCAATGCACCGAAGAGCAGCAGATGGAGACCCTTGGTTTTTTTCTCGAAGTCCGTGCGCGCAAGTGGTGGCGATCGACTTCTGTGCCGATAGTCCAGGCTCAGGGTAGGGTGACTTGGGTCGAATTCCGTGCAGCTTTCATGCAGCTATATTTTCCTCCAGCCCTTCGCCAGGCAAAGACGATTGAACTTCTGAATCTTAAGCAAGGGAGTATGTCTGTTGATGCATATCAGCAAAAGTTCTTCGAGTTGTTACCCTTTGCTCCTCATATTAGTGGCAGTTCTGAGGCCAAGTATGACCATTTCCTTCAGGGTCTTAACCAGGAGATCTTTGATCGAGTCACTGTCTGCAATAATCCTACTTCTTATGATGGGTTAGTGAACCGGTGTCGCCAGGCAGAGATCAGTCTCCAGCGTGGTAGGTCTATTATTTCTTCTAGACCTCCGAATACTTTGAGCCCTCGATCTCAGTCTTTCAAGAAGTCAGGTTCTTCTTCTTCTGGATCTGGATCTCGGTCTAGCGGTGTTTTTCGCTTTGGTAAGAAGAAGGTTTCTTGTATGCATTGTGGGAAGAACCATCCATCGGAGCAGTGCCGATCAGCCGCGGGAGCTTGTTTTCAGTGCGGAGAGATGGGTCATCTTAAGAAGAATTGTCCTCAGTTGCGAGGTGGAGCAGGATCTGGTTCCGGATCTCAGACGACTGTTCAGCAGAGGATGCAGGGTCAGGCAATGGGTAGTTCAAATCTTCGACCTCGTGCCCAAGGTCAGGTATTTGCGCTGAACCAGGATCAGGCTGCAGATGAGACAGGGAGAGTCATAGCAGGTACTTTTTGTTTATGCGGTATTCCTGCTTTTGTTCTTATTGATACCGGAGCATCACATTCATTCATTTCTGCACGATTTGTTAAGCGTCATAAGTTACCGTATGTTTCTCTAGACGTCATTCTTTCCGTTTTTACTCCGATGGGTCATTCGGTGTTAGCAAAGCGTCTAGTGATGGGTTGTCCTTTAGATTTTGAGGGTAACGAGTTGACTGCGAATCTTATGATCCTGGAGATGGAAGATTTTGATTGTATTCTGGGTATAGACCTGTTGACTACCTACCGAGCTACTGTGGATTGTTACCAAAAGCTTGTTCAGTTTCGTACGACTGAGAACTCTAGTTGGTTTTTCTATGGTGAGGGAGCGCGACCTCCGATGCCAGTGGTATCTGCTCTGAAAGCCTGTCGTGCTTTAGAGTCGGGCGGGGAAGGCTACCTCATCTATGCGATTGATTCATCCACAAGTAGTGTTGGTACAGATGATATTCCAGTGGTTTGTGAGTTTCCTGATGTTTTCCCAGATGAGATTCCTGGTTTTCCTCCGATTAGAGAGGTGGAATTTGGCATCGAGTTAATACCAGGGACTACACCGATTTCTCGTGCCCCCTATCGTCTTGCTCCGTCAGAGATGAGGGAATTGAAGCAGCAATTGCAGGATCTTCTTGATAAAGGTTATATTCGTCCGAGTGTTTCACCTTGGGGAGCTCCAGTCTTGTTTGTCAAGAAAAAGGATGGATCGATGCGATTGTGTATTGATTATCGCCAGCTGAATCGTGTGACGATCAAAAACAAGTATCCATTACCTCGTATTGATGACTTGTTCGATCAGCTTCAGGGTACCTCTGTTTACTCCAAGATTGACTTGCGATCGGGTTATCATCAGATGAGAGTCAGAGATGATGATATTTCCAAGACTGCATTTCGTACTCGATATGGGCATTACGAGTTTCTAGTTATGCCATTCGGATTGACAAATGCGCCAGCGGTGTTCATGGATCTGATGAACCGAGTCTTTCGGGATTTTCTAGATCAGTTTGTTGTGGTTTTCATCGACGATATCTTGATTTATTCTCACAGTGTGGAAGAGCATACTCATCACTTGAGGATGGTGTTGCAGATTCTTCGCGAGAAGCAATTGTATGCTAAGCTGAGTAAGTGCGAGTTTTGGATTAATCGTGTAGTATTCCTTGGTCATGTGATTTCCAAGGAAGGAGTTTCTGTGGATCCTAGCAAGATTGAGGCAGTGCTGAATTGGTCACGTCCGACGACAGTGGCCGAAATCCGTAGTTTTCTAGGTCTGGCAGGGTATTATCGTCGCTTCATCGTGAATTTCTCTCAGGTAGCTAGACCATTGACGCAGCTTACTCGGAAGGATGTTCCATTTGAGTGGTCATCTGAGTGCGAAGATAGTTTCAGAGAGCTTCGTCGACTTCTGACTTCTGCACCTGTTTTGGCATTACCGTCAGGATCTAATGGTTTCCGTGTTTACACCGATGCCTCCTTTCAAGGCTTAGGGTGTGTGTTGACGCAGAATGGTCATGTGATCGCTTATGCTTCCAGACAGTTAAAATCTCACGAGGAGAAGTACCCTATTCATGATCTAGAATTAGCTGCTATTGTGTTTGCGCTAAAGATCTGGCGTCATTATTTGTACGGTGTTCAGTTTGAAATCTTTACTGACCATAAGAGTCTTAAGTATCTGTTCACTCAGGCTGAGTTGAACATGAGACAACGTCGTTGGATGGATCTACTTAAGGATTATGACTGTGTGATCAAGTACCATCCAGGTTCTGCGAATCTTACAGCCGATGCTCTTAGTCGCAAGATGAGAGCCTCTGCACTTCAGACCAATGCTATGTCTAGTGCTGTCCATGATTGTTGTTCGTTGGGGTTTAAGTTCAAACATCGGAAAGGTATGGAGAGCATTCGTGTTGCTACCATTTTATCTGAGCCAACTTTGTTCACTCGGATTCGAGATGCTCAGATGTCTGATCTCAAGACTCAGAGATTAGCTAGGTTGGTTGGTGGAGATAGCAATTTCCATTATCAGACTAATGGTCTTCTGTGTTTGTCTAATCGGGTTGTAGTACCAGAGGATGATACTTTGAGGGAAGAGATCTTGTCTCAGGCTCATCGAAGCAAGTTGAGTGTTCATCCGGGAAGCAATAAGATGTATAAAGATTTGAGGACACGATTTTGGTGGAAAGGGATGAAGCGCAGCATTTATCAGTTTGTCTCCAAGTGTCTAGTTTGTCAGCAGGTTAAGGCAGAGCACCGTCGACCTGGAGGATTATTGTTGAATTTACCTATTCCTGAGTGGAAGTGGGAGCATATCACGATGGACTTTATTACTCACTTGCCATTGTCTTCGAGGAACAGTGATGCTATTTGGGTAGTGGTGGATCGACTCACCAAGTCTGCTCATTTTCTGCCATATAATCGTGATTTCACTTTCGATCGTATGGCTCGATTGTATATTCAAGAGATTTTACGTTTGCATGGAGTGCCAGTCAGTATTGTTAGTGACAGAGATCCTCGTTTTACCTCACGATTTTGGGGTAGTTTCCAGTCAGCGTTGGGTACTTCACTAAGTTTGAGTACGGCTTATCATCCAGAGACCGACGGTCAGTCAGAGAGGACTATCCGTACACTTGAGGATATGTTGCGAGCTTGTGTTATGGATTTCGGAACCGCTTGGCAGGATCATTTGCCTTTGATGGAGTTCGCGTACAACAACAGCTATCATCGTAGTATTGGTATGGCACCATTTGAGGCGTTGTATGGGCGACGTTGTCGTACTCCATTATTCTGGGACGAAGTTGGGGAACGACATGTTGAGGGACCAGAGTTAGTCCAGCAGGCTATTGATAAGGTTGCAGTAATCAAGAAGCGGATTAAGACTGCTCAGGATCGACAGGCTAGTTATGCGAACATCAAGCGTCGACCTCTTCAATTTCAGCCAGGTGAGAAAGTGTTTCTCCGAGTTTCGCCTTTTCGCAGGATTTTGAGATTTGGTCTCAAAGGTAAGCTGTCTCCGAGATTTATTGGTCCATTTGAAATATTGGAAAGCGTGGGAGATTTGGCTTACAGACTTGCACTGCCGCCGTACCTATCAAGTATTCATGATGTGTTCCACGTATCTTTGTTGAGACGATATGTAGCAGATGAGTCTCACATCTTACATCCCTCTGAAGTTCAACTTGATTCGGATTTGTCTTACGTGGAACGACCAGTTCGGATTCTCGATCGCAAAGACAAGGTGTTGCGGAATAAGATCATTCCTCTTGTCTAAATTCAGTGGCAGCGCAGAGGCACTGAAGAAGCCACTTGGGAATTAGAGAGCCGTATGCGTTCAGAGCATCCAGAGCTCTTTTGAGTTGTACTGTAGTTGTAATATGGATGTATGTGTATTTTTCCGTTGTAAACCAAACCTCGGTTGTATTCAACAGTATTTAAGTTGTTTATCGATGCTGTGATTTCGTTTCGTTCTTCTTCTAGCCTGATTTCGAGGACGAAATCTTTTTAAGTGGGGGAGAATGTAGTAGCCCGAATCCTATTTATTTAAATAAACATGATTAAGTATCTTTAATTAAGTAAATCATGTGTATTTTGGCTTTAGAGTTCGTGTGAGTAAGCCGAGGTGTAGCCCGGGAATAGTATTTGGTTGACACGCCTGCCGGGCAGGTGTCAAGTGCATGGTAACTGTTGGACACGTTCATGCAGGTAAGGTGAGGTGTCTTTGTGCATGTTGCCTAGCGACAGGTGTCCGGATGCATGGGATTTGATTGACACGTTCATGCATGTAAGGTGAGGTGTCTTTGTGCATGCTGCCTAGCGACAGATGCCCGGATGCATGGGATTTGGTTGACACGTTCATGCAGGCTGAGGTCTATAAATAGGCCATGGGATTTCTCATTGTGGAGAGGGTACTGTGTCTTTAAATGCAAGTTTTAGCTCTCTAGATCAGCCCGGGAAGAGAAGAGCAGACAGGAAGGGAAGAGCAGCCCAGAAAGGGAAGAGCAGCCCGGGAAGGGAAGAGCAGCCCGGGAAGGGAAGATCAGCCAGGAAGGGAAGAGCAGCCCAGGAAGGGAAGATCAGCCAGGAAGGGAAGAGCAGCCCGGGAAGGGAAGATCAGCCCGGGAAGGGAAGAGCAGCCCGGGAAGGGAAGAGCAGCCAGAAAGGGAAGATCAGCCCAGGAAGGGAAGAGCAACCCGGGAAGGACAGAGCAGCCCGGACAGAGCAGCCGGGCATAGCCGACGGTCCGAGAAGGGCAGTCAGGGAGCTCAGTATCGTCAGGGCAGACGACGGACTAGACCCGATTGATAGGATTTCCTGTGGACTAGGATTGCTTTACTAGAGGTACGAAAGTATTATCCGAGATATCCTGGTCGAGTATACATTTTTATATATGTTGCATGATTATTTGCTGTATTGATATATGTCATATGAAGCATGCTATTATGTCACGCTTTATGCTGCATGCTGCATTTCATGTTGAGCCGTATCTCTTTCGAGATAGCCTTTATTGTTGAGCTGTATCTCTTTCGAGATAAGCTATATCTTGTGGGGCCGCTCAGCCCTGTCTTGTGGACGCATGGACACCGAGAGTACACAGTGGCCGACGGGTCCGGAGGGCTTCGGTGATCCGGGACATTTTAGGTCCACGTCTGATCTTGTAGTGGATGCAGTGACCCAGAGGAGTACCGCGCGGCACTATCCACTTGGCGCCTCTAGACTGAGCATATTGAGATCTTTTGTGACTCCTGTTTCTTGACTACCCTGGTATCATATCATAGCATGTGCATTTCATATAGGCTTGTATACTCATGCTTTTGTACTGGGCGTTCTTATCGCTCACGTCCTCGGTTTTGTTTATCTTGGACACCCCATTCCCACGGGACAGGCCTCAGGTTGGATGGCTCAGGAGGAGGATGAGGAGGACGTTGAGTAGCCGATTGAGTTAGTTCTTCAGTACTGTTTTGTTTCGATATGGTTGTACCGCATATTTTCATTTTAGTTCGAGTTGTTCTGGATTTCGATTGGGTTGTATAACTATCGTTTGTTGGCCTTTTCCGCAATTATCTCTGATTGTTATTAATTAAGTTAATTGCATGCTTAATTATTGATTAGTAGGTGATTCTGGAACGGGTCACTACACTACGTCACCCCTTCTTCCCCTTGGGAAGGATCCACTAGAAGACTTTGATTTATACAACACCTTGTACAAACCCATTCAGCTAGAACTTACCCACTGCCTAAACTGAACTCCTAGCACTCACGATTGTAGGCAGCACCTCACAATCAGCATATTGTTTAATGTCTCATATGCAAAGACTACATACACAAGTTTTACGTCTTTGTGCAAGACTCACTCAACTAATCTTTGAACTTCAACTCTCTTCTACATGTGTGAGTTATTGTGTGTGAGGAATTTATCATTTACAGTGTGCATCTCAAATGTATCCTCACACAAGGGCTAGTGCTCTCAACTAGCTGATTTTTTCATGCTAACTGCCCATGCTTTGAATCCACTTCCAAAAGCTCTTGTTTGATCTTCAAGATGTTGTATTTATAAGCCCCAACAATGATATATACGTTAGACACAAGAATATGACCGTTGGAAAGTTTTTGTACTGTTTCTGGAATTGCAACGGTCAAATTCGTCTTGCTGGACATTTTCTCGACTGGTCAACTCTGGTCAACTGGTCAACTCAACTGGTCAATCAGTTCAACCGGTTCAGTTGGTCTGGTTCAGTTCAGTTGGTCAGCAGCTGGTTCAGTTTCAGTTCAGCTGGTCAGCAGCTGGTTCAGTTTCAGCTGGTGTGCTGAAATCAGCAACTGGTTCAGTTTCAGCTGGGGTGCTGAAATCAGCAGCTGATTTCAGTTTGTGCAGAACCAGTAGCTTCATCGTCATTTATCAGCATCGTTAGCTTCAATTCAGACTTTGACTTCTAGAATGATTTGTAGATCTTTGTCTTATCTTTCCAACGCATACTTAATCGCTTCATTTCGATAACCGAGCTGAGAGATATGACCAAAATACGGCAGCTGCTCAAACACAACTGATTGTTATTTTCGTGTGATCAGTTCGGTAATTGAGCGATCAGTTAGACCATGATAACATCCGATTTTGCCCAACTGACGTGAAATTCGATTTGTTCTAAATTGAGTTTTCTAATCAGTCGAATTGGCGGATTGTCATTTGGATAATCCAGTTGAGAGATATCATCAAAATACCAAAGCTCGCCAGAAATTCAGTTTGTGCAAAATTCAGTTTCAGCTTGCTTCTTGTGTTTGCAACTTCACACTTGAGTAAATATGTTAGAAATACAATAACAAGTTTTGTTAACATCAAAATCAAGATTGCGAACTTGAAAAGTTCCAACAATCTCCCTCTTTTTGATGATCACAAAACTTGGATAAACAATCAACTCAACTAACATATTTATCCCCCTTTTTGTGTGAATCAAAAAGTCATATTTTCAAAACATTTTAAACAAAATTTTCTCCCCCTCAATATTTAAAAATAATAACTCCATTAAAATTACAATGAGTTCTCCCCCTATATTTTTGAAATTTTGAAAATTATAAAAGAGGAAGGATAACTAACAAATTTTCTCCATGGCTCATTTTCTGCTGCAGCACATATGCTCTATCTTCAACAAATAAACTGTATTTTCTCAGGCATAATTAGGCTGCAAATTTTATACCGCTGTAAACCTTTACAAGTCTAGTTTGCAATGCAAAAAACGGTTCGTCATTTGGACACTCGAGCAAGGAGATATGCCATTTTTCCTACGGTCGCTGCAAGCTGCGCGAAAATTCAGTTTTGCATATATATGTGTAAAAAATCTGAAATTTTCGAATTTTAAACATCAAAATCAGTTTCAATGTTCTTTCAAGAACACCCGCTCTGATACCAATTGATAGGATCGGTTAGGGGGGTAATCGTTGAGCTACAATAGCTCGGTTCTTGAAATATTGAACACCGATTAATTAAATCGAGTTTGGTTAAAAACCAAGCGGAAGATACTCAAAATAATCCTTCGTAGAAACCGATTAAATATTTTGGAAAGTATTTAAAATATATGCAAGTTGAATGAGTAAAAAGATTTTCGGTTGAAGCATTTTATCAAACATTTGGTATGCAATATTTTGGTATTTGAAGAACACAAAAAAATGATTCAACAATGCATCTTTAAAAACAGTGGAGATGATAAGTAAATGCAATAAATAAATAGAAACGAATTTGTTTATGGATGTTCGGAGATTTCAAACACTCCTACGTCACCCCTTCTTCCTCTTGGGAAGGATCCACTAGAAGACTTTGATTTATACAACACCTTGTACACACTCATTCAGCTAGGACTTAACCACTGCCTAAACTGAACTCCTAGCACGCACGATTGTAGGCAACACCTCACAATCAGCATATTGTTTAATGTCTCATATGCAAAGACTACATACACAAGTTGTACGTCTTTGTGCAAGACTCACTCAACTAATCTTTGAACTTCAACTCTCTTCTATATGTGTGAGTGATTGTGTGTGAGGAATTTATCATTTACAATGTGCATCTCAAATGTAAATGTATCCTCACACAAGGGCTTGTGCTCTCAACTAGCTGATTTTTTCATGCTAACTGCCCATGCTTTGAATCCACTTCCAAAAGCTCTTGTTTGATCTTCAAGATGTTGTATTTATAAGCCCCAACAATGATATATACGTTAGACACAAGAATATGACCGTTGAAAAGTTTTTGTATTGTTTCTGGAATTGCAACGGTCAAATTCGTCTTGCTGGACATTTTCTCGACTGGTCAACTCTGGTCAACTGGTCAATCAGTTCAACTGGTTCAATTGGTCTGGTTCAGTTCAGTTGGTCAACAGCTGGTTCAGTTTCAGTTCAGCTGGTTAGCAGCTGGTTCAGTTTCAGCTGGTGTGCTGAAATCAGCAGCTGATTTCAGTTTGTGCAAAACCAGTAGCTTCATCGTCATTTATCAGCATCGTAAGCTTCGATTCAGACTTTGACTTCTCAGAATTATTTTTAGATCTTTGTCTTATATTTCCAACGCATACTTAATCGCTTCATTTCGATAACCGAGCTGAGAGATATGACCAAAATACGGCAGCTGCTCAAACACAACTGATTGCTGTTTTCGTGTGATCAGTTCGGTAATTGAGCGATCAGTTAGACCATGATAACATCCGATTTTGCCCAACTGACGTGAAGTACGATTTGTTCCAAATTGAGTTTTCTAATCATTCCAATTGGCGGATTGTCATTTGGATAATCCAGTTGAGAGATATCATCAAAATACCGAAATTCATTTTGTGCAAAATTCAGTTTCAACTTGCTTCTTGTGTTTGCAACTTCACACTTGAGTAAATATGTTAGAAACACAATAACAAGTTTTGTTAACATCAAAATCAAGATTGCGAACTTGAAAAGTTCTAACAATAATGCTGGTGAATTTACTTCCCAGACTTTCGATGATTATTGTATGTCTATGGGAATCATTGTTGAGCATCATGTTGCTCATGTACGTACACAGAATGGATTGGGTGAATCATTAATTAAACTTCTGCAACTGATTGCTAGACCAATGATTATGAAAACAAAGCTACCTATTTCTATATGGGGACATGCAATTTTACACGCTGCTTCATTAATTCGCATCAGACCAAGTGCATATCATAAATACTCCCCATTGCAGCTTGCATTTGGTAAAGAACCAAACATTTCTCATCTGAGAATTTTTGGATGTATGGTGTATGTGCCTATTGCACCACCACAACGAAAGAAAATGGGACCTCAAAGAAATGTTGGAATTTATATCGGTTATGATAGTCCATCAATCATTCGATATCTTGAACCTCAGACAGGCGACGTGTTCACAGCACGTTTTGCTGATTGTCATTTTAATGAGGAAATCTTCCTAATGTTAGGGGGAGAACAGAAACATACCGAAAAGGAAATTACATGGTATGTATCTCATTGTTACATCTGGATCCAAGAACAAAACAATGTGAAATAGATGTACAACATATTGTGCACTTGCAAAGAATAGCAAGTCAAATGCTAGATGTATTTGCAGACACAAAAAGGGTAACTAAATCATATATTGTTAGAGTAGGTGCCCGTCGAGCCAAGTGTTGACCAAGTGTTCACAATGAAACTCTATGTATAAACGATCTTTATCTTAATAATATTTGAAATTATTATTTTTGGCACATCTTTATCTGTATACCCATGCTAGTTGCATAGATAAAGCCCTTGAATATACAAATAGTAGAAAGAATATGAGATGCTCATATGATGAGTATCATGAAACTCATATTTGGAATACTGTATATTCTAAACAGTTCCTAGTCGATTAGGCCGCTGCTAAGAAGGATATAGGCCGCTGCTAAGAAGGATATAGGCCGCTCGAGTTCGAGACTAGTATCTGCGATGTGAGTACCATGTTTTATTGGTAGGGGACATTGTGATGTCCGAGCATGCAGATAGGTGCTCCTTGTAGAGTGCACTGAACAACCCTCCATAAAGGACTTTCCAAGTAGTTCTCACTTATCGAGTGGAAAAGTCCTAGTTTATGGTTTCACACCATTAGTCCTTATGACCCGGGATAACATTGAGACTCTATGTGCTAGAATTACACTTTGACTTGTTTACCGACTCTCATGGGGTCATCAGGGGGCAAGGTTGGGTGTTCTGTCGAAACATATAGGAGTCGATGCATTGTAGTCGGGGATTCAACGCTTACCTTCGGGTATGGATATCCTATTTGTTCTCATGTGTATGTAGGTTGAAATCTCTGATCAGAGTATGCTGGTAATTATGAAAGGGGTTTCATAGATTACACCATCGATGCAACTACGACATGACACATAGTATTGATTCATTGACAACTCTCGATAAACCAATGGTTGTCGAATCGGTCGGGATATATGAGTTGAAGGGACCGTACTGTACGCTAACCATAATTGAATGGTTCTTGCAGACACTATCATTTGATATCTAGGGAATCATATAAGCGATGCTGCTAGGCGTTTAACATGATTGGTTGGGTACTATCAGACTTGAGTTCTGACGTTCTTGTTATCAAGGAGTTGATAATTAAGAATGGAGCAATTGGGGTATGCTCATATAAGGACATGTTTAGTCCGAATCACATGGAGATGTGAACCCACGGCTAGTTGTATCAATGAACCATTAAGGGCCACACAAGTACTAGCTTTCTAGATCCCGTTGAGAAGTTAAAATAGTTCAAAGTGTTGAACGGCTTATAAATGAGTTTATAAGCGTAAGGAAAAATAGAAGTATGACTTCTATGAGGGAAATGTAACTTTTAATTTGTGGAAGTGTTCCTAAATTAAAAGTTGGCTAAATAAATAATATATTTGAAAATTGTGATTTTTATAAACATTATTATGGACTAAATTAAATTAATTCAAGTGTTGAATTAATTTAACACTAGTGGGCCTAGTAGAGTCCAAATAATTAAATTAATTCAAGTGTTGAATTAATTAAATCATATTTGGTCTTGTAGAGCCCAATAGTAAAATAATTATTCAACTAGTGACTTGAGTGAATTCAAGTAATGTTTATCAGTCTCAAATATGTTTGAGATAATTAAAATAAGTCCATGGATTTTTAATTGTTAAAAATCAAATAAATAACATGCATGGGGAGGTGAAGAGTTGGGAGACAACTTTCTCAATATTCAAGACATGTGTCACACATGCCAACAACAACTTTTTACACTACCAAGACTAGTCTCCCTCACCCATTCAATAACTCACTTGGCCGAAATCTTCCACACAATTCTCTCAAATTTTTCTCTTCATTTTTTGGTTGAGGAAACAATACATTTCCCAAAGAAAAATGCTCTAATTTTTCTAGGGCAAAATTAGAGTGGTTCTAGCTAGTTGGTGGTGGGCTTAATATTTGAGCAAGGTGGGCTCAAAGGGAAGCTTGAAGATTGTATTTCCATTGAAGAGCTTAGTTGTATATCAACTAAGTTGGAGCCAACATCAATCTTTTAAGATTGATAGGTAAATTTCTAAACACACTATGAATGTCATTTTGGTGTTTTAGTATATGTTACACACTAGTACTAAGGTTCTCTTGCAAAAATCGAAAATTTTGTACCTTCCGTTGCGCATTCGGGCACCTAAAATCGATCCCTTTCATATATACATGCTGCGAATGCCCCTACTCGAATTGAAATTCCAAAAAAACAAATTGAAGATACTCATGATGTCATTAAAC
This sequence comes from Primulina eburnea, assembly GCF_022965805.1. NCBI lineage: Eukaryota > Viridiplantae > Streptophyta > Magnoliopsida > Lamiales > Gesneriaceae > Primulina > Primulina eburnea. Next base: position 18,187,789 of record NC_133117.1, read on the forward strand.
GCCTGAAGCGTGGAAGGTCAGTCGGTTCCAAGGATAAAAATCCTCGAAAAAGAAAATTCATAGAGAAACACAATGATCACAAAATAGAGAATGATGTTCCTGAAGAAACACATGATGATCACAAAATAGAGAATGTTGTTCCTGAAGAAACACATGATGATGAAGATATTCTGTCAGAACCACAATCTGACGAGAATCATGAAATCTCAATCATTATATTAATACTGGAAAAATATGGAACTTAAAAAATATAAAAGAAATCGATGATATATTTTCTTATAATGTGGCAATCGACATCGTAAATGGTAATGAAGATCATGAACCAAAATATTTTTATGAATATAAAAATCGGCAAGATTGGATAAAATGGAAAGAAGCCATCCAGGTGGAATTGGATTCGCTAAATAAACGTAATATTTTTGGACCTATAGTCCTTACACCTGAAGGTGTAAAACCTGTTGGATACAAATTGGTTTTTATTTGAAAGCGAAATGAGAAAAATGAAATAGTAAGTTATAAAGCTCGACTTGTTGCACAAGGTTTTTCTCAAAGGCCTGGAATTGATATGAAGAAACGTATTCTCCCATGATGGATGCAATTACGTTTCGGTATTTGATTAGCTTGGCGGTATCTGAAAATTTAGAAATGCGTCTTATGGATGTTGTTACAGCCTACTTATATGGATCACTTGATAGTAATATATATATATGAAAATCCTTCAGGATTTAAGATGCCTGAAGCACAAAGTTCAAAACCCAAAGAGTGTTATTCTGTGAAATTACAAAGATCATTAAATGGGTTAAAGCAATCCGGTCGAATGTGGTATAATCGACTAAGTGATCACTTGATGAAAAAGGGATATGTAAATAATTCAATATCCCCTTGTGTTTTCATTAAGAAAACAACATCCGGATGCGTAATTATTGTTTTATATGTTGATGATTTAAACATCATTGGAACGAATAAGGAAATTCAAGAAGTTGTGTCATACTTGAAGGAAGAATTTGAAATGAAGGATCTTGGAAAAACAAAGTATTGTATGGGTTTATAAATTGAACAAAAAGAATGTGGAATGTTTGTTCACCAGACAAATTATACAGAAAAGATCCTGAAACGTTTTAATATGGATAAATCAAATCCTTTAAGTACTCCAATGGTTGTTAGATCATTAAACATAGAAAAGGATCCATTCCGTCCATGTGAAGATGATGAAGATATTCTTGGTCCAGAAGTACCATATCTAAGTGCTATCGGTGCCCTTATGTATCTTACAAATTGTACAAGGCCTGATATATCTTTTGCCGTAAATTTGTTGTCAAGATTTAGCACATATCCAACAAAGAGACACTGGAACGGAATTAAACATATATTCTGTTATCTACGAGGAACGACAGACTTGGGATTTTTGTATTCAAAAGATGCTAAACCAAGTATAACTGGTTATGCCGATGCTGGATACTTATCTGATCCGCACAAGGCACGTTCCCAAATTGGATATGTATTTACTCGTGGAGGCACTGTAATTTCTTGGCGTTCAAAGAAACAAACGCTCGTAACAACTTCATCAAATCATGCTGAGATTATTTCACTACATGAAGCAAGTCGTGAATGTGTGTGGTTAAAATCAATGAACCAACATATCCAAATCTCATACGGATTATCATTCGACGAGAAGCCTGTTATATTATATGAAGATAATGCTGCATGTGTTGCTCAAATGAAAGAAGGATACATAAAAAGCGACAGAACTAAACATATTCCTCCTAAGTTCTTTGCATTCACCAAGGAGCTTGAGAAGAATAAATGTATTGATGTTCGTCACATTCAATCTAGTGAAAACTCATCAGATCTCTTCACAAAGGCACTTCCTACGTCAATATTCAGAAAGCACATATATAATATTGAGATGCGCAATCTACGAAATTTGTGAAGAATTGTTCGTGTCAACATGAGGGGGAGTTTATGTGACTGCACTCTTTTCCCTTACTATGATTTTTATCCCAATGGGTTTTTCCTAGTAAAGTTTTTAACGAGACAGTATAAAAACACGTAATGAATACAATCATTATGATTGTCATCACAAGGGGGAATGTTGAAAAATAATATTTAAAATGTGTGTATAAATATTTGAATGTTGAATATTTGAATGTTGAAAATAAGAGTTGTAAATATTGAAAATTAGTGTGTGATATGTAGGTAATGATGTATTTTATTTTTGGATTATTTGTAAAGAAATTCTATAAATAGCCTCACCATTTGTGAAAAAATTCACAATTGAGTAGAGAGAAAAATATTATAAAGTGTGTAGTTTGGTAAATTTTGAGAGTTTGAAATTTTTATTTTTTACCATAAAGTTTTAATTTTTTACAACAAAATCATCTAATAAAAAAATTAGTTTTTTTTTTCCGTTCAAAAAAAAAATTTAGTTTTTAAATAAATTAAAAAAATTAACTCTTTTTTTTTAATATACACTTCCAACGTTCCCATTTTCCTCATTTTCCCCGTCACGAACCTTAAGAGAGAGAAAATGAACACACCACCAGAAAATTAATATTCTGCGAATCTTCCTTGGGTTGAAGGCCGACGACTGAGCGCAGTTTCTTGAGCTCTCAATCGTGTTTTGATTGATTTCTCAATCTTCCGAGCACGCATATATTTCTTGGACCTTTGCCAAATTATCGGGTATGTAAAAATTTTGATGTTTCTTGCATTTTTAATTGTGTATTTAAGTGGATCCTTGAATTTTGTCTGGATTATTTCGTGAATTCTTGAGGTAAAGTGGCGATCTTTATTGGTTTTAGTGGATAGAATTTGATATTGGGATTATATTCGAAGCATTAGGCAGAGATCATTTGATTTATTGTGGTGAAAATCTTACCTGCAGATGCCTTGAAGTGAAAATAAATCAGAATTCTGTTTTCTCAGTATTGTCCGATGATGGAATGGATTTGGGTTGATTTTTTAAGGTCTTCAATTGATACGAGATATACAAAGTGAGTTTGGAAATTTTGGGTCTTTTTTTTTATAGTTTCAGAGAGGGAAAATGAATGTGGTGGTTAAAGTTGGTAGTATTATCACCCAAGGAATGTACTCTGTTGCCACCCCATTTCATCCATTTGGTGGGGCGGTGGACATAATTGTTGTCAAGCAGCATGACGGAACCTTTAGGAGTACGCCTTGGTATGTGCGATTCGGTAAGTTTCAGGGCGTTCTTAAGGGGGCTGAGAAGATAGTTCGAATAGAAGTTAATGGTGTTGAAGCTAATTTCCATATGTATCTTGATAACTCTGGTGAAGCTTATTTTGTTCGAGAAGTTGATCCAGAGAAGGATGATAATGAGGGTTGTAAGGACTCTGCCAAAATTGAAGCTGGCATTAATGTTAATGATGAAGTAAAAGGAAGTGAATTACAGAGATCGGAGGCTAATGAGCATAATGATGGTGGGGTAGAGGTGCGAGATGAACGTGTTACCCTTGGCATGGACCGGTTAGAGAGGGCTGATTCTGATGTGGAGAGAATATTTTACGAGTTTCAAGATGATAAATCTTCTCTGGTGGATTCGGTCGAGTTTTCTGAATATGGTTCTGGTAGATTTGACAATTTAGAGAACATGGAACATGTGTTAGAATCACAGGGTTCAAATTCAGAGGTCATTTTGGTGAGTGTTGATGGACATATATTGACAGCGCCTATATCATTATCGGAGAGGAATGCCGAAAATGTGCAACTAAATACGCCTCAATTTCACCTTGGCCCAGGTGAGGGGACTGAAGATTACAACAGAGGTGAAGCTTCTTGGCCTTCTAATTTATTGGATGAAATTGATGCCTCTCATAAAGTTACCACCATAAAAATACACGAAGCAGATAATGGGACTTTGTCTTTGTCTTCTGTACCACATTTAGAAACTTGTAACTTAGATCAAGAGCATCCATATAGTGAACAAGGAACTCCAGACTCCGTTCATCTGGACAGAGAACCTAGTATTGACAGCAGTTCCGATATTGCTTCTAAACCATTTAATAGGAATGAAGTTTTTAAAAGCTGCATGGAGCTTCAGGAATTGGCATCTCAGTCTACTGATGAGGATGAAGAACATAAGAATTCTTTGTTAGAAGTTCTTGACAAGTCTCCTCGAAGTCCTCTGGTAAATGGGGAATGTGAAGAGGGAAAAGAAGAAATATCAAGAAACAACGATGGACTATTCCCCCAAGATTCTGAATTTCCTAGCAGTACCCTTTTAACAGAGTTGAAGTTCAAACCTAAATCCCACGAAAGAGAAACTTCTGATACAGAATATGACGGTTCAGTTAGACTTGCGGTCCAGTCTGATAACAATGATCCAGAATTGCCGATACAAGCGGATGTAGATCTAGCATCCATGAGAATGCATAGTGGTGAGGGAGCTCCTGCTTCTGAAGAAGAACGTAGTAAAATTGAGCACCTTGAACTTCTCACTGGAGCTTCTATTAAAGGTATTAAAACAGACATTTATGCAATGCATGTTGTTTTGTTATAAAAATAAAGCTTGATTCTATGTACTATTTGTTGAATTTTGATATAATGGAAATGTAGTTATGAGAAAAAACCACATGACTCATGATTTACGTGCCTCGGCCATGAAGGTCAACATTATGACCCAATGTCCAGAAGGCTAGAACTCTTTTAATATTTAGTAGTTTGCACCACATGGTCTCTCTATGTAAGTGAAAATATATTGGGATAAATATGTTTTCAAATCTTTCTTATAACATATCTAGGATAACATCATATAAGAAATTTATCCAAATCTTTAACGATATTCAATTTGATTAAAATATATTATTTGATTTCTGGAAAATATTAATACTGTTTCTCATGTTTATTAATTGTCAACAGGGCTGGAGATATCTCTTTGTGGAAACTTGCTTCATACTGGAATGGGTTCAAGTGCTGCAGAAGATGTCTTTCATGCGAACCGCATATCACTGGAGGAATTTAAGTTTTCTGCCTCTTCGATTTTGGAGAATGAAAACTTAATCTTAAGAATACAGGGGAATTACTTAAAATGGGAAAAAGCAGCACATATCATTCTTGGTATAGCCGCTTTTGGTTTGAGTCTTCCTATTAAGCCACAAGATGTTATCTCTGTGAAAAAAGAAACACCAGAATCGAAGGAAGATGATTCCGATATGACTTCAACTCCATCACGAAGATGGAGGCTCTGGCCAATCCCATTTAGGAGAGTCAAAACACTTGAGCATATGGGTAGTAACTCATCAAACGAAGAAGTATTTGTTAATTCTGGATCAGTCTCACAAAGCCAACCTGAAGAACCAAGTTCGACAATCCATACAGTCACAGAGCCTACACGAAAGCAAATCATTAGGACCAATGTACCCACAATTGATCAAATAGCATCTTTGAATCTCAAAGAGGGGCAGAATAAGGTTAATTTCATTTTCTCGACTCGAGTTCTTGGATCCCAAAAGGTTCGTAATATGTTACCTTGTGCTTAGATTGGTTAATTATTTAGAGTTGGGAAAGGCTATACTCATCTTTACTCATACTTTCTGGAACAGGTTGAAGCTCATATATACCTGTGGAAGTGGAATACAAGAATTGTAATTTCTGATGTTGATGGGACAATTACCAGGTAAATCGTAATTCATTCGTACAATGAATTAACTTGTGATGTGCCCTATAATTTATTTTTCTTTCAACGTAACCGAAATGCTATTTGAAAATAGTTTACCAATTCAATTATATGTAGTTTATAGTTCTGTTATGTGTCTGGTTCCATGCCTAGGGGCCTGATATTCTTTCTTTAGATTATGCTGATTATCACTTTATATCGATGAAAATAAGTTGTGGTTGATATGATTTATGATCAACAATATTTTCTATGATTATATCACAATAAAATCATATCAAGTATTCAAGTCTATATCAGCAATCATAATACTAACAAATTTGATTTTAGATTATGCTATTTGATTTCTAATAGGACCTATTATGTCTTGTATGCTTGTGTCTAGGTCTGATGTTCTCGGTCAGTTCATGCCTTTGGTGGGAAGGGACTGGACTCATTCTGGAATAGCTCGTCTTTTTTCAGCTATAAAGGTAATGTTTTGTAATTTATCTTTTCAAGCTGATTGGAAATCATATATTCATATATTATTTTTCATGGGCTTAATCCATGCCAAAACATCTTTATGAATCTCATAGTTGATATCTGAAAATACTTAAAAATATTGAATTGGAGTGCGATAAACTTTTCATCGGAAAAAATGCAATAAAGATATGAAAATGCTATGTGTGAATGATTGATGTAAAGACATTCATTTATGGACTTTGAACCAAAGAATCAAAATCTGAGTCCCGACAAGTTGCAACTTTTTTTTTATCTGATGCAACCTGCATATTTTTCATTTTTCAAGATCTCTTTGGTTTCTGTTCATCTGAATTTCTCGTTTATTATGCAGCTAATGGCAGGACCGTAACACAATGCATGTGTATAAACTAGGGTGATTTTAAGTAAATATAATTTATTATGGTGTTTTTTTTTACTAAATGTGTCTGGATACCAAGGTTTCAAAAATTGAATCACATTTATATGTATGTCATCCATAACCAATGTACAACCGAATGTCTTTTTCAAATTATAACATAATCCTTTGTATTTTTTTTGTTTATTTAATTAAAGTTTTTTTTTTGAATATCTATATTTGGTGTACCAGAATTAGTTTCTATATGGCTTCTAATCAACCGATAAGGCCTGATAAAACATCTATCACTGTCTAATCAAAGCAACCAAATTCAGCCATTAATAAATAGTGATAGATAAACGATTAATGTTTAATTCATTCGGTGCAGGAGAATGGATACCAGTTGTTATTTTTGAGTGCTCGTGCAATCGTTCAAGCATACTTGACAAAAAGCTTTTTATTCAATCTCAAGCAGGTATGGACTGATCTGACTTCAAGTTTTTTGCACTTTTCCTTTAACTATTGAGCACCTGAATAATAAAAAAAGATGGCGGATAGTATCCTTTTTAGCTAAGTGGTTTAATTACATAAAGTCCTGAAACTTAGTTTTGACGACTACCAAAGATACACTTATGACTGTATTCGGTTTGACATATTTGAACTTTATGGATCTAAACTCCTTCATCAAAATCCATCAAATATGTTTTTGGCTACAAGGAAAAAAAAGTTGAAATTAATCTTTCGTGGCCAATAGTGTTTCATTTTATCTTCGAGGTTATTTGAAATTCCTCTAGGTTCCATTTTGATTGAAGGATTCGAGCGAATTTGATTTCAAATCCATTTTATTAATTTGGTTCAAACTTCAAAATTAGAAAGAATGATTGAAATTCCTTGTATTACCGAGAGCCTCAGATAAATTTTTTGCTTCGATTATGAATTTCAAATCTCGTCATCCCTACAAATTCAAATCCTCTCGTCCAAACACAACTTAAGAGTGTGTTTGGATTCATATATTTCAAATTCCTTGATTTGGAAGAAAGGATTTGATTTGGGAAATGATTTGAGAAATTGATTTCATACGACATCATCTTGGATGTATCTGAAATTCACCGCAATTTCAATAATTTCTATTGAAATTGTTTAACTTGATATAAAGTATGTTTGAAATTTACTTGATTTTTGTCAACCCAAACAAACCAAGAAATTAGAAATTCATCGGTCCAAACATAATCTTAAATCATTTGAAATCATTTGTTTTTCATATCATTTCACTCTAAAGCCCTTGCTAAATCTGAACAACGTTAAATCAACGTCATTGGAAATCTAACACCATGTCCTTCGCTAAATAAGAACCACATTAAATCAGTGTCATTGGAATATTTTTTTCCGTATCATTTCACTCTTTATCCCTTGCTATATCCGAACTCAGCCCTGGGTAAATTATAGTTCGTCTGCTAAGTCCAAGTTTATCATCTACCCGTTGTTGTCATCGATACCGTTTATCATTAATTTTTCATTTTCTATTCTTTTCACTCTTTATCCCTTGCTATATCCGAACTCAGCTCTGGGTAAATTATAGTTCGTCTGCTAAGTCCAAGTTTATCATCTACCCGTTGTTGTCATTGATACCGTTTATCATTAATTTTGCATTTTCTATTATCTTTGCACTTCAATAGATGTAATTGCCATCATAACGAGATTTAACCTAGTGAATTTCATTCAAATGCTTGCAGGATGGCAAAAGCTTACCAAACGGACCGGTTGTTATTTCCCCAGATGGCTTATTTCCCTCCCTGTTTCGAGAAGGTAGGATCCTTTTTCGTTAGAATCACTTATTATTTGAACCTATATTTTTTTACTGCATACAATAACAAAAATGTTCTCGTGTGAATTTCTTTAATGGCATGCCTTGAAAGTGAGACGATAGTAAAACCAAATCTCTTGGTTGGTGGCCTGTTTTGATTCAATTAGCTTCGTATGTCTGTGAACCATGCTATCATCGACTGTTGCTGCCTGGACTAAAGGACGTATTATATTTTCTGTATTTTGCTATTGACGTGAAATTAAGGCCATGAACTAAGATTCCATGGTTTGCTCTCTTGCTAGCATAATAGAATTGGTGAGATTTGTTAAAAACAACAAACTAAACAATAGAGAACTCGAATATGAGAATTTATGTGGAAATGCTTCTTATCCGAATGGGGAATTTATGTGTGACAAACTTTTTACTTGGTGGCAGTAATTAGAAGAGCTCCTCATGAATTCAAGATTGCCTGTTTAGAGGTAAACACAAGTCATCATGATGTATCTTCACAGGCATATGTTTTCCCTCGTAATCATATGATTACCAATTTTCAGGATATTAAGGCTCTATTCCCTTCTGATTACAACCCGTTTTACGCGGGTTTTGGAAACAGAGACACTGATGAGCTTAGTTACCGGAAAATAGGTATTCCAAAGGGCAAGATTTTCATCATCAACCCTAAGGTAGTAACCTTCCCCGCTCATTTCTTTGCAAATTAATAGGCAAACTCAACGTACATCTTCTCTCCCTCAACCGCGATTTATTATTCACATTCTTGCAGGGCGAAGTGGCCATTAATCATCGTATCGATGTCAAATCATACACTTCATTGCATACATTAGTGAATGACATGTTTCCTCCGGCTTCGATGGTAGAGCAGGTATTTTCTTAATCCTTGGGAGGGTATTATGTCCTTGTTAATTTTCGTGAGACATCCCTTTATCCTTGTTTTGCAGGAAGATTTTAACTCATGGAATTACTGGAAAACACCCTTGCCCGAAATTGAGGGACTGTAGAAGATTTGTTAGAGACGGTGGACATAGTTTTCGGTCCTGATCATACGTTTCAAACAGCGTTGAATCTCGTGCATCATATATACAAATGAATGAGACGCGTCATTCTTCTAAATATATGGTACATGAAATGATATACGGTTGTAGAAACACGATACAAAATGTTTCGATTTCTATGGTAACCGTGGACTTCTATTCATGACCAGTTATTTTCTTCTTCTTCTCCTCCACCGGAAGAATTTACTGAAACTCACTTATTCTGTGTAAACAGCACATTTTTATGTAACCATGTAAGCCATTGATCGGGATAATGAAACATCTGTGAGTAATAAAGCTCTATAATACTAATATTACCACTTCATTTTGTATCATTATTATTTTATATATAAAATAGAGTATAAGCAACAATAACGGGAGCGTGGAATAAAATTGGTCCAGGTTGATTTTTAATTTTTTTTTAATTTTTTATTAATAGGATCTAAGTTGATTTATTCGGTCCTACGTTTAAAAAATTGTTCCAAATGTTTATCTTGCTAGGACAGAAAATAAGTTTAGATGACGGTGAATAAATTTATAACAATTAGAGAAAATTTTATAGATCAAATTGTGTTAGCGTGATAAGAGCAGTTAAATAAAGCTACAGTGTAGAAATAACTCGAAACACAAAAGAAATAGAGTCTAGAGTTTGTTTATAGAAGTTCAAAAATAGATCTTCTACGCCTCTTTTTTTTTTTTGTTTCCAAAAAAATTTCACTAGAAGATTTGATTATTACAACCCTAGCATAAAACTCACCTTAGCTTAGTTCAACTATTTGAGGTGAAGCTCCTAACAACTACACAACAATATCAATATGTTCAAAAATTAAGTTTTATTACAGTTACAACTTTCTCACTAGACAATTTAGCTCAAGTAAACATAATAGGAATGAGAATAAAACAAGTGCACAAAGTTATTATAAATCGTTCTAGTAGGCTTTAAACGTGTGCATATCAACTTGCGATAGAACTTTGAAAGATGTTGTATGCTGAAATTCAGAGTGTTGGCTATCGTCAAAATTTCCGATTCATTCCACTTTTAGAGATAATGGCTCTAATGTTAATAAATATGAACGGTACTCACAAATGGATTGGATATTTGGATGTTAGACAAGTCAGCAAAGAATTTTATGTGTCCTTATCGTCTTTCCAGATATAGTACTGGATAAACTTTTCTTGATTAAACTAGATATGGTAACCAACAGATATTTGATTATGTTGCGGAGAGATAATGTTTGTGTTTGCTAATCAGATTAAAATTAAACTCTGAGATATATGTTTTTTGTATGTAGATGATGTTTTTAGATCAGTTCAACGATCATCTCGATTGTTCTAACTGATTCAACTCTATATATCCTTGACTTTTATAGAAGATCGGATCAATATCATTTTGTTCTTAAGCTCATGAGTCCGCTACTTATTCATATCAGTTCACTTAAATGGTTGCTTAACTGATTAGTCTTCTTTATCCTATCAGTTCAGTGTTCATTAGTTCAAATTCTTTATGTCCATCAGTTTCGTCTTATCGGATCAGATAAATTTGTAATCACCAAACTATGTCCAAATTTTATTCTTAACAATTTTCTCCTTTTTAATGATGACAAAACTAATTAAAGAGACATGTATTAAAAGAAGATTTTTTTATAGATAATCAAAGGCAAAACATAAAAAAAAAATTGTAAAAAAAATATCTTCAGAAAGTTTGATACGACGAACGACTTGGGTTATAACTACCCTATCCTGAACTGTTATGACCACCACTTGTGTTGTCCTGACTACTAGAACCACCACCAGGCGGCTTCATGTGCTGAAAAGGATGAGGATGAGGTGCTGATTTCGGCTTTTCTTTGTGATTTTCCCCTTTTTTGGCCTGAGGAAAATCAACAACTTCAAAGAGCTGTTTGCCAAAGGTTTCAATATGATTGGATAAGGTGGCCTCAATTTTATCAATTTTGCTGATCAGATTCCTTGTGGAACTCAAATTTGTTGCCCTTTATCTGCTTGAAATGAAGGTTAACAACTCTCAGTACTTCAGTAATCTGAGAGTTGATCGTTGTTTTGAAGAGCTCCAGATCAAATGAAGAAGGCAATTGATCATCTCAGAGTCCGTGATCTTAGTTGTCAGATTAGTGAGAGTGTGATTCATTGTTTTCCAAACCACAGACATTCATATCTCCAAGATTTGTGTTGATCTGTTCTGGCTCGAGCTGATGGGGAGGAGAGGCGGCAGTGAATTTTGAGGCAGTTCAAGATCCATTAGATGTTTTTATGCACTGATTTTCAAATCAGTTTGTTCCTCAGCATGAAATTCCTGGGAGTGGGGCGGGTGATCTGATTGATGCAGACTATCAAAAAATGCATCAAGAGAAGTCTCTTGGGGAGGAGGAGAGCTGATATGGTGTTCTGATTCTTGGTTAGGCGTAGGAGTTGGAGTCGATAGATCTTCAGCAATCTCTGCTTTTTCAGTCAGATGACGAGGAGAGGAAGAATTAACTATAGACTCAGTTGGCTCAAGGGAAGAGATCTGAGCCATTTCAGGTCCTTCAATGTTATCCATGGAGATTAGGATCTTAGCAGCTGTAGTGAGTGGCACTTCAGGAAGCTTGTCTGGTGAAGTAACCGATTGAAACACCTGCAAATTTTCAGTCTAAATACCATTTTGAGTTTCTTCTGTGGAATTTGTTTGAAAACACCATTCTTATCTGATAGGGTGCTGAATCATACTTAGATTGTTGATTAGGAAGATCTGATTTGTCCACTTGATTGGACTGATCTGTCAATTCGATTTGTTCTTCCATGTCAAACTTATTTGATACTATAGTTGTAGTTTCTGGCAGGGCAAGTGCAGTCGCAAATCTTTCCACATCACTTTCACATTCATGGACAACCCGAGGGCATTCATGTTACACCCTAGAATAACATATATAAAAATATTTATTTTATACATACGTGGAACATAGAAATATATTTTCATGGTTGGATTGCATTTTAAAATTTTTGGCGGCACCTCCCCGTAAAATGGATTTAACCTCTTTTCTCAATTTAGCATTCACTCAATAAAACTCAACATGTAAAAACACTTCTTAAAGTTCATAACCCTGAACAATAAATACCTCCAATAAAGAAGAAATGTATCTCATGCACCTATGCTAATCATGTGCTTTCAAAAAGTGAACATAATGCTTGAATAACTTTGAAAGTTTAACACACCAACTTACGTAAACATAAAACTGGACACCATTGATCAACATCATTCAAACAATTTCATGACCATAGACTTACAATATAAGTGGTTCATAGCTAAATACTTAACATTTCAACTTATAACACAAACATCCCATGTCTTAGAAATAATGTGTCCGGCAGGGCATATGTTCTCGCACCTTCTTTGACAAACCGACAACAAACTAACTTTTATGAACTGCATCACATGAAACTAAAGAAATTAGTTTGGAAAACTCAGCAAGTGAAACTCGTATAGTAAAAAAATAAATATATCATAATCATGAAAATGAAGGTAACTTCTTTTAAAACATTCAAACCATCAAGTCTTGAAGAAGATAGTAGCAACGTGTTATTGATGGTTTGTATACATGTTTCATAGCTTAATATGGCTTTCATATTTCAATGTCATTCATGTCATATATGATGACTGTTGACCAACCTATCTTGATTTGTGGTTTTTCCCTCCTTTCGTGTATTTAACACTCCTGTAGTGTGTCTTTCCCATCTTTCATGTATTTACCACAATGTTTGTGCATAATGGTTTTCTCATCTTTCAGGTATTTACCACCTTGTTCATGCGTTGTGGCGTTTCCATCTTTCAGGTATTTACCAGTATGATAACGTATTATTATTTAAGCCATATTCATTCAAAACTTTTGTCAAACACTTGCTAAACATGTTTATGTAAAATTCATGAACATCGTGTTCGTTCAATATTATTCAGTACATATACATGGTAATATTCCAATTCTTAACATTCAAAAGGAGATATGCACCAAAAATCAATATCAACATATACATGTACTCATGTGGGCAGCAAGGAATGAGGTACACTTACAACAAAGCTGAAGAACAATAATTGAAGCAACTTTACAGTGTTTCTAAGCTGCAAATTCGAGTAACTCGTCATCAATATTCATATTTCCTATATTCCAAGGTATAATTCAACCTACCTTTCCAACCTCATCACCTACGACAAGAAAAGAAGGAATAAAATACATACCTAATATCACTTTCTTGCGTAGGTGCCAAATTCATCTTGAATTTGAGGAGAAAGGGGATGAACTGGTGAGAATTTATGGGCAAACCTAAGAACCATTGGCTGTTCTCTCGCTTTTCTGGCGTGGGACCTGATAGAAATAGTAGAAATGAGTCAAAAATCGAGCCCCTATCATTTAAAGGCCTAAAATCGTGCAACTCGGCATAAATGCAGCTGCAGCGCCAATCTTTTGACGCTGAGGCTCCAGCACCTCGCTATTGCAGTGCCTCCTGCTCGGAAATCTAATCCCAAACATTATTTTTATTTTCTATTTAGAAAAGGTGGTCAACTTCAACGTTGAAGATCACTGTCTTGGATTTCATTTGCAATTAAAATCACTCCATTTGAAGCTGTAATCGGAAATTTATGCTTCTTTTACGATAATGTTGTTGGATCTCGGTTTTCTACACGCTCAAACGCAGCGGAAGTTTAAAAATTTTATTTTATTTTGACAATCAAAATATGATTTGTTTGGGCGTTTGTATGATTTTAACAAAACATACATAGCATGTTAGAATCGTTATACCTTTGGTGAATTAATCACTGGACACCAACCGATCCAGTATAACAGATCTGGTTCTTGATGAATCCCTACGAACTTTCTTCAAGAGACTCCTTTCGTATCGTCTAATCAGGTTCACGACTGAATTGTTTGTTCCTCTTCCAAATTGCACTAGAAATTATAGAAGAGATTTTGCGTAGGAGAGAAAATTGAGAGACGGCACAATATTTCTATTCAAAACAAGTGGCCGATTTTTTTTATTCTCTTTGAGGTGAGATTCTCGAAAGCCTTTTTGTGGTGGTGGCTAGGGTTGACCTATCAACCTTTATATATAATTAAATTATAACCTTAATTACATAATTAACATTAATGGGCTTGATTTAATTAATTGGGCTAGTCCAACTAGTTTAATTAATTTAATCAAAGCCCATTAAAACTTTAATTATTTAATATGTTGGACTTGTACCCCTACAAGCCCATAAACATATTATCCATCATATTTAATTTATTAATTAATCAACTCAACTTTTGAGCTTAATAAATCAAATACATTATAAATTGAACATTTGAATTTATTATTTAAATTATAAATTCAACTCCTTGAATTTTTATCACCTCCAAAATTTAATATTTAATAAACCCAACATTTGAGTTTAATAAATTAAATTCTCAAATTTTATAAATTCAACTCTTTGAATTTATTCTCTCAAAATTTAATTATCATAAATTCAACTCCTTGAATTTACTATATAATATAAATTCAACTTCTTGAATTTATTCTCTCAACGGGAACAAACAATCCAGTACTTGTGTGACCCACAATGGTTCAGGGATACAGCTAGCCGTGGGTTCACAACTCTTTGTGATTCAGGACATAATCCTTTATTCGGGCTTACCCTAGTTAGCCCCATTCTTTTCATCAACACCTTGATCAAGAATGTCAGAACTCATTTCTGATTGCACCCATCGGATCATGGTAAGAGCGTCTAGTAGCATCGCCCCATGTTCCCCTAGGTATCACTGATAGTGTCTGCAAGAACCAGCCGATTATGATTAACGTACAGTACGGTCCCTTCATCTCATATATCCCGATCGAATCTGCAACCATTGGTTCATCGAGGGTTGCATATTAATTCGATAACAATGTGATAACTTTAATAGTCGCATCGCGTGTACTATTGGAGAACTCCTTCTCCAACGTACATCTCATACTCTGGCCAGAGATTCCATGCACTATTATTACATCAGATCACATAGGATATCCACACCCGCAGGTGAGCGGTGAATCCACGACTACAATGCACTGGCTCCTATATGTGTCGCAACTGTACCCAACCTCGCCACCTGATGACTCTCCTGGAGTCGGTAAACGAGTCAAAGCACAGCCCTAGCATATAGAGCCTCAGTGTTGTCCCGGGTCGTAAGGACTAATGGTGTACAATCATAACCACGGACTTATCCTCTCGATGAATGATAACCACTTGGAAAGTCCGAGGGAGGGTTGTTCGGTATAATCATCATATGACTACCCATCTGCATGTTTGGACATCTCCATGCCCTTACCAAGAAACGCAGTACACAACATCACAGATGCTAGTCTCGAGCTCAAGCGGCCTTTATCCCTGTTTTAGGCGGCTGAATCGACTAGGAACGAATTTAGAATATGCAGTGTTTACAAATAAGTTTCAACATCGAATTACGATTCATTTGTATTAAAGCATAATCAAAGACTTTATCTATGTTGTATGCATGAGTATACAGATAAAGTATAACAAGACCATAAAAAGTTAAATTATATTAAAATAAAGATTGTTTATTTTACTTGAGTCAATAAATTCCCTAGCCAACCGTTGGCTTGCAGGGCATCTACTCTAACAATCTCCCACTTGCCCTAGTGCCAACTACCCTTAAGCCCATTGCTTCGCGATGCTTTTCAAACAATGGTCCTAGCAAGGGCTTTGTAAGTGGATCAGCAACATTATCTGCAGAGTGGACTCTTTCAACTGATATGTCTCCTCTTCCCACTATCTCCCGTATGATGTGGAACTTCCTCAGTACATGTTTGAATCGCCGATGAGACCTTGGTTCCTTTGCTTGTGCAACGACACCAGTGTTGTTCCAGTACAACGGGACTGGATCAACTCTATTAGGAATAATGCCCAACTCTTGGACAAAATTTCTCATCCAAACTGCCTCTTTGGCTGCATCAGATGCAATAATGTATTTAGTTTCAGTGGTGGAATCCGCAACGGTGTCTTACTTGGAACCTTTCCAAGAGACAGCCGCGCCATATAGCATGAATACAAAGCCAGAGGCCGATTTCGAATCATCTACGTCACATTAGAAGCTAGAATCAATGCAGCCTTTCAATTTCAATTCTCCACCCCCATAGACCATGAACAAATTCTTAGTCCTTCTCGAGTACTTAAGAATGTCCTTCACGGCCTTCCAATGAATTGGACTAGGGTTCGCCTGATATCTGCTTGTAACACTCAGAGCGTAAGCAACATCAGGATGTTTCTATATCATACCATACATGATACTACCAATGGCTGACGCATATGGAATACGTGTCATCATCTCTATCTCTTCATCAGTTTTGGGACACAAAGCTTTAGATAGAGTAATACCATGACACATTGGTAAGTATCATCTCTTGGACTCTTCCATAGAGAATCGTTTTATAATGGTATCGATATAGGTGGCTTGGGTGAGTCCGAGCATCCTCTTTGATCTATCTCTATAGATTTGTATTCCCAATACGTAGGATGCTTCACCCATGTCTTTCATGGAGAATTTACTTGCTAACCATACTTTAGTTGATTGCAATAATCCTACATCATTCCCCATGAGTATGATATCATCAACATAAAGTACTAGGAATGTCACTGCACTCCCACTAACTTTCTTGTACACGCATGGTTCCTCAGGATTTTTAGCAAAACCAAACTCTTTGATAGTGCTATCAAATCTGAGGTTCCAACTCCTTGACTCCTGCTTCAGACCATATATTGATCTCTGAAGTTTGCATACCTTCTGCTCACTTCCTACTGATGTGTATCCCTCATGTTGAGACATATAAATTTCCTTTTGATGTCTCCATTGAGGAATGCAGTCTTTACATCCATTTTCCATATCTCATAGTCATACCATGATGCTATGGCTAGTAGTAATCTAATGGACTTAAACATAGAAACTGGTGAAAAATTTCCTCATAGTCAACTCCTTGCCTTTGAGTGTAATCTTTTGCAACCAGCCTTGCTTTGAAGGTCATTACCTTCCCATTCGCTCCAAGATTTCTTTTGTAGATCCATTTGCACCCTATAGGAACGATTCCCTCAGGTTGATCCACCAATGTCCAGACTTGGTTTGAATATATAGAGTCCATTTCTGACTGCATGGCTTCAAGCCATTTGGTTGAATCGGTATCAGATATTACTTTCTTTAAGTTCATTGGATCTTATCCAACACAAGACTCATCATGGTCTTGTTCATGAAGAAGCGTATATCTAGCAGGTGGTCTAATAACCCTATCAGACCTTCTAAGAGCTTGTACTTCAACTACTGGTTGTTGGAGATTAGGTTCAACTACTATAGTTGAGAGAGTATCTTGAATTTCTTCAAGTTCTATCATCTTGTCTTTTTCTATCTAGAAGAAATTCCCTTTCATAAAGGTGGCATTTCTTGAAAACAAACACATTTGCTTCATTGGGATGATATAAATAATATCCAACAGAATTCTTTGGATATCCTACAAAGCAAAGTGGATCTACTATCTAATTTGTCTCCCACTGTCTGCTTCACGTAAGCAAGATATCTCTATATTCTCATGTAAGAATATTTGGGAGTTTTTCCCATCCATATCTCATATGGTGTTTTATCCACTGCTTTAGTATAGACATTATTCAACAACATTGCCGCAGTTTCAAGCGCAAAGCCCCTAAACAATGTAGGCAATTCAGTGAATCTCATCATTGATCGAACCATGTCCAACAAGGTTCGCGTACAATGTTCAGAAACACCGTTCAATTGTGGTGTTGCTGGTGGAGTCCACTGTGAGAATCACATTCTCTTTTAGATAACCCAAAAATTCAGCACTCAAGTATTCTCCACTTCGATCAGATCGAAATGCCTTAATACTTCTTTCTAGCTGGTTTTCTACTCCAGATCTGAATTCTTTGAACCTTTCAAATGCTTCAAATTTGTGTTTCATCATATAAACATACCAATACCTCGAATGATCATTAGTAAAGGTAATGAAGTAGGATTGCCTATATTTTGTGCTAACACTTAGCGGGACACAAACGTTTGTGTGGATCAAATCCAGTAGACCATGTGCACGTTCCACGTTTCCATTGAATGGAGTCTTGGTCAATTTTCCTTTTAGACAGGACTTACAACTAGGTAGAGAATTTATGTCTGACAAGTCAAATATGCTTTCTCCCACTAGTTTGTGCATCCTTCTTTGGGAAATATGACCTAGTCTAGCGTGCCATATTTGTGTGGGATTTTGGATCATCTAACTTTCTTTTGGTTTTTTGTTGAAATCATGTTTACTTGGACATTCACTTATCATTTCCAGAACATTTCTGGCACATATAATTTCTTATGTCCAGACTTCTTGCAGTGAAATAAATATGTTCTAACTTATCGTGCTTTATAGGCCTTTTAAGTGTCTTTCAGAGTTTGCTTTTTATTGGGATTGTTTTTCTTGTGAGGAGCAGAACATTTCTTTCCCTAACCTTGTGGGCCATTTTTCGTCTGACGAGAGGTCCATTAGAAAAAACAACAATTTTCTGTTTTATGGTGATCTAAAAGTTATAAGCATATTGACTAGCTCTTCAAGGCTATCATCTATCTTATTCAAATTTAAGTTCACCATAACCCCGTCAAATGAGAAAGAGAAAGACAACAAATTGATGTTATCTAGTAACTCGTTAGGAATCACATATTCCAGGCCCACCACATTCTTAATAAGCTCAATCATACGTACACCACGCTCATGGGCCAAAGCCCTATCTTGCATACGTGTAGTCACGAGTTCCTTGAAAATGGTCTGCATCATCGTATGAGTTTCATGCACCATGCAACTCTTGCATGTGTATTCGAATGTCAGCAGCATTCAACATTTTCTCAGACTGTCCCTACAGTTCATTTGACAAAAAAAGCGGGCACATCACACTTTAGCTTGCATACTATGGTCCTACCATCTTGCATGCTTTGTCAGTTCAGCATGACTGACATTAGTGTGTATATCATTTTCTCCGAATTTAGAACAATTTTCCAAACCATTCTTTAAATTAGATTCGGTTAGCTTGTTAATAATAAAAATGAATTACGTGATGAAATCGAAAATATACTGATACGGAAACAGAATAATGGTTGCTGATTATTTTAAAATAATTTTAAGATATAAATATGGATTTCATTTTATAAATTACCCTCCTACTATTTTAACATTTCCACCACCCTCTGATGAAAAAGAGAAATCGTATTTCCTTAGTAGGCACGTAGAGTCCAATTAGTCAATTATAATCCCGAATAATATCAGCCAATTATAATTTCTAAAAGGTAGAGTCCAATTGCATCCCTATGCAACCTCCGCGTGTTTTGCCTCACGTTTAATAAGGACCCAATAATATGACGTCGTTTATTTTCGCGTGTCAAACCAACGCATCAATATTGAATTGTAGTAGACGGTCGCCATGAGTTCCCCCAATAATATGAGCCGAAGTCATGGGAGTTCCACTCAATTCACATCATATGTCCCGTGGAAGTCACAGCTTTCCGGCGTACAGGCCTCCCCAATAATATAAGCCAGACACTGTCCGCGGGTAGCGATCAACATGCAACCACGGTTGATGGAAGGCAAGGAAAAATTAAACTCTTTTAATTTTTACTTTTCCGGTTTGATATAAATTTTGAATCATATTCAAAATGAGGGATTTTAATTTTAAAAAGTCTCATCATTTTAATTTAAAATCGCGTGCCATGAGTTTGTATGTTTGCCGGATTCATACAACTATATTATCTAATAATATACATACATGCATACTACTATATATCACATATATCATAATATGACATTCAACAATAAATAAAGATGATCGATCGCCAACACTATTAGATCCATGTGAGCCAGACATGGATCCAGGTCCAAAACCTAGGTGAATGTAGGGATGCAAATGCAACTATTACAAGAGCTTCCAATATTTTACATGTCTTCATCTCGTTCATCGGGCCCACCATCTTCCAGTCTTGATCTCCCACTATTTCTAATAATTACATTTAAATAGCCATGGCACATAAGGGATACATCTCATGGGGTGGGAACGGGCCATAAACCAGGCCCACTTTAATAATATCAAATATTAACAAAATGAATAAAAACAGTAAAATATCCTAACATACACCTAACACATTGGTCAAGGCTCTCGATCATCCTTCATGCATTTAATAGCAAATATTAAAATCAATTTAGTTAAACAATTTAATTAATTGATAAATCATATATCTAATAATTTTATCACTAACCACCACAATTATTAAAAGATTTAATAAATTAAATAAACTCTTTATTTAATTTCCAATTAAATCAATAATAATTGATTTCTTTTAAAACCTCATTTTTACCATAAATAATTAAAATCATATTCTAATTATTTATTTCACAAGAAAATTATTAATTTTCCAAAATAAAAATTGAACCAATTTTCAAAAATATCAATTTTACCCAAAAATTTGAAAAATTAGGAAATCGCACCTTAGGCACAAACAATTCAAGCTCATTATTCAGTGCGCTTCCCGAGACGCTCCCGGGCAGCCGCCCGCCCACTGCCCGCCCGCTGCCCAAACGTTTCGGGCAGCGGCGACGGCCCTGTGAGCGCAGAACGCGCAGAGGCGCGCCGACACCGCGCGCAGGTGTCGGACGCCTGCGCTAGCGCGGGGCGCGCAGGCGCCGCGCTACGCGCGAAGGCGCCGTGCACCTGCGCGCGAGCGATGCGCGCATGCGTCTGGCGCCGGCGCGCACGCGGCGCGCTGCCGTGCGCGCAGGGCCGCGCACGGACTGCCCGGAAAAAATAAATTTTCGTGGTGCTAAATTTTCTGAAAAATTTTCTTATGTGGTTAGAAATAAATTATACAATATCAAAACCATACGATTTAGAAAAACCTGGATCTGATACCACTGTTGGATCTCGGTTTTCTACATGCCCAAACGCAGCGGAAGTTTAAAAATTTTATTTTATTTTGACAATCAAAATATGATTTGTTTGGGCGCTCGTATGATTTTAACAAAACATACATAGCATGTTAGAATCGTTATACCTTTGGTGAATTAATCACTGGACACCAACCGATCCAGTATAACAGATCTGGCTCTTGATGAATCCAAACGAACTTTTTTCAAGAGACTCCTTTCGTATCGTCTAATCAGGTCCACGACTGAATTGTTTGTTTCTCTTCCAAATTGCACTAGAAATTATAGAAGAGATTTTGCGTAGGAAAGAAAAATTGAGAGACGGCACAATATTTTTATTCAAAACAAGTGGCCGATTTTTTTATTCTCTTTGAGGTGAGATTCTCGAAAGCCTTTTTGTGGTGGTGGCTAGGGTTGACCTATCAACCTTTATATATAATTAAATTATAACCTTAATTACATAATTAACATTAATGGGCTTGATTTAATTAATTGGGCTAGTCTAACTAGTTTAATTAATTTAATCAAAGCCCATTAAAACTTTAATTATTTAATATGTTGGACTTGTACCCCTACAAGCACATAAACATATTATCCACCATATTTAATTTATTAATTAATCAACTCAACTTTTGAGTTTAATAAATTAAATACATTATAAATTCAACATTTGAATTTATTATTTAAATTATAAATTCAACTCCTTGAATTTTTATCACCTCCAAAATTTAATATTCAATAAACCCAACATTTGAGTTTAATAAATTAAATTCTCAAATTTTATAAATTCAACTCCTTGAATTTATTCTCTCAAAATTTAATTATCATAAATTCAACTCCTTGAATTTACTATATAATATAAATTCAACTTCTTGAATTTATTCTTTCAACGAGAACAAACAATCCAGTACTTGTGTGACCCTCAATGGTTCAGGAATACAGCTAGCCGTGGGTTCACAACTCTTTGTGATTCAGGACATAATCCTTTATTCGGGCTTACCCTAGTTAGCCCCATTCTTTCATCAACACCTTGATCAAGAATGTCAGAACTCATTTCTGATTGCACCCATCGGATCATGGTAAGAGCGTCTAGTAGCATCGCCCCATGTTTCCCTAGGTATCACTGATAGTGTCTGCAAGAACCAGCCGATTATGATTAACATACAGTACAGTCCCTTCATCTCATATATCACGACCGAATCTGCAACCATTGGTTCATCGAGGGTTGCATATTAATTCGATAACAATGTGATAACTTTAATAGTGGCATCGCGTGTACTATTGGAGAACTCCTTCTCCAACGTACATCTCATACTCTGGCCAGAGATTCCATGCACTATTATTACATCATATCACATAGGATATCCACACCCGCAGGTGAGCGGTGAATCCCCGATTACAATGCACTGGCTCCTATATGTGTCGCAACTGTACCCAACCTCGCCACCTGATGACTCTCCTGGAGCCGGTAAACGAGTCAAAGCACAGCCCTAGCACATAGAGCCTCAGTGTTGTCCCGGGTCGTAAGGATTAATGGTGTACAATCATAACCACGGACTTATCCTCTCGATGAAGGATAACCACTTGGAAAGTCCGAGGGAGGGTTGTTCGGTATAATCATCATATGACTACCCATCTGCATGTTTGGACATCTCCATGCCCTTACCAAGAAACGCAGTACACAACATCACAGATGCTAGTCTCGAGCTCAAGCGGCCTTTATCCCTGTTTTAGGCGGCTGAATCGACTAGGAACGAATTTAGAATATGCAGTGTTTACAAATGAGTTTCAACATCGAATTACGATTCATTTGTATTAAAGCATAATTAAGGACTTTATCTATGCTGTATGCATGGGTATACAGATAAAGTATAACAAGACCATAAAAAGTTAAATTATATTAAAATAAAGATTGTTTATTTTACTTGAGTCAATAAATTCCCTAGCTAACCGTTGGCTTGCAGGACATCTACTCTAACAAATATGTCATGCATGAAAATGCAATATACATGACATATTTCGAGTTGATATCCAGATTATCAAGCTAAAAATCATATCTGGCTGTCACTTATCTATAGTCCAAACATATTTTTCAGACACAAATTAAATACGAATTCTTGCCTTTTCCTTATGTCATATTTTTCACTTTTATTCTCAAGTTCAAGAATTCTATTCCACCATCTAATTTTCAATGCTTCCTGTTGGATCTTGGTTTTCTACACGCCCAAACACAGCGGAAGTTTATAATTTTTTATTTTATTTTGACAATCAAAATATGTTTTACTTTGGGCGCTCGTATGGTTTTAACAATAAACATTCTTAGGATGTTAGAATTTCATACATTTGGTGAATTAATCACACGGCTCCAACTATTCCGGGTTTAGCGGAGATAACTCTTGATGAAAATCCCTACGAACACTCTTCAATTCTTCTAATCAAGTCTACGACTAGAAGATTTGTTCCTCTTCTAATATGCACTAGAAAATTAGAAGATGTTTTGCGTAGGGATAGAACACAAAAACGACGCATGCCAAATTTTTCTTATTTTGAGAAGTCATTTTCGAGAGCCCCCTTTCTCTTGAATTAGGAAGAGCCGAAATCTCCCCTTTTTTTTAATTCCTCAAGAGGTCACCACCGAATCTTGTGCTAAATTGAGAATAAAGAAATCTAAATATTTTTTTAGATTATCATTTAGTTAATTAATTTAATTAATTAAATAAACTAAATATTTGGAGGATTATGGTTGTGATTCCCAAAATCTCACAATCCAAATTAGTGGAAGTTCTCATTTTAGGTCAAAAAAACTCAATAACCTAATTACCATAATTAATATTAATGGGCTTGATTAATTAATTGGGCTAGTCCAACTAATTTAATTAATTAATCAAAATCCATTAACAACTTTAATTATTTAGTATGTTGGACTTGTACTCCTACAAGCCTATTAAACATATTTCCCCCTATATTTAATTTAATATTTAATGAACCCAACTTTTGAGTTTAATAAATTAAATTAATTATAAACTCAACATTTGAATTTAAATTGTGAATTCAACTCCTTGAATTTTATCACCTCCAAAATTTCATATTTAATAAACTCAACTTTTGAGTTTAATAAATTAAATTCTCAAATGTTATAAATTCAACTCCTTGAATTTATTCTCTCAATATTTCATAAGTTTAATTTTTTGAATTTACTATCTCATAAATTCAACCCCTTGAATTGATTTTCTCAAAATTTAATTATCATAAATTCAACTCCTTGAATTTACTATAATAATGTATAAATTCAACTACTTGAATTTATTCTCTCTACGGGAACAAACGATCCAGTGCTTGTGTGACCCTCAATGGTTCAGGGATACAGCTAGCCGTGGGTTCACAACTCTTTGTGATTCAGGAAATAATCCTTTATTCGGGCTTACCCTAGTTAGCCTCATTCTTTTCATCAACACCTTGATCAAGAATGTCAGAACTCATTTCTGATTGCACCCATCGGATCATGGTAAGAGCGTCTAGTAGCATCGCCCCATGATCCCCTAGGTATCACTGATAGTGCCTGCAAGAACCAGTCGATTATGATTAACGTACAGTACGGTCCCTTCATCTCATATATCCCGATCGAATCTACAACCAATTGGTTCATCGAGTGTTGCATATTAATTCGATAACTATGTGATAACTATAATAGTGGCATCGCGTGTACTATTTGGAGAACTCTTCTCCAACGTACATCTCGTAATCTGGCCAGAGATTCCATGCACTATTATTTCATTAGATCACATAGGATATCCACACCCGTAGATGAGCGGTGAATCCCCGACTACAATGCACTGGCTCCTATATGTGTCGCAACTGTACCCAACCTCGCCACCTGATGACTCTCCTGGAGCCGGTAAACGAGTCAAAGCACAGCCCTAGCATATAGAGCCTCAGTGTTGTCCCGGGTCGTAAGGACTAATGGCGTACAATCATAACCACGGACTTATCCTCTCGCTGAATGATAACCACTTGGAAAGTCCGAGGGAGGGTTGTTCGGTATAATCATCATATGACTACCCATCTGCATGTTTGGACATCTCCATGCCCTTACCAAGAAACGCAGTACACAACATCACAGATGCTAGTGTCGAGCTCAAGCGACCTTTATCTATATTTTAGGCCGCTGAATCGACTAGGAACAAATTTAGAATATGCAGTGTTTACAAATGAGTTTCAACATCGAATTACGATTCATTTGTATTAAAGCATAATCAAGGACTTTATCTATGTTGTATGCATGGGTATACAGATAAAGTATAACAAGACCATAAAAAGTTAAATTATATTAAAATAAAGATTTTTTATTTCACTTGAAGCAATAAATTCCCTAGTCAACCGTTGGCTTGCAGGGCATCTACTCTAACAATCTCCCACTTGCCCTAGAGCCAACTACCCTTAACTTTAATCTCATTGCTTCGCGATGCTTCTGAAACAATGGTCCTGGCAAGGGCTATGTAAGTGGATCAGCAGCATTATCTGCAGAGGGGACTCTTTTGACTGGTATGTCTCCCCTTCCCACAATCTCCAGTATGATGTGGAACTTCCTCAGTACATGTTTGGATCGCTGATGAGACCTTGGTTCCTTTGCTTGCGCAATTGCACCAGTGTTGTCGCAGTACAACGGGACTGGATCAACTCCATTAGGAATAGCACCCAACTCTTGGACAAAATTCCTCATCCAAACTGCCTCTTTGGCTGCATCAGATGCAATAATGTATTCAGCTTCAGTGGTGGAATCCACAACGGTGTCTTGCTTGGAACCTTTCCAAGATACAGCCGCACCATATAGAATGAATACAAAACCAGATGTCGATTTCGAATCATCTACGTCACATTGGAAGTTAGAATCCGTGTAGCCTTCCAATTTTAATTCTCCACCCCCATAGACCATGAACAAGTTCTTAGTCCTTCTCAAGTACTTAAGAATATCTTTCACGGCCTTCCAACGCATTGAACCAGGGTTCGCCTGATATCTGCTTGTAACACTCAGAGCGTAAGCAACATCAGGATGTGTCTATATCACGCCATACATGATACTACCAATGGCTGACGCATATGGAATACGTGTCATCATCTCTATCTCTTCATCAGTTTTGGGACACAAAGCTTTAGATAGAGTAATACCATGACACATTGGTAAGTATCCTCTCTTGGACTCTTCCATAGAGAATCGTTTTATAATGGTATCGATATAGGTGGCTTGGGTGAGTCCGAGCATCCTCTTTGATCTATCTCTATAGATTTGTATTCCCAATACGTAAGATGCTTCACCCATGTCTTTCATGGAGAATTTACAGGCCAACCATACTTTAGTTTATTGCAATAATCCTGCATCATTCCCAATGACCAGGATATCATCAACATAAAGTAGTAGGAATGTCACTACACTCCCACTAACCTTCTTGTACACGCACGGTTCCTCAGGATTCTTAACAAAACCAAACTCTTTGATAGTGCTATCAAATCTGAGGTTCCAACTCCTTGACGCCTGCTTGAGACCATATATTAATCTCTGAAGTTTGCATACCTTATGCTCTCTTTCTACTGATGTGTCTCCCTTAGGTTGAGACATATAAATTTCCTCTTTGATGTCGCCATTGAGGAATGAAGTCTTTACATTCATTTGCCATATCTCATAGTCATACCATGATGCTATGGCTAGTAGTAATCTAATGGACTTAAACATAGCAACTGGTTAAAAAGTTTCCTTATAGTCAACCCCTTGCCTTTGAGTATAATCTTTTGCAACCAGCCTTGCTTTGAAGGTCACTACCTTCCCATTCGCCCCAAGCTTTCTTTTGTAGACCCATTTGCACCCTATAGGAACGATTCCCTCAGGTTGATCCACCAATGTCCAGACTTGGTTTGAATATATAGAGTCCATTTCTGACTGCATGGCTTGAAGCCATTTGGTTGAATCGGTATCAGATATTACTTTCTTTAAGTTCATTGGATCATATCCAACACAAGACTCATCATGGTCTTGTTCATGAAGAAGCGTATATCTAGCAGGTGGTCTAATAACCCTATCAGACCTTCTAAGATCTTGTACTTCAACTACTGGTTGTTGGAGATTAGGTTCAACTACTATAGTTGAGGGAGTATCTTGAATTTTTTCAAGTTCTATCATCTTGCCTTTTTCTATCTAATAGAAATTCCCTTTCATAAAGGTGTCATTTCTTGAAACAAACACTTTTGCTTCATTGGGATGATAGAAATAATATCCAACAGAATTCTTTGGATATCCTACAAAGTAGCACAAAGTGTATCTACTATCCAATTTGTGGGGCCCTTAGCTCCTAATCGTTATTACAATGCAATCTGATTAGGGTTAATTAATCACAGCGGAAAACGAGTTTAAATTTTCTTTACAATGAGCCCAAGTCATTTTATGTTAATACTAAAAATAGTATCTCATCTCACGTCATAATCATGCCCACACGTTATCACAACCAATCACATACAAACATCTCATATCCTCGGGACATGCCCCGGTATATAGATACATATACATATATACTGGGAACAAGACATAAACTTAAAACCTCAGCCCAAGCTGTGGCTCCATCCAGAAGTACCCTCTCCGGTCTCCTGATATCCTGGAGTACCTGCCATTGTCCACACACAAAGATAACAACAACCCCCCCTTGGGGGTGAGCAAAGCTCCGTATGGAACAACCAATCATATATACCACAGATATCTAAACAATGATATATGGTATGCAATTCATGTATGTCGTGGAGGTATCAGGTCAAATGCCCATCCACTGAGCACATGTCAGAATCAATCGAATCGCTATCAAATCAAATCAATGCTCGAGCTGGCACACCGGCCGATATGGGAATACACATATGATAGCGTCGGCAAAGCGCCATTAATCAAACAAATCATCAATACGAGGAAGTGGGTACTTGTTTTTCACAGTAGCCCGATTCAGTTGCCTATAATCAATACACATTCGCATAGTAACATCTTTCTTTCGAACAAATAAAACTGGAGCTCCCTAAGGTGATACACTCGGTCGAATATATCCCTTATCGAGAAGATCCTGCAATTGTTCTTTCAATTCTTTCAATTCCAGAGGTGCCATGCGATAAGGAGCTTTCAAAATAGACGCAGTCCCCGGCATAAGATCAATACTAAACTCAACTTCTCGATGAGGAGGAAAATCAGGAATCTCATCGGGAAATACATCCGGGAATTCTTTCGCAACTGGAATCTCAGATAAAGAAGACTCCTTCTTTGAAACATCAATAGCGTAGATAAGATAACCCTCATCTCCACTAGTCAACAATCGGGACATTTCCAAGGAAGATACCAATGGAATTTTGGCTTGGGAACCCTTGTCATAAAAATTCCACTTGGGTCCATCAGTCGGTCGAAATCGAACCACTCCATGACAACAATCAACAGTAGCTCGATTTGTCGTCAAGATATCCGTGCCAACAATACAATCAAAGTCGTGCATAGGGAGGACAATCAAATTCAGAAATACCACATTATCCTCATATATCGATACACAGTTATGCACAACTTTCTCAGACAAAATAATCTTCCCTGCTGGCGTGGCTATCGACAAAGTATCATACAACGGGATACACTCAATATCGTGAGATGCAACAAATGCATGAGATATGAATGAATGAGATGCTCCTGTATCAAATAAAACACGTGCAGGATAATCGCAAAGCGTGCAAATACCTGCAATCACGTCACCAGGAGCTTCTCTCGCTTGATCCTCAGTCATGGCATACACTCTCACTTGAGGAGGAACTTGGGCACTCTGACCACCCGGTCCTCGATATCGTGGGACACTTGACTGCTGAAAATATGGAACAGGAATAGCAGGTCTCGTCATACCAGGGCCACCTCTAAATCCTGGCTGGGGTTGAGCAGAAGTCGTACCCTGTTCGGACATACTCGAGAGAAATGGCCTTCCTGCCCACATTGATAACAAGCACCAAACATACCTCGACACTGTTCGATAGTATGTTTGCCTCCACAATGGCTACAATAAGGAGCAATCACAGGACTTCCTCTCTGTGATCCACTCGAGCTCGAAGAAGACGAGGAACCAGAACCAGTCTTCTTAAACTTCTTACCTCTCGGTCGCAAAATAGGCTGCTGAGCTGACACTGGAGGTGGAGAAGTATACTGTGGACCTCCCCGCCTAAGTCCAGCCTCGGCTGCCTTGGCTCGTTCAACTGCCTCTGCGTAGCTGGTAGGCAATCCAGAAACAACATATGTATACAAAGTAGGATGTAAACCATTTACAAACCTGTTATATTTTGCCCTCGCATTTCCAGCTACGTGAGGTGCATACTTCAGTAACGTAGAAAATTTCGAAGCATACTCTACAACAGTCATCGTTCCCTGCTGCAGATTATTGAAATCATTCTCCTGAGCAGTATAATAAGAAGGAGGGGAATACTGCTCCAAAAACTGGGCCTTGAAGACATCCCATGTGACTTCAGTCCCGGCCTCTTTCAATCCAATCTCAGCGGCTTCCCACCAAGATTTAGCTCGGTCTTTCAGCTGTTACAAAGAAAGTTTCAGTCTCCGAGCCTTGGAATACTCAACAATATTAAACAAGTGCTCGATATCCTTTAGTCATGCCTCGGCTCTTTCAGCACTCTCAGTGCCAAAGAACCTCGGTGGTTTCAGATCCTGGAATCGAGCCATCACAACATCCATGGACAACCCTTCAAATTGCCCAACAATCCTCTCAGTACTGCTACTCGCAGTTTCATTTGTGTGATCCATCTACAAATCAAAAGATGAATATCACAATTCAATATCAATTTCATAATCTCATCACCTCATATCATCAATCTCATCAAATACTTACTCAAATCAAATCACATAAGAGCAAGTAATACAAATAAGTCAAACACGTACGCACAATTCATTTGTGCCTATTCAAGTGTACACAAGACTCAATAGAGCATTCACAGCTATGCTCTGATACCATCTAGTGTGGGGCCCTTACCTCCTAATCGTTATTACAATGCAATCTGATTAGGGTTAATTAATCACAGCGGAAAACGAGTTTAAATTTTCTTTACAATGAGCCCAAGTCATTTTATGTTAATACTAAAAATAGTATCTCATCTCACATCATAATCATGCCCACACGTAATCACAACCAATCACATACAAACATGTCATATCCTCGGAACATGCCCCGGTATATAGATACATATACATATACTGGGAAGAAGACATAAACTTAAAACCTCAGCCCAAGCTGTGGCTCCCTCCAGAAGTACCCTCTCCGGTCTCCTGATATCCTGGAGTACCTGCCATTGTCCACACACAAAGACAACAACAGCCCCCCCTTGGGGGTGAGCAAAGCTCCGTATGGAACAACCAATCATATATACCACATATATCTAAACAATGATATATGGTATGCAATGCATGTATCATGTATGCCGTAGAGGTATCAGGTCAAATGCCCATCCACTGAGCACATGTCAGAATCAATCTAATCGCTATCAAATCAAATCAATGCTCGAGCTGGCACACCGGCCGATATGGGAACACACGTATGATAGCGTCGGCAAAGCGCCATCAAATCCCACATCTCATATCCAATCATATGGGGCCACAATTGTCTATGCTTTACGGGTCATATAATACCGGCATAGAGATTGTGTTCACAAACCCCGGAATCCAATCCAATCATATCAAGGTATCCAAGGATCATAGCTCAACGTGCATGTCATGTATCGATGTATGCATAAAATGATGTGTGTTAACAAAACATTTATTTTATACATCGATATTCAAATCATAATGTCATGTATGCCACCTCAAATCAACAAATAGGCATATAGACACGTATTCCAATCCAATCAATCCAATCATATATCATATAATACAGATACCTGTCGTATGTTACCCGGTCGCAACATACCTCAATTCTTCGTTTCCAGTTGATGTAGCCTGAAGATATTGATATTACACTTTA
The DNA here is from genome assembly GCF_022965805.1 of Primulina eburnea. Classification (NCBI taxonomy): domain Eukaryota; kingdom Viridiplantae; phylum Streptophyta; class Magnoliopsida; order Lamiales; family Gesneriaceae; genus Primulina; species Primulina eburnea. The sequence continues at coordinate 18,219,089 of NC_133117.1, forward strand.
TCTACATCAATAACATATTCATTCCAATCAATAACATACTCCAAAATCATTAATATGAGTTTCAAATTTCATTTGAAACTTCAAAAATTCATATCAAATCATAATCATATCAAAATTCAACTCCGACTTCGAATATAAGTTTTTTGTCGGTTATTCTACTACATATCAGAAATTCAACTTTAAATACATGCTATTCCAGCACTTTGATATTTCAAGCTGCTGGAACTAGAAGAAAATTACCTCAGTCAGAAGCCCTCGACGCGACGATCACAAATATATAATTTGTTTCGTGTTTAGAAAGCGTTTCGAAGTCGATTCGGCCGAAAGAAAATCGAAATCTCTCGTTTATTCTCGAAATTGTTAAAACTTAACTGGCGGAGGAAAGAAAAGAAGAATTTAAGCTTATCCCACCGCCTCTCGCGCTCAGGCGGTAGAATTCTCGCGCCCGAGCGCCAGAGGTTCTGCCCCCGAGTCAAATATGTACCGCGCTCGAGCGGTCAAAAACTACCGCTCGGGCGCGGCATGTTCTGTCCAAGAACACTTTTTGTGCCACACTGGTGCTCGGGCGGTCATTTTCTACCGCCCGGGCGCCACATGTTCTGTACCAAATATTTATGTTTGAACTATTTTGGCGTCCGACTTCTCCAATCGAACTCTTACAACGTCGATTCACATTCAATACTCATTTTCTCAATATCTTTATCATAATATACATCAATTGTATAATCACATATCAAATTCATTAATTATCGATAATCATATAAGATTTACGATAATACGATACACGGTCCTTACACAATTTGTCTCTCACTATCTGCTTCACGTAATCAAGATATCTCCATATTATCATGTAAGAATATTTGGGAGTTTTTCCCATCCATATCTCATATGGTGTTTTATCCACTGCTTACGTATGGACATTATTCAATAACAGTGCCACAGTTTCAAGCGCAAAGCCCCAAAACGATGTAGGCAATCCAGTAAACCCATCATAGATCGAACCATGTCCAACAAGGTTTGATTAAGACGTTCAGAAAACACCATTCAATTGTGGTGTTGCTGGTGGAGTCTACTGTGAGAGAATCTCATTTTCTTTTAGATAACCCAAAAATTCAGCACTTAAGTATTCTCCACCTTAATCAGATCGAAGTGCCTTAATACTTCTTTTTAGCTGGTTTTCTACTTTAGATCTGAATTCTTTGAACCTTTCAAATGCTTCAGATTTGTGTTTCATCATATAAACATACCAATACCTCGAATGGTCATTAGTAAAGGTAATGAAGTAGGATTGCCCATATTTTGTGCTAACACTTAGCGGGCCACAAACGTCTGTGTGGATCAAATCTAGTAGGCCATGTGCATGTTAGAGTAGGTGCCCGTCGAACCAAGTGTTGGCCGAGTGTTCACAATGAAACTTTATGTATAAGCAATCTTTATTTTAATAATATTTGAAATTATTGTTTTGGCAAATCTTTATCTGTATACCCATGCTAGTTGCATAGATAAAGCCCTTGAATATACAAATAGTAGAAAGAATATGCGATGCTCATATGATGAGTATCATGAAACTCATATTTGGAATACTGTATATTCTAAACAGTTCCTAGTCGATTCAGCCGCCGCTAAGAAGGATATAGGCCGCTAGAGTTCGAGACTAGTATCTGCGATGTGAGTACCATATTTCATTGGTAGGGGACATTGTGATGTCCGAGCATGCAGATAGGTGCTCCTGGTAGAGTGCAATGAACAACCCTCCATAAAAGGACTTTCCAAGTGGTTCTCACTTATCGAGTGGAAACGTCCTGGTTTATGGTTGTACACCATTAGTCCTTATGACCCGGGACAACATTGAGACTCTATGTGCTAGCATTACACTTTGACTTGTTTACCGACTCTCAATGGGTCATAAGGTGGCAAGGTTGGGTGTTTTGTCGAAACATATAGGAGTCGATGCATTGTAGTCGGGTATTTACCGCTTACCTTCAGGTATGGATATCCTATGTGTATGTAGTATGAAATATCTGATCAGAATATGGTGGTAATTATGAAAGGGGTTTCATAGATTACACCATCGATGCAACTACAACATGACACATAGTATCGATTCATTGACAACTCTCGATATACCAATGATTGTCGAATCGGTCGGGATATATGAGTTAGAGGGACCGTACTGTAAGCTAACCATAATTGAATGGTTCTTGCAGGCACTATCATTTGATACCTAGGGAATCATGTAAGCGATGCTGCTAGGCGTTTAACATGATTGGTTGTGTAGAACCCGTAAATTGGACTACGTATAAGTCATGCATAATTCTAATATCTAAATTAAAATTATTTTTATCGCATGAGTATTTAAATTCTTTTCTTTAAATTTATTTATTTTACGCAGTAGTTTAACTGTTATCTTTTCAGTTAATTAAGTGAGGCCGGACCGGAGATGGAGTATTGAAATAAGTTAATAAAGACTTATTTAAGAAATGGTATTTTAGCATGTTTATTTCACTAATTTATGGTTAATTATATTTTAGGCATAATTCATTCATGATAGGATTTGTTTCATGAAATTTTAAAAGTCCGTGCATTAAGATTTTTAAGTTGCATTTCACGTTCGAAAGAGGATCGGAGACGGGGGATTAATTTTTATAAATTAATTTAGAGCATTTTAAGTGTATTTTTCTAAAATAGGATTTTATTAGGATATTTTTACCTGCGAGATTTTATTTTTATCGTTACGTAAATTTTAGCGAATCGGGGGACTTTTTAAGGGTTCGGCTAATATTTTCAAAATCTTTCCAACTCGATATATTTTTCGGGAGCGTGTTTGGAATTAATGGGTTTATTTTTAAGCTTATTGGGCTTAATTATCTTTTTAAACTTTTAATTATTAATTTAAGGCCCATTACCTATTAGTTTACTATATAATTAACCACCTAATCCCACTTTAACCTAAACCTAATTACTTTGCATAGCCGACACCCTCATTCAACAGCCCCCACCCTCGGTTTCAGAACTCGGCAGCTGAAGGCATCGGTGTTCTTCTTTTCTTGCAAGGAAAACTTCAACCGGGCTTCCTCTCCTCATCCTTGTTCTTCGATCATCATTAAGGCACGCATGTTACCATCCTTTCACGCATCATACACTCTAGATAATTGCTGTAATATGTATATTTGACTGTGAATATTCTGATCCAAACGTGAGTGCGCATGCTGTGCTATCTCTCAAATGTTTCTTGCATCCTTTTTGGTTTGACACTCACGTTTTTCATTCAGTTGGTGAAAGGGGTCGGCTGTAGGTCATGTTCGAAGGCTGTTATCACCGTAGGGAGTGGAGTGGTAGGCTGGAAACGAGATCATCACAGCATCTCGTATGGGGTGGTCTCGGTTCTTGATTATTGATTCGGTATTAAGTTTTCTCGATGGGTGGAGGTTTCGGCTGTGCATGAGCTCGAACCCAGACCTGCTTCAGCCCTTGTAGAGTCTAATAAGGTGTTAGGATTGAGCCGTGAGTGCTTGGTCGAAGGAGAAGCTCGAACCTTGGGCGTAGAGCGTGAATGGAGATGGAGGTGATACCTTTCGGTGGTTTTCTGCACGTGGCTTGTGCAGCGACTTTATCCCTCGGTTTGGATGGTTTAGAAGCTGCATTAGGGTCCCTATAGTAAGCCTTAAAGGCTGGACAGGTGGGAAGTAGAGGGTGGACCGAGAGATTTATGAGTTGGGGCATGAGTTGAGTGGTGATTGTAGAAATAGAGAGGGGCCGAGAGGTGGGGAATTTTCTAGAATTCAACCGTGGGTCTAGGGGCTGGAATGGAGAGGTTTCAGGATATTTATGGTGTTCTTAGGCCGTGGAAAAAAAGTTGATAATTTTTGGTTAAGTTTCGGTTCGATTCGGATTAAAACCGGGACCCCGGTCCAAGTTTTAAAACGAATCGTTTAAGTTCTGATTTTGGCTCAAGTTTACGTCTAGGAATATTTTTAAATATGTTTTGGGACATTTTAAGGAGTTTGGTAAGCTTCGGGTCAATTTTAGAGGTCCAGGGGTAAAATGGTAATTTTTGGGTTTCCAGGGGCAAAATGGTAATTTTGCACCCGAGGTGAGATTTTAGTCCTAGCAGCGCCCTGAGCACAAATCATGATATTTTTTAAATGTTCATGCATCACGTTTATGATTTTTACGCTATTATAATAATTATGGTGCATGCTTAATTTAAAGGAATTAAGTGAGGAAGTGAAGAGCACTCCGTCTCCGCCGCGCCGCGTCGTTATTTCGTTTGTTTTTTGTCAAAACAAACCAAGGCATGTTTATATCTTCTTTCACTCTTCAATCAAGTCATATATGTATTTTTAAATATAGCAAGTACATGATTTTAACGCAAGAAAATCGAAATTGTTCATATTTAATTATGCCATTTAATTATATTACGTGCATGAAAACAGAAAATGATTATTTTTGAGATTTATGCGATATGGCTTGTGGTGCATTCACTATGTGGGAGCATTATTTATACGGTCGCCAGTGACCGCTCAGTTCAGGTTGGTACCACCCGGTCGCCAGTGACCGATCAGTTCAGGATGGTACCATCGGGTCTTCAGTGACCGCCAGCTCAGTTCCAGGCTCCACGGTAGTCAGTTACCGATCAGTTCAGCTTAGCGCAGTGGCCACAGGCGTAAAACATAATCTCAACAGAAAATTTTATCAGTTATTTCAGTACAGGGCTCCAAGGAGCAAATATTTTTACTGTGATTATCAGTTCAGTTATGCACGTATTATAATTGCTCAGTACAGATTATTTTCAGTATGCCTCATGACATTATATTTTACCCCATGTATATTTTTACTCAGATTTTACTCGTTACCTGCGATATATGCATGCTGAGTCTTTAGGCTCACTAGACTTGATTGTTGTAGGTACTGATGAGGTCAGGGCCGAGGGCGGGGACCAGTGAGCCAGCTTGGGTCGGCAGTAGTGGCACCCGAGGACCTCAGTGTAGCAGTGTTTATTTTATTCCGCAAACAAATTTTTATCAGTCATTGGACATTTTTTTAAATTGTTATTGTGGACAAACAATTATTTCATTCCGCTGCTTTTATTTTAAACATTGAACTTGATTCATCAGTTGGTTTTATGAGTAAGGCCATTTAAGTTCTTTTAAAAAGAAAATTTTTAATTTTCCGCAAATTTTAAAGCAAGCAGTTTTAGGGCCTTTAAAGTTGGTATCAGAGCGGTGGTTCTGTATAGGGTTTCACTACTACTGACTGCGAGAAGCTCACGAAGCCACGTCTTCGGTCTGTAAGTTTTACAGTTCAGCATTTTGTTCAGCATTTTATTTAAAGCATGAATTATTTTGTCGGCATGCTTTCAGATTTTCAGTATTTCAGTGTTCATTTAAAATAACTTTTAGCATTATGCATGTTAGTTACGTACGGGTTATGTATGGAACAGTATGCCCCCTAGACGCCAAGTTGGACGCCCGAGAGGTGGTGGCGAGCATCGTCGCGAGGACAATGATGATCAGAGACAAGAGAGGCAGACACCTCCACCTCCTCCTCCTCCTCCTCCTCCTCCACCGCCCCCACCAGACATGAATGCCCAGATGCTAGCTGGGATGACACAGTTCTTCGCACAGTTTGTGGGGAACAATGCTGTGGTGACTAGGCCGACAGGGCCCGAGGCTGTTTACGAGCGATTTATGAAGATGCGTCCAAAGGATTTTTTTGGGACTTCTGACCCCATGGTTGCCGAGGGATGGATCAAATCTCTCGAGGTCATTTTCGAGTTTATGGAGCTAGGAGACGCAGACCGAGTCCGGTGTGCCACCTATCTGTTCACTGGAGACGCCCGCTTATGGTGGGAAGGAGCTTCGGTAGCCTTGACTTTGGCTACACTTTCTTGGACCCGCTTTACGGAGGTTTTCTACTCCAAGTATTTTACTGAGGAGGTTCGCACCAGGCTGACCACCGAGTTTATGAGTCTGAGGCAAGGAGATATGACGGTTACGGAGTTTATCCGTAAGTTCGAGAGGGGCTGTCACTTTGTTCCCCTGATAGCGAATGATGCCAGAGCCAAGCTGATGCACTTCATGGTGGGTTTACGGCCGATCTTGCGCCGGGATGTTAGGGTATCTGACCCTGCTACTTATGAGATTTCCGTCTCCAAGGCCCTAGCCGCAGAGCAGGATCTGCGGGATATCGAGAGGGATCGCCAGGGCAAGCGCCCAGTACAGGCACCGCACCGCCATCCTCCTCATCAGCATCAGCAACAGAATAAGAGGCCTTTTCATGGACCGCCCAGGAACCGAGGCCAGCAGCAGCGGGGACGCCCAGCCCCGAGGACTCAGGAGCACCCATTCTGTCCGAGGTGCTCTCGTCGCCATCCTGGAGCATGTATGGCTGGCTCAGGAAAGTGTTTTAAGTGTGGCAGTACAGACCACATGTTGCTGCAGTGCCCCCAGAGGAATCTGCCTACTCAGGGCAGAGTTTTTGCTCTACATGCCACGGAAACGAATCCGGAGACGATGTTGATGACAGGTACCTTTAAGCCTTAAATTATTATTCGAATTCCAGTATTTTGAGAACCTGCATTAAGATTTTTGAACTTAGAACTGTTATAGGATTGCATGCTCTACTCAGAATGATTTTGGGAATCGAGATTTAGATTTGAACTTAGGATTTCAATAGGGTTGCATGCTCTACTTAGTATTATTTTCGGGACTTAGTTAGAAGAACTGTGACCTTTGCATGTCTATAAGCTTAGCTCTTGTGATCGTTGGGTTCTGCTTAGTATTCCGAACTTTCAGGGAGAATTTTCATAGCCGGCAAAGCTACCAAGGCCTTGATAGATTCAGGGGCCACTCACTCGTTCATTTCGGAGATCTTCGCAAACTTTCTGAAGGTCAAGACCATTGGGCTAGACATAGCCTTTTCAGTAGTGTTGCCGTTAGGCGAGGAGATGGCAGCCACCAATGTTATCCGACATATAGACCTTGAGCTGCACGGTAAGCTTGTATATGCAGATCTGATTGTGCTACCGATGCCGGAATTTGACATCATCCTAGGGATGGACTGGCTACTGAAGAACAGAGTATTGATCGACTTCCAGCGGAGATCTGTTCTTGTCCGACCGCCTGGAATGGAGCAGTTCTTATTTGATCCGGATAGGTACTTTTCGTTACCGCGCATTATTCCTTATGTCCAGGCTAGGAAACTCATGCATAGAGGGTGTCGGGCATTTTTAGCGACTTTTATATCTGTCCCCGAGGCACCCAGTCAGTCAGCTTCAGATGTCCCAGTTGTCAGAGATTTTCTAGATGTTTTTCCGGAAGACGTCTCGGGTATGCCACCTGAGAGAGAGGTGGAGTTTTCCATTGAGCTTATGCCAGGTACGGCTCCGATATCCAAAGCGCCGTACCGATTAGCGCCGACAGAGATGGCAGAGCTTAAGAAGCAGATTCAGGAACTTCTGGACAAGGAGTTCATTCGCCCGAGCTTTTCTCCATGGGGCGCGCCAGTCTTGTTTGTTAAGAAGAAGGATGGCTCGATGAGGCTTTGCATTGACTATCGGGAGTTGAACAGGGTTACAGTTAAGAACAAATACCCACTTCCGAGGATTGAGGATCTGTTTGATCAGTTGCAGGGAGCTTCGATTTTCTCTAAGATAGATCTGCGTTCTGGTTATCATCAGTTGAGAGTGAGAGATGCTGATGTCTCGAAGACAGCTTTCAGGACTCGTTATGGTCACTATGAGTTCCTTGTGATGCCGTTCGGTCTGACGAATGCGCTAGCGATCTTCATGGATCTCATGAATCGCGTATTTCAGCCGTACCTCGACCAGTTTGTGATAGTTTTCATAGACGACATCCTCGTCTACTCCAAGAGTCGGGAGGAGCACAGCAGGCATCTGACCACAGTGTTGCAGACTTTGCAGAAGCATAAGTTGTTCGCGAAGTTCAGCAAGTGCGAATTCTGGTTAGAGAAGGTGGCGTTCCTAGGCCACATTGTTTCCAGTAGTGGTATTGAGGTAGACCCCGCAAAAGTTGCAGCAGTCAGAGATTGGGTTGTGCCTCAGAATGCATCCGAGATCCGCAGTTTTCTTGGGCTGGCAGGATATTACAGGAAGTTCATCCAGGGATTCTCATCCATTGCCGTTCCACTCACAGCACTGACCAAGAAGAATGTGAAATTTGTGTGGAGCGAGGAGTGTCAGAAGAGCTTCGATACTTTGAAGCAAGCTCTTATCTCAGCACCCGTTTTGGCTGTACCGTCAGGATCTGGTGAGTTTGTCCTTTATACCGATGCTTCGAAGCTTGGTTTAGGTGCAGTTCTGATGCAGCATGGTAGAGTGATAGCGTATGCTTCTCGACAGCTAAAGATCCATGAGAAGAACTACCCTACCCATGATCTGGAGTTAGCAGCAGTAGTTTTTGCTTTGAAGATTTGGAGGCATTATCTGTATGGAGAGAAATGCCAGATCTTTACCGACCACAAGAGCCTCAAGTATTTCTTTACGCAGAAGGAGCTGAACATGCGTCAGAGGCGTTGGTTGGAGCTTGTGAAAGACTACGATTGTGACATTAGCTACCACCCGGGTAAAGCTAATGTAGTTGCGGATGCTTTGAGCAGAAAAGTCGCAGTGATGGCTCATTTGACGATGCAGAAACCTCTTCAGATTGAGATGCAGAGGTTCGATCTTGAGACTTACCCTCGAGGTAGAGTTCCTCGCTTATCTACCTTGACCATTCAGTATTCTCTTTTGGACCGTATTCGCAGTGGTCAGGCCGCAGATGAGCAGTTGGCACAGTGGAAGAAGAGAGATGAATACAAGGGCAGTGTTTTGTATTCAGTCAGCGACGGTATTGTGAGATACCGAGGCAGGATATGGGTTCCTAGCAATGATTCTATCCGAGCAGACATCTTATCAGAGGCCCATACGTCCCCGTACTCCATTCACCCTGGGAGTACGAAGATGTACAAAGATCTGCAGCTATTGTATTGGTGGCCAGGGATGAAGAAGGACATCAGGCGTTTTGTATCCGAGTGCCTGACTTGCCAGTTATTGAAGGCCGAGCATCAGAGACCAGCAGGTTTGCTCAAGCCTCTTCCTATTCCCGAGTGGAAGTGGGAGAACATTACCATGGACTTTGTGACCGGATTGCCGAGGTCAGCCAGAGGATCGAATGCCATTGGGGTGATTGTAGATCGTCTTACCAAATCAGCGCACTTCTTGCCTATTAAGACGACTTTCACCATGGTTCAGTATGCAGAGTTGTATAACCGGGAGATAGTCCGACTCCATGGCATTCCAGTTTCTACCGTATCCGACAGAGCTCCCAGATTCACTTCCTCATTTTGGAAGAGTTTGCATTCGACTTTGGGTACGAAGTTGCTGTTTAGCACAGCTTTTCATCCGCAGACATATGGACAGTCGGAGCGAGTTATTCAGATTTTGGAGGATCTTCTCCGCGCTTGCGTCATTGATTTCTCAGGGAGTTGGGAGTCTAACCTGCCACTGGTTGAGTTCACCTACAACAACAGCTTCCAGTCTTCTATTGGTATGGCTTCGTATGAAGCACTGTATGGCCGCAAGTGCAGATCTCCTGTTCATTGGGATGAAGTAGGAGAGAGAGCAGAGTTGGGTCCAGAGATTATTCAGCAGGCAGCAGATCTAGTAGTCAAGATCCGGGATAGGATAAGGACTGCTCAGAGCCGACAGAAGAGTTATGCCGATCAGCGGAGGAGAGATTTAGAGTTTGCAGTGGGCGATCATGTCTTCGTGAAAGTAGCACCTATGAAGGGTGTCATGCGATTCGGGAAGAAAGGGAAACTCAGTCCGAGATTCATTGGACCATTTGAGATCCTCGACAGAGTGGGGACGCTAGCTTATCGTGTGGCTCTTCCGCCGAATCTGGCCGGAGTACACAATGTGTTCCACGTCTCTATGCTGAGGAAGTATATGGCAAATCCCTCGCATGTTCTGAACTTCGAGCCGTTGCAGCTTACTCCAAACCTGTCTTATGAGGAGAGACCAGTGCAGATCTTAGACAGACAGGAAAAGAAACTCCGGAACAAATTAGTACAACGAGTCAAAGTCAAATGGCTTAACCATTCAGAGGAGGAAGCTACATGGGAGTCTGAGCCAGAGATGAGGAGTCGCTATCCGGAGCTATTCGGTGAGTTTTAATTTCGAAGACGAAATTTCTTTCAAGGGGGGAAGGATTGTAGAACCCGTAAATTGGACTACGTATAAGTCATGCACAATTCTAGTATCTAAATTAAAATTATTTTTATCGCATGAGTATTTAAATTCTTTTCTTTAAATTTATTTATTTTACGCAGTAGTTTAACTGTTATCTTTTCAGTTAATTAAGTGAGGCCGGACCGGAGATGGAGTATTGAAATAAGTTAATAAAGACTTATTTAAGAAATGGTATTTTAGCATGTTTATTTCACTAATTTATGGTTAATTATTTTTATGCATTTTAGGCATAATTCATTCATGATAGGATTTGTTTCATGAAATTTTAAAAGTCCGTGCATTAAGATTTTTAAGTTGCATTTCACGTTCGAACGAGGATCGGAGACGGGGGATTAATTTTTATAAATTAATTTAGAGCATTTTAAGTGTATTTTTCTAAAATAGGATTTTATTACGGTATTTTTACCCGCGAGATTTTATTTTTATCGTTACGTAAATTTTAGCGAATCGGGGGACTTTTTAAGGATTCGGCTAATATTTTCAAAATCTTTCCAACTCGATATATTTTTCGGGAGCGTGTTTGGATTTAATGGGCCTATTTTTAAGCTTATTGGGCTTAATTATCTTTTTAAAATTTTAATTATTAATTTAAGGCCCATTACCTATTAGTTTACTATATAATTAACCACCTAAACCCACTTTAACCTAAACCTAATTACTTTGCATAGCCGACACCCTCATCCAACAGCCCCCACCCTCGGTTTCAGAACTCGGCAGCTGAAGTCATCGGTGTTCTTCTTTTCTTGCAAGGAAAACTTCAACCGGGCTTCCTCTCCTCATCCTTGTTCTTCGATCATCATTAAGGCACGCATGTTACCATCCTTTCACGCATCATACACTCTAGATAATTGCTGTAATATGTATATTTGACTGTGAATATTCTGATCCAAACGTGAGTGCGCATGCTGTGCTATCTCTCAAATGTTTCTTGCATCCTTTTTGGTTTGACACTCACGTTTTTCATTCAGTTGGTGAAAGGGGTCGGCTGTAGGTCATGTTCGAAGGCTGTTATCACCGTAGGGAGTGGAGTGGTAGGCTGGAAACGAGATCATCACAGCATCTCGTATGGGGTGGTCTCGGTTCTTGATTATTGATTCGGTATTAAGTTTTCTCGATGGGTGGAGGTTTCGGCTGTGCATGAGCTCGAACCCAGACCTGCTTCAGCCCTTGTAGAGTCTAATAAGGTGTTAGGATTGAGCCGTGAGTGCTTGGTCGAAGGAGAAGCTCGAACCTTGGGCGTAGAGCGTGAATGGAGATGGAGGTGATACCTTTCGGTGGTTTTCTGCACGTGGCTTGTGCAGCGACTTTATCCCTCGGTTTGGATGGTTTAGAAGCTGCATTAGGGTCCCTATAGTAAGCCTTAAAGGCTGGACAGGTGGGAAGTAGAGGGTGGACCGAGAGATTTATGAGTTGGGGCATGAGTTGAGTGGTGATTGTAGAAATAGAGAGGGGCCGAGAGGTGGGGAATTTTCTAGAATTCAACCGTGGGTCTAGGGGCTGGAATGGAGAGGTTTCAGGATATTTATGGTGTTCTTAGGCCGTGGAAAAAAAGTTGATAATTTTTGGTTAAGTTTCGGTTCGATTCGGATTAAAACCGGGACCCCGGTCCAAGTTTTAAAACGAATCGTTTAAGTTCTGATTTTGGCTCAAGTTTACGTCTAGGAATATTTTTAAATATGTTTTGGGACATTTTAAGGAGTTTGGTAAGCTTCGGGTCAATTTTAGAGGTCCAGGGGTAAAATGGTAATTTTTGGGTTTCCAGGGGCAAAATGGTAATTTTGCACCCGAGGTGAGATTTTAGTCCTAGCAGCGCCCTGAGCACAAATCATGATATTTTTTAAATGTTCATGCATCACGTTTATGATTTTTACGCTATTATAATAATTATGGTGCATGCTTAATTTAAATGAATTAAGTGAGGAAGTGAAGAGCACTCCGTCTCCGCCGCGCCGCGTCGTTATTTCGTTTGTTTTCTGTCAAAACAAACCAAGGCATGTTTATATCTTCTTTCACTCTTCAATCAAGTCATATATGTATTTTTAAATATAGCAAGTACATGATTTTAATGCAAGAAGATCGAAATTGTTCATATTTAATTATGTCATTTAATTATATTACGTGCATGAAAACAGAAAATGATTATTTTTGAGATTTATGCGATATGGCTTGTGGTGCATTCACTATGTGGGAGCATTATTTATACGGTCGCCAGTGACCGCTCAGTTCAGGTTGGTACCACCCGGTCGCCAGTGACCGATCAGTTCAGGTTGGTACCATCGGGTCTTCAGTGACCGCCAGCTCAGTTCCAGGCTCCACGGTAGTCAGTTACCGATCAGTTCAGCTTAGCGCAGTGGCCACAGGCGTAAAACATAATCTCAACAGAAAATTTTATCAGTTATTTCAGTACAGGGCTCCAAGGAGCAAATATTTTTACTGTGATTATCAGTTCAGTTATGCACGTATTATAATTGCTCAGTACAGATTATTTTCAGTATGACTCATGACATTATATTTTAGCCCATGTATATTTTTACTCAGATTTTACTCGTTACCTGCGATATATGCATGCTGAGTCTTTAGGCTCACTAGACTTGATTGTTGTAGGTACTGATGAGGTCAGGGCCGAGGGCGGGGACCAGTGAGCCAGCTTGGGTCGGCAGTAGTGGCACCCGAGGACCTCAGTGTAGCAGTGTTTATTTTATTCCGCAAACAAATTTTTATCAGTCATTGGACATTTTTTTAAATTGTTATTGTGGACAAACAATTATTTCATTCCGCTGCTTTTATTTTAAACATTGAACTTGATTCATCAGTTGGTTTTATGAGTAAGGCCATTTAAGTTCTTTTAAAAAGAAAATTTTTAATTTTCCGCAAATTTTCAAATACGAATTTTCGGGCCGTTATAGGTCGGTACTATCAGACTCGAGTTCTGACGTTCTTATTATCAAGGAGTTGATAAATAAGAATGGAGCAATTGGGGTATGCTCATATAAGGACATGTTTAGTCTGAATCACATGGAGATGTGAACCCACGGCTAGTTATATCAATGAACCATTGAGGGCCTCACAAGTGCTAGCTTTCTAGATCCCGTTGAGAAGTAAAATAGTTCAATGTGTTGAACGACTTATAAATGAGTTTATAAGTGTAAGAAAAAAAATAGAAGTATGACTTCTATGAGAGAAATGTAAATTTTAATTTATGGAAGTGTTCCTAAATTAAAAGTTGGCCAAGTGACTAATGTATTTGAAAATTGTGATTTTCATAAACATTATTATGGACTAAATTAAATTAATTCAAGTGTTGAATTAATTAATCACTAGTGGACCTAGTAGAGTCCAAATAATTAAATTAATTCAAGGGTTCGATTAATTAAATAACATTGGGTCTTGTAGAGCCCAAATTAGAAATAATTATTAAACTAGTGGGCTTGAGTAAATTCAAGTAAGATTTAATTGGGCTCAAATATGTTTGAGACAATTTAAATAAAAGTCCATGGGCCCTTTGTAATTGTTACAAGCCCACTCAAAAAGCATGCATGGGAAGGTGAAAGGTTGGAGACAACTTTTGCAACAAACAAGGCATGGCATGCACATGCTAGACTTCACCTTTTCAAGCACCAAGAAAACTCTCCTCCCTCTCTCTTCCCTTCCCTTTGGCCGAAATTCTTCTACTCTTTTTCTTAAAAAGTTTGCTTCTTCATTTTGATGAATTGATAGCAAACTTCTCAAAGAAAATGCCTTACATTTTCTAGTGCAAGTATAAGGTGGATCTTCCTAGTTGGTGGTGGGCTTGATTTTGAGCAAGGTGTGCTCAAGGAAAGATTGAAGATTTGTCATCCTTTCTAGAGCTAAGGTATTTACACCTTAGTTGGAGCCATCATCAACCTCAAGAGGTTGATAGGTAACGATTTTCTCAACACCGTATGTATGACAAAGTTGAAATTTTGTATATGCTACACCTAGTACTAGGGTGGCCGAATTTTTCATGTAAAAATCGAAATTTTTGAGCTTTCATTGTGCATTTCGGTCACCTAATTCGATCCCTTTTGTAAGCCCCGAGATTTTATCATTTTAATCCGAGATTATTTAATTTTTGATTTTGGAATGTTGAGGATTGAAATTGAAGTAAAAAAAATAGTTGTGAGGACCAAATTGCAAATAGTGAAGATTTCAGGGGCTAAAGTGCAATTAGCTCTTGAGTGGACACTTGTCACACCATGCATGAGATATATATAAATTGGTAAATTTCATTCAGCATCCCAGCAAAGAACACGAGACAAGGTTCAGGGGAAAGCTTTAAATTTCATTTGATCATAGCTTCGTGACTTTGTGCGATTCGGCGATCCGATTTTAGATCCGGACGTAGTGCTGTGACCCTCTCATCGACAGCTACAACTGGAAGTAAGTTTTATTAGGTTCTGTTATCATTTGAAATTATGATGTTGGAAGAATTATTATTTGATCATTATTATGTGTTCTGGAAATATTAGATATCGTAGAATCGAAGTCAGATCAAATAACAGATTTATTATGGAATTATTATAATTTTTTGATTATATTGATTGGAAATTGGACAGATTTGGATTATTGATTGATTACAGATTGTAGCGGATATGGGTTATGATTTGTAATTGATATCTGTTGATATTTTATTGACGGGGATATCGGGATCGTGCCGTTACGGTGTTGAATTTGAAATAAATTCAGATTAACCAGATTCGGTATTGAATTGGGAATGGAATGTTGATATTATTATTCTCGATATGTCATTTCAGATTGACAGAGACAGTCTTGCATTCAGAACTTATATTGTTTCAGACCGAGATTACGAACGAAAGGTATAAGTCAATGTGGTACTGGGAGATCGACTCAAGTAAGATATACTTGAGTTTCCCTAAATCACATACGTATTGTTGTTATATGCATTGATTTGATTTTATATGTTGTTCTATTGATTTATAGGAAGAATGTATTAGATGAGTATTAGACGAGTGAACTTGTGACAGAAGTGCCTGATAGTGGTGGGATCGCCACAGGCACATTGCACGATGTCACAAGATAGTGTACTGGCGATAGTGCCACAGTCTGTGACGGATAGGTCAAGACACCGGATGTTTGGTTATATCGAAGTGGATAGAATTGGATTTTCTTCTATTACTGATGTTCGATATAGGAATACCAACATCTGTAAACCGGGATCCCTAGACTAGGATTGAGTCTAGTCTGAGACGTGGAGTCACGAGTTTGATTAATGATTTTATATTGATTATGTTTTTGAGTTGATACATGTTACTGATATCTGCTTCATGCTTTATATTGATTATATAATTGCATGTTCGTTGATTTATACTGGTATTATATTCTCACTGAAATTATCTGGCTGTTGTCGTGTCTGTATGTGTGCATGGCAACAGGTGGGAAGGATTAGGGTCGAGGAGATGACGAGGGATCATGATTAGAGTGGAGACCACAGACTTTGATGTTGCTGTAGATAGGGTTTGAACACTTGATAGCTAGTTGTTGAACCTTAGTCTGTATTGAATGTATATTTTACAGGACTTGTACCTTATTTTATACTGATATGTATACTAGTATGATTTCCATTACGTTCCGCAATTAAAAAAATATATTTTAGACCCTGTTTAGTATAATTGATTAACTAGTCCCAATGATGATTAAAAACATGATTAGCGTCCGGATCCCCACACCTTTCAAGTGGTATCATGAGCTAAGGGTACTAGTTTTCGTGTAGCATATACATGATATTATATTGAGGTCAATTTCTAACAGCATGAGGTGAAGTTTTGCAACAAATTCAAGGCCGGTTTGGGGCCAATTTTGGGCAGCAACATTTCGGGCAGCTTGGGTTGCCCGAAACGGGCAGCAAGGTCAGCCCAAAGGGTTGCCCGAATAGCCCTATGCTTTTAATAAAAAAAATTTTTTTGAGTTGGCCGGAATCCGGCGACGGAGCTCCGGCGACGGCGATGACGACTAGGGTTTTCAAAAGATGTTTTGAAATATCATAGTGTCGTGGGCCTTGAGTTGTTGGGCCATTGGATGGCTAACATATTTGTGAAAATTAAATGGGCCAAAATGTTTTTTGGTGAAAAATGATTTTTTAGGCCCTTAAGTTTAAATTTACAAAAGTTGCAAATATTTTCTCATGAAATGAAAATTGAAGTTGGACTTTAATTATTTATAGTAAATGGTGATTTACAAGAAATTTGGTTATAAATAAATTAATTGGAAAGTAGACAAAGGCGTTTGTATACTTTGTTAATTTAGTTTATAATCGTGGCGGTTAGTAATTGGATCAAGATATATAATATTGGATCAATTAATTATTGTGATAATTAATTGATGGTGTATGATATATGATATTATGCATGAATGATGATCAAAAGCCCAAGTCCAATTTGCTAGGTGTATGCTAGACTATTTTGTGTTGAATGATTGTAATAATTATCAATTTATAAAGTGTGCTTGGTTTATGGCCCGTTCCCACCCCATGAGATGTATCCCTATTTGCCATGGATATTTATTTGTAATTATTAGAATAGTGGAAGATCAAGATTAGAAGATGGTAGCCTTGATGATTATGAAGATCGAAGACATGTAAATATTGGAAGCTTATGTAATAGTTGTATTTGAATCCCTTGCATTTCCCTAGGATTGAAACTAGGCCCGTGCTTAGCTCACACGGGCCATTAGTATTGGGGCGATTGATCATCCTTGGTTTGTTTACTATTTATAATATATGCATGATATGTTATAAATAATGAGTATGTGCGCTATTATTATGAGAATAACAAAGTTGCATGAATCCGGCAAACATACGATCAAACATGGCGAGCTTTTAAATAAAATTAATGATGAGACCTTTCAAAATTAAAAACCCTCATTTTGAATAAGATTCAAAATTAATATCAAGCCCGGAAAGGGGAATTATAAATTTTTTTATAATTTCCATGTCTTCCATCGACAATGGGTGCATGATGAACGCTACCCGTGCTCGGGGCTCGGCTCATATTATTGGGGGGGCCCTGGGTGCCGGAAAGCTGTGACATCCATTGACATGGTGATGTGAACTACGTGGAACTCCCATGATTTCGGCTCATATTATTGAGGGAACTCATGGCGACGGTCCATTAAGGTTCAACATCGATGGGTAAGGCTTGACACGTAAAGATGAACAACGTCATATTATTGGGTCCTAATCAAGCCTGAGACAAAAGTTTACGTAGAGGGTTGCATGGTGATGCAATTGGAAACTACCTTTTAGGAATTGTGATTAGCTGATATTATTCGGGATCATAATTTGCTAATTGGACCTTGCATACCTACTAAGGAAAGGAGTTTCCCGTTTTCACTAGAGGGTAGTGAAAGATGTCAAAACAGTGGGAGTAAACATTTATAAAGTAAAAGTCCATACTTTATATCTTACTAAATATTTTAAAATAGTCATCAACATTTATCTGTTCTTACATTTCAGTACAAATTGACAATGTCTTCGATACGCAAACCATTATTTGCAATACTCGAAAAACACATATTAACTGGACCTAATTACCTCACTTGGCTAAGAAACTTGAAAATCGTCTTGAATTTGGAAAGGATAGCATATACATTGACTGAGTCGTCCCTTGTTGAGGCTCCGACTGACTGCACTCCTGAGGAATTGCAGACTTACAAGGAATGGTGTGACCATGACTTGAAAGCCGAGTGTTATATGCAGGCTTCTATGAAAGATGAGAAGTCGGTTCTTCATGTGGATTCTTCATCTGGTACGAAGATTGGTCCACGTGGGAAGGGAAAAAAGAGTTCTTTCCAACGTCCCAAGAAGAACGTGCCCTTGAAGAGGCAATTTCCGAGTCCCACTATGGCAGCCATACCAGTAACGGCTGACAAGACTGTTGACATATGTCATCACTGCAAGAAGCCTGGACATTGGAGGCGTAACTGTAGAGAATATCTTGCCCAGAAGAGTTCTGGAAACGGTATGTTCTATATTGAAGTAAACATTTCAATTAACTCTACTTCTTGGGTATTGGATACCGGTTGTGGCTCACATCTCTGTAATGATTTACAGGTGATGGGAAGAAGTAGAAAGCTTAGGGAAGGTGTGACCTTCTTGAGGATGGGCAATGGAGCAAGAGTTGCTGCCAAGGCTGTTGAAGATGTTTATTTATTATTGAACAATAGTTTTAAGTTAATTTTATGAGATGTTTTGTTTGTACCTAATTTTGTGAAAAACATTGTTTCCATTTCTATGCTGATAAAAATGGATATTCTTGTTTATTTTGAAAAGGTGTTTGCAACATTTACATGAATGAATGTTTGATTGGTACTGGTGAACTTGAAAACGATCTCTATAACTTAAAATTGAAAGATATTCCATTAAATGTCCATTCAAAGGCAGACGCCATATGAGATATGGATGGGTAAGCCTCCCAAATATTCTTATCTTAGAATATGGGGAGCCCTGCTTATGTGAAGCAGGTAGTGGGAGATAAATTGGATAGTCGATCCATTTTATGTTACTTTGTGGGATATCCAAGGAATTCTGTTGGATTTTATTTCTATCATCCCCAAGAAACAAAGGTGTTTGTTTCTAGGAATGCATCCTTTTTGGAAAGGGAATTTCTGTTAGATAGAATAGGCGAGATGATAGAACTCGAAAAGGTTCGAGAGACACCCACAATTGTAGAACCCACACCCAAAGAGCCAAGAGAGGAGATACAAGCTCCTAGAAGATCCGAGAAAGTCTCGAGACCACCTATGAGGTATGGTCTGCTACATGAAGAGGGCCATGATGAGCCTAACCATGGATGTGATCCAAGGACCTTCAAGGAAGCATTATCTGATGCCGATTCATCCAAGTGGCTTGAAGCGATGGAATCTGAGATGAATTCCATGCATTCGAACCAAGTGTGGAATCTCGTGGATCCACCTGAGGGAATTGTTCCCATAGGGTATAAATGGATTTACAAGAGGAAACTTGGGGCGGATGGGAAGGTATTGACCTTCAAGGCGCGATTGGTGGCAAAAGGATATACTCAAAGACAAGAAGTTGAATTTGAGGAAACCTTTTCTCCAGTTGCAATGTTCAAGTCCATAAGGATAATGCTAGCCATAGCTGCATGGTATGACTATGAGATATGGCAGATGGATGTCAAGACAGCCTTTCTTAATGGGAATATTAAGGAACTGAAGGGTTTACATCTGTCGGAAGTGAGCATATGGTATGCAAACTTCAGAGATCTGTTTATGGTCTAAAACAGGCATCTAGGAGTTGGAACCTCAGATTCGACAGTACAATCAAAGAGTTTGGTTTTACTAAGAATCCTGAGGAACCCTGTGTGTATGAGAAGGTCAGTGGGAGTGTTGTGACATTCCTAGTGTTGTATGTTGATGACATTCTACTCATTTTGAATGATGTAGGAATGTTGCAATCAACTAAAATATGGTTAGCAAATAAGTTCTCGATACAGGACTTGGGTGAAGCATCTTTTGTATTGGGAATACAGATCTATAGAGATAGATCAAGTAGATTGCTTGGTCTCACCCAGTCCACATACATTGATACCATCGTGAAGCGGTTCTCGATGAATAAGTCTAAGAGAGGACATCTAACAATGTGTCATGGCGTGTCCCTATCCAAGTCTGTCTCCCAAGACTAATGCAGAGATAGCGGCGATGACAAGCATTCCTTATGCATCTACGATTGGTAGCATCATGTATGAGATGATATCTACACGTCCTGACGTGGCTTTCGCACTAAATGTAGTGAGTAGATATCAATCGAACCCTGGTCTTCCACACTGGAAAGCTGTGAAAGACATCCTCAAGTAGTTGAGAATGACCAATAAATTGTTCTTGGTCTATGGGGTGGAGAACTGAAATTGGAAGGCTATACCGACTCTAGCTTCCAAAGCGATATAGATGACTCGAAGTCAACCTCTGGGTTTGTATTCATGCTCAATGCTGCTGTTGTCTCTTGGAAGAGTTCCAAGCAAGACAATACTGCGGATTCCAGCACAGAGGCCGAATACATTGCTGCATCAGATGCAGCAAGGGAGGCTGTTTGGATAAGGAATTTCATCTAAGAGTTGGACGTCATTCCTAATGGAGTTGCTCCTCTCCTGGTGTTGTGTGACAACACGGGAGCTTTAGCTCAAGCAAAGGAGCCAAGGTCTCATCAGAAGTCCAAACATGTATTGAAAAAGTACCACATCCTCCGAGAGATTGTGGAAAGAGGAGAAGTGTCGATTGACATAGTCGGCTCCGCAGATAATGTTGCTGATCCACTAGCTAAGACTTTACCTGGACCATTATTCGAGATGCATCACGAATCAATGTGTTTGAAGCATATGGGTAGTTGGCTCTAGTGCAAGTGGGAGATTGTTAGAGTAGGTGCCCGTCGAGCCAAGTGTTGGCCGAGTGTTCACAATGAAACTCTATGTATAAGCAATCTTTATTTTAATAATGTTTGAAATTATTATTTTGACAAATCTTTATCTGTATACCCATGCTAGTTGCATAGATAAAGTCCTTGAATATACAAATAGTAGAAAGAATATGAGATGCTCATATGATGAGTATCATGAAACTCATATTTGGAATACTATATATTCTAAACAGTTTTTAGTCGATTCTGCTGCCGCTAAGAAGGATATAGGCCGCTAGAGTTCGAGACTAGTATCTGCGATGTGAGTACCATGTTTCATTGGTAGAGGACATTGTGATGTCCGAGCATGCAGATAGGTGCTCCTGGTAAAGTGCAATGAACAACCCTCCATAAAAGGACTTTCCAAGTGGTTCTCACTTATCGTGTGGAAACGTCCTGATTTATGGTGGTACACCATTAGTCCTTATGACTCGGGACAACATTGAGACTCTATGTGCTAGCATTACACTTTGACTTGTTTACCGACTCTCAAGGGGTCATCAGGTGGCAAGGTTGGGTGTTTTGTCGAAACATATAGGAGTCGATGCATTGTCGTCGGGGATTCACCGCTTACCTTCGGGTATGGATATCCTATGTGTATTTAGTATGAAATCTCTGATCAGATTATGGTGGTAATTATGAAAGTGGTTTCATAGATTACACCATCGATGCAACTACAACATGACACATAGTATCGATTCATTGACAACTCTCGATATATCAATGGTTGTCGAATCGGTCGGGATATATGAGTTGAAGGGACCATACTGTACGCTAACCATAATCGAATGGTTCTTGCAGGCACTATCATTTGATACCTAGGGAAGCATGTAAGCGATGCTGCTAGGCGTTTAACATGATTGGTTGGTTACTATCAGACTTGAGTTCTGACGTTCTTATTATCAAGGAGTTGATAAATAAGAATGGAGCAATTGGGGTATGCTCATATAAGGACATGTTTAGTCCGAATCACATGGAGATGTGAACCCACGGCTAGTTGTATCAATGAACCATTGAGGGCCATACAAGTGCTAGCTTTCTAGACCCGTTGAGAAGTAAAATATTTCAATGTGTTGAACTGCTTATAAATGAGTTTATAAGTGTAAGAAAAAAATAGAAGTTTGACTTCTATGAGAGAAATGTAAATTTAAATTATGGAAGTGTTCCTAAATTAAAAGTTGCCAAGTGAATAATGTATTTGAAAATTGTAATTTTCATAAACATTATTATGGACTAAATTAAATTAATTCAAGTGTTGAATTAATTAATCACTAGTGGACCTAGTAGAGTCCAAATAATTAAATTAATTCAAGGATTCGATTAATTAAATAACATTGGGTCTTGTAGAGCCCAAATTAGAAATAATTATTAAACTAGTGGGCTTGAGTAAATTCAAGTAAGATTTAATTGGGCTCAAATATGTTTGAGACAATTTAAATAAAAGTCCATGGGCCCTTTGTAATTGTTACAAGCCCACTCAAAAAGCATGCATGGGAAGGTGAAAGTTTGGAGACAACTTTTGCAACAAACAAGGCATGGCATGCACATGCTAGACTTCACTTTTTTCAAGCACCAAGAAAACTCTCCTCCCTCTCTCTTCCCTTCCCTTTGGCCGAAATTCTTCTACTCTTTTTCTTAAAAAGTTTGCTTCTTTATTTTGATGAATTGATAGCAAACTTCTCAAAGAAAATGCCTTACATTTTCTAGTGCAAGTATAAGGTGGATCTTCCTAGTTGGTGGTGGGCTTGATTTTGAGCAAGGTGTGCTCAAGGAAAGCTTGAAGATTTGTCATCCTTTCAAGAGCTAAGGTGTTTACACCTTAGTTGGAGCCATCATCAATCTAAAGAGGTTGATAGGTAACGATTTTCTCAACACCCTATGTATGACAAAGTTGAGATTTTGTATATGCTACACCTAGTACTAGGGTGGCCGAATTTTTCATGTAAAAATCGAAATTTTTGAGCTTCCGTAGTGCATTTCGGTCACCTAATTCGATCCCTTTTAGTGCACGTTCCACGTTTCCATTGAATGGAGTCTTGGTCAATTTTCCTTTTAGACAGGACTTACAAGTAGGTAGAGAATTTACGTCTCACAAGTCAAACATGCTTTCTCCCACTAGCTTGTGCATCCTTCTTTTGGGAAATATGACCTAGTCTAGCGTGCCATATTTGTGTGGGATTTGGATCATCTAATTTTCTTTTGGTTTTTGTTGAAATCGTGTTTACTTGGACATTCACTTATCATTTTCAGAACATTTCTGGCACATATAATTTCTTATGTCCGGACTTCTTGCAGTGAAATAAATATGTTCTAACTTATCGGGCTTTGTAGGCCTTTTAAGTGTCTTTCTGAGTTTGCTTCTTATTGAGATTGTTTTTTTTGTGAGGGGCGGAACGTTTCTTTCCCTTACCTTTTGGGCTATTTTTCGTCTGACGAGAGGCCCATTAGAAAAACAACAATTCCCTGTTTTATGGTGATCTCATAAGTTATAAGTGTATTGATAGCTCTTCAAAGCTATTATCTATCTTATTCAAATTGAAGTTCACCATAACCCCGTCTAATGAGGAAGAGAAAGACAACAATTGATGTTATCTAGTAACTTGTTAGGAATCACATATTCCAGGTCCACCACATTCTCAATAATAAACCCAGTCATATGTACACCATGCTGATGGGCCAAAGCCCTGTCTTGCATGCGTGTAGTCATGAGCTCCTTGAAAGTGGTGTGCATAGTTTCATGCACCATGCAACTCTTGCACGTGCATTCGAATGTCAACAGCATTCCAAATTTCCTCAAACTGTCCCTACAGTTAATTTGACGTAAAAGCGAGCATGTTACACTTTAGCTTGCATACTATGGTCCTACCATCTTGCATGCTTTGTCAGTTCAAGAGGACTGACATTAGTGTGTATGTCATTTTCTCTGAATTAAGAACAATTTCCCATCCAGTCTTGAAAATTAGATTCGATTAGCTTGTTAATAATAAAATTTTATTACGTGACGAAATCGAAAATATACTGATACGGAAACAGAATAATAGTTTCTGATTATTTTAAAATAATTTTAAGATATAAAATATGGATTTCATTTTATAAATTACCCTCCTACTATTTTGACATTTCCACCACCCTCTGATGAAAAAGGGAAATCGTATTTCTTTAGTAGGCACGTAGAGTCCAATTAGCCAATTATAATCCCGAATAATATCAGTCAATTATAATTTCTAAAAGGTAGAGTCCAATTGCATCCATATGCAACCTCCACGTGTTTTGCCTCACGTTTAATAATGACCCAATAATATGACATCGTTTATTTTTGCGTGTCAAACCAACCCATCAATATTGAATTGTAGTAGACGGTCGCCATGAGTTCCCCCAATAATATGAGCCGAAGTCATGAGAGTTCCACTCAATTCACATCATATGTCCGGTGGAAGTCACAACTTTCCGGCGTACAGCCCTCCCCAATAATATGAGCCAAACACTGTCCGCGGGTAGCGATCAACATGCAACCACGGTTGATGGAAGGCAAGGAAAAATTAAACTCCTTTAATTTTTTACTTTTTCAGTTTGATATAAATTTTGAATCTTATTCAAAATGAAGGATTTTAATTTTAAAATTGTCTAATCATTTTAATTTAAAAATCGCGTGCCACGAGTTTGTATGTTTGCCGGATTCATGCAACTATATTATCTAATAATATACATACATGCATACTACTATATATCACATATATCATAATATGACATTCAAAAATAAATAAGAATGATCGATTGCCAACACTATTAGATCCATGTGAGCCATACATGGATCCAGGTCCAAACCTAGGTGAATGCAGGGATTCAAATGTGATAAGCACGAAATATATAGCATTTTAGGGATCTTATTTTGTCGTATTCGTGCTTATCTGGCATTTTTTATTCCGAGTTTTGCGCTTATTTCGTCTCATTATGGCTATTTGCAGGTTTGACCAAAAAAGGGTGAAAACCAAAGAAATGAAAGAAAAGTCAAGCCTCGCAACGCCACATCAGAAATACCCGAAAAAATAGGAGCAAACACAAAAGTTTTGGAGACAAAGGCCCAAACACAGACCCCGGAGACGGGTCCGTGTCATTCAACAATAAGAGAAGAATTCAGCCGAGGAAGCACGGACCCAGACACGGACCCCGGAGACGGGTCCGTGCCTTTCAATTGCCAAGACACCAAATACAGAGCCTCAACGGACCTAGGCACGGACCCCGGAGACAGGTCCGTGCCAGCCATTTTCCGAGACACAATTTACAGAAGCTCAACGGACCCCTCAACGGACCCATGCACGGGGTCCGTGTCCACTTGCATCCGAAGGAAGAAAAATCCAGTAGGTACACGGACCCAGAGACGGACCCCTACATGGGGTCCGTGCCCAGTGTTCCGGAAGAATTTTGAGGCAGAGTCTACACGGACCCTTTCCCGGATGCAAGCACGGGGTCCGTGTACGCAATATCAGATCGAGAATTTGGCAAAGATTTTGTTCGTGAGTTTGGAGATAAAAAAGGAAAAAAAAAACCTAACGAGAGGGAGGTGGTTGAATATTGGAGACGGCAGCCGACTTTTAGGGAGAAAAGGCGCAAGCTTTGAAACTTTGGGAAGACGGCGACGACTGGGGAAAAACGAGAGCACAAGACAGCGCAATTTACACGCAAGATCCGCACACCGTCATTGAGATTTCTCTTCCCTTTTATTTTCTCATTGTCAAACATGAATTCAATTATTAAATTTGATTTTAGTTTTGAATTTATGGAGTAGTTTTCTTTTATGATCGGGACCACGATAGGAACAAACGATTGATTTTTGTTTATTCATTGAATTGTTTGATTTATGAAATTATTTCTTGTTATTGATTAATATTTGCGTAATTTTCTTGCTTTTAATTTGGCCAATTAATTGCATGTTTGTTGTTAAATCTTGACTCGAAAGAGAATAGATTGAATTTAGCTTCGAAAATATTAATCAACACGCGGTTAAACTGACTAGAAATAGTATTCGGTTTCAGTGTGCGATTTCAGGCGACAGCTGTAATTCCTTCATTGATAAATGCGTTTTTGTTTAATTAAATTCAATTAGAAATCATTGGACTGTTAAATAAAAATAGGATTATAAATTCTAGAAATAGATTTATGATTAAATTAGGGAATTGCATCGTGATATCGAATAATTTGTGGTTAAATAATTCCAGTGCATGATAATAATTAAAGTTTGTTACCGTCGTGTGTTCCCGGTCATTTTATTTAAATTTGAAAATCCCAAGTCCCAACTTCTCTGATATTTGATCTAGTCATTAAATTAGCATAACTTAGTTTAAAATCCACGTAGTTGAAATAAAAATCAAATCACTCATTATTATTTGCCTAGATTAAATAAAATAATTGAATCTTAGTAATTAAATAATAGTCTCTGTGGGATCGATACTTGGACGTCTGTCCATTTACTATAACTTGACCTAGTCCGCTTGCTAGAACTAATCCCAACCGAATTCGTCGGTCAAGTTTTTGGCGCCGTTGCCGGGGACTATTTATTTGATATTAGGATAAATTATTTGTTTGAGACTAGGCTTTTGTTCTTAGTTTTAAATTTTTTTTTTACTATTATTCTTTCTTTAGCATTCTAATTAATTTTATTTCAGCTTTTATACTCTTGTGGAACTTAAATCGTGCACTTAAATTTTTGATTTCAGGGGTTAACTCGTGTTATATGAGCCGCGCTCAAGACGTCAGGAATCTAGTGCCACTTGATCTTGAGATTGAAATCACTCTCCGCAGTATCCGCAGAGCCCGAAGGAACAACAACTTGACTCTGGAATTTGAATCTGAAGCAGAATCTGAAATAGATCGTAAACCAGAAGTTGAGGAAATGGCCGGAGAAGAGGATAACCGTACATTGATGGAGCTTCATCGACCAGCATTCGAAGGTTATGGGTCTAGTATAATCCGCCCTACGATTCAGGCAAATACATTCGAGCTGAAGCCAGGCATCATCCAGATGATCCAAATGCAAGTAAAGTTTGGTGGAGCACCATCTGAAGACCCCAATGCACATCTGGAGAATTTTCTGTCAATCTGTGATACGATTAAGTGCAATGGGGTGAGTACTGATGCCATTCGACTCAGACTATTTCCATTCTCCTTGCAAGGAGAAGCTATGGAGTGGCTTCGCGACCTTCCAGCTGGTTCTATCACTACTTGGGATGGGCTAGTTGAGCTCTTCATGCACAGGTATTTTCCCCCTACTAAGATTACACAACTGCGAAATGAAATCACTTCATTTAGACAGAGAGATGGGGAATCACTGAATTCAGCATGGGCGAGATTTAAAAAGATGTTGTTGGAAACTGAATTCTGGAGTTTGACAAAACATAAACCAATCAACTAAATCAACTAATACATGAAAGCATATTCGGCAGCTGAACATTCAACTAAAATCAGTTGACACAAACTGATCAGTTGAGAACTGATCAGTAAAACATTCAGCCGAATATATTAAAGCTTCTCGACTGAAGATACCTTGGGAAAGATCATTCAAACAGACAAAAAGACATATCAGACAGCAACTGAATGTGAAAAGCCGCACTGCATAGAACAATGTGTTTCGGCTATCAAGATTTATACGCCGTCTTGCAATAAATGATGAAGCAGGCAATCAAGAACATTGTCCAAGAAATAATAAAGTGGCAATCAACGGATACGAGAATTCAAAATTACCGTTGGAAGAGAAGTCTATAAATATGACTAAAGAGCAGTTGACAACGATTATTGACCAATCTTAAACTTGCCATTACTCTGTCAAAATCTCTGCTCACTCGTATCAGATCTATTCGTAGCAATCAAGGCTACACATTGAGCAAATTAGCACTGTGAAATATTGAAATTCAATTAAGTGCTAAGTTCAGTTACTTACAGAGATCATTGTATTATACTAAGAGTTTCAGTTCAGGCAATAGATAAGTCCTAACTGAAGTGGGTCTGTACAAGCGTTGTACTCGATCAAAGTCTTTTAGTAAATATCCTATCTTTGAGATAGAAGGGGTGACGTAGGAGTTATTCAATTCTCCGAACATCCATAAACATACCGTGTTACCTTTACTTCAGCTTTTCATTTTTCAGTTAGATATTCTATCTATCAAACAGTTTATTTTCCGCAACTGCTTATTCAGTTTAACTGGTTGATATTGACTGACGGGATACTTAGTTCAGTTTGTAACAAGACTGAACTATCTTTTTCGAAAAACATTTAAATTCCTATTAGTGTTTATTCAACCCCCCCTTCTAAACACTAATTAGCCAATAACCGATCCTAACAAGTGGTATCAGAGCAAGGCATATCCTGTCAAAGATTATCTATTCTCAATCTAATCATTATGTCTTCATTCAATAAGATTCCAATGTTCTCCAGGGAAGATTTTGATGATTGGAAAATCAGAATGCAGGCTCATCTAGCTGCACAAGACGACGACATGTGGTACGTCATAACTGATGGACCCATGAAAATTTTGAAAGCAAACACAGCTGTTGCTATTACTGAAGGGGCACCTCACCGAATTGAAAAGCCTCGAGATGAGTGGACTACAGAGGACAAGAGAAAGGCAAATCTAGACAACGTTGCAAAAGACATACTGTATAAGACACTGGACAAAATAACGTTCAGTAAGATCAAAATGTGCAAAACCGCCAAAGAAATTTGGGAAAAGTTAATTCAACTCTGCGAAGGAAATGATCAAACTAAAGAAAACAAACTTTCAGTCGCTATGCAGAAGTTCGACAACATCAGAATGAAGATGGGTGAAACAATGGATGAGTATGATGAAAGAACAAGCTGTATTATCAACGAACTAAATGCACTTGGAAAGGTGTATACAAATAAAGAAGTAGTGTTGAAAGTAATCAGAGGACTTCCCAAAGAATGGGATGTCAAAACTATGGCAATGAGGGAATCCAAAGATCTTAACAAAGTTGAACTTCATGATTTATTTGCAGATCTAAAAGCATATGAGTTTGAACTTCAAACTCGAGAAGGTGAACCATCCACTCCAGCAGCAACTACTGCCTTGACTGCTGTTAGAAATGAATCAACTGGTTCAGTTGAGAAAACTGCTGATCAGATGAGTAATGATGCCATGTCTCTATTCATTAAGAAATTTGGAAGATTCATGAGGAAAAATCAAGGAAATTTTCAGAAGAATTATCAAAGAAACAACTCCAGAGAAGAATCTAATGTATGTTTCAACTGTGGCAAATCCGGTCACTTTATTGCCAACTGCACAAAGCCTAAAAAGGACAATCAAATCTCAACTGAAAGAAAGAAGAAGATATATGAGCACAAAAGAAGATCTAAAGACGAAAAGAAGCCTTACAAGAAGAAACATGAAGTACTGCTAGCTGAAGACAGCAAAGCCAAATTGGCAGAAACTAACAGTGAAGAGTCAGATCCAGAAAGCTCTTGCAGTTCAAGTGATGAGGAAGAAGTAACATGCTTAATGGCAGATAACATAGAAGATCAATCAAGTTGTGAGCAGGTATTTGATTTTAACTCTATTGATTTTACACGAGAAGAACTCATTTCCACTCTTCATGACATGGACAATGAGTATCAAAAGCTTGCTTCATCATTTGAAAAACTCAGAGCAAAGCACGATGATCCCAAAGACGATAAAACAAAAACTGATGAATCAGTTGAAATGTTGAGTCTAAGAAGGGAGATTGCTGAACTAACTGATGAAAGAAGCAGGAATCAATCAATGATTCAAAAATTGTTGCTTGAAAATACAAAGCTCAATGAGCTCATTCAAGTCTGGAACAAATCATCAAAAGCTCTAACTAATATACAGAATTCTCAGAAATCAGTTGATGATAAAACTGGTTTAGGATTTTGTAGTAACGATGATTTGTCTTCCCAAGATACTCAACCAAAACTGGATACGAACAAAGGGAAATATATTCGCTTTGTAAAATCAGTTATGGTACAAAATCAAGAAGAGTCGAGCAAACCGATTGAACAGCCATCTCAGAATATAAATAAATGCATGAGATGTGGCATTGGATATACTCCAAAGGGTAAGACTGCTTCATGGAATCAGCAACCAAAAATTCTCAGCAGAAAATATTCATATGGCTATTCAAACTATCACAACTGTAAGCCGGTTCAGAAAAGATATCGACTGAACAATCAGTTGAAGAAGAACAAAACACATGTAAAATCATCCACACAATATACACCAAGCACACACAGACAGGGAAGGACCATATGGAATACAGCAACAGGACAGTCAGTTAAACTGATTCAAGTCTGGATTCCAAAAGGACTAATCAACTATGGACCCAAATAAAAAAAAAAGGGTACCAGAATCTTATTTTGTGTTTAATTGCAGACAATAGGAACAAGCACTGAATCAATATGGTACCTGGACAGTGGATGCTCTCGACACATGACAGGAGATTCAAACTTATTGTCCCAACTGGTCAAATACAATGGTCCAAACATCAGTTTTGGGGATAACTCCAAAGGTAAAACTGTGGGTAAGGGTAAGCTTATCCATGGTAATTTCACCATTAATGACATTTTATTAGTCGAGAATCTTAAGTATAATCTGATAAGCATTAGTCAGTTATGCGATAATGGATTCTCAGTTCAGTTTGACAAACATTCTTGTTCAGTCAAAAACTCAACTAAAGAGATTATTCTAACTGGCAAAAGGTGTGGAAACACTTACAAAGTCAGTTGGAATGATCAACCTTATACACCAGTATGCTTTATTGCGTCTAAATCATCTCAAAACTGGTTATGGCATAAACGATTAAATCATTTAAATTTTAAATCTCTTGCCTATCTGAGTAGGCATGAACTTGTAACTGGTTTGCCCAAAATAAATTTTTCAAAAGAAAAACTTTGTTCAGCATGTCAGTATGGAAAACAAGTTAGATCCTCTTTTAAAAACAAAGGTTGTAAATCTTCATCCCGATGCTTAGAACTATTGCACATGGATCTCTTTGGTCCAATACCAGTCATGAGCTTAGGGGGAATGAAATACACCTTAGTGGTCGTAGATGACTTTTCAAGATTTACTTGGGTTATATTTCTCAAATCCAAAGACCATACTGCTGCACAACTGATTAAACTTTTCAAAAGACTTTTAAATGAAAAATCAGTTGGGATTGATCGAATCAGAACTGATCGAGGAACTTAATTCATCAATCAAACACTTTCAAACTTTTTAGAAAATGCCGGAATCAAGCATGAGCTCTCAGCAGCAAGAACACCTCAGCAAAACGGTGTAGCTGAGAGAAGAAATCGAACTCTTAAGGAAGCTGCTAGAACAATGCTTGCTGATTCAGGTATTTCTCAAAGATTTTGGGCAGAAGCAGTAAACACTGCATGCTACACTCAGAACAGATCGATGATTAACAAAAATCACATGAAAACACCATATGAGATCTGGCATGGAAGAAAAAGCGTAATCACTTATTTCAAAATATTTGGCTGTAGATGTTTCATTCACAACAATGGTAAAAATTATCTAAAAGCATTCGATGTCAAATCAACAGAAGGAATATTCCTTGGATATTCATCAGTTAGCATAGCTTACAGAGTATTTAATAAGAAAACTTTGAATGTTGAAGAATCCGCACATGTTGAGTTTGATGAAACTGCACTAATTGATAAGCCAACTGATCAAGTTGAGCTAGCTGATCGTTTTACAGATATCAGCCTGGAAGATGATGACTCAGACGAAAATCGTAATAATCAGAATATCTTTCATACACCTGAACCTGAGATATTGGATCAACCAGCTGAATCAGAAGCAAATCTTGACAATCAGCTCATGGAACAAACTAATGGAAATCAATTATCAGCTGAATCAGTTCCAAATGAAACTGAGAACATTCAGTTACCCAACGAAGAATTTGCTGGCTGTGAAGAAACAAATCCTGAATATAGATGGAAGAAATCACACCCTCCAGAACTGGTAATAGGTAACCCATCTGATCCAGTAAGAACCAGAAATCAGATGCTCAATCTATTTATTCATTGAGCATTTGTATCTCAATTAGAACCAAAGAAAACTGACGAAGCTCTTGCTGATCCAAATTGGATTAATGCAATGCAAGAAGAGCTAAATCAGTTTGTTCATAACAATGTCTGGAACTTAGTTCCAAGACCAATTTCTAAAACTGTTATAGGTACAAAGTGGGTATACAGGAACAAACTGAACGAAGACGGTTCAGTTGTGCGCAACAAAGCCAGGCTCGTAGCACAAGGCTATAGACAAGAAGAAGGGATCGATTATGATGAGACTTTTGCACCAGTTGCAAGACTGGAGGCAATAAGAATATTTCTTGCTTATGCATCTTTCCAGAACTTTAAAGTCTATCAAATGAATGTGAAAAGTGCATTTCTAAATGGCCAATTGCAAGAAGAAGTTTACGTAGAGCAACCCCCAGGTTTTATCAATCATAATTTTCCTAATCACGTTTATCATTTGAACAAAGCACTATATGGTCTCAAACAAGCCCCACGGGCTTGGTATGACACCCTCTCAAAATTCCTAACTGATCATGATTTTACTGTTGGATCAGTTGATAAGACTTTGTTTAAATTCTCGAAAAATGATCATATCTTACTTGTTCAAATTTACTTTGATGATATTATATTTGGGTCAACTAACCCCAAATTATGCAAGAAATTTGCTAAGTTGATGCAGGAAAAGTTCGAGATGAGCATGATGGGTGAGCTGACATTTTTTCTTGGTTTGCAAGTGAAACAACTGGATTCAGGAACATTTATTAGTCAAACCAAATACACCAAGGAATTACTAAGAAAATTTGGCATGGAATCTTGTTCAGCAGCAAGCACTCCAATGAGTTCATCAATTAAATTAGACACTGATCAAGGGGGAATATCAGTTGAGACGACACTATACAGAGGATTAATAGGTTCTTTATTGTACCTAACTGCTAGTCGCCCTGATATTATGTTTGCTGTATGTATATGTGCAAGATTTCAAGCTAACCCCAAGCAATCACATTTTTCTGCGGCCAAACGTATTTTAAGATATCTTAAAGGCACAGAAAATGTTGGTTTATGGTATTCAAAAGAATCATCTTTCAACTTAGTTGGCTATTCAGATGCAGATTATGCAGGATGCAAGCTTGATCGGAAAAGCACAAGTGGATCATGTCAGTTTCTAGGAGACAGACTGATCTCTTGGTTTAGTAAGAAGCAAACATCTATAGCAACTTCCACAACTGAAGCAGATTATCTTGCTGCTGGAAGCTGCTGCGCACAACTGCTTTGGATTCAGCAACAACTGAAAGATTATGATGTCGATGCAAAGGAGTCACCGATATTTTGTGACAACACAAGTACAATCGCTATAACATATAACCCAGTTCTTCATTCCAGAACCAAGCACATAGATGTCAGACATCACTTCATCAGGGATCATGCACTGAAGAAGAACATCAGATTGGAGCATGTTTCAACAGAACAGCAAGCAGCAGATATCTTCACAAAATCGCTACCAGAGGCTAAGTTTTCTTATTTTCGAAACATTCTTGGTTTAATTGATATATCTTCTATAACAGAATTAAATACAGAAAATAAGAACACAACAAATTAAGCACAATATTTTATTAAGAATATCATCGTTCCCAATTTACAGCATAAATCATAGATCCAACTGTATCTAGCCATTCTCTAACCCAATCATTCAACTCATAGATTCGAACTCTGGCAAATGCCCTAGACTTCGAAATCTTGTCAACAACATGCCACTCCTTCCACAGCAGTGCCTCTAAAAGACATTTA
Source organism: Primulina eburnea (assembly GCF_022965805.1). Taxonomy (NCBI): domain Eukaryota; kingdom Viridiplantae; phylum Streptophyta; class Magnoliopsida; order Lamiales; family Gesneriaceae; genus Primulina; species Primulina eburnea. Next base: position 18,252,626 of record NC_133117.1, read on the forward strand.
TCTTCTACCGAATCTCTAACATGGCTAATCTCAAAACGAGCAAGAAATTTTTGTGCTCTTCTTTCCTGAGCACGAGTAGGAATGACACCACTGTCACTCACATTCTTCAAATCTTGAATCTTCTCCCAGGTTGTCAACACCTTGTGAAAGACATATTTCTCCATTTTTATTTTAATCTCAGCTACACGATGGGCTGACTGTTCAGTCACATGAACATGAGTGCTACTGCCCGTATCAGAATCAGACATATTGAAAGTTTAACTGATAATATATTACATTGTGATCACTACTTATAGGAAAAATGAAGAAGCCGAAGCGTTTTAAGTCATTAAATATGTCTTTCCTATTTACCAATGACTTTAAGTTATTAGTTAATAATTAATAACTTGTAACCAAATTATTAAAATTAATCCTTTATCAGTTTATCTATTTATCACAACTGATATCAGTTAGCGTTTAAGCGTTTATATCTCATACTAGATCATTGTGCTCAAAAACAAAAAGACACATTAATCAAAATAAATATTTCATTTATCCATAAATATTGGACAAGATTACATGATCATAAGTTTCTTGCACACTATTTATCCACATTCTCATCCAAACAGCTAGTGCTGAGGATGAAGTTTTGCAGAAATTATGAGAAGATGCGATGCTGTTAAGAGTCTCCAACTCCTTACGCAGCATCAACTCATAAAGGTGGCCCTCCTTGAAAGCATCCACCTCAGCAGAAATTTTTAAGTGCTTTCGCACTTCTCTTAACTGGGCCATCCGCCTAAAGGTGGTGACCCTTCCTGAGTTGTACAGGAGCTCTAGCTCCAGTAACTCTTCCCAGTAGGGAAGATTAGCATAGAAGATCTCGTCTTCTATCGCAGCTTTTTGTGCCTCAAGTGTAACTGGAACGACGCTTGAACTACTTGCTCCTGCCATTTCTTCTTAAAAGTTTTCTGCTGATACTTGTGACTAACTTTTCAGTCTTATTTATAGGCCAGGACAAGGAAAACGAAAGGACACTTCTCTCTGTGACGTTTGATATGCCAAGCACTATACTCATCATTACTGTCTATTGCCGTCATTTTTTTTATGCATTTATTTAGGGGGAATGATGGTTTAAGAAATTAACTGAGAAGACAGTTGTTAGTGAATTCCTAACTGAAAAGAGTCAGTTTTTCCTAACTGATCGTTCAGTTGAAAATTCTACTAATCTTCTCATCAAAGTTAATAAATTAAACCTATTATATTCCAAATCATATGACGTGACTATCTGCTAAATCATGATGAATTTTAAGTTTACAACGTGTACACGTTTTTAACCGCTCAAAATTGCACACACATGGCACGCGTACACTATTTTGAAAAACACAAATTACTTCGGACTGACACGTGTCCAAAAATTTGAATAGTCACAAACATATGTACAATTGCCCGCCTCATTTCAGTTTTACTTTTTGATTATTCACGAACTGCCGAAAGAAAGAACATATATCTTCTCTAAATTTCTCTTTCAGCAAATTACTCAGTACGAAATGACAACTCAGATTCCCGCTTACATGCTTAATGCTATGACAATCAATTTTGGATCCATTTTATCTTTCGGAGATGAAGAGGTCAAAAAGGTGTTTCAAAAACTCGAAAATGCTGGTCTGAGAAAATTTCTGGGACAATCATCGCAGGATATATCCAAAAGAACTTCAAGATTTCTATTCCTCTGGCAAAGTTGACTCAGAAGGTATCATAAATTCTACTGTCAATAATCAGTCGCTGACTATATCTGAAGATTCTTCTGGGGAATTATTTTCTTTACCTTGTGAGGGATTAGCACAACTGATGGATGTCAAAGCATCTGATATTGATGAAATGCAAATACTTTTATCTGCTGATGGACGGAAAATTAAAGTTTCCGATCCTAAGAAGGAACTGAAACATGAAATTCAGTTGCTTGCTGATATAATTGCTAAAGGGCTCTTAGCAAAAGCAGGATCATTTGCTGCTCTTACATTGGAAAAGTTTCAAGCTATTACCGCTATTATGACTGATCAAAAATTCAACTGGAAACGGATCATCTTCAACATACTGAAGAATATGTTTTTATCGTCAAAACAATCCAAGGGTTTTGCCGTACAAATCAGTTATCTTTTAAAAATAAGAGGTTTAGTGGATGCTGATTCTGAAAGATTATCGAAATTCAAGGTGTTCAATGCAAAGAATACCATGCCACCAAAAATCACCATGGATATTTCTCCTGCCAAATTCGTCAAGATTAAGAAGGAGATTGGAATTGATCAAGCGACTACAAAATCAGAAAAGAAAGTCAAAAATCTACCTCCACGGAAGATCACTAAAAGAAAATTGATTCTGAGTACAGCTGATTCAGAGAGAACCCCATCACCTCAGATTGTCAAGAGAACAAGAACTCAAAGAGTGAGGTCAGTTGCTGAAGTCACCATTGTTGCTGATCAGTCAATGACCACAGAGAGTCAACAACCGATAGAAGCTGTTCCCTTGAACATCATTCCACCTGATGATTCAGCTAGCACAAAGAGGGAATCAGTTAGGACCAAAGCTCCCTTAACTCAGATATCTCGACCAATTGGTGTCGCACCTGCACGCCCCAAAGGCATCAAGTTTGTAGAAGTGGTGGATTCAACTCGAACTGGATTAGAAATTCCACACCTCATGAGTTCTGACAAAGGAAAAGGGAAGATGATTGAAAAATCCCGACCAACAAATCCGATTCAGACCCACATTGACCTTGTTTGGGCAAAGGTTAATGATTTTGCAGCTTCAAAAATCCAAGTCTATGATGATTGGAAGGCCTACCGAACTGAAATTTTTGCCAAGAAACTGAAGAACAAATCTCAACTGAATAAATTTATTAAACTGGAAGATTATGTTCTGAAGACAGTGAAAGCAGCCTCCATTACTTTGGCTATGCAAAGGAAAAACTACTTATTTGATCAAGTGCGAGCAAAGAAGTTGGCTCAAATTATCAGCAAATTGAAGAACAACTATATTCCCACAAATCCAACTGCCTATGCTGATCAAGCAGTGATCACTCAACTAGATTCTGATCTGATTGGGTTGCTATCTCAGATAAAATTTTGGGAAATGAATCAGGAATTAGTTATTCATCAAGGAAACTCAGACACTGATGATGAAAACGAAGATGACGAATCACTTACTGAACAGCATCAACCATCGTATGAACTGGCCCTTGTTACAACTGACGTACCAGTTATAGAAAAACTTCCATCACCTCCGACTGAACAACAACTATACACCGAAGCTGAGCTTTCTTTTGCTCCCATTGACGAGATCATTTCAGTAATCGTTCAGGATTCTCACTTGAATAAATCTACACATGATAAAAGTGATCATCCAGTTGATCAAACTGATGAAGAGATCCCTATCTCTGCAAAAGAACCAATTCAGCAAGCTTCATCTGCTGACATGAATACTCCAACGGAAAACCCTCATGCTTGTCAAGATCCTCCGATACAAGAACCAGTGCTCAATTCTCCATCTGCTATTCTTCAAACCAGTCTTTCTACTGAACAGAATTCATCTCCTCCACTTACAGTTCCAGGAGAAATAATTGAAACTGATGTTTCAATTCAAAATGTTGATGATCCAGTCTCAACTGATCACACACTAGTCGTTTCTGAACAAATCACCAAAGAAACAGGATCATCCTATCAATCTCCTCCTCAAAATGCTTCAAATATTGATCTTATTCTGGAAGAAGTCCAGCATTTACACAATAATATGGAGCAAATGGTCTCTGCTATCTCTAAAATTCAGAACACCCAATTATCTCATACTCTAAAATTGGATCATCTAAATGAGTCCAACTTAGAGAAAATGAATGCTCTTAGAGTCAAAATGGACTCTCTTGTCACAACTATGGATCAAACAAAGAAGGGGTTACTCGATTCCTTATCTACAGATCAAAATGTAAACAGTCAACGATTTTAGCGACTGGAAACCTTTGTTTCAAAGCAAATGGAGTTGCTACAGATCTCCTTCAACACTGTTACTTCAAGCCTCACATCAGACGTCAAAATTTTCTCCATTCACGTTCAAAAGCTAACGGACAAAATGGAGGTATTTGACAAAAAGGGGGAAAACAGCTAAAGAATTATCAGAACTTATCAGATTATTATCAACTGATGTTATTTTCTTCAACTGATGTTATTCTCTCAGAATTTATATTATCTACAAGGAATTCTGTTATCTTATGATTCAGTCGCACAATCCATTATTAACAAAGAGCTGAGTCAAATCTCTTGGTTTTGTCAAACACCATAAAGGGGGAAATTGTTGGAAACTGAATTCTGGAGTTTGACAAAACATAAACCAATCAACTAAATCAACTAATACATGAAAGCATATTCGGCAGCTGAACATTCAACTAAAATCAGTTGACACAAACTGATCAGTTGAGAACTGATCAGTAAAACATTCAGCCGAATATATTAAAGCTTCTCGACTGAAGATACCTTGGGAAAGATCATTCAAACAGACAAAAAGACATATCAGACAGCAACTGAATGTGAAAAGCCGCACTGCATAGAACAATGTGTTTCGGCTATCAAGATTTATACGCCGTCTTGCAATAAATGATGAAGCAGGCCATCAAGAACATTGTCCAAGAAATAATAAAGTGGCAATCAACGGATACGAGAATTCAAAATTACCGTTGGAAGAGAAGTCTATAAATATGACTAGAGAGCAGTTGACAACGATTATTGACCAATCTTAAACTTGCCATTACTCTGTCAAAATCTCTGCTCACTCGTATCAGATCTATTCGTAGCAATCAAGGCTACACATTGAGCAAATTAGCACTGTGAAATATTGAAAATTCAATTAAGTGCTAAGTTCAGTTACTTACAGAGATCATTGTATTATACTAAGAGTTTCAGTTCAGGCAATAGATAAGTCCTAACTGCAGTGGGCCTGTACAAGCGTTGTACTCGATCAAAGTCTTTTAGTAAATATCCTATCTTTGAGATAGAAGGGGTGACGTAGGAGTTATTCAATTCTCCGAACATCCATAAACATACCGTGTTACCTTTACTTCAGCTTTTCATTTTTCAGTTAGATATTCTATCTATCAAACAGTTTATTTTCCGCAACTGCTTATTCAGTTTAACTGGTTGATATTGACTGACGGGATACTTAGTTCAGTTTGTAACAAGACTGAACTATCTTTTTCGAAAAACATTTAAATTCCTATTAGTGTTTATTCAACCCCCCTTCTAAACACTAATTAGCCAATAACCGATCCTAACAGATGTTGAGAATGTGCCCGAGACATGGTTTTTCGGTAGGCCAGCAGGTGGAGACATTTTACTATGGGGTAGATCCTTCTGTGAGATCTATGCTTGATGCGGCAGCAAATGGGAGTTTATATAGGAAAACGCCAACCGCAGCACTTGAAATCATTTCTAATATGGCGGAAAGCAATGTGGGTTGGCAAGATAACCGAAGGGAGAAGAAGGTCGGATTCCTTGAGATGGATGCTTTGACAGCGATTACAGCGAAACTTGATGGATTGACACATCAGATGGCACAGTTACAAGCGCATAAGTCAGTACCAGTCAAGTCAGTGAATCAGATCCAAGGAAATGCTGAAATAGTTGGTGGTCCACCTTGTGACATGCCATTCATGCCGGATATACCTTGTGAGGAAATACAGTGTTTTGGAGGAGATTCAGTAAATTATTTGGGAAACCAGGGGCGTCAGCAAAACAATCCATACAGTTTCTCGTATAATTCAGGCTGGAGGAATCATCCAAATTTCGGGTGGAGACCGTCAGAAAATGCTGTTGTGCCATTACAGTTTAATCCTCCACAACATCCTATGCAGCAAAAGCCCCCTCAACAACCACCTAAGCCTCCACAAGGTGTTGGACCCTCTATGCCACCCGGTTTCAAGCCACAAGATGGCAAGTCAAACCTTGAGGACATGCTTGCAAAGTACATAGCAGGGAATGAGATGAGATGGCAAAATCATGATGCCATGATGCAAAGAGTGGAGACTCAACTAGGGCAGCTAGCGACACAGATGGCTACACGAGCTCCGGGTTCACTACCTAGTGAAACGGAAAAGAATCCTAAAGGTTTCAATGCAGTCACGGTGACGTCTCCCATAAAGCAAGAGGTGGTTGATGTCGATAACTATGCGAAGGAGAAGGAATCATCAAAGCAAGGATCCAATGACACAAAGGAGAAAGGTAAGTCCCTAAACTTGAACTCCAATATTGATATTAATTCACTCCCTTTTCCCCAAAGAGCTAAGCAACTGCAATTAGATACTCAATTTTCGAAATTTCTGGAGATTTTCAAAAAACTGCATATAAATATCCCATTTGCAGAAGCTTTAGCTCAAATGCCCTCATATGCAAAATTTCTTAAAGAGATCTTATCAAATAAGAGGAAATTGGTTGACTTTGAGACAGTTAAGCTTTCGGAGGAGTGTTCTGCGATTTTACAAAATAAACTCCCTCCGAAGCTTAAGGATCCAGGTAGTTTTTCTATCCCTTGCACTATTAGAACTTCAAATTTTAATAAAGCTTTGTGTGACTTAGGTGCAAGCATTAACTTGATGCCTTATTCATGTTTTGAGAAGCTAGGGATAGGTGAAGTGAAACCAACTACAATTTCTCTACAGTTAGCTGATAGATCAATTAAATTTCCTAGGGGAGTTGTAGAGGATGTGTTGGTGAAAGTTGACAAGTTTATTTTTCCAGTGGATTTTGTTGTGTTAGACATGGAAGAGGATCGTGAGATTCCTCTAATTTTAGGAAGACCATTTTTAGCCACTGGGAAAGCTCTGATAGATGTACAAAAGGGTGAGTTGGTGTTGAGACTGAATGATGAGAGTGTGGTGTTTAATGTTTTTCAGTCCATCAAATATCCTAATGATACATCTGATTGTTTTAGAATTGATGCTACTAACGAGCTTGTTGAGTGTAGTTTGCAGGTACTGATAGGTGAAGATCCTTTGGAGGTTTGTTTGACTGATTCATGTTCAGGAGAGTTGGAGAATGAGGATATTAAGGAATACATGCTTTATCTGGAAGTGTAGTATCCCGATGCCTAATTTGAGTTAATTATTGGATTAATTGTATTTCGGTGGGATCGGAAGGACCGAACCGGGTTCGGATCGTCCGAAGTTGGTTCGGATCGTCCGAAGTGGGTTCGGATGGACCGTTCTGTTCGGAGTCAGACGAGTCATGTCATGTCAGAGTTCGGATCGTCCGATCAGGGTTCGGATCGTCCGAAGACAGGTGGCTGGACACGTGGAAGACATGCAGAGTTCGGATCTTCCGAAGTGGATCGGATCTTCCGAAGTGCACCGGATCGGATCTTCCGAAGTGGATCGGATCTTCCGATCGTTGTCTATAAATAGAAGCGCGAGGCTTCACTTTTCACTCGCCAATTCCGAGAGTTCCAGAGCGTTTTAGTCGTTTCTGATGGGTTTCTAGTCTTTTCCCGAGGTTCGGGCACTAGCGGGGAGCTACTGGTTTTGTAGCGGAGCTGTGCTCTAGTTGGGGGCTAGCGGCATCAGTGGGCTGACTACGGACGCAGGTATAGTTCTGGGTTCCCTTTGAGATTTGGGAGTATCTATTAGTCTAGTTAAGGCTTTTAGATGTGGTTTAGTGATATGGTATCACTTGGATTGTAGGCTTGATTCTAGGGCTGATTGCTAGGATCTACTGGTTTGAGGTACGAAAGTACTATCCGAGATAGCAGGATTGAGTATGCTTTACTATGTGTTGCATGTTTATATGTTGCATTATTATCTGTCATATGATGCATGGTTTATTATGCGGCATTTGCATAATCATGTTGAGCCTGATTATCTTTGAGATAGCCTGTTGAGAGGGTGCTCAGCCCTCGTTTGTTGTGGATGGTTGGACCCCGTTGGCCGACGGTGGTCAGGTCACCGGTATATCCACAGGTTTATTTTGGTATGGGAGCCACCTCCTGGTGCGACGGCGCAGAGTGCTACATACCTTGACGTCATTTACCTGAGCAGTATTTCGATATACCCAGATCCTGGTATCCAGTACATTTTGCATACATGCATGTCATAGTCTTGTATACTCATGCTTTCGGTGCTGAGCGTTTTATGCTCACGTCCTCGGTTTATCTCTGTTTTGGACACCCTATTCGATGGGGCAGGTCTCAGGTTGGACGGTCCAGGAGGGAGTGGACAGGGAGCTGGCAGAGGTTGACCTGTAGTTGTTGGTATTTGTTCTTGGTATTTAGTTCGATCTGGTTGTTTAAGTATTTTGTACTTACAGATTCGATTGGGTTGTATTACTGTTTTTCCGCTGTTTACCTGATTCAGTTTTAAATGTTAATTTTGCATGCTTAAGTTCTGATTAGTAGGTGATTCTGGAACGGGTCACTACATTTATGGTATCAGAGCATGCATTAAGATTTTGGGATTTAGAATTGTTCTTTTGGGTTTAATCTCTGGTAACTTTTGTAGCTAGAATGTCTGGTTTTGACGACGATGCTAGTAGTCATGGCAGCATTGGACGCTGGGGAGACCGCGACGATCGGGAGCGTCGTCGAGAGCATCGAGAACGTCGTCAACACCGTCGTGATGAGCCTCGGAGTTTTAGTATGCATCGGTTCTTGCAGATGGGGCCGAAACCTCTTTCAGGCGGTGAGACCCCGGATGTTGCGGAGAACTGGCTCGAGAGGATGGAGAGCTGCTTCAAGACTTTTCAGTGCTCGGCGGAGCAGCAGATTGATACCCTTGATTTCTTGCTGGAGGGTGGTGCGCGCAAGTGGTGGAGGTCTACCTCTGCACCGATAGTTCAGCGACAGGGTCGAGTTCTTTGGGCCGATTTCCGAGCCGCTTTCATGTTGCTTTACTTTCCGCCAGCTCTTCTGCAGACCAAGGCGATTGAGCTGATCAATCTGAAGCAGGGAAGTTTGTCTGTTGATGAGTATCAGCAGAAGTTCTTTGAGTTGCTTCCATATGTTCCGCATGTCAGTGACAATGCTATGGCCAAGTATAACCATTTTCTTCAGGGCCTCAATCAGGAGATTTATGATCGGGTTGTTGTCTGCGATGATCCGACATCGTATGAGGGCCTTGTAAATCGTTGTCGCCAGGCTGAGGGCAGTTTGCTGAGAGGTCGAGCCATGCAGTCTGCTCGTCCTACTAGTTCTTTGGGTCCCCGCGCCCAAGCATTCAAGAAAGCTGGATCTACTTCTTCTTCCTCTGGATCTGGAGGAGTTCACCATTTTGGGAAGAAGAGGGGCCCGTGTCAGCACTGCGGGAAGGATCATCCGACGGAGCGTTGTCGCAAGGTTGCGGGTGCTTGTTACAAGTGCGGTGAGTTGGGCCACATGAAGAGAGATTGTCCACAGACGGGCGGAGGATCAGGATCTGGTTCTCAGGCTTCAGTTCATCAGAGGCCACAGCAGGGACAGTCTACTCAGGGTTCTAACCTCCGACCGCGTACTCAAGGGCAGGTCTTTGCTCTTAACCAGGATCAGGCGGCTGAGGAGAACGAGAGAGTTATCGCAGGTGTGTTTTTATTATGTGGATTACCTGCTTACGTTCTCATTGATACTGGTGCATCGCATTCATTCATATCTGCGAGGTTTGCTAAGCGTCATAAGTTACCTTTCACTTCTTTGGACGTTGTGGTATCTGTTTCCACGCCGATGGGTCATTCGGTACTAGCTAAACGTCTAGTTTTGGGTTGTCCTCTAGAGTTTGAGGGTAATGTTTTAACTGCTAATTTGATGATTCTTGTGATGGAGGATTTTGATTGCATTCTGGGAATAGATGTGCTGACTGTGTTTAGAGCTACTGTGGACTGTTATCAGAAGTTTGTGCAGTTTCGTCCAGTTGAGGGCGACAGTTGGTTTTTCTATGGAGAGGGAGCGCGACCCCCGATGCCTGTGGTTTCTGCTCTGAAAGCCTGTCGTGCTTTAGAGTCGGGCGGGGAAGGCTACCTTATCTATGCTATTGATTCGTCCGCAGATAGTGTCGGTATCAGTGACATTCCAGTGGTTTGCGATTTTCCGGATGTTTTTCCCGAGGAGATTCCTGGTTTTCCTCCCGTTCGGGAAGTGGATTTCGGCATTGATTTAGTGCCAGGCACGGCACCAATCTCTAGAGCTCCTTATCGTTTAGCTCCATCGGAGATGCAAGAATTGAAACAGCAGTTGCAGGATCTTCTTGACAAGGGGTATATTCGACCCAGTGTGTCCCCGTGGGGAGCACCAGTTCTTTTTGTCAAAAAGAAGGATGGTTCTATGCGGCTCTGCATAGATTATCGGCAGTTGAATCGTGCTACGATAAAGAATAAGTATCCGTTGCCACGGATTGATGATTTATTTGATCAACTGCAAGGTACCTCTGTGTATTCCAAGATTGATTTAAGGTCTGGTTATCATCAGCTTCGAGTTCATCAGGGAGATATATCGAAGACTGCATTCAGGACCAGGTATGGGCATTATGAGTTTCTGGTTATGCCTTTTGGGGTGACGAATGCACCAGCAGTTTTTATGGATCTGATGAATCGGGTTTTTCGGGAATTCTTGGATAAGTTTGTTGTGGTGTTTATAGATGATATCTTAATCTATTCGCATGATCAGCAAGAACACGCACAACACTTAAGGATTATTTTACAGACACTTCGCGAGAATCAGCTTTATGCGAAGTTGAGTAAATGTGAGTTTTGGATTGACAGGGTTGTATTCCTTGGTCATGTCATTTCTAGCGAGGGAGTTTCAGTTGACCCGAGCAAGGTGGAAGCGGTATTGAACTGGTCGCGTCCGACGACAGTAGCCGAGATCCGCAGTTTTCTGGGATTGGCTGGGTATTATCGCCGTTTCATTGTCAACTTCTCTCAGATTGCTAAGCCACTCACTCAGCTCACTCGGAAAGATGTTTCATTTGAATGGACATCAGAGTGCGAAGAGAGTTTCTTGGAACTTCGCAGACGTTTGACATCTGCGCCTGTTTTGGCTTTACCGTCTGGATCTGGTGGTTTCAGTGTTTACACCGATGCCTCTTTACAGGGACTAGGGTGTGTTCTGATGCAGAATGAGCATGTGATTGCTTATGCGTCGAGACAGTTAAAGCCTCATGAGGAAAACTATCCTGTTCATGATCTGGAATTAGCAGCGATCGTTTTTGCTTTGAAAATCTGGCGCCATTATCTGTATGGTGAGCGATTTGAGATCTTCACTGATCATAAGAGTTTGAAGTATCTGTTCACTCAGGCTGAGTTGAACATGCGTCAGCGTCGTTGGATGGATCTACTCAAAGATTACGATTGTGAGATCAAGTATCATCCAGGATCTGCGAATCTCACGGCCGATGCTCTTAGTCGCAAGGTGAGATTATCTGCTCTTCAGACTTGTGCTGTATCTGGGATTATTCAGGATTTCTGTTCGATGGGATTCAATTGTAAGCATCGGAAGGGAACAGAGAGTATCCGTATAGCTACTATTTTGTCCGAGCCAGTTTTGTATTCTCGGATTAGAGATGCTCAGATGTCTGATTCTAAGGTTCAGAAATTAGCTCGGTTGGCTGATGGAGATAATACTTCTGGTTTCCACTATCAGTCCGAGGGTCTTTTGTGCTTATCTGGTCGTGTTGTTGTACCGGAAGATGACACTTTGAGGGAGGAGATTTTGTCCCAGGCTCATCGTAGCAAGTTGAGTGTTCATCCAGGGAGCAACAAGATGTATAAAGATTTGAGGACTCGATTTTGGTGGAAAGGTATGAAACGTAATGTTTATCAGTATGTCTCCAAGTGCCTTGTCTGTCAGCAGGTGAAGGCTGAGTATCGACGACCTGGAGGTTTGTTGCAGAATCTTCCTATTCCGGAGTGGAAGTGGGAGCATATCACGATGGACTTCGTGACTCACTTGCCTATGTCTGTGGGGAATAGAGATGCTATCTGGGTGGTAGTGGATCGACTTACTAAGTCTGCCCATTTTCTTCCGTATAACAGAGATTTCACTTTCGATCGGATGGCACGGTTGTACATTCAGGAGATTGTACGGTTTCATGGTGTGCCTGTGAGTATCGTTAGTGACAGAGATCCTCGATTTACGTCTAGATTTTGGGGCAGCTTTCAGCAAGCTTTGGGCACTACCTTGAGTTTGAGTACTGCATATCACCCAGAGACTGACGGTCAGTCAGAGAGGACTATTCGTACTCTTGAGGATATGTTGAGATCTTGTGTGATGGATTTCGGGCCAGCTTGGCAGGATCATCTGTCACTGATAGAGTTTGCATACAACAACAGTTTTCATAGGAGTATTGGTATGTCTCCGTTTGAAGCATTGTATGGTCGACGTTGTCGTACTCCTCTGTTCTGGGAGGAAGTCGGAGAACGACAGGTCGAGGGTCCAGAATTGATTCAGCAGGCCATGGACAAAGTTCTTGTGATCAAACAGCGGATTAAGACTGCTCAGGATCGACAAGCGAGTTATGCGAACACCAAGCGCAGACCTCTTCATTTTGATGCAGGCGAGAAAGTGTTTCTCAAGGTATCACCTTTTCGGAGGATTCTGAGATTTGGACTCAAGGGTAAGCTATCTCCGAGATTCATTGGTCCTTTTGAGATCTTAGAATGTGTGGGAGATTTGGCCTACAGATTAGCTTTGCCACCGTATCTGTCTAGTGTTCACAATGTGTTTCATGTGTCCTTGTTGAGACGATACGTAGCGGATGAGTCTCATGTTTTGCATCCAACAGAAGTTCGGCTGAATCCGGATTTGTCTTTTGTAGAAAGACCGGTTTCGATCTTAGACCGAAAGGATAAGGTACTGCGGAATAAGACTATTCCTCTTGTCTTAGTGCAGTGGCAGCGCCGAGGTACTGAAGAAGCTACTTGGGAACTAGAGAGTCGCATGCGGTCAGAGCATCCAGAGATGTTCTAGTTGTAGTATTTTCAGTTATGATTGTAATTTCAGTTGTGCTTTCAGTTGTAATTCATTCTTAAGTTGAATGTATTGTTGTTCAGAATTGTCATTCTTCAGACTCGATTTCGCGGACGAAATCCTTTTTAGAGGGGGAGAATGTAGTATCCCGATGCCTAATTTGAGTTAATTATTGGATTAATTGTATTTCGGTGGGATCGGAAGGACCGAACCGGGTTCGGATCGTCCGAAGTTGGTTCGGATCGTCCGAAGTGGGTTCGGATGGACCGTTCTGTTCGGAGTCAGACGAGTCATGTCATGTCAGAGTTCGGATCGTCCGATCAGGGTTCGGATCGTCCGAAGACAGGTGGCTGGACACGTGGAAGACATGCAGAGTTCGGATCTTCCGAAGTGGATCGGATCTTCCGAAGTGCACCGGATCGGATCTTCCGAAGTGGATCGGATCTTCCGATCGTTGTCTATAAATAGAAGCGCGAGGCTTCACTTTTCACTCGCCAATTCCGAGAGTTCCAGAGCGTTTTAGTCGTTTCTGATGGGTTTCTAGTCTTTTCCCGAGGTTCGGGCACTAGCGGGGAGCTACTGGTTTTGTAGCGGAGCTGTGCTCTAGTTGGGGGCTAGCGGCATCAGTGGGCTGACTACGGACGCAGGTATAGTTCTGGGTTCTCTTTGAGATTTGGGAGTATCTATTAGTCTAGTTAAGGCTTTTAGATGTGGTTTAGTGATATGGTATCACTTGGATTGTAGGCTTGATTCTAGGGCTGATTGCTAGGATCTACTGGTTTGAGGTACGAAAGTACTATCCGAGATAGCAGGATTGAGTATGCTTTACTATGTGTTGCATGTTTATATGTTGCATTATTATCTGTCATATGATGCATGGTTTATTATGCGGCATTTGCATAATCATGTTGAGCCTGATTATCTTTGAGATAGCCTGTTGAGAGGGTGCTCAGCCCTCGTTTGTTGTGGATGGTTGGACTCCGTTGGCCGACGGTGGTCAGGTCACCGGTATATCCACAGGTTTATTTTGGTATGGGAGCCACCTCCTGGTGCGACGGCGCAGAGTGCTACATACCTTGACGTCATTTACCTGAGCAGTATTTCGATATACCCAGATCCTGGTATCCAGTACATTTTGCATACATGCATGTCATAGTCTTGTATACTCATGCTTTCGGTGCTGAGCGTTTTATGCTCACGTCCTCGGTTTATCTCTGTTTTGGACACCCTATTCGATGGGGCAGGTCTCAGGTTGGACGGTCCAGGAGGGAGTGGACAGGGAGCTGGCAGAGGTTGACCTGTAGTTGTTGGTATTTGTTCTTGGTATTTAGTTCGATCTGGTTGTTTAAGTATTTTGTACTTACAGATTCGATTGGGTTGTATTACTGTTTTTCCGCTGTTTACCTGATTCAGTTTTAAATGTTAATTTTGCATGCTTAAGTTCTGATTAGTAGGTGATTCTGGAACGGGTCACTACAGGAAGCAGGCAGACCGATTTCGAGAACGGTAAACTCTAGGATTGGGGAGCTTGGGCATGTCCCAAGACCTTTAAGGTCATCCATTGAAGAAGCCCCAATCTTAGAGATGAAACCTCTTCCTTCTCATTTGAAATATTTATTTTTGCTTGACAATGATAAACTGCCAGTAATTGTCTCATCTATTTTGACAAGTTTGGAGGAAGAAAAGCTGCTGCGAGTTCTGAGGGATAATATCAAAGCAATAGGTTGGAGCATTGCAGACATCAAGGGGATCAGTTCATCCATGTGCATGCACAAAATTCTGATGGAGGCTGACCACAAGACTTCTACCCAACCTCAAAGACGACTGAACCCAGCTATGCAAGAGGTGGTAAAGAAAGAGGTGATTAAGCTACTGGACGCAGGTATTATTTACCCGATTTCTGATAGTAGGTGGGTTAGTCCAGTGCAAGTAGTTCCGAAAAAAGGTGGGATCACTGTTGTCAAGAATGAAAATAATGAATTAATCCCTACTAGAATTGTTACAGGGTGGCGTGTTTGCATTGATTATAGAAAACTTAATGACGCCACCCGTAAAGACCACTTCCCCCTCCCTTTTATTGATCAAATGTTGGAAAGGTTAGCTGGACATCCTTTTTACTGTTTCCTGGATGGTTATTCAGGTTATATGCAAATTCCTATTGACCCTGAAGATCAGGAGAAAACCACTTTTACTTGTCCTTATGGGACATTTGCATATAAACGAATGCCATTCGGTCTATGTAATGCGCCAGCAACTTTCCAACGATGCATGATGGCAATTTTCCATGATATGATTGAGGATTTCATTGAAATATTTATGGACGATTTTTCTGTATTTGGCTCTTCATTCGATACTTGTTTGATTAATTTGTCTAAAGTTTTGGAGAGATGTGAGGAGTCAAATTTGGTGCTGA
Organism: Primulina eburnea; assembly: GCF_022965805.1. Lineage (NCBI taxonomy): Eukaryota > Viridiplantae > Streptophyta > Magnoliopsida > Lamiales > Gesneriaceae > Primulina > Primulina eburnea. The sequence continues at coordinate 18,267,978 of NC_133117.1, forward strand.
ACTGGGAAAAATGCCACTTTATGGTGAGAGAGGGGATAATGTTGGGGCACAAAATTTCTGAAAATGGGATTGAGGTCGATAAGGCTAAGATTGAAGTGATAGAGAAACTCCCTGCCCCAACAAACATCCGAGGAGTGCGTAGTTTTTTAGGACATGCAGGGTTTTATAGACGTTTTATCAAAGATTTTTCCTGCATTTCTAAGTCACTGACCAATTTACTGATAAAAGATGTGAAATTTGATTTTTCTGCTGAGTGTGTGCAGGCATTTCAGGTCCTGAAGGAGAAGTTGATCACCGCACCAGTGATGATAGCACCTGATTGGGGGTCGCCATTTGAGGTGATGTGTGACGCAAGTGACACAGCTCTAGGGGCAGTGTTGGGACAAAAGCGGGATAAATGCATTCATGTCATCTACTATGCTAGTATGACACTGTCAGCTGCCCAACTGAACTATGCCACTACAGAGAAGGAGCTTCTTGCCGTGGTTTTTGCTCTTGATAAGTTTAGATCGTATCTGATAGGGAGCAAAGTTGTCGTGCATACTGATCATTCAGCCTTAAAATATTTGATGGCTAAAAAGGACGCAAAGCCAAGACTAATTCGTTGGGTTCTTCTATTGCAGGAATTTGACTTGAAGATAATCGATAGGAAGGGGACAGAGAACCAAGTTGCAGACCATCTCTCGCGAGTGGAGAATCCGAGTACAGGTAATGAAATTATTCGCGATGATTTCCCAGACGAGCAACTGTTTGCGATCAACAGTCTACCATGGTATGCCGATTTTGTTAATTATCTATCAAGTAAGTTCATTCCTCCCCATTTTACATACCAGCAAAAGAAGAAATTCTTCTCAGATTTGAAGTATTATTTGTGGGAGGATCCTCATTTGTTTAGAATATGTGCAGACGGTATAATCCGTAGATGTGTTCCCCTAGAAGAGGTAAGCGAAATTTTGTTTCATTGTCATGCTGGTCCGGCTGGAGGCCACTTTGGGGCAACTAGAACTGCATCCAAAGTCCTCCAGTCATGTTTTTATTGGCCTACTCTTTTTAAGGATACACATGAATATGTCAAAAAATGTTCAAATTTTCAGCGCACTGGTAATATCTCTAGAAGACATGAAATGCCTCTTAATAATATTTTGGTATGTGAGATATTTGATGTTTGGGGTATAGATTTCATGGGACCGTTCCCGGTTTCTTTTGGGAACAAGTACATTTTGGTGGCTGTGGACTACGTGTCTAAATGGGTAGAGGCTACTGCATGCAAAACTAATGACTCTAGGGTTGTTGTTCAATTTCTTATGAAAAATATTTTCTCACGTTTCGGCACACCTAGAGCCATTATTAGCGATGGAGGTACTCATTTTTGTAATCGTCAGTTTGACAGTCTGTTGGTTAAGTATGGGGTCCGACATAAGGTGGCAACACCTTATCACCCCCAAACTAGTGGCCAAGTCGAGGTTTCAAATAGAGAACTAAAACGCATTCTTGAGAAGACTGTCGGTGCTTCGAGGAAAGAATGGTCTAGAAAACTCGACGATGCACTTTGGGCGTACCGCACTGCTTTCAAAACCCCCATTGGCATGTCTCCTTTCAAATTGTTGTATGGGAAATCGTGTCACCTACCTGTTGAACTTGAACATAAGGCTTACTGGGCGACTAAATTTTTGAATTTTGATGCTAAAGCCACAGGTGATGATAGAGTGCTGCAGTTGAATGAAGTGGATGAGTTTCGGTTGGAGGCTTATGAGAACGCCAAGCTTTACAAAGAGAAAACCAAACGCTGGCATGATCAGAACATTGTCGGTCGAGAATTTGTGGTGGGACAACATGTACTATTATACAATTCTCGACTGAAGTTGATGCCAGGTAAGTTGCGTTCACGGTGGTCCGGTCCTTACACCATCACGCAAGTTTTTCCATATGGGACAGTGGAGATCACTAGTGAGGCAACTGGAGCTTTCAAAGTGAATGGACATAGGCTAGAAGTTTACCATGGTGGTGCCATACCCGATGAGCCGACCACAGTGGATCTGCAGGATCCAAACTGAATCAAGGGAGTACAGTCAGGAAATCGACTCTAAATTTAGCACTTACTGGGAGGCAACCCAGTGTTTAATCTTATTTTTTCTTTCTTGTTTTAGTTTATTTTATCTGTTCTAGTTTACTTTCTTTTTGTTTTTCTAGCATTGCTCGAGAGCTAATCTCAGTGAATGGTGGTGCAGGTAATTTATCTACTGGCGGTGGAATTTATCAGGTGTGGGAGAATTTTTCAAGGCGATCGATTTTCAAAATCTCGAACAGACCAGGGAAGTTTCTGTACTATTCTTACATCTTGTGTGCTTGATTGAGCTTAAAATTTGAGTTCTAGATTTATAGAATTGTACATGCATGGTATAACATTTGGGTTTGGGTGGTATATTTATTCTTGATGTTTATCTTATTTTGGATTTCATGTGGTTATTAAAGTGTTTGCGTGCTTTATCTTTTCCATTTTACGTTTGTGGGTTTGGTGCATTCGATGTCTTTCTTTCAGGAGTTTCTGATCTTTACCTCTGTCCACCACGTACTCAGCATCTAACCAGGGAAGTGTTTTTGCTTTCACATTCTCGATAGTTCTTTTTATATTGCTTTACACTGAGGGCAGTGTCGTTGTCAAAGTGTGGGGGTAGGTCAGTTAAGTTTCACATTGTTGCACACACACTTAACACACTTTTCACATAAGATGGAACTATCTTTAGACGAAGGACTCTTGTTTCACTTGATAATCGGATTACGTGGTTAAATTGTGGATCACCCGGAAAATTGTTTCGTGCCTAGTATTGAATGAGAGGAGTCGTAGTTTCAAGGAGAGGGCCAGACATGAACCAGTTTTGTATCAACATTTTGTTCAATGCACGAGGTCAAACTTTTACTCGTTGATAGTGAATTGGTGAAATGTGAACTAAAAAAAAAAAAAAAAAGAGAAATCGAACAACGATCCCTAGAACTTGTCTGATTAGCCCTCGAAGCGAAAATACGAACAACGGTGACTTAGGGATGATTTAGGCGATCTTTGGACCGTTTGAGCCTTTCAAGCCAACCGAAACATCATTTATTGTCTCTAGTAACCCTTTTTGAGCCTGAAAAAATCGAATGGTGTGTGTCAATGACACACAGTTAGCCCCCATTCGTCAGTTATTCAATGTCCCACATCAACTACCTGAATCTTAGCCTATACACTTTTTCCTACCTACATGTGAGAGAAATAAAACTCCTGTGCACATTGAAATGTTTGAATTACTCCAATGGAGTGAAGAAATATGTGTGAAGGAGTCGACGAATTTTTATTCATGAAAAAAAAAAAGAGAAAAGAAAAAGAAAAAGGAGAAAATTGTATAGTGTTGAAAGCACCCGGACAAATCTGTGGGTGAAAGTTGATGAACAATGAGAAAGAAAACAAGACGCTAGAGCTCTGAAAATGATGAAAAGACAGTAACTGTTGACGAGTCGAAAGTTGAACGAATGTGCTACATGAATAATTTTTATGGTATCTCACTTTTATTCCCCTATCTTTTATTGTAGCCGTGAGCCTTGGCCTTACGTTATAAGCTTAAAAAGACCTATTAACCGAGTCCCTGTCGTTCAACATTTAGTAGAGAGGGGTATGAAAGTCAAGCATATGGGGCGTTTCGATAACAAATGAAAATAAGTGATCATGAAACTAAGTAGCTGGAGATGAGTACGAGTCTGACCTGCACACTACACACATCTTGTTCTGTTGATCTTGACTGGGTAAATGTTTGAATTTTGAATTGTGACGAAAACGAATCTTGTGATATGCGAAGCGTGATCTTTTGACCGGGGGTGAAAGAGTTTGACAAATTGGGAAGTTTTGATTGTGGTACTTGAGTTCTGAATCTGAGATATTTCTCATCTTTATTTTGTCTGATTTGTTCGAGGACGAACAAGGGTTAAGTGTGGGGGATTTGATAAGCACGAATTATATAGCATTTTAGGGATCTTATTTTGTCGTATTCGTGCTTATCTGGCATTTTTTATTCCGAGTTTTGCGCTTATTTCGTCTTATTATGGCTGTTTGCAGGTTTGACCAAAAGAGGGTGAAAACCAAAGAAATGAAAGAAAAGTCAAGCCTCGCAACGCCACATCAGAAATACCCGAAAAAATAGGAGCAAAAACAAAAGTTTTGGAGACAAAGGCCCAAACACGGACCCCGGAGACGGGTCCGTGTCATTCAACAATAAGAGAAGAATTCAGCCGAGGAAGCACGGACCCAGACACGGACCCCGGAGACGGGTCCGTGCCTTTCAATTGCCAAGACACCAAATACAGAGCCTCAACGGACCCAGGCACAGACCCCGGAGACAGGTCCGTGCCAGCCATTTTCCGAGACACAATTTACAGAAGCTCAACGGACCCCTCGACGGACCCATGCACGGGGTCCGTGTCCACTTGCATCCGAAGGAAGAAAAATCCAGTAGGTACACGGACCCAGAGACGGACCCCTACACGGGGTCCGTGCCCAGTGTTCTGGAAGAATTTTGAGGCAGAGTCTACACGGACCCTTTCCCGGATGCAAGCACGGGGTCCGTGTACGCAATATCAGATCGAGAATTTGGCAAAGATTTTGTTCGTGAGTTTGGAGATAAAAAAGGAAAAAAAAAAAACCTAACGAGAGGGAGGTGGTTGAATATTGGAGACGGCAGCCGACTTTTAGGGAGAAAAGGCGCAAGCTTTGAAACTTTGGGAAGACGGAAAAACGAGAGCACAAGACAGCGCAATTTACACGCAAGATCCGCACACCGTCATTGAGATTTCTCTTCCCTTTTATTTTCTCATTGTCAAACATGAATTCAATTATTAAATTTGATTTTTTTTTTGAATTTATGGAGTAGTTTTCTTTTATGATCGGGACCACGATAGGAACAAACGATTGATTTTTGTTTATTCATTGAATTGTTTGATTTATGAAATTATTTTTTGTTATTGATTAATATTTGCGTAATTTTCTTGCTTTTAATTTGGCCAATTAATTGCATGTTTGTTTTTAAATCTTGACTCGAAAGAGAATAGATTGAATTTAGCTTCGAAAATATTAATCAACACGCGGTTAAACCGACTAGAAATAGTATTCAGTTTCAGTGTGCGATTTCAGGCGACAGCTGTAATTCCTTCATTGATAAATACATTTTTGTTTAATTAAATTCAATTAGAAATCATTGGACTGTTAAATAAAAATAGGATTATAAATTCTAGAAATAGATTTATGATTAAATTAGGGAATTGCATCGTGATATCGAATAATTTGTGGTTAAATAATTCCAGTGCATGATAATAATTAAAGTTTGTTACCGTCGTGTGTTCCCGGTCATTTTATTTAAATTTGAAAATCCCAAGTCCCAACTTCTCTGATATTTGATCTAGTCATTAAATTAGCATAACTTAGTTTAAAATCCACGTAGTTGAAATAAAAATCAAATCACTCATTATTATTTGCCTAGATTAAATAAAATAATTGAATCTTAGTAATTAAATAATAGTCTCTGTGGGATCGATACTTGGACGTCTGTCCATAAACTATAACTTGACCTAGTCCGCTTGCTAGAATTAATCCCAACCGAATTCGTCGGTCAAAATGCAACAATTACAAGAGCTTCCAATATTTTACATGTCTTCATCTTGATCATCAGGCCCACCATCTTCTAGTCTTGATCTCCCACGATTTCTAATAATTACATTTAAATAGCCATGTCACATAAGGGATACATCTCATGGGGTAGGAACGGGCCATAAACCAGACCCACTTTAATAATATCAAATATTAACAAAATGAACAAAACAATAAAATATCCTAACATACACCTAACACATTGGTCAATGCTCTCGATCATCGTTCATGCATTTAATATCAAATATTAACATCAATTAATTAAAAAAATTTAATTAACTGATCAATCATGTATCTAATAATTTATCACTAACCACCACAATTTTTAAAGAATTTAATAAATTAAATAAACCCCTTTATTTAATTTCCAATTAAATCAATAATAATTGATTTCTTGTAAAACTCATTTATACCATAAATAATTAAAATCATATTTTAATTATTTATTTTACAAGAAAATTATTAATTTTCTAAAATCAAATGTGCAAAATAAAAATGGAACCAATTTTCAAAAATATCAATTTTACCCAAAAATTTGAAAAATTAGAAAATCGCACCCTAGGCCCAAACAATTCAAGCCCATTATTCAGCGCGCTTCCCGAGACTCTCCCGGGCAGCCGCCCGCCCACTGCCCGCCCGCTGCCCTGTGCGCGCAGAACGCGCACAGGCGCACCGACGCCGCGCGCACGTCCGACGCCTGGTCTAGCGCGGTTCGTGCTGGCGTCCGGCGCCTGCGCTAGCGCGGTGCGCGCAGACGTCCGACGCCTGCGCGCTGCCGTGCGCGGCTCTGCGTGCACGGACTGCCCGAAACAGTTCCGGGCAGATTTAATTTTTTTTTTCTTCGAAAATCTGGAAAAAAATAAATTTTCGTGGTGCTAAATTTTCTGAAATTTTTTTTTGTGTGGTTTGAAATAAATTATTCAATATCAAACCACACGATTTAGAAAAACATTGGCTCTGATACCACTGTTGGATCTGGGTTTTCTACACGCCCAAACGCAGAGGAAGTTTAAATTTTTTTTTATTTTATTTTGACAATCAAAATATGTTTTTCTTTGGGCGCTCGTATGGTTTTAACAATAAACATTCATATGATGTTAGAATTTCATACCTTTGGTGAATTAATCACATGTCTCCAACTATTCCGGTTTAGCGGAGATAACTCTTGATGAAAATCCCTACGAACACTCTTCAATTCTTCTAATCAGGTCTACGACCAGAAGATTTGTTCTTCTTCTAATATGCACTAGAAAATTAGAAGATGTTTTGCGTAGAAATAGAACACAAAAACGATGCAAGCCAAATTTTTCTTATTTTGAGAAGTCATTTTCGAGAGCCCCCTTCTCTTGAATTAGGAAGAGCCGAAATCTCCCCTTTTTTTTTTTAATTCCTCAAAATGTCACCACCGAATCTTGTGCTAAATTGAGAATAAAGAAATCTAAATCTTTCTTTTAGATTATCATTTAGTTAATTAATTAAATAAACTAAATATTTGGAGGATTATGGTTGTGATTCTTAAAATCTCACAATCCAAATTAGTGGAGGCTCTCATTTTAGGTCAAAAAAACTCAATAACCTAATTACCATAATTAATAACATTAATGGGCTTGATTAATTAATTGGGCTAGTCCAACAAATTTAATTAATTAATCAAAATCCATTACCAACTTTAATTATTTAGTATGTTGGACTTGTACTCCTACAAGCCCATTAAACATACTTCCCACTATATTTAATTTAATATTTAATGAACCCAATATTTGAGTTTAATAAATTAAATTAATTTTAAAGTCAACATTTGAACTTAAATTGGGAATTCAAGTCCTTGAATTTTATCACCTCCAAAATTTCATATTTAATAAACTCAACTTTTGAGTTTAATAAATTAAATTCTCAAATATTATAAATTCAACTCCTTGAATTTATTCTCTCAATATTTCATAAATTTAACTTCTTGAATTTACTATCTCATAAATTAACCCTATTGAATTGATTTTCTCAAAATTTAATTATCATAAATTCAACTCCTTGAATTTACTATAATAATGTATAAATTCAACTACTTGAATTTATTTTCTCTACGGGAACAAACGATCCAGTGCTTGTGTGACCCTCAATGGTTCAGGGATACAGCTAGCCGTGGGTTCACAACTCTTTGTGATTCAGGAAATAATCCTTTATTCGGGCTTACTCTAGTTAGCCTCATTCTTTTCATCAACAACTTGATCAAGAATGTCAGAACTCATTTCTGATTGCACCCATCGGATCATGGTAAGAGCGTCTAGTAGCATCGTCCCATGATACCCTAGGTATCACTGATAGTGCCTGCAAGAACCAGTCGATTATGATTAACGTACAGTACGGTCCCTTCATCTCATATATCTCGATCGAATCTACAACCATTGGTCCATCGAGGGTTGCATATTAATTCAATAACTATGTGATAACTATAATAGTCGTGTACTATTTGGAGAACTCCTTCTCCAACGTACATCTCGTACTCTAGCCAGATATTCCATGCACTATTATTTCATTAGATCACATAGGATATCCACACCCGTAGGTGAGCGGTGAATCCCCGACTACAATGCACTGGCTCCTATATGTGCCACAAGTGTACCCAACCTCTCCACCTGATGACTCTCCTGGAGCCGATAAACGAGTCAAAGCACAACCCTAGCATATAGAGCCTTGGTGTTGTCCCGGGTCATAAGGACTAATGGTGTACAATCATAACCACAAACTTATCCTCTCGATGAATGATAACCACTTGAAAATTCCGAGGGAGGGTTGCTCGGTATAATCATCATATGACTACCCATCTGCATGTTTGGACATCTCCATGCCCTTACCAAGAAACGCACTACACAACATCACAGATGCTAGTCTCGAGCTCAGGCAACTTTTATCCATGTTTTAGGCAGCTAAATCGACTATGAACAAATTTAGAATATGCAGTGTTTACAAATGAGTTTCAACATCGAATTACGATTCATTTGTATTAAAGCATAATTAAGGACTTTATATTTGCTTATTGCATGGGTATACAGATAAAATATAACAAGACCATAAAAAGTTAAATTATATTAAAATAAAGATTGTTTATTTCACTTGAGTCAATAAATTCCCTGGCCAACCGTTGACTTGCAGGACATCTACTCTAACACTTCCTACATCAAACATGCGTATTCCAAAAATAAACCTCATCATTCCAATCTACTTCTCAATTCCCAATACGCTATATTCATAAATCCTAATTCATATTTTGGTTCAAGCCTTGTCCATTATCCATACTCTTTCCAAAATAATTCATTCCATTTTCTTTTCATGCCATATTCATATTCATTATATTTTATTCTCCTAAAATAATAAATCATTTTATTATATTTTAGATGGCACCGTCCACTGAAGTATTTGTTAGAGTAGATGCCCTGCAAGCCAACGGTTGGCTAGGGAATTTATTGACTCAAGTGAAATAAACAATCTTTATTTTAATATAATTTAACTTTTTATGGTCTTGTTACACTTTATCTGTATACCCATGCAATCAGCATAGATAAAGTCCTTGATTATGCTTTAATACAAATGAATCGTAATTCGATGTTGAAACTCATTTGTAAACACTGCATATTCTAAATTCGTTCCTAGTCGATTCAGCCGCCTAAAACATGGATAAAGGTCGCTTGAGCTCGAGACTAGCATCTGTGATGTTGTGTACTGCGTTTCTTGGTAAGGGCATGGAGATGTCCAAACATGCAGATGAGTAGTCATATGATGATTATACCGAACAACCCTCCCTCGGACTTTCCAAGTGGTTATCATTCATCGAGAGGATAAGTCCGTGGTTATGATTGTACACCATTAGTCCTTACGACCCGGGACAACACTGAGGCTCTATATGCTAGGGCTGTGCTTTGACTCGTTTACCGGCTCCAGGAGAGTCATCAGGTGGCGAGGTTGGGTACAGCTGCGACACATATAGGAGCCAGTGCATTGTAGTCGGGGATTCACCGCTCACCCACGGGTGTGGATATCCTATATGATCTAATGAAATAATAGTGCATGGAATCTCTGGCCAGAGTACGAGATGTACGTTGGAGAAGGAGTTCTCCAAATAGTACACGCGATGCCACTATTATAGTTATCACATAGTTATCGAATTAATGTGCAACCCTCGATGAACCAATGGTTGCAGATTCGATCGGGATATATGAGATGAAGGGACCGTACTGTACGCTAATCATAATCGACTGGTTCTTGCAGGCACTATCAGTGATACCTAGGGGATCATGGGGCGATGCTACTAGACGCTCTTACCATGATCCGATGGGTGCAATCAGAAATGAGTTCTGACATTCTTGATCAAGGAGTTGATGAAAAGAATGGGGTTAACTAGGGTAAGCCCGAATAAAGGATTATGTCCTGAATCACAAAGAGTTGTGAACCCACGGCTAGCTGTATCCCTGAACCATTGAGGGTCACACAAGCACTGGTTTACTTGTTCCCGTTGAGATAATAAATTCAATGAGTTGAATTTATAAGAAATAAGTTTGATATGATCAATCGATAAGCTTATAAATAAAGTTTATAAAAGCTTATAGAAATTTTGATAGCATGACTGTTAAGACAGTCAAAGGAGTACACATGCCTTATTTAGACATTGATGATCTCGAAATTGAAGTGTGCATCATAATAACAAATAAGTTGAAATTGTCACATCGATGATGTTGGATCGTCGATCGGGATTATGATGATATTAATGGGTGCATGGAACATGGTCTTGTAAGAGTATAAGCCCATCATGCAAATTTATTAAAGTTCAAATGTGCTTTAATAATTAATTATATTTTAATTGAGTTAAAATATAGCCCATTAAGTTTTTATAAAATATGGTATTGATTTATGTAATATGAAAATATTCATGATACCATAATTTTAAAAAACTTGCACACAAAGAAAATAATATTGCATGATTAGTGGTGTAATATTTTCGAGAATCAAATATATGTTGAAATCCATTAACTTAATTAATGTGATTAATTAAAGAAACTACAATTAACTGAATAAAATATATTATTTTGGTTAATTGATAAATGGCATGACCGAAGGTTTGAGAAACAAGAATTGACCTTTTTTGACGCTTCCCAAAAGTTTTCGGTGATTGGGCATGCGATAAGAATCTTTCTTTACCTTAATTAATTGGTTAATTAAGTAAATGAATTATTAGTATTAAAATAAGGATTTTATTATCCTTAATATCGCATGCATTCAGTGGAGAATAGATTTTCTGAAATATAAGATTGCATCCGAAATCTCTGTTCCGATGATTCATTCTTTTCGGCTCCTCCCAATTTTGGGTGCTGCTCTCGAAAATTATTTCTTGTGACAACAGTGTTCTATCTCTACGAAAAACATCTTATAATTTTCTAGTGCAAATTATAAGAGGAACAAGTATTCCAGTCGTGGACCGGATTAGTAGATCGAAGAACATCCGTGAGGATTTACAACAAGAGCTATCTCCGCTAATCTCGGAATAGTTGGAGTCCAGTGATTTAATTTACAAAGGTATTTTCTTAAACATCCTATGAATGTTTGTTTAATTATGAAAACCATACGAGCGTCCAAATCAAATATATTTTGATTGTCAAAATAAAATAAAAATTTTAAAACTTCCGCTGCGTTTGGGCGCGTAGAAAACCGAGATCCAACAGTGGTATCAGAGCCAGGTTTTCTGAATCGTATGATTTAAATCATATTGAATAATTTATCCTAACCACACAAGAAAATTTTTCAGAAAATTGATGCACCATAAAATTTATTTTTCCAGAAATTAAAAAAAATAAAAAATCGGGGCTGCCCGGAACTGTTCCGGGCAGTGCACTGCGCGCACAGTGCCGCGCGCGCAGCGGGCGCTCGCGCTGTGCGGATCAGTCCGCACAGCGCGCGGCTGCGCGCGCACACGCTGTGCGGAGCGTCCGCACAGCGTGCGGCGGCGCGCGGCGGCGACGCGCGCACGGCATGCCGCCGCGCCGCGCCCCTGTGCGCGCCTGCGCGCACAGTGCCCTTGCGGCTGCCCGAAACGTTCGGGCAACAGGGGCGGCTGCCCGGGATTGTCTTGGGAAGCGTTCTGGATGATGGGCTTGAATTGTTTGGGCCTAGGGTGCAATTTTTTGATTTTTCAAACTTTTGGGTAAAATTGATATTTTTGAAAATTGGTTCAATTTTTATTTTGGAAAATTAATTTTTGAAATATTAATAATTTTCTTGTGAAATAAATAATTAGAATATGATTTTAATTATTTATGGTAAAATTGAGTTTTTACAAGAAATCAATTATTATTGATTTAATTGGAAATTAAATAAATGAGTTTATTTAATTTATTAAATTCTTTAATAATTGTGGTGGTTAGTAATATAATTATTAGATATATGATTTATCAATTAATTAAATTGTTTAATTAAATTGATGTTAATATTTGATATTAAATGCATGAAGGATGATCGAGAGCTTTGACCAATGTGTTAGGTGTATGTTAGGATATTTTACTGTTTTATTCGTTTTTTAATATTTGATATTATTAAAGTGGGCCTGGTTTATGGCTCGTTCCCACCCCATGAGATGTATCTCTTATGTGCCATGGCTATTTAAATGTAATATTAGAAATAGTGGGAGATCAAGACTGGAAGATAGTGGGCACGATGATCAAGACGAAGACATGTAAAATATTGGAAGCTCTTGTAATAGTTGCATTTGCATCCCTGCATTCACCTAGGTTGGACGTGGATCCATGTATGGCTCACATGGATCTAAAAGTGTTGGCGATCGATCATCCTTATTTATTGTTGAATGTCATATTATGATATATTTGATATATAGTAGTATGCATGTATGTATATTATTATATAATATAGTTGCATGAATCCGGCAAACATACAAACTCGTGGCACGCGATTTTTAAATTAAAATGATGAGACAATTTTTAAAATTAAAATCCCTCATTTTGAATAAGATTCAAAATTTATATCAAACCGAAAAAGTAAAAATTAAAGGAGTTTAATTTTTCCTTGCCTTCCATCAACCGTGGTTGCATGTTGATCGCTACCCGCGGACAGTGTCTGGCTCATATTATTGGGGAGGCCTGTACGCCGGAAAGCTGTGACTTCCACCGGACATATGATGTGAATTGAGTGGAACTCCCATGACTTCGGCTCATATTATTGGGGGAACTCGTGGCGACCGTCTACTACAATTCAATATTGATGGGTTGGTTTGACACGCGAAAATAAACGACGTCATAATTATTGGGTCCTTATTAAACGTGAGGCAAAACACGCGGAGGTTGCATAGGGATGCAATTGGACTCTACCTTTTAGAAATTATAATTGGCTGATATTATTCGGGATTATAATTGGCTAATTGGACTCTACGTGCCTACTAAGGAAATATGATTTCCCTTTTTCATCAGAAGGTGGTGGAAATGTCAAAATAGTAGGAGGGTAATTTATAAAATGAAATCCATATTTTATATCTTAAAATTATTTTAAAATAATCAGCAACCATTATTCTGTTTCCGTATCAGTATATTTTCGATTTCGTCACGTAATCCATTTTTGTTATTAACAAGCTAACCGAATCTAATTTTCAAGACTGGTTGGGAAAATTGTTCTGAATTCAGAGAAAATGGCATACACACTAATGTCAGTCCTGTTGAACTGACAAAGCATGCAAGATGGTAGGACCATAGTATGCAAGCTAAAGTGTAACATGCTCGCTTTTACGTCAAATGAACTGTAGGGACAGTTTGAGGAAATTTTGAATGCTGCTGACATTCGAATGCACGTGCAAGAGTTGCATGGTGCATGAAACTATGCACACCACTTTCAAGGAACTCATAACTACACACATGCAAGACAGGGCTTTGGCCCATGAGCGTGGTGTACGTATGACTGGGCTTGCTAAGAATGTGGTGAGCCTGAAATATGTGATTCCTAACGAGTTGATTGATGACATCAATTTTTGTATTTCTATTCCTCATTTGACGCGATTATGGTGAACTTCAATTTGAATAAGATAGATGATAGCCTTGAAGAGCTAGTCAATACGCTTATAACTTATGAGATCACCATAAAACAGGGAATTGTTGTTTTTTTTTCTAATGGGCCTCTCGTCAGACGAAAAATAGCCCACAAGGTAAGGGAAAGAAATGTTCCGCCCCTCACAAGAAAAACAATCCCAATAAGAGGCAAACTCTGAAAGACACTTAAAAGGCCTACAAAGCCCGATAAGTTAGAACATATTTATTTCGCTGCAAGAAGTCCGGACATAAGAAATTATATGTGCCAGAAATGTTCTGGAAATGATAAGTGAATGTCCAAGTAAACATTATTTCAACAGCAAACAAAAGAAAGTTAGATGATCCAAATCCCACACAAATATGGCACGCTAGACTATGTCATATTTCTCAAAGAAGGATGCACAAACCAGTGGGAGAAGACATGTTTGACTTGTCAAACATAAATTCTCTACATACTTGTAAATCCTGTCTAAAAGAAAAAAATGACAAAGACTCCATTCGATGGAAACGTGGAACGTGCACATGGTCTACTGGATTTGATCCACACAGACATTTGTGGCCCGCTAAGTGTTAGCACAAAATATGGGGAATCCTACTTCATTACCTTTACTGATGACCATTTGAGGTTTGTGTATGTTTATTTGATGAAACACAAATCTGAAGCGTTTGAAAAGTTCAAAGAATTCAGATTTGAAGTAGAAAATCAGCTAGAAAGAAGTATCAAGGCACTTCGATCTGATCGAGGTGGAGAATACTTAAATTCTGAATTTTGGGTTATCTAAAAGAGAATGTGATTCTCTTACAGTGGACTCCACCAGCAACACCACAATTGAATGGTGTTTCTAAACATTGTAAGCGAACCTTGTTGGACATGGTTCGATCAATGATGAGATTCACTGAATTGCCTACATCGTTTTGGGGCTTTGCGCTTGAAACTGCGGCAATGTTGTTGAATAATGTCTATACTAAAGCAGTGGATAAAACACCATATGAGATATGGATGGGTAAAACTCCCAAATATTCTTACATGAGAATATGGGGATGTCTTGCTTACGTGAAGCAGACAGTGGGAGACAAATTGGATAGCAGATCCACTTTGTGCTACTTTGTAGGATATCCAAAGAATTCTGTTGGATATTATTTCTATCATCACAATGAAGCAAAATATTTGTTTCAAGAAATGTCACCTTTTTGGAAAGGGAATTTCTATTAGATAGAAAATGCAATATGATAGGACTTGAAGAAATTCAAGATACTCTCTCAACTATAGTAGTTGAGCCTAATCCCCAACAACCAGTAGTTGAAGTACAAGCTCCTAGAAGGTCTGGAAAGGATTATTAGACCACCTGCAAGATATACGCTTCTTCATGAACAAAGCCATGATGAGCATTGTGTTGGATGTGATCCAATGAATTTCAAAGAGGCAATATCTGATACTGATTCAACCAAATGGCTTGAAGCCATGCAGTCAAAAATGGACTATATGTATTCAAACCAAGTATGGACGTTGGTAGATCAACCTGAGAGAATCGTTCCTATAGGGTGCAAATGGATCTACAAAAGAAAGCTTGGGGCGAATGGGAAGGTAGTGACCTTCAAAATAAGACTGCGTGGAAAAGATTATACTCAAAAGCAAGGAGTTGACTATGAGGAAATTTTTTCACCAGTTGCTATGTTTAAGTCCATTAGATTACTACTAGCCATAGCATCGTGGTATGACTATGAGATATGGCAAATGGATGTAAAGACTGCATTCCTCAATGGAGACATCAGGAAATTTATATGTCTCAACCCGAGGGATACACATCAGTAGAAAGTGAGCATAAGGTATGCAAACTTCAGAGATCAATATATGGTCTCAAGCAGGAGTCAAGGAGTTAGAACCTCAGATTTGATAGCACTATCAAAGAGTTTGTTTTTGCTAAGAATCATGAGGAACTGTGCGTGTACAAGAAGGTTAGTGGGAGTGTAGTGACATTCCTATTACTTTATGTTGATGATATCCTGCTCATTGGGAATGATGTAGGATTATTGCAATCAACTAAAGTATAGTTGGCAAGTAAATTCTCCATGAAAGACTGGGTGATGCATCCTATGTATTGAGAATACAAATCTATAGAGATAGATCAAAGAGGATGCTCGGACTCACCCAAGCCACCTATATCGATACCATTATAAAACGATTTTCTATGGAAGAGTCCAAGAGAAGATACTTACCAATGTGTCATGGTATTACTCTATCTAAAGCTATGTGTCCCAAAAATGATGAAGAGATAGAGATGATGACATGTATTCCATATGTGTCAGCTACTGGTAGTATCATGTATGGTATGATATCGACACGTCCTGATGTTGCTTACACTTTGAGTGTTACAAGCAGTTATCTGGCGAACCCTGATCCAATGCATTGGAAGACCGTGAAAGACATTCTTAAGTACTTGAGAAGGACTAAGAACTTGTTCATGGTTTATAGGGGTGGAGAATTAAAATTGGAAGGCTACACTGATTCTAGCTTCCAATGTGACGTAGATGATTCAAAATCGACCTCTGACTTTGTATTCAAGCTATATGGTGCGGTTGTCTTTTGGAAAGGTTCCAAACAAGACACCGTTGCGGATTCCACCACTGAAGTTGAATACAATGTTGCATCTGATGCAGCCAAAGAGGTAGTTTGGATGAGGAATTTTGTCCAAGAGTTGAGCATTATTCCTAATAGAGTTGATCCAGTCCCGTTGTACTGTGACAACACTGGTGCCATTGCGCAAGCAAAGGAACCAAGGTCTCATCAGCGATCCAAACATGTACTGAGGAAGTTCCACATCATACGGGAGATTGTGGGAAGAGGAGACATATCGGTCGAAAGAGTTCCTCTGCAGATAATGTTGCTGATCCACTTACATAGCCCTTGCTAGGACCATTGTTTCAATAGCATCGCGAAGCAATGGGATTATGGGTAGTTGGCTCTAGGGCAAGTGGGAGATTGTTAGAGTAGATGCCCTGCAAGCCAACGGTTGGCTAGGGAATTTATTGACTCAAGTGAAATAAACAATCTTTATTTTAATATAATTTAACTTTTTATGGTCTTGTTACACTTTATCTGTATACCCATGCAATCAGCATAGATAAAGTCCTTGATTATGCTTTAATACAAATGAATCGTAATTCGATGTTGAAACTCATTTGTAAACACTGCATATTCTAAATTCGTTCCTAGTCGATTCAGCCGCCTAAAACATGGATAAAGGTCGCTTGAGCTCGAGACTAGCATCTGTGATGTTGTGTACTGCGTTTCTTGGTAAGGGCATGGAGATGTCCAAACATGCAGATGGGTAGTCATATGATGATTATACCGAACAACCCTCCCTCGGACTTTCCAAGTGGCTATCATTCATCGAGAGGATAAGTCCGTGGTTATGATTGTACACCATTAGTCCTTACGACCCGGGACAACACTGAGGCTCTATATGCTAGGGCTGTGCTTTGACTCGTTTACCGGCTCCAGGAGAGTCATCAGGTGGCGAGGTTGGGTACAGCTGCGACACATATAGGAGCCAGTGCATTGTAGTCGGGGATTCACCGCTCACCCACGGGTGTGGATATCCTATATGATCTAATGAAATAATAGTGCATGGAATCTCTGGCCAGAGTACGAGATGTACGTTGGAGAAGGAGTTCTCCAAATAGTACACGCGATGCCACTATTATAGTTATCACATAGTTATCGAATTAATGTGCAACCCTCGATGAACCAATGGTTGCAGATTCGATCGGGATATATGAGATGAAGGGACCGTACTGTACGCTAATCATAATCGACTGGTTCTTGCAGGCACTATCAGTGATACCTAGGGGATCATGGGCGATGCTACTAGACGCTCTTACCATGATCCGATGGGTGCAATCAGAAATGAGTTCTGACATTCTTGATCAAGGAGTTGATGAAAAGAATGGGGTTAACTAGGGTAAGCCCGAATAAAGGATTATGTCCTGAATCACAAAGAGTTGTGAACCCACGGCTAGCTGTATCCCTGAACCATTGAGGGTCACACAAGCACTGGTTTACTTGTTCCCGTTGAGATAATAAATTCAATGAGTTGAATTTATAAGAAATAAGTTTGATATGATCAATCGATAAGCTTATAAATAAAGTTTATAAAAGCTTATAGAAATTTTGATAGCATGACTGTTAAGACAGTCAAAGGAGTACACATGCCTTATTTAGACATTGATGATCTCGAAATTAAAGTGTGCATCATAATAACAAATAAGTTGAAATTGTCACATCGATGATGTTGGATCGTCGATCGGGATTATGATGATATTAATGGGTGCATGGAACATGGTCTTGTAAGAGTATAAGCCCATCATGCAAATTTATTAAAGTTCAAATGTGCTTTAATAATTAATTATATTTTAATTGAGTTAAAATATAGCCCATTAAGTTTTTATAAAATATGGTATTGATTTATGTAATATGAAAATATTCATGATACCATAATTTTAAAAAACTTGCACACAAAGAAAATAATATTGCATGATTAGTGGTGTAATATTTTCGAGAATCAAATATATGTTGAAATCCATTAACTTAATTAATGTGATTAATTAAAGAAACTACAATTAACTGAAATAATAAAATATATTATTTTGGTTAATTGATAAATGGCATGACCGAAGGTTTGAGAAACAAGAATTGACCTTTTTTGACGCTTCCCAAAAGTTTTCGGTGATTGGGCATGCGATAAGAATCTTTCTTTACCTTAATTAATTGGTTAATTAAGTAAATGAATTATTAGTATTAAAATAAGGATTTTATTATCCTTAATATCGCATGCATTCAGTGGAGAATAGATTTTCTGAAATATAAGATTGCATCCGAAATCTCTGTTCCGATGATTCATTCTTTTCGGCTCCTCCCAATTTTGGGTGCTGCTCTCGAAAATTATTTCTTGTGACAACAGTGTTCTATCTCTACGAAAAACATCTTATAATTTTCTAGTGCAAATTATAAGAGGAACAAGTATTCCAGTTGTGGACCGGATTAGTAGATCGAAGAACATCCGTGAGGATTTACAACAAGAGCTATCTCCGCTAATCCCGGAATAGTTGGAGTCCAGTGATTTAATTTACAAAGGTATTTTCTTAAACATCCTATGAATGCTTGTTTAATTATGAAAACCATACGAGCGTCCAAATCAAATATATTTTGATTGTCAAAATAAAATAAAAATTTTAAAACTTCCGCTGCGTTTGGGCGCGTAGAAAACCGAGATCCAACATTATTTACCATCTGAACTTAACCATGCGAATAACCTTATTGTGAAACTTATATGGTCTAGCCTCGTGACATCAATTAAGCTTTTTCAATCCTTCTTTATTTGTAGCTAGGTTACATATTTAAACGATTGCATGTTAAATTCCTAGTATCCAACCTCTCAATGCTTTCTCTGGAATACACTCAATGGCATTATTCTCCTAAAATAATAAATCATCTATCATATTTACGTTAAGTTTCCATAATCGTAACTTTATCACCACAAAATATACTTCTATCAGTTCTATTGTAAAAATGAATAAATAAATCTCAAATAACTCCTTCTCGTGCTAAACTTTACCTTCCGGCCTTCAAGGTCGTGAGTCTAGTCTAGTGCTCTAACAATATATACAATTTCAATTATTGATTTTCTCTTCAAGTCATTTGTCCCCTTACATATCATATTAAAATTTAAAAATCTCTACTAGGGATTTCAATACTTTCATAACCATATCAATTGTTGAACCATAATTCTTATTTAACTCCCAAATGATATTTTTTTTGGTGACTACATATGCTTTTAGAAATTTTGTTTTCTTATATACCCAATTCCACCACATAAGTGTCACACATGAAAATTTGGAACGATTTCATATTTCATGACACATTTTTTGAAAACATTAAAAAACCAATTAAACATTCAGCCTTTTAAATTAGTTTTCATAGAAGTAAACTTACAGACAATATGGAGAAACTGAGCAAGTTCTTTTATGGTCTGTAGGTTAGCACTTATCCTCGGTACCTGGTTCTGCGATTACCGAAGATTTTGGTTCGGTTTCCTCTTATGTCATTGCAATTGTAAAAAATAACTAATGGGTTAACAGGCCAGGCCGCCCATGAGGGCTAACTTGACCAGACCCAAATAATTTAAAAGTTTGATTTTGAATTATAAGGAGTAGTTATTTTTTGGTTGGATAAAAATCTTAAACTTCCACTACACAAATAATATATAAACTATACAAAAATGACTTTTCGTAGTGCGTAAATTCTTTTTCCGCGGCGCACATTGCACGCTGCACAACTGCAAGCTGTTGAAAGTTTAAGATTATCCGTGGCGTATATGTGCACGCTGTTCATACAATTATCCACAGCGTGCAATATACGCCGTTAATATTCCATCTAAAATTTCAATAATTAGCGACGATTCAAAAACTGTCTTAGCGACAGTTATAAGTTTAGCAACCGACACTAAACTTAGCGATGGTATATTGTAATTCGTCGCTACTTTTTTTGTTACAACAAAAAAAAATACTTTTATAATTTAATAAATTTTTAACACTTAAATTAACAATACTCAAAATCTTAACTAACACTTAAAAATTAACCAAAAATCAAAACGAAAAAACGTACCTTAAATCGAAACTAAAATCGTCTAAGGGAGAAAATGTTTAAATATTGTGGAGTGGTGCTGAGAAAAATGGATCGAAAATGCGGATATTGATAGATAATTTGCGACGGTTTTTGGTATAGCGACGGTTTAATAAAAAACCGTCCCTAGGACGGTTATCAAACATTGTCGCTATTAACACAATTGGTAATACGGCTATTAGCGACATTTGAGTTAAAACCATCGCTAATAACGACGGATTCTTTAAAACCGTCGCTAACGGTATTTTATTTAGGGACGGTGAAATTTAAATCGTCGTTAAATTAAAAGTTGCGACGGTTGAACTAAAACCGTCGCTAATTTAAAAAAATTTCTATATAATTGGGCGCCCATTATTCGTAGCATGCTAATATGCATGTTGTGAATTATATTTTGACGGCATGCGATTAATGTACGCCGTTAATGTCTAGACACGATTTTTTTAAAAAATGATTTACTATTAACAGCGCACATAAACATGCACGCTGTTAATAATACTATTTATGGCCTGCCTTTATTGTGCGCTGCGAATATTGCATAGGTTATTAACAGCTCACATATAACTGCACGATGTCGTTTATATAATTTATTAACAGCTTACATAAATGCAAGCTGCGGATATTACTATCTGCAGCGTGCTTTTAATGCACGCCGTTATTTCTGTCAAGTGCAATAATATTAACAATGCACGTATGGGTGCACGCCGTTAAAAGTAATATTCGCAGCGTGTTTTTGATGCACGCTGTTGATGACGTGCTGCGGAAAATCATTTTCTTGTAGTGATACATATTGGTTATCGGCAGAATACATAGACCGAGACATTCATTTCATCGGACAAAAAAAATCATATCACAATTATTAAGCATTTGGATTGTGCGAAATTGATTCCTTTCCGTTCATGATCAGTATCAAACCATCGAAGAGCATTGTTATATCCGGAATATAGGTTGGTTATTCAAATACAAAGACCTAAATCAAAATATGATTTATTCGATAATTGAAGGATCGTGTGCTGGTGCCTTTGAAGGAATTTCAAACACAATATTCTCCAATGAGCTGCAATAGCTCGTGTTCTAAGAATGTTAACATCGTGTGTTGGTGCCTTTGAAAAATACTATTAAATTAGAAACATTTTAACTTATGTAAACTGAATAACTGAAAAGCAGGAGATCATTTGTCGCATATATCAGTTCAGTTATGGTAAGAACTGAACCGATAGATGCTCTAACTGATCAAGTCAGTTTGAAAACAGCAGTTAATGAATTAAATACACAAGATATGTTTATGGATGTTTGGAGACTTCAACTGATCCTACATCACCCCTTCTACCACCTCGGGTAGGATCTAGTAGAAGACTTTGATTTATACAACTACTTGTACAAACCCACTCAGCTTAGGACTTGACTTACACTGCTGCCTCAACTGAACTCCTAGCCTAGACTGAAGGCAGTACCTTTCAGCCAACACTTCTTTAACGTCTGTGTGTCAAAGACTACATACATAAGTTTAACGTCTTTGTGCAAGACTGTATTTGGGTGGAGGCGGTGAGTGTGTGTGTGTGGGAACTTAACAAAGAATACACCGGAAAGGTTGTAACGTCCGAAAAACCAATGTACATAAACCACATGCATGCAAAATTATTTAATTGCTTAATTGTTATATTTTATTGATTTTAAAATCCTAGCATGATATTTATTATATGATTAAATGTATGATTGCATGATTAAATGATAATATGTTGGGGATCGATGAAGAGTTTAGAGGGGGGTGAATATACTCTTTCCTTTACTGATAGATTTTGCAAAGGGTGCTAGAATCCTGTTAGAGATTGTAGTTGTTCTTATTCAAGGTTACGTCCATCAGATCACAATAATAAGTGCGGAAACAATCCAATGGAGTATGGTGAAAAGAGTAATAACAGTAGAACAGTAGTTGTTTCTGGAAGTTCGAAGATAAAATCTTCTAAGTCTCCCCTTCTTCTGTTTCAAGAAGGTATCACTAAAAGACTCTGGATTTTACACTACAAGACTTGTACACACCCACTTCAGCAGGACTTATCCTTTGCCTACTAAAACTCTTAGTAACTCAACACAATATGATTTAATATGAAAAAGTTCTGGAAAAGACTCTTTTCCAGTTTACAAACTCTTCTTCAAAAGAATATCGTAAGGCGTTTTACTAGAAGAGGTGAAGAAACAGCAGTACAAAATGATCTCCAAAGATCAGATGTAATATATTAAGCGTGTACTGCTTTTCTGCAAGTTGAGTTTGGAAGATAACGATTTGTTCGCGGTTGCTCAAAGTAACATTGGATAGATAATAAAATTAATCAATGTTGTTCTTCAAATGGTTTTGATCCATATATATAGATATTTTGAATCCAACGTCTATAATCAAAACGGCTTTTTTGACTTCTGATACAAACAGCTTTATTGCTAAGAGTAGTTCATGCAGAAAGGCTTCAGAACAATCAGTCTTGTTACATACTAAAATAGGTAATGCGTATTAAATGGCTTTGTTCAGCATTAAGAAGAATTTAATACTCGTACTTGATAAAGTAACGGTAATATTTAATATAACAAGGATAAGTTCTGTTACTATCAGCGAGTCAAGTTCTTCTTTTGTTTTCTAAACTAATAAGTGCTCGAAAAGTACTGCTTAGTTAAGGCGATAAGCAATCTTCTGTTTTTATATAGTCTTCTGGATTCACTTAACGAGATCTACTGGTTTTGACTATCATCACCGCAATTAAATTAAGTCTATCAATTTCCCCCTTTGTGGTGATGGCAAAACCTGGAAGTGAGTAAGAAGAAGAAAACAGCTGAATCACAAAAGATAACAATTATAAACTGAA
Organism: Primulina eburnea; assembly: GCF_022965805.1. Taxonomy (NCBI): domain Eukaryota; kingdom Viridiplantae; phylum Streptophyta; class Magnoliopsida; order Lamiales; family Gesneriaceae; genus Primulina; species Primulina eburnea. The sequence continues at coordinate 18,291,258 of NC_133117.1, forward strand.
GGGTAAGTAAACAGTAAATCAGAGTTTAAGACAAAATTAATCATTAGTTCCAATGTCTCTGAAAAGCGCATCATCATCATCCTGAGGTTCCTGACTTCTGAGGGATGATTCTGCTTGATGATGTCTTTCCAATCCTTCATCTGCTCTTACTTCCGTTCTGCTTACTGTTTCCACCTTTTTGGCAGCAAAACGAGTTAGCATCTCCTCCATTCAGCCTGACAGACTGATAATGCTATCATTCATCATTTCCAAGAAAGAAACTTGATTCGGAACATGATCATTCATGATCTGACTAGATTGAGATTGAGACTAAATCTTTGTGTCAATGGATTCCAGTTTTGAATCAATAGCCTCCATTTTAGTCGAGATAGAGCGTAATGATGATTCATGATCAGCAACTGTTCGTAGAATATCGGATTTTCCAAGACCTATGTTGGTGTGACTGGTCAAGACATTCTTCCTGAAGAGTTCAGATTCAACTTCAAGCTTAGCCAACGATTCTGCCATTTTAATGACATTACTCGTTATGCAATCTTGGAAGAATTTGGTGCCGTCGACTTCACCAGCATGTTCAAAAGACATCTTTTTGATGATCTCTGAGATTCTTTCAATATTCCGTTTAAGAGAATCAATCTCAAATTCAACATCAAAGTGTTCTTCTTCAGGGGATGGAGTTGTAGCATGCATGCGCGCAGATGTTTCAGCTAGATGCGCAATGTGAGCAATGCGAGTAGGAGACTCAATAGGAAGAACATGCAATTCAGTAGAAGTAGAGGGATCTGATGGACCAGTAGAGACAACAGTAATCTGTTCAGTAGCAGCAGATGATCCAGGAAGTTCTCTTTCTTCTGGTTTCATGGCTTTGATGTCCTCCGACTGTTCAGCAACTGCATTTTGACCAGTCAAGATAGATACCATTTCTCTTCGATGTTCAGAAGAGAAGACCTCCAAATTCGGCAGTGACGGAGATTTGGCAGCATCTGATTCTGCTAATTGTTGAACGGATGGAGAAGTTACCGGTTGGACCAAGTCATCAGCCAGGGCTGCTTCTGGTGCACCAGACATATCAACAACAATGGATTGAACGTCTTCATCCACTGAAGCCAGTTCACGGACAAAGATGAGAGCAGATGAGTGAGTAGGCATTTTGGGAGAGGCAGGAGTACTAGAAACTTTAGCTTTTGGAGAAGCCATGGTTCTTTCCTCAACTGCTTACTCTGAGCAAGTTCTGGAACAAATTCTAATAGGAGGGGTGACGTAGGAGTTATTCTATTCTCCGAACATCCAGAAACAAATCGTGTGCTTTTTATTTCAGTTACTATTAGTTATTCTATCTTTCAGTCAGTTTACTTCCGCAACTGTTTTTTAGTTAAACTGATTGTTATCGACTGACGAGATACCGAGTGTCAGTTTATCACTAAACTGAACCTATTATTCGAAAAGAATTTATAATTCGTGAGTGCATATTCAACCCCCTCTTCTAAACACTTATCACCTACTAACCGATCCTTTAAAGTGGTATCAGAGCGGTTGTATCTCGTCTCAGAATATTTCTACTCAAACTATTCATTATGTCTTCCTTCAACAAGATCCCAATGTTTTCCAGAGAAGACTTCGATGATTGGAAAATCAGGACGCAGGCTCACTTAGCTGCACAAGACGATGATATGTGGTACGTCATCACTGACGGACCAATGAAGATTCTGAAAGCCAACACAGTAGTTGCAATCACCGATGGGGCACCTCATTGAATTGAAAAGCCAAGAGATGAATGGACTATTGAGGACAAAAGAAACGCAAATTTCGATAATGTGACAAAGGATATACTGTACAAAACGCTGGATAAAATAACTTCAGCAAGATCAAAATGTGTAAGACAGCTAAAGAAATTTGGGAAAAGCTGATCCAACTTTGTGAAGGAAATGAACAAACCAAAGAGAATAAACTTTCTTTTGCTTTTCAGAAGTTTGATAATATCAAGATGAGAACTGGAGAATCGATGCATGATTATGATGAAAGAGTCAGCTGTATCATCAATGAACTAAATGAAATTGGAAAAGTGTATACCAACAAAGAAGTTCCCTTAAAAGTGATCAGAGGTCTTCCCAAGGAGTGGGACGCTAAGACCATGGCAATGAGGGAGTCCAAGGATCTAAACAAGGTGGAGGTTCATGACCTATTTGCTGATCTGAAGACCTATGAGTTTGAGCTGCAAACTCGAGAAGGAGAACCCTCTACTCCAGCAGCCACAACTGCCTTAGCTACTGTAAGAACAGATTCAACTGGTTCAGTCGAGAAGGTTGCTGATCAACTGAGCAATGACGCTATGTCATTGTTCATCAAAAAATTTGGAAGATTTATGAGAAATAATCAAGAGAACTTCCAGAAGCATTATTAGAGAAACAATTCTAAAGAGAAATCAAACGCTTGCTACAACTGTGGCAAACCCGGTCACTTCATTGCTGACTGTCCCAAACCTAAGAAGGATAGTCAAGGCTCGATTATAAGAAAGAAGAAGTCATATGAGCACAAGAGGAGACCCAATGATGATAAGAAGTCTTTCAGGAAGAAGCATGAGGTGCTCTTAGCTGAAGAGAGTAAATCAAAATGGGCAGAACTGACAGCGAAGAGTCAGAGCCAGAAATCTCAAGTAGTTCCAGTGATGGTGAAGAGGAAGTGAAGTGTCTAATAGCTGGTGATACAGAAGTGGAGTCAATCAGTCAACATGTATTTGACTTCACCTCAACTGATTTCACTAGAGAATAACTCATTTGAACTCTTCATGATATGGTTAACGAATACAACATGCTTGCATTATCTTTTGAAAAGGCTAGAGCAAAGCAAAATGATCCCATAGACAATAAAACCAAAACTGATGTATCAGTTGATGTGTTGAGTCTAAAAGGGGAAATTGCTGAGCTCAATGCTGAAAGAGGCAGGAATCAATCAATGATTCAAAAATTGATGCTTGAAAATTCAAAGCAAACTGAGCTTATTCAGGCTTGGAACAAATCGTCTGTTGCATTAATTGAATACAGAACTCACAAAAATCAGTTACTGATAAAACTGGTTTAGGGTTCAGTAACCAAGATGAAATGTCTTTCAATGATACTCGACCAAAACTAAAGGATAAAGGGAAATACATTCACTCTGTCAAATCAGTTGTGGTACAAGAACAAACTGAGCCAAGTAAACTGGTTGAACAGCCTACTGAAAGTACGAACAAGGCTAGAAGATGTGGTATTGGTTATAGCCCAAAAGTTTTAACTGACTCACGCAGTCAGTCTTCAAAAATATTCAGCAGGATTCAAATGACTACTCCAATTACTATAATAACAAGCCAATTCAGAAAAGATATCAGCTGAACAATCAGTTGAACAAAGCTAAAGCACATGTTGTCTCATCTGCACACCACACACCAAGCACACACAAATCGAGAAAGACCATCTGGAATACAGCAACTGGACAGTCAGTTGGACTGATCCAAGTCTGGATTCCTAAATGACTAATCAATTTTGGACCCAAATAGAAAAGGGTACCAAAATTATATCTTCTGTGTGATTGCAGGTAACAGGTAAAAGCAAGGAATCAATCTGGTACTTGGATAGTGGATGCTCACGACACATGACAGGAGATGCAAATTTGCTATCTCAACTGATCAAGTACACTGGACCAAACATCAGTTTTGGAGATAATTCCAAAGGTAAAACTGTGGGTAAGGTAACCTTATCCATGGTAACTTTATTATTAATGATTTTTTTATTATTTGAGAATCTCAAATATTATCTGATTAGCATCAGTCAATTATGCGATAATAGATTCTCAGTTCAGTTTGACAAACATTCTTGTTCAGTCATAGATGCAACTGTTGAGGTCATACTAACTGGCAAACGGTCTGGAAACACTTACAAAGTCAGTTGGAATGATCAACCTTATACACCAGTATGTTTTATTGCTTCAAAATCTTCTAAAAACTGGTTGTGGCATAAGAGATTAAACCACCTGAAATTTAAATCTATTGCATATCTGAGTAATCACGATCTTGTCACTGGTTTGCCCAAAATGGATTTGACCAAAGATAAAATTTGCTCAGAATGTCAGTTCGGTAGACAAGTTAAATCTTTTTTTAAAAACAAGGGCCGTAAATATTGTTGAAGCATTTTATGTGTTCTTCAAGGGGTGACGTAGGAGTGTTGAAATCTCCGAACATCCATAAACAAATTAGTGTCTATTTGTTTATTGCATTTATTTATCATTTCCATAGTTTTAAAGAAACATTTTTGAAGCATTTTATGTGTTCTTCAAATACCAAAATATTGTATACCAAGTGTTTGATAAAATGCTTCAACTGAAATATTGCATATATTTTAAATGGTTTACAAAATATTTAATCGGTTTCTACGAAAGATTATTTCGAGTATTTTCCGCTTGGTTTGAACACCAACCTCGATTTAATTCATCAGTGTTCAATATTTCATCGTCGAGCTATTGTAGCTCAACGATGATCCCCCTAACCGATCCTAACAAACATGCTAAGTATATTTAAATGAAGAAATAAAGGAAAAATATGGAGAGAAATATTATGAATTCAAAGGTTTGTTCATAGAATGAGGGATATCCCAATACATTACAATGCACCCCTATTTATAGCCAAATTTGGGGAGATAACCACAAATAAAATATTATTTCTTACACATAAGTCTTCATTGGTGTTCCAAGAAATTAATATTTTAATACACATCACTTATGAAAATCTTCCTGTCTGAATTTTCTTCTCCACATAAAAATAAAAATGTAGATATCTGAGTTGTTTGAATTGTGGTATTTTTTTAACCATTTGACCAAGTAATTTGAGAGATATGGTCAAAATACTAGAGCATGGTAAAACTGCCACTTCTTTGGTAACTTTTATTGTTGCTTAATTTGATCCCACTTGTGAGAAGATTTTATCTCATGCTTGTCACCAATATTGTAGATATCAACTTTCTACAGATCCAAGAATCATCTTAATCCCATTTGCAACGCACAGTTTATTCTTGTTTTATCGAACCTGTAAAGAATAGTAAAAACTTATAATTACACAACAACTTATATTTTATACAATTTATTATAAAACATATAATATTTACATTTAATAAAACAAAAAATAAATTTTTATATTATAAAACATTTAATTAAAATACAATTTTTTATCTTTATCACACTCCCCAACCAGCTTATTGCTAGTACCTACAAATTTAAGCGTTAATAGCAACACAAAACAAATTGATTAATTTAAATAGATATGTAATAAGAACTATCCAAGTGTTTAAATTAAATTTGAAAACTGTCAAAGTTATATCAAGATCATTATAATTATAATTTATGAAATAATCTGAACTGATCAATTCAAAGCTTATTTTCAGGTAGTTAAATGTACATGGCCTTCAGAAATTCCTAGTAAGAGTCTCAACTCCATATTCTCAAAGGTTAATAAGTGTTTAAATTTATGGAAATGATTTCTCTCATGGAGTTGAAATACAGGTAAATGCTCAGGAAAATGTTTACAGAATGCAGACAGTCAAACGAGCCAAACTAATCAAAAGATAGGAAATCCATTGATTTGAAATCCAGTTGTTCTTATTATATATTTTTTTCCTGATTTTTTTTTACATCATGGTATCATACTAAGTTTATGATTCTTGACCATTTGTACAATATATTTCTCTCTTTCTTTCTTTTTTTTTATTTTTTTATTTGTATTTTTATGAGAGATAAATGGGTCGCAGCATATAACTTAAAAATTACATAAATCTTCAACATCTTTCTTTCTTTTTTTTTTTCAGGAAATATCAATTTTTTTTTTGTCAAAATAAGAACACAAGATCTAAACAATAGATATCTCTCTGATGATCAATAAAGGCTCGCAAGCTGTTTTCTCAATCATCTCCACTCACTCACAAAATGTGTGAGTTTAAAAATTTTAGGCACTCTTATCAGGTATATCTTGGGCCATATACTTTAATAACTGATTTTATCACAATCGTTAATCACTCAAAAAGATTTCATAAATCATATTTTTATAGTGATCAAATATTAAAATTGACTTCTTTTTTTCAAATAAAAATTTAAACATCCTAAGATAGATTATTACAATTTCTAATCTAAACCTTTCAAACATGTAATGTATGATATTTTTGCAAAAATTACTAAGATACAAACAATAAACATGTTTTTATTTTAAAATAATTTTTTTATTAATAAATTTTTTTAATTTTTTTTTTAAGTTTGTTCTCCTCCTAGAATATGACATTGTCCCTAATGTCAAAATAACTATTAATAAAGAGTACATAATGAAAGAGATATCACCTGGAATTTTATTGAAGATAACAACTGAAACAAACGCAAACCAATCCACGATTTTTGAATCAATGATCCAACTTTCTTTTCTTACTGCTTGATTGTGACCAATTGATATTTTTTATCATCGGATCAGGCTTATGAACAAAAGCTTCCAAATCATCAATTAATTGGTCGGTAGTCGAAGCACAGTTGAGCATCCGTCGTGAATTTTCTGAAATGAAATTCTGTTCCACAGCTTTATCAAGAAATATCAACAAACTGTCATAATAATTATTGATATTCAAAAAGCCCACAGGTTTATTATGGATATTAAGTTGTGCCCAAGAAACAGTGTGAAAAATTTCTTCTACTGTACCAAAACCACCTGGTAGTGCGATAAAAGCATCAGAATTTTCAATCATTTTGGTGATTCTTTCATACATAGAAGAAACTTTTAATTCCTCCCCAATCGTAACACCTGTAATATTTCCTTCAGCTAAAGCTGTAGGAATAATACATAAAACCTGACTACCTCCAAGATGAGCATATGTTGAAACAGATCCCGTTAACCCAATATTACTTCCCCCATATACCAAGTGAATTTTTCTCTCAGCCAATATCTTTCCAAGTTTATTCGCTGATTCTACAAATACTTCATTTTTTCCAGAACTCGACCCACAAAATACACAAATATTTTTCAATGTTTGTGCAGAGGATCCAACCATGTTTTTACTTTCTTTTTGGTCTGCGAAAATAGAGAGAAAGATGAGAGATTTTATAGGGGTAATATGTTATCATGACAAAACTATGGGTCATAGCTGTAAGCAGAATAAAAAGTAAAAATAATAATGACACACATGCATATAAGCAGTAGTGTGATTGTGGCTCACAATTTTCCTCTGGTTTTACGTCCAGAAAACCTTCTATGAGTCGAGGATATGCTTCCCATCCAATTTTCTTGTAAATTGGCAAACAGGGTCTTTTTTAGTCGGATTCCCAAGACTATGACGCTCATCTTGAAATTGTTTCCATAAACGGAGAAGTTCAATATGCACATGTCCACTAGAATGCGTCTCAAGAGTCAATAAGATGTTATCTAAAGACTCCTTACTAAGCCCATTCTTAATGAAACCAATTTTATCTTCTCTGTTATCGGAAACATATCCCAAAGATCTGCATCGTTTGTCACAAGTCCATCTTGCACACTTATGAAAAACTCCTAACCTTTTGGCCCTTCGTTTTTTCGCATAAGTTCTTTTTCCTAATCCAGGAAAATACCGAATGAGCAATGATTGTGGAACTTCTCCTCTTAATCGGACCTTAGCTTCTATTACAAGACGAATATCTTCTGGAATTTCTTTTTGCATTAACAATCTCAATCTTTCACACCTACCTGCATAAATTTTTCTTAGAACATTTTCAGAAACAAAAGGAAAATATTTACAAATTTTTTAGAGATTTTCATCCATTTTGAAAAGAAAAGAAATGATTTTTTTTATTTTTGTATCAGAAATTGTGGGAAACTGATTTAACCGACTATGGGAGTCACGGAGTACCGTTATCCGTCATTTAACCGGAAAAATAAAAAGATTAAGGAAACCTGAAATAAAAACAAACAAAATTAAATGCAACATAAAAATTTAAGGATCAGAAAGGGAAATAAAATCTTCTTGAAAGATTTCATTTTCCAAAAATGGTTTAAGCCTTTGTCCATTCACTTTAAAAACATCACCATTTTTAGGATTTTCAATATCCACAGCTCCATAAGGATACACATGCTTTACAACATACGGGCCTGTCCATCTTGATCGTAATTTTCATGGGAATATGTGAAGTCGAGAATTATAAAGCAAAACGTTTTTGACCAATCTCAAAAGATTTTCTAAGAATTGTTTTATCATGAAATGATTTGATTTTTGCTTTATAAATCGTTGAATTCTCATACGCATCATTTCTGAGTTCATCAAGTTCATTAAGTTGCAATTTGCGCAATTTGTTGCAATCATCCATGCTTGAATTAAAAGTATTGATCGCCAAATAAGCTTTGTGTTCCAATTCCACAGGCAAATGACAATGTTTTCCGTAAACCAACCTATAGGGAGACATATTCAATGATGTTTTAAAAGCTGTTCGATATGCCCAAAGTGCATCATTAAGTCGCAGAGACCAATATTTTCTATTTGAGTGAACAGTTTTTCCAAAATTCTCCCTATTAGCTAATTCAACTTGTCCATTTGTTTGAGGATGATAAGGAGTAGTTACTTTGTGAGTAATACCATATTTTTTCATTAATGAAGCAAATGGTTTATAAACAAAGTGAGTTCCCCCATCACTTATCATGGCTCGAGGAATTCCAAATCTACTAAAAATATTTTCTTTCAAAAATTTGATGACGATTTTATGGTCATTTGTTCGACATAGAATTGCCTCTATCCATTTGGAAACATAATCAACTGCAACTAAAATGTACAAGTATCCAAACGACGGTGAAAAAGGTACCATAAAATCAATTCCCCAACAGTCAAAGATTTCAATTTCAATGATAGGATTCAAAGACATCATGTTTCTTTTTGAAATCGCACCCAATTTTTGACAATTTTCACAGATCTTGCATATTTCGTGGGTGTCTTTAAACAAAGTGGGCCAATAAAATCCACGCTGCAAGATTTTTTCAGCCGATTTCTATGAAGAAAAATGTCCTCCGCATGCTTCCGAATGACAAAATTTAATGACACTACTTACCTCATTGTTGGGTATGCAACGTCGAAAAATTTGATCTGGACAATACTTGAACAGATACGGATCATCCCAATAAAAAAATTTTACTTCATTCAAAAACTTTCTTTTATCTTGGGAACTCCATTGCGGTGGCATTTTTCCTGTCACAAGAAAATTTACTATATTAGCAAACCAAGGTGTAGTAGTGACTGAAAATAGATGTTCATCAAAAAATTATCGTTAATTGGTGTCATTTCACAAGATGATCCTGTTACTAATCTCGATAAATGATTGCCTACGACATTCTCGGTTCTTTTTTATCTTTGATCACAATGTCAAATTCTTGGAGCAACAAAATCCATCGTATCAGTCGTGGCTTTGCATCCTGTTTGGTCAACAAATATCTAATAGCAGAATGATCAGTAAACACAATAGTCGTTTATCCAATCAAATAATAACGAAATTTATCTAATGCAAATATTACAGCAAGTAGTTCTTTTTTAGTTGTGGAGTAATTCATTTGAGCATTGTTTAAAGTTCTACTTGCATAATATATCACGTAAGGCTTACCGTTTCTTCTTTGACCCAGTACTGCACCGACTGTATAATTACTCGCGTCGCACATGATTTCAAATGGTAAAGACCAATCAGGAGGTTGCATGATAGGAGCTGATGTTAAATATCGAATGATTTTATCAAAAGCATTTTGACATTCTTGAGTCCACTCAAATGCAGTGTCTTTTGTTAAGAGGTTACAAATGGGTTTAGAGAATTAAACTAAAGTCCTTTATAAACCTCCTATAAAATCCAGCATGCCCCAAAAATGAACGAATTTCTTTAATGGTTTTTGGAGAGGGTAAATTGGCAATGACATCAACTTTTGTTTTATCAACTTCAATTCCATGAGATGACACGACATGTTCCAAAACAATTCCAGAAGTAATCATGTAATGACATTTTTCCCAATTTAAAATAAGACCTTTTTCCTCGCATATTTTTAAAATTTTTTCCAAATTTTCAAGACAATTATCAAATGTATTCCCAAAGACAGTTAAATTATCCATGAAAATTTCCAAACAATTTTCAACCATGTCGCAAAAAATGCTTAGCATACATCTTTGAAATGTTGCTGGGGCATTGCATAATCCAAATGGCATCCTTCTAAATGCAAATGTTCCAAAAGGATATGTGAATGTAGTTTTTTCTTGATCTTCGAGTGCAATGGGAATTTGATAATAACCTGAATATCCATCAAGAAAACAGTAGTATGGATGACCTGCTACTCTTTCTAAAATTTTATCCAAAAATGGTAATGAAAAATGATCTTTTCTAGTGGCGTCATTTAATTTTCTATAATCAATACACATCCGCCAACTAGATGGGACTCGACTTGTTAAGAATTCAGCTTTTTCATTTTTTATCACTGTGATGCCAGATTTTTTTTTGGAACTACTTGTGTTGGGCTTACCCACTTACTATCAGAAATATGGTAGATAATCCCAACATCAAGTAGTTTGAGAACTTCAATTTTCACAACATCTTTCATGTGTGGATTTAATCTCCTTTGTGGTTGTTGAGTTGTTTTTGCATTTTCTTCTAAGTGAATTTTGTGAGTGAAAATTAGTGGATTAATGCCCTTGAGATCTTTTAGTGTCCAACCAATTGCATTTTTATGTCTTTTAAGCATATCAACTAATTTACCTTCTGGATCACTTGTTAGTTTTAAAGAAATTACCACCGGATATGTTTCATCTTCTCCAAGAAATGCATACTTCAATTCTTCTGGCAAGGGTTTTAACTCCAATATGGGTGGTTCGTCTTTGTTCTCATAGTTTGCATCAAATTCTTTCTCTGATCCTGGTAACGAGTGATACCTGATAAATTCATCAAGATCAATTTCAATATTTTCTTTAACAGTTTCAATTGAACAAATATCTAATTGATCACGAGTACTCCCTTCTTGAATTTTTTCTTCCACAAGAGTTTCAATAAGATTTTTATCTTCACTTTCATCTCCTTTGTCATGTTGTTGCTTACAAAGATCAAAAACATTGAGCTCCAAGGTCATGTTACCAAATGACAACTTCATTATTCCATTCTTGCAATTTATAAGAGCATTAAAAGTTGCTAAAAATGGACGAACCAGAATGACAGGAATTGCATTATAAGCTTCGATAGGTTGTGTATCTAAAACTATGAAATCGACAGGATATACAAAGTTATCAACTTGGACCAATACGTCTTCTACCATACCTCTTGGCACTTTAACAGATCTATCGGCAAGTAAAAGTGTTACCGAAGTAGATTTTAACTTGCCTAGATTGAGTTCTTGATAAACTGAATATGAAAGTAAATTCACACTAGCTCCAAAATCAAGCAAGGCTTTTTTAATCTTTCGTTCTCCAATAATACATGAAATAGTAGGACAACCAGGGTCTTTGTATTTCAAAGTATTATTATTTTGAATGATTGCACTTACTTGTTCGGCTAAAAATGCTTTCTTTTTCACATTCAATTTTCTTTTCACAGTGCACAAGTCTTTAAAAAATTTGACATATGATGGTACCTGTTTTATTGCATCTAATAAAAGAATATTAACTTTTACTTTTTTAAAAATATCATATATATCAGAATTCAAATTTGATTTTTTTTGTATTTTTCAATGCATGAGGGAATGGTGGTGACACTGTCTGTTGAACCTCCTCTTCGCAAGTTATGGGTTCTACATCCTTACCTTTTGGAGTTGATTTATCATCATCTTCACAAGGTTCAGGAATGGATTTTTCCACAACCTTACCATTTCGAAGGGTAATAACATATTTTACCTGATTTATCGGTTGAGTTCCAGAAGTTCCAGTTTGTGAATGAAGATCCTTGGGATTAGGCTATGGTTGTGAAGGAAATTTTCCTTTTTCATGAACATTAAGTGCATATGCAAATTTAGCAAGAGTATCTTTCAAATATGTCATGGTTTGAGCAGTTTGAGTATTGATAGACTCTTGCTTTGCAATGAAAGAATTCAATAAATCTTCCAAATTCCTTTTCGGTGGAGGAATATAAGGTGCATAATTTTGAAAATTTTGTTGATTTTGAAAATTTGGTTGCGGAAATTGTGCAGCATTATCATTCCTCCAACTAAAATTTGGATGATTGCGCCAACCTGGATTGTAATTTTGAGAAAGTGGTTCAAAATTTGGCCTTTTGAAATTGTTCAAAACATTGACTTGTTCATGGAGACATTCTTTAAAAGAGGGCAAAGTGGGACATTCTTTTGTAGAATGATCACTAGTATCACAGATGTGACACGCAATTTCTTGAATAGCTTTTAATCGAACATTTTTTTTCAATTCAAGTGCCTCAACGTTTCTTGCCAAAGAGGTAAATCTAGCTTGGAGATCATGTTCATCTTTGAGGGTGTACATACCTCCACCAGATGTGGGAGATTGAATCTTGTTTGATGGTTCGATTGTACCTATAGTGCCCAATTTTGAGCATTTTCAGCTAATGAATCGAGATACTCAATTGCCTCATTTGGATCTTTATCTTCAAATGTTCCAATACACATAAATTCAACCATTTTCCTATCTTTAGGTGTTAAGCCTTCATAAAATTGAGAAACAACTCTCCAAATTTCAAAACCATGATGTGAACAAAGATTAAGCAATTCTTTGTATCTATCCCAACATTGATAAAACTTTTCTCCTTGTTTTTGAGTGAAAGTGATGATTTGCCTTTTGAAAGAATTTGTTCTATGAGATGGAAAAACCTTTTTGATGATTTGCCTTTTGAAAGAATTTGTTCTATGAGATGGAAAAACCTTTTTCAAAAATTGTTGTTGCAATTCATCCCAAGTTCGAATGGATTCCGATCTAAGATTTTGTAGCCAAGTTTTAGCTTTGTCTTTTAAAGAAAAAGGAAAAAGCTTAAGTCGAATGGTGTTCATGCTATAATTTAGATCATTATATGTGTTGCACACTTCTTCAAACTCTCGTAAATGCATGTATGGATTTTCAGAATCTAAGGCATGAAAATTGGGTAAAAGTTGGATAAATACCAGGCTTAAAATTGAAATGAGATGCATCAGGGGGGAAAAACTAGACATGAAGGTGCACTAGTATGTGTAGGATTCATGTGATCTCTAAGTGTTCTTCGTCTATCATGATCATGTTGATATTGAATTTCATCTTCATTTTCTTGGATGGGTTCTTCCGCCATGTTTTGTAAAAATAAAGGATTATTTCGAATGATTCGACTACTAAGTGTACGTGACCAAATGTTCATGCAAATGCAAATGCAAAAGAATAAAAACACACAAAAGCAATAAAAATTCAAATAAAGAAAAATAAACTATAAACGAAATTAAATAAACTTGAAAATAAATTATACTTCCCCGGCAACGGCGCCAAAAACTTGTTGCGACTTTGATTGTTGCACTCCCAAGAGCAGGTTGTTCACAAGTAGTATAATTCGATGAGTTCGAATATCGTATCCACGAGAAAGCTAAGGTAATTACAAGTCCACTACAATATCTTTTTGTTTATTTTTTCTTTTAGTTGTTTGAATCTTTAATTGGTAATTTTTAATTGTTCAAATTTTAATATAAGTAGTTGAGATTAAAGGATCCACTCTTGGTATTTTAATAAAGTTAACATTAACGAACATTATTGAAATCCACTTAATAAAATGGTTCCAATTTATTAAATAATCATATTTATATTATGTTATATATTATTATCTTATAAGTATATAATATATACCAAAACTTATAAATGTTGTCAAGTATTTATTGTGCTATATATATATTTATAAACACTAAATCAAGGTTCCCACTTTAAATGGTTGGTAAAACCAAACTAACATTTAAATGGTACCAAGAAATTAATATTATGATATATTTATATATAGTAAATCAAGGTTCCCAATTTAAAGGGTTGGTAAAACCAAACAAACATTTAAATGGTTCCAAGTAATTTAATATTATAATATATTCATATATAATAAATCAAGTCATCCACTTTAAATGGTTGTAATACCAAACTAACATTTAAATGGTTCCAAGAATTTAGTGTAACATATAGCAACAATAAATCAAAACTCTCATTTATAAGTAGGGTATAAAAATGATTAAAGAAATAAATATAACGTAAACAATAAATAATGATTAAATAATATAAAACATAGATTCTTACCTTTGAGTAACCTTATTATCATGCCAAGAGTTTCACCTTTTCATCTCAACTTTAGGAAGTTAGCTATTCATTATTCAAAGTGTAAAACATTGAATATGAAATTAACATGCTAATTATATTTAAATGAAGAAATAAAAGAAAAATATAGAGAGAATTATTATGAACTCAAAGGTTTGTTCATAGATAGAGGGATATCCCAATACATTACAATGCACCCCTATTTATAGCCAAATTTGGGGAGACAACCACAAATAAAATATTATTTTTTACACATAAATCTTCATTGGTGTTCCAAGAAATTAATATTTTAATACACATCAGTTTTGAAAATCTTCCCATCTGAATTTTCTTCTCCACATAAAAACAAACATGTAGATATCTGAGTTTTTTGAATTGTGGTATTTTTTTAACCATTTGCCCAAGTAATTTGAGAGATATGGTCAAAATACTAGAGCATGGTAAAACTGCCATTTCTTTGGTAACTTTTATTGTTGCTTAATTTGATCCCACTTGTGAGAAGATTTTATCTCATGCTAGCCACCAATATTGTAGATATTAACATCAACTTTCTACAAGTCCAAGAATCATTTTAATCCCATTTACATCGCCAAGTTTATTCTTGTTTTATCGAACCTATAAAAAATAGTAAAACCTTATAATTACACAACAACTTATATTTTATACAATTTATTATAAAACTTATAATATTTAAACATTTAATAAAACAAAAACTATATATTTATATTATAAAACATTTAATTAATATACAATTTTTTTATCTTTATCAATAGCCTAGGGTCAAGGAAGATGAAAGGACAAAGTCATTACGGCGGACGATTAACCTTCTAAACATAAGATTTAATTTGATTCGTCTTGCTTAAATTTTCGTAATCTTTATATGCATTTATTAAGGGAAAATATTGGTTTAAAAGGTTAACTGAGAAGACAATAGTTAGTAAATCTTCAACTTAAAAGACACAGTTTCACAACTGATCGTTCAGCTGATTATTTCATTAATCTTATCACATAAGTTAACAAATTAACCATTTTTAATCCAAATCTAGTGACGTGACTGATTATCAAAGCATTAAATGCTATCTTTCAACAAATGATAGGTTGAAACGTGGATCCTTTTAATCCATGTATTTTCAACACACGCTTTTACCACACGTACACACGTCTTTTATTCAAAATTTCCTGGACTGACACCTGTCCAATAATTCGACCAGTCACGTACATAAGTATTTTGCCCGCTCCATTTCAGTTTTCTTCCCTACGCTTACCAAAAATTCTCAGAACAAAGCAAATTCAAGCTTTCTTTTTCGCAGGAAATCATTCAATTCTAATGGCAAATCAGATTCCCGCTCACATGTTGAATGGTATGGCTATCAATTTTGAATCAGTTCTATCAGTCGGAGATGCCGATGTCAAGAACGTCTTTCTGAAGCTAGAATCAGCTGGGCTGAGGACATTTTTGGAGCAATCTTCACAAGAGATCTACCCAAAGAAACTTCAGGATTTCTATTCTAATGGGAATATCAATTCTGATGGAAGCATCATCACTACTGTCAATGGTCAGTGGTTGACTATTTTTGAAGATTCTTTTGGAGAAATGTTTTTATTGCCTTCTGATGGGCTTGCAGACCTTGCTGAAGTAAAGTATTCTGACGTCGAAGAGATGCAAACTCTACTTTCTGCTGATGGAAGTAAAATCAAGGCTTCCGATCCAAAGAAGGAACTGAAGCACGAAGTTCAGTTGCTGGCTGATATTGTAGCCAATGGGCTATTGGCGAAGGCAAGATCATTTGCTGACTTGACACTTGCTACAACAATAGAGCCAATTCAGGATGTGCCACCATCTTCCTCTGCTGATCCTCAACTGCACTCGGACGCTGACTTGACACTTGCCAATATCGATGAGATCATTCAGTCAGTCGCCCGAAAATTTCAAAAAAATGTGCATTCAACTGAATTAGTTGATCTCTCAAGTGCACAAGCAGCTACAGATGCTCAAACTGATGTGCCCATTCACTCAACTGTTGAGACAACTGTAAAAAATGTTGTCACTGAGGAGGCTCAGTTGCATGTTGACGAACCACAACGAGTTTCAGTTGACCAACAATCAGAACCACCAGTTGCTGATCATCCAACTGAACCTATTGCAGATCCTCAGATTAATCAGTAGGACAGTCCATCTGCTGATCCAAATCAATCTTCTTCTACTCCTATTCAAGAAGAAGTCAGTGTGCAAGACGTGCCAGAGCTGACACATGTTGGAACAGAGGTTTCTGACCGGACTTTGGTGATATTTGATCAATCTACCAAGGAACAGGAACCATGGCCGTCTGGACCGGTATCTCCTCATCCATTCTCTGACATGGATTTAGTCCTTGAGAAGATTCAGGACATTTAGCTCAACATGTCAAAGATTGTGCAAGAAATAAAGGAGATTCAAAGCACTCAGCTTGCTCACTCTTTGAAGCTGAACTCTTCCAGTGAATTTAATTCAGGCAAACTGAAATCAATTCAAACAGCTGTGACCTACATCTCCTTTGCGATCGACGAGCTTAAAAAGAACAGAGGCTTAGCTGAGAGTCTCTCCCTTACTCAAGACTCAATCAGCAAGAGAGTTGAATCCATGGAGATATCGATCTCAAAGAAAATCGACCTGCTGCAAACCACTGTATTGACTGCTGTCAAAGACATTGCAGCTGATGTTATGATTCTATCTCTCAAAGTCGATGCGCTTGACAAACTAAGTATCGAACTTATTGGAATAATTGATAAAAGGCAAACGAGCTTAACTGACTAAAATCTTACAATTGTTAGTTGTCATTAGCTGAAGATTAATGCATACCAGCTAAATCTTATCTACGTCGAACTGATCGGTTGGAAACTGATCAGTGGAAGCAGAATCTAACTGACTGATCAGTTGGGAACTGATCAGTTGAAACAATCAGTTATAAGTTTTCCAACAAAGTATCCTTCAGTAGATCTCTCAGTTGTACACGTCATCAGTTGACAACGACAACCGACAAATAGTACAACAGACTGCAACTAGTAGTGGAACGCCGCATTTCAGATATTGCAGTGTACGATTGTCAGATAATATTGACGTGGCAATCAACGAATATAAAGATTCAAATGTTATTTAATATTACCGTAGAGAGGGAAGCCTATAAATAGGTGAAGAGGGCAGCTGAGTATAATAACACGCGAACTACTATTCTATTCAAACTTGTTGTTGCTCTGCTAAAATCACCACTCGTATTCGAATATCAAGAGCTCACTCTTATCAATATATCAGTAGCAATCAAGGCTATATTTACGAGCTTGTTAGAACTTTGAAATCTTTGTTAGATTCGTTCAGTTGTGTTATATTCAGTCACGCACTGTAAAAGTTATTGTGAACTAAGAGTTTCAGTTTGGCAATGTTAAGTCCAAAATAAAGTGGGTCAGTACAACGGTTGTATTCGATCAAAGTTTTTTATTGAAAATCCTATCTTCGTGATAGAAGGGGTGACATAGGAGTTATTCTATTCTCCGAACATCCAGAAACAAATTTCAGTCAGTTTACTTCCGCAACTGTTTTCCAGTTAAACTGATTGTTATCGACTGACGAGATACCGAGTGTCAGTTTATCACTAAACTAAACTCATTATTCGAAAAGAATTTATAATTCGTGAGTGTTTATCAAACCCCCCCTTCTAAACACTTATCACCTACTAACCGTTCCTTTCACTACTGAATATTGAGCGGGCTCACCAAACGCTTGTTCTTGAGCAAGAATTTGCTCATTCATCAATCTAAAGTGGTCAGAAAGAATGTAGAGGCCCGAAATTCGTATTTGAAAATTTGCGGAATAATTTAAAATTTTCTCTTTAAATAACTAAAATGCCTCATTCATAAAATATACTGATAAAAAGATTCAATGTTTAAAGTAGCAGCGGAAGTAAATAATGTTTTAAAAATAACAACTTAAAATAATTCAAAAAAATAAAAATTGAGTTTGGAATAAAAATAGTAAGTGCTGAAAATGAGGTCCTCGGGTTCCTACGACTGCTGACCCAAGCTAGCTCACTGGTCCCCGCCCTCGGACCCGACCTCATTAGTACCTACAACAATCAAGTCTAGTGAGTCTAAAGACTCAGCATGCATATATCGTGAATAACAAGTAAAATATATCATAAAGTTTCATGCCATGTAAAGATATCATATCGTAAAGCTTAACGTGAAAATCGTGTCATGAATAATTATAAATACGTGCATAAATGAATAATCGTACGTAAAATGTTTGCTCAATAGAGCCCGGTCATAAAATAACATATCATAATTTTCTGTTGAGATTATGTTCTACGCAAGTGGCCCATAACATGAACTGAATCGTCTGATCAGACTAAACCACAATATACTAGGTGGTAGAGATCATCACAGCCCTTGGACTGGATATCCGTACCCATACATGAACATGAACCGGTCAGTAGCCACCGGATGAAGTAATAATCCCATAAGCTGCAATCCCATAAGTGTGAAGTGGCCACAAGACATATCGCATAAATCTCAAAAATAAACTTTTATAATTTATGCACGTAATATAATCGTTATACTGTTTTATTTTACCAATTGATTTGGATCGTTCCGAGGCTCGCTGCAACATAATTCTAACATGAGGAACATGAAAATAAACTTAACTTGACCAAAACTTCAAAATCGAACTAAAAACGAGACTATTATGCCCAACGAACTTAGTATTTAACCATGACTCCGTACCAACTCAAACCGTCATTTAGTCATGGTTAAAATATACCTAAAATGATGAAAAATAAATATCAAGGGCTGTAATACACGAAAATTGTGCATGGAGGCCAAAATCATGAAACGCTCTTTCGAGAGTCACTTTGGCACATCGCACCGTAAATTCTCGTACAACCTCTAAACTTGACCAAATCACGAACCGCCAAAAACATGACCTTCCTAACTCAATGAGGTACTGTCAGGTCCAAAGCCATAGGCTAAAAGCCATCCAAGAACTCGTACATGACCTCTGAACCGAACTTACAGCTGCTGTCAAAATAAATACATCAGCAGCTGTTGTGCTTCTTTGCTTCGTTTTCAAGACTATCGGCCATTGGGGCTTGAACCACCAACCAGAGCCTCTTACCAACATCCTAAGGTATGGTTTTAACCGTGGCTAAGGGCCCTAGGCCAACCACAATCCAAGCCAACACCTGAAACAACTCACAAGCTTCACCCGAGAACACACCTCACACGCGTGGGGTGTCTTGCTTGTTCTTGCTGTCAAATGAAGGATCCAATGGTTATGAGGTTGACCATGGTCCCTGCTAGACATGCTAAGGCATTTTATGAGTCATGGCTAATGGCTAGAAGCCAACCACAACCCACCTAACACCATAAATTCGAAACCCAACTCACACAACCAAAACCAGAAAAATGGAAGACCGATGGGGCGCTGTTCTTGTTTGTTTTAAAAACCGATGGGGACGTGAACCAAGCCATGAAAGGTCATCTTGGTCATGTCCTAGAAATGCTAAGGATGGGTTCCAAAGATGGTTACAGGCCCAAAAGCCAACCAAGATTCGAACCTCACCTTAGACAATCCAAACAAGAAAATCGAGACTCCAAATGGCATCAATGACAGGTTGCTTCCAAATGCGTGTTTCTGTAGCGAATGCACTCGAACCAATGGACCAATCTCGTCCTAACACACCCTATAAAAATCCTAGGTGCAGCCTTGAGCCCCTGGAAATCGAGCCAACCCTGAAACCACAAAAACATCAAAACCGTGAGGTGCACAAGTGACTAGCTGAAAAATTCTGTACAATGTTTCGAAAATTGCTTGACAAAATTTCGGTTTTGCTGCATGAAGTATGAACATAATGTGGTTTAAAAGTATGTATATGACTTGATTAAAGAGCAAAATATAATATAAAATTCCTTGGATTTGTTTGAAACGAAAACAAATCAATACGACGACGCGACGCGGCGGAGACAAAGTTCTCTTTCTAGCTTGTTTTTCTCTCTTTATTTTCCTCTAGCCTCTCACGATTTTTCTTGCTGAAAGAGACTGAAATTTCGAGAATATGGAGTGGGGGAGAAGGCTAGGAAAATAAATGGGAAGGTTGCAAGATAATTGGAGATTAAATGGCAAGATCAATCTTTCTATCCTGGAATTTGTTAGATAAGGGAATGGTTTGATATAAAATCTAGTCTAGGTACAAGGTAGAAAATTGCTTAATTGTTGGTGATTAAAAGGTGGGGGAAATTATCTACCAAGAAAAGATCAAGGAAATGAATCACATGGTGAGTTGTCAATCAATATTAAATCTTATCAAGAGGTGGCCGAATTCTTGCTTCAAAAATGGGTAGGAAAATTGCTTAATTAATAATTATTGAGGATTTAAAATGAGGGAATTATTCTACCATGAAAGGATAAGGAACGATATCAAAAATGGAGAGTTGCCAACTATTTTTAAATCTAACAAGGGATGGCCGATTTTATGCTTATTAAAATGGGGTGGAAAATGTTGTTAAATCTTGTATTTTAAATCTTTAAAGTTTTATCTACCCATTAATTATTTTAGTAAATAAATTAATTCATTTAGGATAGTAATTATCTTGCAGGCATGGATAATTTTTAAATTGAATTTACTAACATGTTAAGTTAAAATTTCTTAAATAAAATAAGCCTAGATTAACTTATCTCAATTGGTCACATATTTTAATTTAAGTTTTTATTAAATTATTGGACGTAAAAGAATTTATTTACTACTTATCTCTAATTAAATAGAATAATCCTTTAAACGTTCTTTTACATTAAAAATAAGTTATTCTTTATCTTAAATTAAGTCTAGGAATATTTTCTCATTATTAAAATTTATCTCATTACTCCAACTCCAGTCCGGCCTCGCTTATTTAACTGAAAAGATAACACTATACTCATGCGATTTAAAATAAATAATCAAGACCCAATAACTTTAAAATGCATTAAAAATAAAGAAATCATTTTTAATTTAAATACTTGAAATTATGCATGGCTTATACGTAGTCTGATTTTGCGGGTTCTACAACTCTCCCCCTTAAAGAAATTTCGTCCCCGAAATTAAAACTCACCGAATAACTCGGGATAACGACTCCTCATCTATGGCTCAGACTCCCACGTAGCTTCCTCATCTGAATGATTAAGCCATTTGAATTTCACTAGCTTCACCAGTTTGTTCCGAAGTTTCTTCTCCTATCTGTCTAAGATCTGCATTGGTCTCTCTTAATAAGACAGGCTCGGAGTGAGCTGCAACGGCTCGAAGTTCAAGACATGCGAAAGATTCGCCATATACTTCCTCAGCATAGAGACGTGGAACACATTGTGTACTCCGGCCAGATTCGGCGGAAGAGCAACACGATAAGCTAGCATCCCAACCTTGTCATGGATCTCAAATGGTCCGATGTACCTCAGACTGAGCTTTCCTTTCTTCCCGAACCGCATGACACCTTTCATAGATGCTACCTTCACAGAAACATGGTCGCCAACGGCAAACTCTAGATTTCTCCTCCTCTGATCCGCATAGCTCTTCTGTCGGCTCTGAGCAGTCCTCATCCTATCACGGATCTTGACCACTACATCGGCAGTCTGCTGAATGATCTTCGGACCCAACTCTGATCTCTCCCCTACTTCATCCCAATGAACCGGCGATCTGCACTTATGACCATACAGTGCTTCATACGGAGCCATACTTATAGACGACTGGAAGCTGTTGTTATAGGTGAACTCTACCAATGGCAAATTCGACCCCCAACTCCCTGAGAAATCGATGACACATGCACGGAGAAGATCTTCCAAAATCTAGATAACTCTCTCTGACTGCCCATCTGTCTGAGGGTGGAAAGCTGTGCTAAACAACAACTTTGTATCCACTGCTGAATGCAGACTCTTCCAAAATGCGGAAGTGAATCTAGGATCTCTGTCAGACACTATAGAAACGGGAATACCATGAAGTCTGACTATCTCTCGGATATACAACTCTGCATACTGAATCATTGGTGAAAGTTGTTTTGATAGGCAAGAAGTGCGCTGATTTGGTAAGACGATCAACAATCACCCAAATAGCATTTGTTCCTCTGACTGACTTCGCCAAACCGGTCAAGAAGTCCATGGTAACATTCTCCCACTTCCACTCGGGAATAGGAAGAGGCTTGAGGAAGCTTGCAGGTCTATGATGCACCGCTTTCACTAGCTGGCATGTCAGACACTCGGATACAAAACGTCTGATATCCTTCTTCATTCCTGACCATCAATACAACAACTGCAGATCTTTGTACATCTTCGTACTCCCAGGATGAATAGTGTACGGCGACATGTGGGCCTCGGATAGAATATCTGCTCGAATATAATCACTGCTAGGAACCCACATTCTGTCTCGGTATCTCACAATACCGTCGCTAACTGTATACAAAACACTGCCCTTGGCCTCATCTCTCTGCTTCCACTTTTCCAACTGCTCATCTGCTGACTGTCCAATGGGAATACAGTCTAGGAGGGAAGAATGAATCGTCAAGGTAGATAGACGGGGAACTCTACCTCGAGGATAATTCTCTAGATCAAACCTTTACATCTCAGACTGAAGAGGTCTCGAATCGCCATATGAGCCATCACTGCAACTTTCCTGCTCAATGCATCCGCAACTACATTAGCTTTGCCAGGGTGGTAGCTAATGTGGCAGTCATAGTCCTTCACTAGCTCCAACCAACGCCTCTGACACATATTCATCTCCTTCTGCGTAAAGAAGTACTTGAGGCTCTTATGGTCGGTAAAGATCTGACACTTCTCTCCATACAAATAATGCCTCCAAATCTTCAAGGCAAAAACTACGGCGGCCAACTCCAGATCGCGGGTAGGGTAGTTCTTCTCATGGATTTTCAACTGTCGAGAAGCATATGCGATCACCTTCCCATGCTGCATGAACACTGCACCTAGACCGAGCTTCGAAACATCGACATACAAAACAAAGTCTCCGGGCCCTGACGGCATGGCCAATACTGGCGCTGAGATAAGAGCTTGCTTCAAAGTATCGAAGCTCTGCTGACACTTATCGCTCCACACAAATTTTGCATTATTCTTCGTCAACGACGTGAGTGAAACTGCGATAGAGGAGAATCCCTGAATAGACTTCCGATAATATCCTG
Organism: Primulina eburnea; assembly: GCF_022965805.1. NCBI lineage: Eukaryota > Viridiplantae > Streptophyta > Magnoliopsida > Lamiales > Gesneriaceae > Primulina > Primulina eburnea. Next base: position 18,314,684 of record NC_133117.1, read on the forward strand.
CTAGCCCAAGGAAACTACGGATCTCTGATGCATTCTGCGCCACAACCCAATCTTTGACTGCTGCAACTTTCGCTGGGTCTACGTCAATACCGCTGCTAGAAATGATGTGGCCTAAGAACGCCACCATTCTCTAACCAGTACTCGTACTTACTGAACTTTGCGAATAACTTGTGCTTTTTCAAGGTTTGCAAAACTGTAGTCAGATGTCTGCTGTGATCCTCTTGATTCTTTGAATAGACGAGAATGTCGTCTATGAATACTATCACAAACTGATCAAGATACGGCTGAAATACGCGATTCATGAGATCCATGAAGATCGCTGGCGCATTCTTCAGAACGAACGGCATCACAAAGAACTCGAAGTGGCCATAACGAGTCCTAAATGCAGTCTTGGAAACATCGGCGTCTTTCCCCCTCAACTGGTGATAAACAGAACGCAGATCGATCTTAGAGAATACTGAAGCTCCCTGCAACTGGTCAAATAAATCTTCAATCCGTAGAAGTGGATATTTGTTCTTCCCTGTAACCCTGTTCAACTCCCGGTAGTCAATGCAAAGCCTCATCGTACCATCCTTCTTCTTCACAAACAAGACTGGCGCGCCCCATGGTGAAAACTCGGGCGAATGAACTCCTTGTCAAGAAGTTTCTGAATCTGCTTCTTAGGATCTGCCATCTCTATCGGTGCTAATCGGTATGGTGCTTTGGAGATCGGAGCCGTACCTGGCATAAGCTCAATAGAAAACTCCACCTCTCGCTCGGGTGGCATACCAGAGATGTCTTCAGGAAACACGTTTGGAAAATCTAACAATTGGGACATCAGAGGCTGACTGACTGGGTGCCTCGGGAACGGATATAAAAGTTTCCAAAAACGCTAGACACCCTCTATGCATTAGCTTCCTAGCCTGGACACAAGATATCAAACGTTGTAAATGAAAGTACCTGTCTGGTTTGAATAAGAACTGCTCCATCCCAGGCGGTCGAACTAGAACAGATCTCCGCTGGAAGTCGATCAAAACTCTGTTCCTTAGTAACCAGTCCATACCCAGAATGATATCAAACTCTGGCATCGGCAAAACGATAAGATCCGCATAAACAAGATTGCCATGAAGCTCGAGGTCTATATCTCGGATCACATTAGTAGCTGCCAGCTGCTCTCCACAAGGCAGTACTACCAAATACGCTATATCTATCCCAATGGTCTTGACCTTGAGGAAATTAGCAAAGGTCTCCGAAATTAACGAATGTGTAGCCCCGGAATCTATCAAGGCTTTCGTAGGTGACCCAGCTATAAAATTTCTCCCTGAAAGATCGGAACACTAAGCTGAACCCTATAGTTACAAGAACTAAACTTATAGACATGCGAAGGCCAGAGTTCTTCTAAACTTAAATTCCCGAAAATAACACTGATTAGAGTATGCAATCCTATCGCAATTCTAAGTTCAAAATCTCAACCCAAAACATAAATTCCCAAATACAAACTTAAAGCTTAAATGTACCTATCATGAGCATCGTCTCTGGGTTCGTCTCCGCTGCATGGAGAGCAAAGACTCTGCCTTGGGTAGGCAAACTCCCCTGCAGGCATTGCTGCAGCAAGTGGTCTGGACTGCCACACTTGTAACACTTCCCTGAACCATACATACACGCTCCAGCATGACGGCGTGTGCACCTAGGACAGCCTGGGTGCTCAAATGTCCTCGGGACTGCGCGTCCCCGCTGCTGCTATTGTCCTCTGTTTCTGGGTGGGCCGTGGAAAGGCTTCTTATTCTGGGGCTGCTGCTGAGGAGGAGGGCGGTGTGGTACTTGGACTGGTCGCTTGCCCTGGCGATCTCTCTCAATGTCCATCAGATCCTGCTCTGCAACTAGAGCTCTGGAGACAGCGACGTCATAGGTAGTAGGGCCAGCTACCCTAACATCACGGCGCAAAATCGGCCGTAGACCATCCAGAAACTGTCTCAACTTGGCTCCAGCATCATTGGCAATTAGGGACACAAAATGGCAACCCCTCTCAAACTTACGGATGAACTCCGTAATAGTCATATCTCCCTATCTCAGGGTCATGAACTCCCTGGTCAATCTGGCACGTACCTCGTCAGTAAACTATTTAGAGTAGAATACCTCTGTAAAGCGCGTCCAGCTCAGAGTAGCCAAATTCAAGGCTAAGGATGCTCCTTCCCACCAAAGCGAGCGTCTCCCCCCAACAGATAGGTCGCACATCGAACTCGGTCCTCATCTCCAAGCCCCATGAACTCGAAGATAACCTCGAAGGACTTAATCCAGCACTCAGCAATCATGGGATCTGTCGTCCCTCAGAACTCCTTCAGTCTCATCTTCACGAACCGCTCATAGGTAGCCTCAGGCCCCGTCGGCCTGGCTACCCCAGGAATGTTCCCCGCAAACTGTGCGAAGAACTGCATCATCCCAGCTAGCATCTGGCCGTTCATGTCCGGTGGAGGTGATAAATCTCTCTCATGCCTCTGATTCTCACCGTCCTCCTGGCGAGGCTCATCATCTCTCGTGCGCTAAAGAATGCGTCTAGGAGGCATACCGTTCAATACATAAACATAACCCATACGTAACCAACATGCATAATTTCTATAATTTCTTTAAAATTAAATAAATACTGCATAATCATAATTTGGACATAAATGATTTCATGAAAACATGCTGTTAAAATATTTCATGCTTTAAAAGAAATGCCTAAATGTAAAACTTACAGACCGAAGACGTGACTTCGTGAGCTTCTCGAGATCAGTAGTAGTACAACCTTTTACAAGAACATAGGCTTTGATACCAACTGTAGAGGCCCAAAATTCGTATTTGAAAATTTGCGGAATAATTTAAAATTTTATTTTTAAATAACTAAAATGGCTCATTCATAAAATATACTGATAAAAAGATTCAATGTTTAAAGTAGCAGCGGAAGTAAATAATGTTTTCAAAATAACAACTTAAAATAATTCAACAAAATAAAAACTGAGTTTGGAATAAAAATAGTAAGTGCTGAAAATGAGGTCCTCGGGTTCCTACTACTGCCGACCCAAGCTAGCTCACTAGTCCCCGCCCTCGGACCCGACCTCATCAGTACCTACAACAATCAAGTCTAGTGAGTCTAAAGATTCAGCATACATATATCGTGAATAACAAGTAAAATATATCATAAAGTTTCATGCCATGTAAAGAATCATATCGTAAAGCGTAACGTGAAAATCGTGTCATGAATAATTATAAATACGTGCATAAATGAATAATCGTACGTAAATTGTTTGCTCAATAGAGCCCGGTCATAAAATAACATATCATAATTTTCTGTTGAGATTATATTCTACGCAAGTGGCCCATAACATGAACTGAATCGTCTGATCAGACTAAACCACAGTATACTGTGCGGTAGAGATCATCACAGCCCTTGGACTGGATATCCGTACCCATAAATGAACATGAACCAGTCAGTAGCCACCGGATGAAGTAATAATCCCATAAGATGTAATCCATGAGTGGGAAGTGGCCACAAGACATATCGCACAAATCTCAAAAATAAACTTTTATAATTTATGCATATAATATAATTATTATCCTGTTTTATTTTACCAATTGATTTGGATCATTCCTAGGCTTGCTGCAACCTAATTCTAACATGAGGAACATGAAAATAAACTTAACTTGACCAACACTTCAAAGTCGAACTAAAAACGAGACTATTACACCCAACGAACTAAGTATCTAACCATGACTCGGTATCAACTCAAACCATCATTTAGTCATGATTAAAATACACCTAAAATGATGAAAAATAAATATCAAGGGCTGTAATACACGAAAATTGTGCATGGAGGCCAAAATCATGAAACGCTCTTTCGAGAGTCACTTTGGCACATCGCACCGTAAATTCTCGTACGACCTTTAAACTTGACCAAATCACAAACCGCCAAAAACATGACCTTCCTAACTCTAGGTACTGTCCAGTCCAAGGCCATAGGCTAAAAGCCATCCAAGAACTCGTACATGACCTCTGAACCGAACTTACAACTGCTGTCAAAATAAATACAGCAGCAGCTGTTGCGCTTCTTTGCTTCGTTTTCTAGACTATCGGACATTGGGGCTTGAACCACCAACCAGAGCCTCTTACCAACATCCTAAGGTATGGTTTTAACCATGGCTAAGGGCTCTAGGCCAACCACAATCCAAGCCAACACCTGAAACAACTCACAAGCTTCACCCGAGAACACACCTCACACACGTGGGGTGTCTTGCTTGTTCTTGCTGTCAAATGAAGGATCCAATGGTTATGAGGTTAACCATGGTCCCTGCTAGACATGCTAAGGCGTTTTATGAGTCATGGATAAGGGCTAGAAGCCAACCACAACCCACCTAACACCATAAATTCGAAACCCAACTCACACAACCAAAACAAGAAAAATGGAAGACCGATGGGGCGCTGTTCTTGTTTGTTTTAAAAACCGATGGGGACGTGAACCAATCCATGAAAGGTTACCTTGGTAACTTCCTAGACATGCCAAGGAGGGGTTCCAACCATGGTTACAGGCCCAAAAACCAACCAAGATTCGAACCTCACCTTAGACAATCCAAACAAGAAAATCGAGACTCCAAATGGCATCAATGACAATTTGCTGTCAAATGCGTGTTTCTCTAGCGAATGCACTCGAACCAATGGACCAATCTCGTCCTAACACACCCTATAAAAATCCTAGGTGCAGCCTTGAGCCCCTGGAAATCGAGCCAACCCTGAAACCACAAAAACATCAAAACCGTGAGGTGCACAAGTGAAGAGACGAAATATTTTGTACAATGTTTCAAAAATTGCTTGACAAAATTTCAGTTTTGCTGCATTAAATATGAATATAATATGGTTTAAAAGTATTTATATGACTTGATTTAAGAGCAAAAGATAATATAAACATGCCTTGGATTTGTTTGAAACGAAAACAAATCAATACGACGACGTGGCGCGGCGAAGACGGAGTTCTCTTTTCTAGCTTGTTTTTCTCTCTTTATTTTCCTCTAGCCTCTCACGATTTTTCTTGCTGAAAGAGACTGAAATTTCGAGAATATGGAGTGGGGGAGAAGGCTAGGAAAATAAATGGGAAGGTTGCAAGATAATTGGAGATTAAATGGCAAGATCAGTCTTTCTATCCTAGAATTTGTTAGATAAGGGAATGGTTTCATATCATAGCATTTTGAGGGGTAATTGAGGGGGTGATGGGCAAAATCTAGTCTAGGTACAAGGTAGAAAATTGCTTAATTGTTTAATTGTTGGTGATTAAAAGGTGGGGGAAATTATCTACCAAGAAAAGATCATGGAAATGAATCACATGGTGAGTTTTCAATCAATATTAAATCTTATCAAGAGGTGGCCGAATTCTTGCTTCAAAAATGGGTAGGAAAATTTCTTAATTAATAATTATTGAGGATTTAAAATGAGGGAATTATCCTACCATGAAGGGATAAGGAAAGATATCAAAAATGGAGAGTTGCAAACTATTTTTAAATCTAACAAGGGATGGCCGATTTTATGCTTATTAAAATGGGGTGGAAAATGTTGCTAAATCTTGTATTTTAAATCTTTAAAGTTTTATCTACCCATTAATTATTTTAGTGAATAAATAAATTAATTTAGGATAGTAATTATCTTGCATGCATGGCTAATTTTTAAATTGAATTTACTAACATGTTAAGCTAAAATTTCTTAAATAAAATAAGCCTAGATTAACTTATCTCAATTGGTCACATATTTTAATTTAGGCTTTTAATTAAATTATTGGACATAAAAGAATTTATTTACTTATTATCTCTAATTAAATTAAATACTCCTTTAAACATTCTTTTACATTAAAAACAAATTATTCTTTATCTTAAATTAAGTCTAGGAATATTTTCTCATTATTAAAATTTATCTCATCACTCCAACTCCAGTCCGGTCTCGCTAATTTAACTGAAAAGATAAAACTATACTCATGCGATTTAAAATAAATAATCAAGACCCAATAACTTTAAAATTCCCTAAAAATAAAAAAATCATTTTTAATTTAAATAATAGAAATTATGCATGGCTTATACGTAGTCTGATTTAGCGGGTTCTACAAAGAATTTGGATCACGTGCTGATCCTGAGCATCAGTTGGAATCTTGGCATCAAAGTTAGACTGCAAAGTCTTTAAAACTGATTCCAATCGTTGTCGTTGAATCTGCTCAAGAATGAAACATCGGCGTTTCATTGCTTCGATCACATTCTCAGTTTTGGCAAGTGTAAACACTTTTTCCTCATTTCTGACCATTTTTCCAAAAGCACCTTTTGTCCTAAAGAAGGTAAGAGGATGATATACTCGAACCTTGTGCCAGTCAACAAATAACGTCATTTCTTCATTGGAAAAATTCTCAATATCACCTAGATGAAGATCAACACCAGTTGAAACAAATGATTTGGCGGCGTGAATCTGTGGTTCTTCAATGAGTTTACCTTTCCTTTACCTGAGGATGAGGCAGACAATATGGGTCGAAAAGCAAAGGACCCTGCAGTAGATTCGCGGATGACCACTCCAGATGAGGGTCTGAAAATTGGAACAGAAGAGGTGGTGTCGACAGAGGCAGCAGCTGGTTTGGAAATAGCGGTGGTTGCTGGTACAGAAGGCACAGCTTCTGGAAATACTTGACGCAAAGAGAGAGTATCTAAATAAGCAATTGCTGCTATTTTATTGATGCAAAGAAGAGTTCAGGCTTTCTTCTTGGTAGGGGTTGCAGGAATAGATGCTTGAATAGGAGCATCAGACTCCTCGGAGACTGTTTTATCAGAATCCATGGAGATAACCACTCTCTTTCTCTTTATCTTCTTCTGAGGTTCTTGAGCCTCATCTTGTGCATCTCCAACTTCCTTTTTCATGGAAATAAATTCATCCACCGTTGGTTTTGGCCTTAGCGCAAGCACGTTGTTAGCATCAGCCATTATGACGTAGAATGCGTCTTGATCAGTAGTGAAAGAAAAACCAGCATCCTTGAGCATTGTGCTGATTTGAACCGAAACCAGAACTTTTCCGCAGCACCATATCCTTCATGACTCGAAAGAAAAAACTCCAATCCACTTTGTACTTAGAAGTGATGGCAATCATCACCTGAACCTTTTCTTTGGTCAGCCGATCAAATGTCCCGCTTTCACTAGCAGTGCTTTTGTTAAAATGTCAGCGAGCACTTGAAATTCCATCTTCAAAAGTTTTTTAAAACAGGATGGACAGAGTTCCTCTCCAGAAGCTGAGAAGCCAAGTAGAGCAGTAGACATTTCCTCCTTAGAAATGCTTGAAAATTCAGAAAAGCCTGAACAAGGCAGGAAAAAGGTTGATCCCAATAGGGCACTGTCTATGGATATAGATGCGTTCCCATGAGAATAGGTAATTTTTCCTTCTTGTACAGTTGCCTTGGCATAGAAATCCAGAAGAGCAGTTTTGTATACAACAACAGGTGCTTCCAAAAATTTTCCGAGTCCTGATTTCTCAATAGATTGAAATATTTTGACAAGAGGTTCATCCTTGATAGTTAGGATGGAAGCAAAGTTAACTTGATAAGCGTTCAAAGTGTAAGCTTCGGCCATTTCTGTGAACAAGACAAATTTGAGATAAGATCTGTAAAAGTGATGAGAAAGAGAAATCAGTAGCTAGTAGGCAAGATTCTGGAAGCGTTAAATGTGAAAAGAAATGAAAGAGCGGTTAAGAATCAAAAGGTGTACAACCGTCAGTGAAACACAAGGACACGTGTAAATATGTTTGCGGTTGAGTATATGAAAATTTAAACAGAGGGTGTCAGAGAGACACTAATGATTTCAAAATTTGAAAGGTAATACAAAAAGAGCGGACTGTCCAATTGGTCACTGAAAATCACCATAAGGGAGTTTGTCGTTTTATGATAATATCCACTGGAAGTCATAAGGTGCTGAAATATTTCCAACACTTGGATACAAAACCAGTATACACATTGTTTTATCGAAAAGACAAACATCATTTCTGCTTCTGACAAAGTATGAAAGTAACAGTCCGAAAACGATATTGTTCCCCCTAAATTAATGCAACTAATAAATGCGAAGATACAAAATCTGAGGGAAGTGACAAATAATTCTTGGTATTCGAGTAGTCAGATAGTCATCTCTTCATCTCTCCAAGATTCTATATAAGTGTCTGCAAGTTCACAAACTAAGTCATATAAACTTTTATCAAATCAAATCAAATGTGTAGAACAAGTAATCTTTTGGAGTCTTCTCCAAAGTCTGAATCAGCAGAGGATTTCCCAAAGCAACTTCCAGCGTCTTGTAAGAAGATGTTTGAAGACATCCTTTTTCAAGATATGAGGGCTGGGAAGAAAATCCCCAGTTTATAATATGAGCAATCAGTAAGATTGTTCAAAATTATTAGGACTAAGATGTGGAATCACCTCTTCCACAATCACAATCATTCGAGGAGAGGGGATCCCAGCAGTCCTTAGATAGGTTTCTGTTGAAGTACTTTGCAACGAAGTACTTGATCCTGCTGATATCAACAAATGTAATAGATAAAAATTATGTAATGCTTCTGGTTTATGAATGAAAAGATCTCATTTTGCCATGTCTTGTTTATCTAATTATTTTATTGATTGCATAAATAAATAATGGATAAGAAAAACTCAGTCTGTGTAAATCAGTAGAACGGTTCAGTTGACTTGAGACTCTTCAACTTCTTCACCATTAAATGCAACCTGTCTATAAATAAAATAACAACAAATGTTAAGGAAACAATAATTCGATATGTCGGACTCAAGCAATTCGTATGCCTGTAGCAGCACTCATGTGTTGGTAACACCAGAGAAACTTCCACATCTGAAAGCTTTGAAGAAGAGCATTGAGGAATATGTCTGGAAAAAAGTCATGTCTACATGGTTCAAGGTGCAGGAGCTCCAGAATGTGTATCAAAATGGTTTGACTTCTACTAATGCTCAAAGAGCAAGAGCAAGGAAGTACAAACGGGAGTTTGAAGTTGATCAAGTTTCTGAGCTTGCTACTGATCAAGTTCCAGTGGAGAATCCTTTAAAAGGATTAGAAGTCGTGAGTTGAATAACTGGATTTCTGAGTGGCAGGATTCTGTAGGAAGTGAATTATCTAGTGTAACCTGGTTTCGATTACATTTTAGATAAAATGATCAGTATTTGTCACAAATTGTTTTTTTACTCTTCTGCAAATAAATCAATGTTAGTCAAATAACAGATAACAGATTTAACATAATCAAGTTAAATCAATTAAACCGAGTATATTACGGAAAGAAGAAAACTTATTCTTAGGCAGAGGTTTTGTAAAGATGTCTGATGCCTGTAAATCAGTAGAAACGTATTCCAGACGAATGTCCTTCTTCTGCACATAATCTCTGATAAAATGATGTCCAATGTCGATGTGCTTTATTTTGGAATGAAGTACTGGATTTTGCGTAATTGCAATGGCACTGGTATAGTCACAGAAGATAGGTGATTCAGAAGCATGAACTTTATAGTCTTTAAGCTGTTGTTGTGTCCACAGTATTTGAGAACAGCAGCTTCTAGCAGCGAGGTATTCTGCTTCTGTAGTAGATGTAGCTATGGAAGTCTGGTTTTTACTAAACCAGGAGATCAGCCTATCACCAAGGAATTGACAAAAACCACTTGTGCTTTTCCTGTCTAGCTTGCAACCTGCATAATCAGTATCTAAATATCCAATAAGATTAAAAGATGAATCATTGGGATACCATAAGCCGACATTTTGAGTTCCCTTTAAGTACTTCAGAATACGTTTAGCAGAAATATAATGTGACTGCTTAGGGTTAGATTGAAATCTTGCACAAATGCAAACATCAAACATAATCTCAGGTCTACTGACATTAAGATATAACAAAGAACCAATAAGACCACGATACTGAGTTAGCTCTACTGGAGTTCCACTATCATCCTTATCAAGTTTAGTAGATGAGCTCATTGGAGTGGAAGCAGCAGAGCATGCTTCCATGCCAAACTTTTTCAGTAGCTCCTTGGTATACTTAGCTTGATTTATTAAAATTCCATTATCAAGTTGCTTGATCTGCAGTCCTAGGAAGAATGTTAATTCTCCCATCATGCTCATTTCAAACTGATCATGCATCAACTTAGCAAACTTTGCACATAATTTTGGGTTAGTTGACCCAAAAATTATGTCATCAACATAAATTTGTACTAACAAAATGTGCTTATTCTTAACTAGGGTAAATTGAGTCTTATCTACTGTGCCGATTGTAAAATCATGATTGACAAGGAATTGTGAGGGGGTGTCATACCATGCTCTAGGTGCCTGCTTTAAACCGAAAAGAGCTTGTGTAATTTAAATACATGATGAGGTAAGAAATGATTAATAAAACCTAGAGGTTGTTCAACGTAGACCTCTTCCTGTAGTAGACTATTCAGAAATGCGCTTTTCACGTCCATCTGATAAACTTTGATATTTTTGAAAGTAGCAAATGCCAAAAATATTCTAATGGCTTCAATCCTTGCTACTGGTGCAAAGGTTTCATCGTAGTCTATTCCTTCTTCTTGTCTAAAACCTTGAGCTACCAGTCTTGCTTTATTTCTGACCACATTGCCTTCTTCATTTAGTTTGTTTCTGAATACCCACCGAGTTCCAATAACGGCTTGATGAGTTGGTCTTGGTACAAGAAACCACACTTCATTTCTCTTGAATTGATTTAGCTCTTCTTGCATAGCTTCTATCCAACTGGGATCCAGAAGAGCTTCTTCAATTTTCTTTGGTTCATCCTGGGAAATAAAGACATCAAGCATTTATTTATTAATCATTTGCCTTCTAGTTCTTGAAGTAACTGCAGGATTACCAATAACCAGGGAGGGAGGATGTGATTTCCTCCAAACAAAGGGGTTTAGGGATATTTCTTCCTGGTTTGATGTATTCAAAATGGGCTCAGCTGGAGCAGTTGCAGGTTCTAGAATGTTCACTTCTGGTTCTGGTAAATCTTGTGTCTGAACAATTGGTTCTACTAGAGAAATGTCTGGTTCTGGATTTTGAGCATATTTAACTCTAGGTTCTGCATCATCTTCACTATCAAGTTCCAGATGAATCATGTCTAACATGTTATTCAGATTTGATACGTTAGATATTCCAGGAGCACTTTAAGAAAATATGTAAAAGCTTTGCAGTGTCTCGAAGTATCAGAATGCATGTTAAATGATATTATATGATTTATTATGATGATTTTAATGATAATATGATATTTTAAGTATTATGGTAAAGCTGTGCAATTTCTACTGTTTAAAATGATATTTTTAGAAAGTTGTGCTATTTTATGATTTTTAAGGAAAAGGAAATTATTTTGACGGATGTGAATTGACTGTGACATATGATATATGATTTGTGGAGGATCCCTTTTTTGAAGGAACAATGAACTTACAATTTTATGGGGATGTCGTGAGGTGAAAAGACCTTAGAGGGAGCCTATTTACGGGAGAAAGTCCCAGAGAGAGCCCGTCTATGGAGAAGGCCCTTGAGAGAGCCCCAACGATCGTACTTCCATGGTGCAGCCTAGTTACCACCTCCATGGGCCATGTGGAGCTGAAGACTGATCAGTTGACCGGAGGATAAAAGCTAGTCACTTTCAATGATCAAACTTCACCCAATGATATATGAATGAAAGCTTATGATTAAAATGATTTTATGATATATGATTCATGATGATGATTATAGCTATTTTTAAAATGATTTATGAAATGTCTGCCCTTTTTATTGCTTAAAGAGTACTAGAATTTTTTTTAAAAAAAACTTAGCTTAATTCGGCCGATCACCCATTAAAATATTTTGCCCATTTTAAAATAAAACATAAGCCAACTAGTATTTAAAATCAAGTGAAATAGTAATAAAATGAAATCTTAAAATGTTTACCAAACATAAAAAACAATAAATTTGAAAAGTATAGCACATACTAAACCTCTCAAAAATCCATCAAAAGCATAAATAAATAATCGTAAAATCCTTAACGTAAATCATGAATGCGGAAAAGTAGAAGTGCTAGCTGGTCCTCGGGTTGTATGCATCTTTAGTCCAGTCAAATCAATCATCAAGACCTCCTTCAACCTCACCTGCATCCATCACACCTAGTGAATCTAAAGACTCAACACACCATAATCTTTATAACAAATAATGTGTAAAAATCATAAACAATACTGAAACATACTTATATGTAAAATTAACATTTTCATGACATGCATAACATAACCCATAACCTTTTCCTTTTCCCTCACGACATTCCCTTTCTTACCTCAAAACCTCATAACATCAATAGTCACAATTACTTCACTTCCTTCAACGTTTTACATTCTCATCACTTTATAAAATCATGAATAACATATCATTTTTGTTTTTAAAACCAAGCATGCAATATATCTTTTAAATGTCAACATTAAATCATAAAAATCCAATAGATATTTAAAAATCATAATTTAATCATGTAAAATTTCATAAAAATTTAAAAATAATGATAATATCATAAAAACAACATTTAGAGCACTCTCATGACCTTTACTAATTTTTAGGTGTAAAACGACCTTTAACCCTAAGCGTTGCATTTTACGTTTTTGAGTTTTCCTTGATTTCATTGACTCTAATATGTCTCAAATAATTAGTTAAGCCTAAATTAAAATTTCCATTTTTTTAATTAGTTTAAATACTAGACTTTTTAATTTATCTTTAATTAATCGTTTTGAAGGCGTTTTAATCCCGAAAAAATCCAAACTTTAGAATAAAATTACTAAATTTAAAACTTAGGAATTATTTGGCCCTTGTGAACCATGGCTCGACCTTTGTGAGCCATGTTTCAATTTATTTTAGCTTTTAAAACCTTAATATGACCTATAAAAGTCCCACCCGAGCCATGTCTTGATTTTGTCGACCACGCCCAAGCCACGTTGAGCCCACCCCTTCCTAACCCTTCTATGGACCCTCCAGGATCTACGTGACCCCTTGAACCAGGTCCTAGCTCGAAGCCAAAGCCCCCACTCCAGCTGCAAGTCTTGGCCACGACTCTTAGTACAATAGGACTCTAAGTTTGTGAGCCTAGGGCTCTACCCTTCAACCCAACCGATGAACCAGCATGTCGTGCACCCACCTAGGACCCTAGTGAGTCGCCCTAGCCCAGCCTGAACCCCCCCCAAGCCGAGCCCCTTGCCTTGCGCGCTGCTGCACACATGCGCAGCTCCTTGCGCGTTCTCGGGTGGGAGTCCTAGCATGGCTAGGACTCCTTCCCCAGCCCTTAACTCGAGTCCTAGCATGGCTAAGACTCTCCTCCTAACCCAAGACAGACACTGGCCGAGCCCTGACCCAAGCCAAGACCAAGCCAACCCCCAACCAAAGGAAACCCGTTCACCCAAACCCCATGACAGTACCACTCGGTTCTAGCTTTTGTTGCTTGTCTCCTTCGATTTATGGTGTTCAGGGTGTGTGTGTGGGACTCTAAAACATGTGCAAACCCATTATGTTTGTATGATGCAGGATTTGATGATTTATGGGAGGGTACTGACAATTGAGTGGACCGAGTGCAGCAGTATACACACCCAAGAGCCTTTATGTTGCCGCATTAGTTTGATAGATTAAATATTAAAAGATAATATTAATGATTTTATTAGAGATATTTTTATGCTTTATTTTATTGTTATTTGATCTTTTTTAAGGTCGATTTATGAGTTTTGGTTAGTCGATGATTTACGATTTATTTTATGCACTTTAGATTTCATATGTTAAATTATTATTGATTGTTAGAACGCTAAGTTAGTTATTTTAGAGGTGTTCCCACACACTGAGGGAAATATGCTTCTAATCTAAGCTGATAACTCGTTGAAGTGTCCCTATGGGCGGATTGCTTCTTGTAAGCTAATATGCAATATGCGAGCCCTTTTTTTTTGTGTCTTAACACACTACATAATTTTGGTCTTCACTGATATTCTATTTATCGGCGGGAAACTAATTGTACAATGAGACTCAATTATTGTATCTGTTGAATCTTGAATTCTTTTCTTGGACTCCGTATCTCGACTTTTCGAATGTCCTTCTGAAACGTTTGTCTTTAATGCTCTGATGCAACATTCGTTATTGTCCTTCGATTGAACAATTGCTTTGTACCTTTGTGTATAGCTAGAATCCACTGAATGAGTTTATCTTCATCTACAACAAAAATATTCTTAACCGACGCTCCGAACTAGTCAGCTGAATTGATCTTCAGTTGGGATGGTGAAATCAGTTGACTCGTCAGTTGAACTGACTTCACTCTCGTTCAGTTGAACTGATCAGTTGGGTTTCTTCATCAGTTGAACACTCATTTGGCTTTCCAGGCTTTTGAGGTTCTCCTGCTGAGCTACCTATCAACTGGACAGTCAGCTGAACTACTCATTTGACGTATTAGTTCGCCTGATTCAGTTTGTGCAATTAGTTGGGTCTTCAGTTTACGATGTAAACAGCTCGTAATTGATCCTGGCTTCTGCACACTAAGGTAAAACATTAGTAACACAAAATAACAAGTTTGTTAGCATCAAAATTAAGATTGCGAACTTGAAAAGTTCCAACAATAATCATATGCGATATTCAAGTGTATGATTTCCGTCATTGGTATCAGAACATATGTTAGTTGACATTCTAACTTGTGTTTGATATTTTTTTCGGTAAACTCATTTGATCCGAATTTTTTTTCTGTTCATTAAATGTGAAAACTGCATGTGAATTTTTTTTTTGAAATAAAAGAAAATTATATGCAGTAATGGAGAACATACATGAATAAAACAAAATTGATATTCATATAATATATTCATTCCCATATAACTTTTCTTAAGCGGTGCATTTTTTAAAAAGGTGAAAGACATGGCATGGTTATGTATATATTACATATATTTTTTTATTTTTACATGCAAAGTTAAGAATTCGATGCTTCATGATTATGAACATGAAGAGATCTAAAAATTTTATTTGAGAAAATTAATACTCTTTGTTCTATATATATAGATGAATGTGGGAATGTCACCGTTTTAAAATGGTATACGTGAGTAACCATTTGAAACTGGTGTATGTTTTTTAAAATATTTTTTTAAGTTTGCGAATAGCATAAATAAATAAATAAAAAATTTTGGCTACATGTGATCCATAAATAAAAGTTCCATATGTTTTATATCAAAGGATAGTTTTCCAATAATATTTAGAATGATAGATTGTTATGATGTATGAAATTTTTTTCATCTTGAATATTAATATTAAGGTTGGTTTTTGTTTCCAATCTAATTTTTTCTCTCATTTTAAAGATATGACAATAATTAAACATACTCTAAGTATCTTCCGAGGAGCAACTAAAGTTCAAAGAGCTTCGAAATGAATAGCAAAGTTTCACATGTTTAAGCATTATAAAATAGATCCCACACACACCTTGCCCAACATATTAAAGTTTGGGATTAACAAGCGTTTATATCTTATGCATTTGGGTCATCATTTTGAACATGATATAATAGTTGGACTATTAAGAGATTCTCTAACTTGACGTTGGAATAGTATAATTGATGATATACTTAACCAAAGGGGATCAATGATCTACTTTGATAAGTTGAAGTCATAATTGATTAAGAGATGAGAGAAAGAGGTCGAACTTGAGATGAAGAAGACATTATCTTTACAAATAAATTCTAGAGTTCGACATTTGAAGTTCGCTCTATCAGATAGGCTCTCGAAAGAAATGACCAAAATGATATCCCGCATGTGTAAAATTAAAAAGAAATTAGATTTTCTTTAGGAACATGACTTGATATTATGTATGTTTATTTCGATGTTTTTATATATGAGCATGTTATGTGACATATGTAATGTAGAAGCATGTATTGTAAACTTTGATGGTAGTTTATTGTAACACATGTTTATCTACATTTGCTTATTTGAAATTTATTGAGATATTCAAAATTAAGTGGGAGTTTTTAGGTTGGAAGATTTTGAGTTATTCTCACCTAAAATCAATTGATATTTTTTTTGTTACTCAAAAATTAAATTTATGATAATGAAACATTAGGATTGTAGATAATGATTGGGAAATTAGTGAACTTTCGAGTCTATGTCTTATGTTAAATCATTATATATGCTAATTTTAAGTACAAAACTAAAGTACATTAAATGTGCATTAACATGTGTCATCACCTCTAAAATAAACAGACAATGGCATCAAAATCTATCATTGCTGATCTCAACAAAGGTGACAACTGTATAAGGTCTAGGAAATTCAAAATACGTAACCCGACTGCATGCAATCTAAGGTTTTATTTAAGAATACGCATTTAATGATATTTTTTATGCATTTCATACATGATTTTTTCATGTGTAGAGTTTATTTCAGGATTATTATTAATATTCAATCATTAGGGTTTAAGTTGCGTTTCTGGTTTGAACGAGGAACGGAGACCGGGGATAGTCAGGAAAAATATTTTTATTGAATAATTAATTTTATTTATTTAATATGAGATGTTTTAAAAGAAATTTTCGAAAAATGGGCCTTTGTGGGTTTTTTTTACTTGTCGGGTCATATAATTAACCGGTACGCAAATTTTATCGATTCAGATGACTTTTTGAGGGTTCGGACATCATTTTAAAAAACGTACCAAAACGAAATATTTTTTCGGGAGTGTTATTGGGCTTTATGGGTTTGTTTCAATGCTTAATGAGCTCAAAACCTTTTAAATTTTAATTAGTGCCCATTAATGTGATAATCATCTACTTAAACCTTACTAAACCAAACCCTAATCTTAACCCTAATACACGGCCGCCCCCTCCCTCATTCAGCAGCATTCATCAGCCTCTTTTCAAAAAACCAGCAGCCTCCATCGAGTTCTTCAAGGACTTTCAAAGAAAACTTCATCGCCGCCTCTCCGGTTCACGTCCCGCTTGTAGTTCTTTGAGTTTTCAAGCTTATAATCATCAACGCACACCATGTATCTTTTTTATTGCATCATTTACGTCATATATGTGTCGTGATGTGTGCCATGTATATAGAATGCTCGAATCCTTGCATGTTAAAACGTTTTTTTACTACGATTTGTCATGAAATAAGTATGTTTATGCGTATATCTCACGTTTTTCATGTGCTTGTTCAAGGGGGTTGTCGAAAGGGATGTTAAGGACTGCCTAGGATGAAAATGAAGAGGTCACGATGCTGGAGTCAAGTCTATGTCGGGTTAAGGTAAAGGCCGATATGTTTTTGGCTAGGGAATGTTTGTTATGGTTAGATCGAGAGAAAAGGATGGGAGCAGCTAGCACGGTGAAACGTCTACAAATTTTTTTTTAAAGCTCACATTTTCAAAAATAAAAATTCAAATGTTTTACATGCATGCAATCCTACCGAAAAATGTACTGTTTAAAAATAATCATAAATATTTGACAATTTTAAATAGTGAAGTTTAAAATGACCAAACTCATCAAATAAAATAAGCGTACACATAATCGAGTAAAATCCTAGTAATCATCAATGTGTCAAAACCAATGTATAAAATGCTCATGTCCTCACTAATCTCATAAAATCATAATGTGCGGAAGAAATGTGGTCCTCGGGTTGTGCGTGCACATCCAGTCCTGCCTATTAAGAATTCGGCACCTCCAGTCCCCTCATCGACATGCTCACCTGCATCATTCACATCTAGTGAGTCTAAAGTCTCAACACATCTGTACCAGAATAACAAGTACATATATATAGCACACATGTAACGTCCCGAGAATTTGAAGGGTCACGTAAACCGCATGCATGCAAATTATTAAACTTCTTTGGTATTTTATTAAATTGTTTTAAAGCCTTAAATGCATTTTTATTCATTAATTTGTGTTTAGATATTTTTATGCATTTTATCCATAATTCATGCATGGTAGAATTTATTTTATGAAATTTTAAAGGTTTATGCATTATAGATTTTTAAGTTGTATTTCGCACTCGAACGAGGAACGGATGTCGGGAAATTATCAGAAAATTTATTTTATTACACGATTAAATTTTTATTAATTAATATAAGATGTTTTAAAGGTATTTTTCAAGAATTGTGATTTATTGGGTATTTTTACCCGCATGATTTTATTTTTTAATGGTACACAAATTTTATCGAATCAAGGGACTTTTTGAGGTTTCGGCTAATATTTTAAAAAACTTTCCAACGCGAAATATTTTTCAGGAGTATGTATGGATTTTATGGGCCTAATTTTAAGTTTATTGAACTTAAAATTCTTTTTAAACTCTTAATTAACAATTTAGGGTCATTATCTATTAATTAACTATTTAATTAATACATAAGGACCCACTAAACCTACCACCCTCACTCCCACCAGCCAACACTCCATTATTTCAGATTTCCCCTCTCATTTTCAGCACACCCAGCAGCTGAAGGGATTCGGCCTTAGCTTGTTCTTGTGAGATAAATTCCCCGGCGCTTTCCCGACGTTCAATCTTCGAGCTTCTCGCGCAAATACATCAAAGGCACGCCACGTACTTTTATTGCTGCATCATACAAGTTATATACAAGCTGTATTATGTTTATTTGTTGTGGAATTCTCGATCCAAAGCATATCATGGAGATCCCTTGGTTTTTGTACAAATACATGCATCTTTTGTTCACTACTCACGTTTTCTCTGAAATGTTGCAAGGGGACTGCTGTACTGTGTGATGAGAGGCCGTTAGCACAGAAAAAGAAAGGGATTATAAGCTGGAAACGAAACCTGGTAGCGTTGGGTAAGGTTCGACCGAGTTCTTGTGGTTTTGGACTCGTAGTGGGTGGATCGGTGGATTTGTAGGGATCAGCGTTGCAGGGGCCATACCAAGCCATGGACCAGACCCTGAGGGGTTTGAACCACGGCCTGGAAAGGCTCGGCAAGGGCTGGGATGAGCCACGAAGCCGATCGAGCTCGGGGGAAGAGGTTGGTCGCATAGGTCGTTTGAGGTGTCTATCGATCGTGTGGGCTGTAATTCGTGCATGGGGGTGTAGCCGTGGTTCCTTTGGGTCCAAAGGAGTCCTAGGGTGGTCTAGAGAAGGTCAGGTCATGGCTGGTCCTCGATGGTTCGGTTTAGGATTGTTAAAACGTGAATTTGGTGCACTAAGAAATCGGTGGATAGCTTGCTGGAATTTTCCAGCCACCGATCAGAGCTTTATTTGAGTGTCTAAGGGCTGGGTGCAAGATATTTAGGACCTTTTAAGTGTATTTAAGGTATGGTAAAAAGTTGGGAATAATTCGGTTAAGTTTCGAGTCGATTCGGGTTAAAACCGGGACACCGGTCCAAGTTTTAAAACAATTTGGTTAAGTTATGAAATGGACTCGAGTTTACGTCTAGGAATGATTTTAAATATTTTTTGGGACATTTTTAAAAGTTTGGTAAGTTTCGGATCAAAATGATGAGTTTTAGATTTATTTGGGATTTAATCGCCGTACGAAACTTTAAGTAAAGAATTAATTGAAACGCCTAGATTTAAGCTTAATAAAATTATTGAAAATTATATTTAAGCTCAAATAATTATTAGAAGTCTAAGTTTTTAATTTGGGAATTTTATGCTAAGGTTTAGTTTAATTCGGGATTAAAGCGCGTTAATATGTTATGTTTAAAGATTAAATTAAAATTCATCGATTTATGTCAAATAAAAATATGATAAAATTCTTGTAGGCTTAAATAATTATTTGGGACATGATAGAGTCAATGGAATTAAGAAAATATCAGAAACGTGAAATTTTTGGGTTTCGAGGGGCAACATGGAAATTTTTGGGTTTCGAGGGGCAAAATGGTTATTTTGCACCCGGGGCGAGATGTTGGTCCTGGCAGCGCCCTGAGCACAAATTTACTATTTTTTAAAGGTTTATGCATCATGATCACGATTTTTAAGATTTTATGAAAATATAAGTTGCATGCTTGGTTTAAGGGAAAATTACGTATATGCAGGTTTTTATTAAGTGGTGAATATGATGATGTTTTTGAAGGATGAGAGTTGGTTGTGACTGACGATGTATATGTATACGATGATATGATTGGAGATATCGTGAGGGAAAAGACCACAGAGGAAGCCCGTTTACGGGAGAAGGCCCCAGAGAGAGCCCGACGATCGTATTTCTATTGACATGATATGATGATATGATAGGCCAAGGCCCAGTTGACGGGTGAGAGTGTCGCTGGTGCCCCCGCCGCCCGGTACCGTGGTTATACGTAGATGGATCCATCGATAGAGCTGATACGATAGAGCTTATACGAAAGTCACAAATAATGAACTGAATTCAATTAATAATAAAATGTTTACGTATATGATGACATGAGATGACATGTTTTGACACGATATGATTTTACACGACATGTTTACGTTATGCTTTTAAGTTCATGAAAGTTATGTTGAGTATGATATTTTTCACTGATGTGTGCTATGTATATGTACTTGTTATTCCTAGTACAGGCGTGTTGAGTCTTTAGATTCACTAGGCGTGTGTGATGCAGGTGAGCTTAATGATGAGGAGATGGGAGGTGCTGAACTTTGAGTAGGCAGACCTAGTGCGGTGACACGACCCGAGGACCACATGTTTTCCGCATTACGATTATTGAGAGTAGATGAATATTTTCATATGTTGATGATTTTAAGATTTTTATTAGTTTATGTTTACGTATGATTTTGGATGAGTTTGGTTATTTTTTTTAAACGACGCTATTTTTATTGTCAAATATTTAAGATCATTTTTAAATCTTATATTTTTCTATAGAGCGCATGCATGCGAGATTATTTTTAAATGTTATTTCGAAAATGTGAGCTTTTATTTAAAAAAAATTGTCCGGTAGAATTTTAAAATTGAGTGAAACGTTTCAGTAGCAGTGAAAAATATATTGTAATCAACATATCTGTCACGAGCTTAACAAGCGTAAATGTAAACGTGTCATATGAAATCATAACATGTCAGAACAGCTCATCTTATCATCATATACTTACACATTTACTTTAATTGAATTCAGTTCATTAGTTGTGACTTTCGTATCAGCTCTATCGTATCAGCTCTATTCAATGGATCCATATACATATAACCACGGTACTAGGCGGCGGGGACATCAGCGACACTCTCACGCATCAACTGAGCCTTGGCCTATCATATCATGTAAATGGAAATACGATTGTCGGGTTCCCTCTGGGGCCTTCTCCTGTAAACGAGCTCCATTTGGGGCCTTTTCTCTCACGATATCTCAAATCATATCATCGTATACATATATCGTCAATCACAACCAACTTTCATCCTTCAAAAACATCATCATTTTCGTCACTGATCAAAATCGTGCACATATGCAAATTTTTCTTAAAATCAAGCATGTAACGTGCTTTTCATAATTTCATAAAAATCATATGCATGAGGCATAAACGTTTAAAAGCATGATAAATTATTGCTCAAGGCGCTACAAGGACTAAAATCTCATCCCGAGTGCAAAATGGTCTGGAAAACCAAAATGACTATACTCCTTAAAACATCCCAGAACATATTTAAAAGCATTCCTTAGACGTAAACTCGAGCTTGTTTCAAAACTTAAATGATTCGTTTTAAAACTTTGATCGGGGTCCCGTTTTAGCCCGAATCAACCCAAAACTTAACCTAATGTTTCCCAACATAAACCGTGACTTAAACCTATATGACCAGACTCTAAAACACCAGTTCCAGACCACGTATGACCAACGAAACAAGCCCAAAGGTTGCTGGAAATCTCCAGCGTAAGAACAAAAATTTTTACAGCTAGAGCGATTTTACAATAAAAATCACTCATTTCTTATCAGAAAATTACGAATTTGCTATCGAAACAAATACAACAAAGAGTGCTACAAACCATATGTTGAACACATTTCCAGAAACCAACCTATAAGTCACAGAATTCGAATAACAGAGGGTGACGGTTTTTGTGACACAAAAATTTCACAGTTTGTGCGGTTTCATGATAAAAATCACATCTCCCTCGTTTTTTATCAGAAAGTTACGAATTTTCTATTGAATCGAAGATAACACAAGGTTCTATAAATCATATGTTGAACACATTTCCAAAAAAACCAATCTATAAGTCTCAGAATTTGAAATAACAGATGGTGACAGGTTTTGTGACAGAAATTTCACATCTTGTACGGTTTTACAATATAAATCATATCTACCTCGTTAAAACCGATTGACCCTCACCAAAACATGACTAACTCGTGACTCCAGCCCCCTTGACACCTTAACTCCCAACGTATACAGCCCCTAACACCTTAAACCGAGAGCCCCTTACTAAGGAAGTCAAGAAAACTTGAATTACACACAAGATAAACACATTTACGCATCAAACCCTTTACGAGAATGATGCTAAAAGAGGGACCAACGAAAATTCATGCAACAATGTAAACATCTGCATATATATAATCATGGTGTAAATGATGAGTAAAGAGATACATGGTGTGCTTTAGCGTTTATATGATCAAAAGCTTGAATATACACGTGTGGGATGTGAAACGAAGAGGTGGGGAAGAAGCTTTCTTCAAGAAGCCATGGAGGCGGAAGGCTGCTGGTTCTTTTCTGCTGAAAAAATGTGAGAGAGGCTGCTGGAATAAGGGGTGGGCGGCTGCTATGAGGGGAATGGGTTTAGGTTTTAGTTTAGGTGTTAATTAGTTAAAATAAAGTGTACTAATGGGCCCTAATTGGATTTTAAAAAGATTAAAAGGGTATAAAGCCCATTAAGCAATAAAACCAACCCAACAAGCCCAAAAACACTATCGAAAAATATTTCGTTTAGGTACATTTTTCAAAATATTAACCGAGCCCTCAAAAATTTCATCGATTCGCTAAAAGTTTTGTACCGGTTAAAAATATAACCCGGCGGGTAAAAATACTCAACCAATGCCCATTTTTTTTTTAAAAAAAATCATATTTAAAACACCTCATATTAAGTAATTAAAAATAATTATTCAATAAAAATATTTTTCGTGAATATCTCCGGTCTCCGTCCCTCGTTCGAGAGCAAATGCAACTAAATATCTTAATGCATGAAACTTTAAATAAACCATGAGTTAAAACACAAATTCATGAAATAAACATGCATTTAATACTTTTAAAAAATTTAATAACTTGCATGCATGTTCACGTGGACCTTCAAATTTTCGGGACATTACAATATATCCCCCTTAAATTGAATTTCGTCCCCGAAACTCGCTTATCCTTGATAATCAAAAAACAATTTAGACTCTTGACTCTAGTATCCCAATAATCTACGCTTTCAATGTGCTACTCTGATAAAATAAGGGTAAAGATGTCCTTACGTCTTCTCAATCCTAACTAATTAAATTGCCTACAGAATCCTCGATTGTGAATTTCTGACGACTTAGTTCTATTCTATTTTGATCTTGAGTTTTGACATATCTCGCAAATCCTCATACTAGAGATGGATGTCCAAACTTTTCACACCTTATTTTTCTTATATTATTTCTGTAATGCTCATCGATCTATTACCGTGGCATTTATGCAGTTCTACTTAAGAAACCTTAGCACCAAAATTTACTGATCGACTTCTATCATCGGTAATACACTTAAAAGTTAAACCTTATCTCAACCCTATAATAATATTAGCCTAAGATCCTTGAATCAAATCTTTATCTTACGGTACCAAACTAACGTAACTTACTATTTACAAGCACATCTCAAATATCAAATTATTGCAAATCTTAAACCTAGAGTAACGTTAATACATAAAACCCAATTATACAATATCGACCTTCTACCTATACATTAAAGCCTTTCAAGCCCCAATTACATGCTTAAACTATTTCTTTTCCAATTACAATATAGTCGAGGCCTAAGACCCTTGGACTTTCCTCCTTGAAACAAATGTCGCATTCCTACGTATCCTTAATGCTTAATTGGTACTAGCGTATAAAACTTAATAAGTTATCCCTTGGTATACTTAGAATAATTCTAATAAATCAACTTCGCTTATAACCCATAGAGTTCTAGAATCCACATATCAAGATTTTAGATTTCTTACTCGATAAAAAACTTAACATTCGTTCATGGTAACCCATGTTGAACTCCCATAATTCCCATTTGTTTTTATTTCACCCAAAATTTTCGTATGATCACCTGAAATTCAAGCTTACGCAACCCAAATAGTCTTAGATAACCTAATTCCAACACACATAATCACTTATTCCCATGTTTCTCAATGAATTTCAAAAATTCCTTAAGAAATTTTGTCTAACTCACTTCTTACATGCATCTGTCGAGTAACTTAACCAACAATCATACCCAATTTTCTACAAAAATTAAATCCCATCAAAGGTATAGTCATAACTGTTAAGATAATGATTTATATCACATAAAACTTAAGTTCCCAAAAATTTGTGGACTCAATGTCTACCCTTATCACTTAACTAACCGATCATTTTTACCTTAAATTGTCATCACTTTACTTTCTTAATTTGCCACAACATTAATTACTAGCGCTTAAATTTTTTAAGCTCAAAGTTGATTCATCCTACAATGTCCTTGAATATCATTCCTTATAACATTATAACCAGATATTTCAAGGTTCTAAATATCCCTTCAAGCCTAAATCATCAAAAATTCCTATCATTTAAACCATTCAATTCTTGCTTACTCCTAAACTAGTCCCCAAATTTCTTAAAAATTGCAAAATTAATTCTTAATTTCCTAAAAAATTATCCAAATTTGTCCTTAATTTCGAAAATCCTACAATTACCCATAAATTTTTGGCATTCCTAATTCCATTTTATAGGTTCTCGTAACATAAAGTTCAATAATTTTAAGCTTATTAAACCCAAAATCAATTCTCATAACCAATCTTACATTTCCATTAATATTTAATCTCAAATTATACATTTTTATACTTCTAAAGATCGTCGTTATTATTCCTTATATGAATTTCTCGAAAATTAACTCAACTAGTAACCACGAACCATCAATATTTTCTTAGAAAATCTACAAGTCTCAAAAACATTCATAATATTCACGACTTACTTGTGACCCAAAGAGTAGAACATGAGCACTTACTAACCAAAAATCAAAATAGACAAATTATCTCCAACCTTTCCTAATGCTCAGTAGCAAAATTCTTATTCATGTCCAATACTACCACAAAGTCAGTATACATGAAAATCATATAATTTCTCATTTCATGTCGTAACATGCATAAAAATTTTAAAGCATCTAATCTCGAACCATAACGACGAATAAACATGTGTTGTAAAACGTATATCATTTAAACAAGCAGGTGATAGTATTAAAATCATTTAAAACATAAAATATTACAGACTTGAGGCGTGAAGACTGAACAACAGTAGTTGGCGATGACACAACCCTATACAGGACCCTTGCTCTGATACCAACTGAAACGTTTACAAATTTTTTTTAAAGCTTAAATTTTCAAAAATAAACATCTAAATGTTTTACATGCATGCAACCCTACTGAAAAATTTACTATTTTAAAATAATCGTGAATATTTGACAATTTCAAATAGTGCAATTTAAAATGACCAAACTCATCCAATAAAATAAGTGTAAACATAATCGAGTAAAATCCTAGTAATCATCAACATGTCAAAACCAATGTATAAAATGCTCATGTCCTCACTAATGTCATTAAATCATAATGTGCGAAAAAATGTGGTCCTCGGGACGTGCACGCACATCCAGTTCTGCCTACTCAAAATTCGGCACCTCCATTCCCCTCATCGACATTCTCACCTGCATCATTTGCACCTAGTGACTTTAAAAACTCAACACAACTGTACCGGAATAACAAATACATATACATAGCACACAACATTGAAAAATATATTGTAATCAACATACCCTTCATGAACTTAAAAAGCGTAAGTGTAAACGTGTCACATGAAATCATAGCATGTCAAAACAGTTCATCGTATCATCATATACTTATACGAATTACGAATTTGCTATTGAATCGAAAATAACACAGAGTTCTACAAATCATATGTTGAAAGCATTTCCAGAAAACCAACCTGTAAGTTGCAGAATTCAAAATAACAGAGGGTGATGGGTTTTGTGACACAGAAATTTCACAACTTGTGCGGTTTTACGATAAAAATCATATCTCCCTTGTTTCTTATCATAAAATTACGAATTTGCTATCGCAGCGAAGATAACACAGAGTTATACAAATCATATTTGAACACATCTCCAGAAAACCAACCTATAAGTCGCAGAATTCAAAATAACAGAGGGTGATGGGTTTTGTGACACAGAAATTTCACAGCTTGTGTGGTTTTACGATATAAATCATATCTCCCTCGTAAAACTGATCGACCCTCACCAAAACATGACTAACTCGCGACTCCAGCCCCTTGACACCTTAACTCTCAAGTATACATTCCCTAACACCTTAAACCGGTAGCCCCTTACACAAGAAGTCAAGAAAATGTGAATTGCACACAAGATACGCATTTACGCGTCAAAAGCTTTACGAGACCGATGATAAAAGAGGGACCAACGAAAATTCATGAAACAATGTAAACATCAACATATAATCATGGTTCAAATGATAATAAATGAGATACATGACGTGCATTAACGTTTATTTGATCAAAAGCTTGAATATACGTGCGTGGGATGTGAAACGGAGAGGCGAGGAAGAAGCTTTCTTGAAGAAGCCATGGAGGCGGAAGGCTGTTGGTTCTTTGCTGCTGAAAAAACGTAAGAAAGGCTGTTTAGGATAAGGGGTGGGCGGCTGCTATGAGGGGAATGGGTTTAGGTTTTAGTTTAGGTTTTCATTAGTTAAAATAAAGTGTACTAATGGGCCCTAATTGCATTTTAAAGGATTAAAAGGGTATAAAGCCCATTTAGAAATTAAAACCAACCCAACAAGCCCGAACAAACCCCCGATAAATATTTCATTTAGGTACATTTTTGAAAATATTTCCCGAGCCCTCAAAAAGTTCCTCCGTTCACTAAAATTTGTGTACCGGTTAAAAATATAACCCGCTGGATAAAAATATCATACCAAGGCCCATTTCAAAAAATTCATATTTAAAACACCTCATATTAAATAATTAAATAATATTATTCAATAAAAATATTTTTCCTGAATATCTCCGATCTCTGTCCCTCGTCCGAGCGCGAAATACAACGAAAAATTTTAATACATGAAACTTTAAATAAACCATGAGTTAAAACACAAATTCATGAAATAAACATGTATTTAATGCTTTAAAACAATTTAATAAAATACAAAAGAAATTTAATAACTTGCATGCATGTGGTTCACGTGAAATTTCAAGTTTTCAGGACGTTACACATGGGCTCGGTCCAGGCCATGGCTCAAACCCCGGTGGGTCCATGTCAAGGTTGGGAAGGGTTCATAGGGTGCTGCTCGTGAGGCTAGGGGTTATGCAAAGAATATGCCGGTGATTAGGGTTCGAAGTTGGTGATCTCGGGGGAAAGATTGCGTAAAAGGGTGTATAGGGGCTAGGGCACTTGACTAGATTGGTCCAAGAGGGGTCCAAGGTGGGCTAGGAAGTTTTGGTTCGATGCTGGTTTGTTTTAGTTGAGAGTAGGGTAGAAGTTGGATTTGAGGTGTTTGGGACGCCTTTCAGCTGCAGGGTTAGCGCCGCGACGCTGCCCTTTAGGTGCCGCAGCGCTTGTGCTTCGAATTAGGAGCGCCGCAGCGCTGATGCCGGGTGCCTAGGCACTAATCAAGTGCTACAGCGCCACAGTGTCAGCGCTTAGGCGCTGGACCTAGGTTTGAGGAGCTTTAGGTTTAGGTGCTATTGTCTCGTTTGGGTATTAATAAGTCGTTATGACCAAGCTTAGTGAAGGTTATATTAGCTGACATGAAGCTTATTAGGTACCTTTGAGTTATGATTTAAGTTTGGTCATCTTAGGGTAGAGTTAGCAGTCTTGGCAGTGCCTTAAACACGATTTTGCATGTTTTAAACGTTAATGATATTATGGACACAAATTTTTATGTAAATACTAAAAATACGTTGCATGCTTGGTTTCAAGGAAAATTATGTATATGCATGATTTTATTAAGTGATGAATATTATGACATGTTTTTGAAGTAAAAGATTTGGTTGTGACTAATACGATGATATGTAAGGCCAAGGCTCAGTGGATGGATAATACTATCACTGAAGTCCCAGACGTCGGGTACCGCGGTTATACGTAGATGGATCGATTGCCTAATACGATGATACGACACAGCTGATGAACGAAATTTAAATTAAGAAACGAACACGTATATGTTAATATGTTGATATGCTATGATATTTTTATGCTTTAATAGACCATGATTATGCACACGATTTTGTAAGTTCATGAAATGTATTTTTATGACAGTTATTTTCACTGTTGCATGTTATGTATATATACTTGCTATTAACGTTATAGGCGTGTCGAGTCTTTAGACTCACTAGGTGTAAATGATGTAGGTGAGTATGTTGATCAAGAGATAGTAGGTGACGAAGACTAAGTTGGCAGGGCTGGATGTGCACGCGCTAACCCGAGGACCTTATTTCTTCCGCACATCACGTTTTTATGGGGTTTGAGCAGACATGATCAGTTTATACGTTTGTTACTATATGTTGGTGTTTTTCCAGGATTTTTACTCGGTTTTATTCTACGCACATTATTGATGGTCGAGTTGACAATGTTTTTTGAACTGCAGTATCTTATTTGTCATTAAATTGCGATTTTTTTTAAAGGTTGTATTTTTCAGCAGTCCTGCATGCATGCATTTAAATGGGATTTTCGTGTATTAACTTTCAAAAAAAATAATTTATTAGCTTTTAAATTAGTAGACGTTTCAAACTGAATGATGACAACTATGATACTTGGCGCCATAAGATTGGGTATGTACTTGATGATAAACTGCCTTAGAGGATATCAACCAAGTCATGCAAGATCCCGATGTGGGTAACAACACTACTTAGCAGAGGAGAGATCAAGAAGCTTACCAGGCATGGAAAAAAAAAGATTCCACTGCTCGTGCTATATTGGTTAGTTCTGTGATTGATGATCTCATTCATGAATGTGAACAACATCTCACTACTCATGACATTTGAGTGTAACTGAGAGAGAAATATGGAGGTACTACTGTCTCTCGTCTGAGGCAATTGATTATCGAGTTTGACACTTAAAAGAAATACGCTGATCACAGCATCAAACAACATTTGAGAACTATGTCAAACATGATATGTGAATTGACTTTGGCTAGTCATATCCTCTCTGATGAGCAACATGTTCAAGCTTTGATCCGATCTCTTCCTGAAAAGTGGGAGCATCTGAAAGTCAACCTGACTCAAAATGATAGCATTAAGACTTTCTCTTATGCTGCTCGCCATGTTGAACTTGAGGATGAGCGGCTTGGTGCTGCTAAGTCCATAAAAAGTGCTTTTATGGCTGAATCTAGTTCCAAGAAAGCTTTGGGCTTTAAACGCTTTAAGAATTGGAAGAAAAACAGGAAAGAGAATAATGTTGTGGAAGGGTTCAAGAAGAACAACTTCAAGCCAAACCGAAAGAATAAGTGTAAGAGATTTGGGAAAAAGAAAGGTAAAAGCAAAATGAAGTGCTACAATTGCCAAGCATTTGGTCATTTCGCTCGTGAGTGCCTTGAGCCTAAAAAGGTAGCACTTACTTACGCTTTTGTGAGTACTATATGTGTCTCTAGTATTGTTTTATTAACTTAGTCCTATCCTATGTGGATTGTAGACTCATGAGCAACATACCATGTAAGTTGTAACTAGAGATCGTGAAGCGTTTGTAGATTTCGTCGAGTTCCTTGAGGCACAAGATGGATATTTGTAGGAAATAATGCAAAAGTTGAAGTCAAAGGCATTGGTACTTGCAAACTAGAGTTTCACGATGGCCGATGTGAAGGCCTAAAAGTCCTTACTTTGAAAATTTGCGGAAAATTAAAATTTTCTTTTTAAATAATTAAAATGCCTCATTCATAATTAAACCGATAAACAAAGTTTGATATTCAAAATGGCAGCGGAAGAAAATATTTGTTTGCGAAATAACAATTTAAGAATATCCAACAACTGATAAAAATTGTTTGAGCATAAAAATGGTAAATGCTGAACTGATGTCCTCGGGTGCCACTACTGGTGACCCAAGCTGGCTTACTGGTCTCCGCCCTCGGACCCATGCTCATCAGTACCTACAACAATCAAGTCTAGTGTAAGGACCGTGTATCGTATTATCGTAAATCCTACGTGATTATCGATAATTAATGAAATTGTCATGTGATTATGTATTTGATGTATATCGTGACAATGAATTGAGAAATGAATATTGAATATGAATTGACGTTATATGAGTTGAGAGGATTGGTTGGACGCCAATTTAGTACAATATGTATAATTGTACAGAACATGTGGCGCCCGGGCGGTAGAAAATGACCGCCCGAGCGCCAAGGTATGCAAGGTGAGTGTTCGGGCAGAACACTTCGCGCCCGAGCGGTAGTTTGTGACCGCCCGAGCGCGAAGCGAGTGGCATGGGACAGAACATGCCGCGCCCGAGCGGTAATGTTTGACCGCTCGAGCGCGGTACAAGCAACTCTCGGGGACAGAATGTCTCGCGCTCGGGCGCGAGAATTCTACCGCCCGAGCGCGAGAGCGGTGAGGATAAGAATCCTTTCTTTTCTCTTTCCTTCGCCATTTCTTATACGATAACTTCGAGGGAAAGTTAGAGAATTCGATTCTTTCGTCCGATTCGACTTTGAAACGCTGTCTAAACGTGAAACAAATTATATATTTGTGATCGTCGCGTTAAGGGCTTCAGACTGAGGTAATTTTCTTCTGGTTTCAGCAGCTTTAAATATCAAAGTGCTGGAATAGCATGTATTTGAAGTTGAATTTCTGATATGTAGTAGAATAACCGACAAGAAACTTGTATTCGAAGTCGGAATTGAATTATGATATGATTATGATTTGATATGAATTTTTGAAGTTTCAAATGATATTTGAAACTCAAATTAATGATTTTGGAGTATGTTATTGATTGAAATGAATATGTTATTGATGTAGATAGATTATTATACTGCAATCTAAAGCTACATCAACTGGAAACGAAGAATTGAGGTATGTTGCGACCGGGTAACATACGACAGGTATCTGTATTATATGATATATGATTGGATGGATTGGATTGGATTGGATTACGTGTCTATGTGCCTATTTGATGATTTGATATGGCATACATGACATTGAGATTTGAGTATCGATGTATAAAATAAATGTTTTGTTAACACACATCATTTTATGCATACATCGATACATGACATGCACGTTGAGCTATGATCCTTGGATACCCTGCTATGATTTGATTGGATTCCGGGGTTTGTGAACACAATCGCTATGCCGGTATTATATGACCCGTAAAGTATAGACAATTGTGGCCCCATATGATTGGATATGAGATGTGGGATTGATGGCGCTTCGTCGACGATATCATATGTGTATTCCCATATCGGCCGGTGTGCCAGCTCGAGCATTGATTTGATTTGATAGCGATTCGATTGATTCTGACATGTGCTCAGTGGATGGGCATTTGACCTGATACCTCCACGACATACATGCATTGCATACCATATATCATTGTTTAGATATCTGTGGTATATATGATTGCTTGTTCCATACGGAGCTTTGCTCACCCCCAAGGGGGGCTGTTGTTGTCTTTGTGTGTGGACAATGGCAGGTACTCCAGGATATCAGGAGGCCAGAGAGGGCACTTCTGGAGGAAGCCACAGCTTGGGCTGAGGTTTTTGTTTATGTCTTGTTCCCAGTATATATGTATATGTATCTATATACCAGGGCATGTCCCGAGGATATGAGTTGTTTGTATATGATTGGTTTTGATTTCGTGTGGGCATGTTTTATGATTTGAGATTAGATACTATTTTTAGTATTATAAATCTAGAAGAGATGTTTTGGGCTCGTCTTAAAAGAAATTTTAAACCCGTTTTCCGCTGTGATTAATTAAATCCTAATCTGATTGCATTGTAATAACGATTAGGAGCTAAGGTCCCCACATCTAGTGAGCCTAAAGACTCAGCATGCATATATCGTAGATAACGAGTAAATACTATAATAAAATTTGCATGGGATAAAATCTCATGACATGAGGCATACTGAAAATAACTTGTACTGAGCAATTATATTACGTGCATAGCTGAACTGAAAGTCGTAGTAAAAATGTTTGCTCCTTGGAGCCCTGTACTGAATTAATATGAAATGATTTTATGTTGAGATTATGGTCTACGCAAGTGGCCTCTGCACTGAACTGAACTGTCCGATCACTGGCGACCGGGGTACCAAACTAAACTGAACTGTCCGATCATTGGCGACCGGGTGGTACCAAATTGAACTGACCGGTAACTGGCTACCGGGTAAAATAATGCTCCCATGATAGTGAATTGACCACAAGCAATATCGCATAAATCTCAAAAATAAGTATTTTCTATTTTTATGCACGTAATATAATTAAATGACTGAATTAAATATCATGTACTCATTTTACTGAATGGATTGGACCGCTCCCAGGCTCGCTGCAACCTAAATATGCCATGAAAAATATTCAATAGCTTTTACTTGACCAAACTATGCAACCAAGTTTGAAAATGCGACTATTACGTCTAACGACGTCGTATTTAATCATGACTCCGAACCAACCCGAACCAACACTGAACCATCATATAGTCATGATTAAAATACGCTAAAAATGATGAATTAATGCTACTAAAATAGTGGGGGTCGAAATCTAGGTGAATGGAGGCTAAAACAAGAAACGCTCTTTCGAGAGTCAATTTGGCACATCGCACCGTAAATTCTCGTACGACCTCAAAAAATGAACCGAATGACGAACGATCAAAAACATGACCTTCCCAACTCAATGGTGCACTTTCACTCCAAGGCCATAGGCTAAAAGCCAACCAAGAACTCGAATGAGCCACTGAACCGTCACAGCAAGTTGCTGTCAAAAAAATACAGCAACTGTGCTTTGGTTTCTTTGCGTCGTTTGCAAGGCTAATGGCCATTGGGGCTTGAACCACCGACCAAAACCTCTTACCAACATCCCAAGGAATGATTTGAACCATGGATATGGGCTTTAGACCAGCCACAATTCGAAATATTCCAGCAACAATCGAAAAGATTCACCCGAGAGCACCTTTGCGTGCGTGAGGGGTGTTTGCTTCGCTTGTCGTCTCGACTCGTTCCAGTGGCCATTTGATTGACCATGGCACGACCTAGACTTCATGGGGAATGGTGCGAACTGTGGCTAAGGGCTTTAGGCCAACCAAGATCCACACCATTCCACCATACTCGAACCAACACATTCTGTAAAAATCCAAGGGGCCGAGGAGGGGAGGGGCTGTTCTAGCGTTTGATTTAAAAACCGATTCACCATGGAACAAGCCACCAAAATGGCAACTTAGTCACGTCTTAGACATGCTAGGGAAGTGATCTAACCATGGCTATAGGCCTTTTGGGGCAGCCATGATCAGAATCTTTTCCCTTGACCACAATCTGAATTTTTCGAAACTCATATGGACACAAATGGGAGGTTGCTGTCATTTTCTTGCGTTACAGCGAACATAGGTTTGAATGAATGGACCAACATGGTCCTAATGCATCCTATTAAATGTCTAGATGTCACCTTGGGAGCCTGGAACCGAACCAATACCTGAAACTCACAACACCAAGCAAAACGTGAAGAGCATCAAGAAACCGAAAATCTGCATGTGATGTTTTCTGAAAATTCTTTGATGTATTTCGGTTTATACATGAAATGATGATCAAAAACATAAAAATAATGATAGTATGACTTGATTGAAGAGTCAAGGAAGAATATATGCATGCCTGGTTTCGTTTTGAAAGAAAACGAAAGAACGAAACGATCCGGCGCGGAGGAGGTGGAGCGCTTTCTATTCTACCTTGCTTCTTACTCGATTTTCTCCTATCTTCCTAGCTATGGAACCCACGGTTTTTCTACTGAATTTCACTCTGAATTTCGAGATTAGGGAGAGGAGAATGATGGTTGGAGAGGTGAGGGGGAAGATCCACTAATAAAGGGATAAAAATGCAAGACCAAGTCTACCTCTCATTTTGAAATTTGAATTGTGGTTTTCTATCAAATCTTTTTGGGAGAATGAGGTGGCCGATTATCTCATCTAGACTAGTTTAGGATATG
Organism: Primulina eburnea; assembly: GCF_022965805.1. Taxonomy (NCBI): domain Eukaryota; kingdom Viridiplantae; phylum Streptophyta; class Magnoliopsida; order Lamiales; family Gesneriaceae; genus Primulina; species Primulina eburnea. The sequence goes on from NC_133117.1 coordinate 18,348,906, forward strand.
CTCTAATAATAATTAATTAAGGTTGATTAACAATTAAAAAGTTTGCATGCTAAACTCTAACAAAGAATGAGTCAAAGGGTGAGTTGGCAAATGAATTGTCTAGTCATTAAGGGTGACCGAATATTTCTAAATAAGTGGAGGGGAAATAATGTTTTATTAGTAAATTTTAATACCTTAAGAGCCTCACTAATCTTTTAATTAATTTAGTGAATTATTCCCTTAATTATTGGAACTTAAATGAACTTATTTCCTATTCACCTCAAGTAATTAAATTAAATCCTCAAATCTCCTTTTTAACTTAAATTAACTTACTTGCTAGCTAAATTAAATTCTGGAAATATTTTCTGAGTCTTAAATTTTATTTCTAACTCCACTCCAGTCCGGCCTCACTGAATTAACTGAAAAGAATAAAAATTAAACTGCTGGCTAAAATAATTAACTTCAAATAAATGCATTTAAATAATCAAACAATGAAGTCAATTTAATTTAAAATACTAGAATTATGCATGGCTTATATGTAGTCTAAGTTACGGGTTCTACAATCCTTCTCCCCTTAAAAGAAATTTCGTCCCCGAAATTCGCTAATCCTCGATAATCCAAAAGTTTAGATTCTTAATTCTATTATCCCAACAATCCACGCTACCGCTGCGCTACTCTGATAAAAATTTAAGTCCTAGAATGTCCTTACGTTTCTTCAATCCTAATTAGATTGCCTAACAAAAATCTCGTTTGCGAATCGCAACTTAAAACGACTTATGGTAACTTAGCTTTACTTTACTATAACCTAAATTCTGACTTTTCTCACCGTTCCCAATATTTGAAATGGAGGTTTAAATTTATCATATCTTACCTTCCTTATACTATACCCGTGATATTCAATGACCTATTACATTAGCATTTAGGCAGTTCAACTTAGGAATCCTTAGCCCAAAATTTAATGACCGACTTCTATCCCCGGTGATGCATTTAAAAGTTAAACCTTAACTTTACATCATAACAAAATTAGCCTAAGACCATTGAATCAAATATTTATCTTTCGGCACCAAAATTACATAACTTAACTATTTACAAGTACATCCCAATTATTAAATTGTTGCAAATCTTAAATCTCGAGTACGTTAATTCATAAAACCCCAAAATGTACAATACCGATTTTCCACATTAATAATAAAACCTTTCCAGCATAAATTACATGCTTGAACTATTCTCTTCCCAATTACAATATAGTCGAGGCCTAAGACCCCTGGACTTTCCTCATTGGAACAAATGTCGCATTTTTACGTATCCTCAATGCTTAATTAAGTCTAGCGTATAAACTTAATAAGTTAGCCCATGATAGCATTAGATTAACTTTAATAAATCAATTTCACTTATAACCCATAGAATTCTAGAATCCCCATATCAAGCTTTTAGATTTCTTACTTGGTAGAAATCAGCTTTTAGATTTCTTACTTGGTAGAAATCAGCTTTTAGATTTCTTACTTGGTAGAAATCTTAATATTCATCGATTGATAACTTATATTGAACACAACTAATTCCCTTTTGTTTTTATTTCACCCAAAAGTTCCGTACGAACAATTATCCCATAAATTTGAAATTCAAACTTACCTAACCCAAATAGCTTTGAATAAAATAATTCCAATACACATATCTGTTTAGTTCCAAGTTTGTTAATGACTTCCAAAATTTCTCAAGACAACGTGTCAACCGCACCTCTTACGTGCGTCTACCAATTAAACTAACCATCATCGTACCCAACTTCCCAAAATTTTAAAATTCTCACAAGGTATAATCTTAATTGTTAAGATCATGACTAAAACTTGTGACACATCAAACTTATGTTCCCAAAAATTTACTATCTCAATGTTTATTCTTATAACTTAACTAACCGATCAAATTTACCTTAAGTCGTCATCACTTTAAATTTTTAATTTGCCACAACATTATTTCACTAACGCTTAGATTTTCATGCCTAAGATTGGTTCATCCTATAATGTCCTTAGTTACCATTCATTATAACATTATAACTCAAATATCTAAATATTCTATATTTTCTTCAAGCCTAAATAACCGAAAAGTCATATCCTTTAAATTGTTCAATTCTCACTTACTACTAAATAAGTTCTTAAATTTTTTAAAATTGTAAAATTAATTCTTAATTTCCTTGAACATCATCCAATTTTTCCCTAAATCTCGAAAATTCCACAATTAGCCATGAGTCCTCAGTATTCCAAATTTCATTTTATAGAATTCCCGTATCATAAGGTTCAATAGCCTTAAGTTTATTAAACCCAAAAATTAATTCCCATAACACGTCATACATTTCTATAAATACTTAAAATCCCAAGCGTTCCTCAAGAGTTCGCAATTACATCCTTAAAATTTTGAAATTTGCAATTGGCCCTTACAGTTCCCCAAATTTATATTTTGGCCCTACGAATCTTCGAAATTTGCATCATTGTCCCCATAAAATTTTCCATCTTTACCTCATTAAACTTTTAAATTCTCGAACTCAACATTAAATCCCAAAATTTGGTAAATTCAAAAATAGTCCCTTAGAAATATTTTTTTTTTGCACTAGTTCCTCAAATTATTGGTGATTACAATTAGATCCTTAAAATTCTTAATTCATACAATTCAATCCTTAGATCCAACTAGGTAGTGTATGCATCCTAAATAAATTCTACGTTTTATACTTCCAAAGATCGTCGTAGTCCCGAATCATTAATCCTTGCATGGAATCCTCAAAAATTTAATTCGACTAGCAACAACGAACCATCATTAATTTCTTACAAATTCTACAAGTCCCGAAAAAATTCATAATTTCTTAAGTTTAACTTATGGCCCATAAGTACAACATCAGTACTACTAACCCAAAAATTAATATAGTCAAATCATTTTCAACTTCTCCTAAAGCCCAATATTCGAATTCTTAGACATTTCCAATTCCGACGTTACCAACATGCATAATTACATTATTTCTTTAATTTTAAATAAATACTTCATAACCAAAATCTGAATGTAAAAGATTTAATGAAAACCTGCTGTTAAAATATTTCATGATTTAAATAAAATGCGTAAATGTAAAACTTACAGACCGAAGACGTGACTTCGTGAGCTTCTCGTGGTCAGTAGTAGTGTAACCCTTCACAAGAACATAGGCTCTGATACCAACTGTGAAGGCCTAAAAATCCTTACTTTGAAAATTTGCAGAAAATTAAAAATTTTCTTTTTAAATAATTAAAATGCCTCATTCATAATTAAACGATAAACAAAGTTTGATATTCAAAATGGCAGCGGAAGAAAATATTTGTTTGCGAAATAACAATTTAAGAATATCCAACAACTGATAAAAATTGTTTGAGCACAAAAATGGTAAATGCTGAACTGATGTCCTCAGGTGCCACTACTGCCGACCCAAGCTGGCTCACTGGTCCCCGCCCTCGGCCCCATGCTCATCAGTACCTACAACAATCAAGTCTAGTGAGCCTAAAGACTCAGCATGCATATATCGTAGATAACGAGTAAATACTATAATAAAATTTGCATGGGATAAAATCTCATGACATGAGGCATACTAAAAATAACTTGTACTGAGCAATTATATTACGTGCATAGCTGAACTGAAAGTCATAGTAAAAATGTTTGCTCCTTGGAGCCCTGTACTGAAATAATATGAAATGATTTTATGTTGAGATTATGGTCTACGCAAGTGGCCTCTGCACTGAACTGAACTGTCCGATCACTGGCGACCGGGGTACCAAACTGAACTGAACTGTCCGATCACTGGCGATCGGGTGGTAACAAATTGAACTGACCGGTAACTGGCTACCGGGTAAAATAATGCTCCCATGATAGTGAATTGACCACAAGCAATATCGCATAAATCTCCAAATAAGTATTTTCTATTTTTATGCACGTAATATAATTAAATGACTGAATTAAATATCATGTACTCATTTTACTGAATGGATTGGACCGCTCCCAGGCTCGCTGCAACCTAAATATGCCATGAAAAATACGCAATAGCTTTTACTTGACCAAACTATGCAACCAAGTTCGAAAATGCGACTATTACGTCTAACGACGTCGTATTTAATCATGACTCCGAACCAACCCGAACCAACACTGAATCATCATATATTCATGATTAAAATACGCTAAAAATGATGAATTAATGCTACTAAAATAGTGGGGGTCGAAATCTAGGTGAATGGAGGCTAAAACAAGAAACGCTCTTTCGAGAGTCAATTTGGCACATCGCACCGTAAATTCTCGTACGACCTCAAAAAATGAACCGAATGAAGAACGGTCAAAAACATGACCTTCCCAACTCAATGGTGCACTGTCCAGTCCAAGGCCATAGGCTAAAAGCCAACCAAGAACTCGAATGAGCCACTGAACCGTCACAGCAAGTTGCTGTCAAAAAAATACAGCAACTGTGCTTTGGTTTCTTTGCGGCGTTTGCAAGGCTAATGGCCATTGGGGCTTGAACCACCGACCAAAACCTCTTACCAACATCCCAAGTAATGATTTGAACCATGGATATGGGCTTTAGACCAGCCAAAATTCGAAATATTCCAGCAACAATCGAAAAGATTCACCCGAGAGCACCTTTGCACGCGTGAGGGGTGTTTGCTTCGCTTGTCGTCTCGACTCGTTCCAGTGGCCATTTGATTGACCATGGCACGACCTAGACTTCATGGGGCATGGTGCGAACCGTGGCTAAGGGCTTTAGGCCAACCAAGATCCACACCATTCCACCATACTCGAACCAACACATTCTGTAAAAATCCAAGGGGCCGAGAAGGGGAGGGGCTGTTCTAGCGTTTGATTTAAAAACCAATTCACCATGGACCAAGCCACCAAAAGGGCGACTTAGTCACGTCTTAGACATGCTAGGGAAGTGATCTAACCATGGCTATAGGCCTTTTGGGGCAGCCATGATCAGAATCTTTTCCCTTGACCACAATCTGAATTTTTCGAAACTCATATGGACACAAATGGGAGGTTGCTGTCATTTTCTTGCGTTATAGCGAACATAGGTTTGAATGAATGGACCAACATGGTCCTAATGCATCCTATTACATGTCTAGATGTCACCTTGGGAGCCTGGAACCGAACCAATACCTGAAACTCACAACACCAAGCAAAACGTGAAGAGCATCAAGAAACCGAAAATCTGCATGTGATGTTTTCTGAAAATTCTTTGATGTATTTCGGTTTATACATGAAATGATGATCAAAAACATAAAAATAATGATAGTATGACTTGATTGAAGAGTCAAGGAAGAATATATGCATGCCTGGTTTCGTTTTGAAAGAAAACGAAAGAACGAAACGATCCGGCGCGGAGGAGGTGGAGCGCTTTCTATTCTACCTTGCTTCTTACTTGATTTTCTCCTATCTTCCTAGATATGGAACCCACAGTTTTTATACTGAATTTCACTCTGAATTTCGAGATTAGGGAGAGGAGAATGATGGTTGGAGAGGTGAGGGGGAAGATCCACTAATAAAGGGATAAAAATGCAAGACCAAGTCTACCTCTCATTTTTAAATTTGAATTGTGGTTTGCTATCAAATCTTTTTGGGGGAATGAGGTGGCCAATTATCTCATCTAGACTAGGTTAGGATATGCTCTAATAATAATTAATTAAGGTTGATCAACAATTAAAAAGTTTGCATGCTAAACTCTAACAAAGAATGGGTCAAAGGGTGAGTTGGCAAATGAATTGTCTAGTCATTAAGGGTGACCGAATATTTCTAAATAAGTGGAGGGGAAATAATGTTTTATTAGTAAATTTTAATACCTTAAGAGCCTCACTAATACATTATTTAATTTAGTGAATTATTCCCTTAATTATTGGAACTTAAATGAACTTATTTCCTATTCACCTCAAGTAATTAAATTAAATCCTCAAATCTCCTTTTTAACTTAAATTAACTTACTTGCTAGCTAAATTAAATTCTGGAAATATTTTCTGAGTCTTAAATTTTATTTCTAACTCCACTCCAGTCCGGCCTCACTGAATTAACTGAAAAGAATAAAAATTAAACTGCTGGCTAAAATAATTAACTTAAAATAAATGCATTTAAATAATCAAACAATGAAGTCAATTTAATTTAAAATACTAGAATTATGCATGGCTTATATGTAGTCTAAGTTACGGGTTCTATAGCCGAACTCTTATTTTACATGATGTCCTCTATGAACCAGAGATTCGACGAAATCTAGTGTCAATAGTTGTTCTTCTAGGACTAGGATTCAGTTTGAACTTTAGTAGTAATCTTGTTCGTATATACTATGGTATTATGTATTATGGTTGTGGATATCTTAGGAATGGTTTTATCGTTTTGGATTGTGACAGACAAATGTTTAACTATTATGTTGATCGTTGTGTTTCATTAAATGTTTGTTCATCTAGTAATGCAAATGTGGATGCTTACACTTGGCATGCTAGACTAGGTCATATTGGGAAAAACATGATTAATCGACTAATCAAAGCAGAACATATAGGTTCTCTTTCTAAACTTGATTTGTTGGATTGTAAACATTGTCTTGCTGGTAAAATGACACGAAAACCATTTGGAAAAGAAATTAGGGCCGGATTTCTATTGCGATTGATTCATTCAGACATATGTGGTCCAATGAATGTGAAGGCTAGACATGGAGCTTCTTACTTCATTACGTTTATAGATGGTTTCAATCGTTATAGTCATGTCTATTTGATTTCACATAAATCTGAAGCACTGGAATTTTTTAGACATTATGCAAATGAAGTAGAAAATCAAATGGATAAGAAAATAAATGCCTTGAGAACTGACATAGGCCGTGAATATATGTCTGATCAATTCAAGGATCTATGTAATGAAAAGGACATAATTAGACAATTGACCATTCCTCACACACCTCAGCAAAATGGTGTTGTTGTAAGAAAGAATAAACCATTGTTAGGCATGACAAGGTCCATGATGGCGCAAGATAATTTTCCTATTTCCTTTTGGTGAGATGCTTAATTAACTGTGGCTTATATACTAAACAAGGTGTCTTCTAAGTCACTTTCTTCCATGTCATATGAACTATGGACTTGTAGAAAACCAGACCTAAGTAACCTTATACCTTGGGGATCAGCTGCATATATTTATGACCTTACAAGTAAATATGGAAAGTCAGGTCCTCGAGGAAAGAAATGTATTTTTGTTAGATACTCTTAACTTTTTAAGGGTTACATGTTCACTGTTGAACAAGACGATGGAAGCATTACTAAGATTGAATCAAGAAATGTAAAATTTTTGGAGAATGAATTTCCTAAGAAAGGTGAAATAAGCGGGTATGAACCTTTATTTGATTATCCAATCCAGAAAATAAGTTGTTGCCAAATGAAGCATCAAAAGCTCAAGAAGATGAGATATTTTGATTCCAACTGGAGAAATCCTGATAACAATGATACATATAATCCCAACTTCGAAAGAGTAATAGGAAAGGTATGCCCAAACGTCACTATGAAATTGAAGGACATGCTTATGTCATATCTTTAGCAGATGATGAAGAGCCTAAAAACATAGATGAGGCTCTATCTTGTCCTTCAAAGGACCAATGGATGAGTGCAATGGAAGAAGAAATGGATTCAATGAAATCAAACCAAGTTTGGGAACTAGTTGAACTTCCAAAGGGACGTAAAGCTATTGGGAACAAATGGGTTCTCAAAATTAAGTGAAAGTATGATGGAACGATAGATAGGTATAAGGCTCAACTAGTGGAAAAAGGTTACACTCGGCAAGAGGGTATTGATTACGAAGAAACCTTTTCTCCAGTAGTGAGATTTACTTTTATTCGTTTATTATTGGCCATAGTTGTTAATTTGGATTTAGAATTATATCATATGAATGTTAAGACTATTTTTCTCAATGGAGAACTTGAGAAAGAAATCTACATGGAACAACCAGTAGGTTTTATTGTTGAAGGTCAAGAAAATAAAGTTTTTAAATTGAATAGATCAATTTATGGCCTTAAGAAGTCTTATAGACAATGGTATTCGACATTTCACAGAGCAATAATCTCATATGACTTCATTATGATAGATGAAGACCGTTGTGTTTATCTGAAAAGATTCAATAAAAATTAAGTAATTCTATCTCTTTACGTCGATGACATATTGTTATCTGGAAATAACAAGGAGTATATATAAACCATTAAGAAGTGGTTGTCTTCAAATTTTGAAATGAAGGATATTGGTGAAACAGAATACATTCTAAGTGTTAAAATTCACGGAGATCGTTCTAAGAGACTACATTAAAAAGATTTTAGAACGATTTAGGATGTCAAATTGCAAACCCATTGATACTCCTGTGGCTAAAGGTGAAAGTTAAAGTCGTGACATGCCCCCAAAAACTTCAGAAGACATCCATGAGATGTCTAAAGTACCATATTCTAGTGCAGTTGGGAGTTTGATGTATGCAATGATATGTGCATGTCCCGATATTTGTTATGTTGTGGGTCTGGTCAGCATGTATCAATATAATCCAAGAAGAAGACATTGGAGTGCAGTTAAAAGGATTCTAAGATACCTAAAAGGCACTACATATTACTTCCTTTGCTATCAAGAAAAAGATTTAACACTGAAAGGATACACAGATGCTGATTCGGGTGGTGATTTAGATGAGCCTAAATTAACTACTTGTTATTCTTTCTTGCTAAATGATGGATGCATCTCTTGGAGAAGCAAGAAAAAAAATTGTGTATCACTATCCATAATGGATGCAGAATTTGTGATGTGATTCTGTAGTGTAAGAAAGTGTTTGGTTTAAGAGATTCCTATATCATTTATGTATCTTAAGCAATCTAGTTTGAGCTTTAACGATTTATTGTGATAGTCAATTAGCAATTGCTTACACAAAATGAAACATCTACTGCTTAGAATAATACTAGAATTTTTTTAAAAAAACTACTATTCGTAATTTATATTTAAATGCATGAATGCAATACTGCTGAAAATTCACATTTTTAAAATATCAGTAATCAACTAGCAAGAAAAGTACTGCAGTTAAAGATCCTTAACAAATCTTCATCCCCAAGCTTACGTTTAAAAAAAAATCAAATATAAAATATATGTAGAGTTCCTGCCAACCATCAACATATAAAACGATAGCATAAAAATGAATTGCGCACATCCACCCTAGCCTACTCAGTTTTCGGCACCTCCAGTCTCCTCAACGATATGCTCACCACCATCATTCACACCTAATGAGTCTAAAGACTCAAGACACCTGAATTGTTAAAGCGAGTACATACGCATAACAAGTAACAGTGAAAAGTACTGTAATGAAAATACATTTCATGATCGTAAAAGTCGCATGCATAATCATAACCTGTCGAACCATAAATATTTCATCATATCACATCAACTGGTCGGCTCCTAACTGATGTCTTGAACTGATCTAGAACTGGTTTGGTGAAATCAGTTGGCTCCTCAGCTGAACTGATTTCACTGCTTTACTTGAACTGGTCACCTAGGCTCTTCATCAGTTGAGCTCTTCATCAGCTGGGCGGGCTTCTGAAGGTCTTCTGCTGAACTACCTATCAGTTGAACTGGTCTTTGATATATCAGTTGAAATGTTTCAGTTTGGGCAATCAGTTGGAACTTTCAATTTGCGTCTCGATAGCTTTAGTTTAGGCTCGGTAGCTTTCTGCGCACTTAGGTAAATTCATTATAAACAAAATAAGAAGTTTTGTTAACTTCAAAATCAAGATTGAGAACATGAAATGTTCCAACATGTAAGTTTTAATTTCGTTCAATTTCGAGGAAAAAATTTCATTTAAGGGAGTGAGGAATTGTAAGATCCAAAATACGACAACGTAATCAAAATGTATGCAAATCTAAGAAAAATAGAAAATGCTTAATAAAATTATTATAATTGAATGAATTCAATGTGGTAGGTATGTTTATATGTTTAAAATATGATTTTCTTTTAGAATGCATTAAACTTTGTTTTCAATAGTTATTCGAGATGCAACAGAGGAACGGAGACCGCATAAAGAGAAAATATTTTTATTAAATGATTATTTTAATTATTTAATATATAGTATATTTTATGTGTTATTTTCGAAAATGGTACCTTTTGAGTTTTTTTTACGTGTCGAGTCGTATTTTAAACCGGTAATCGATTTTCGACAAAAATGAGAACTTTTTGGGAACTCGGCTAATATTTTCGAGACTTTCCTAAACAAAATATTTTACCCACACTATAATGAGCTTATATACTAAGTTTATTGGGCCTAAAATCCTACCCAATTATTTATATCAAAATATTGAATTTCCCAAGCCCTAAACTCTTCATATCACACGCCTCACCTCCTAGAAACACTATGACTCTCCCCTAGTAGCCGAACACCACGCACGCACTCACATTTTGAAGCTTTGGAAGTCGTTTTGAAGATTAATAATGTAGCAAGGATCCTGTGTCTCTCCGCCAACGTCCCTCGCGTCGAGGATTGTTTTTCGTGGGTGAAAACCGCAAAGGCACGCTTAATTTTTATTTACTCATGGTTCATACCATATTATGTGTGTTTAAACATGTTTGCATGAAAAATATGATACCTTTCTTATATTTTCGTTTTCATGGAAATACATGATCAATCTTTGATTTTCATGCTTTTAGATTCATGGTATTGATTCACAAAGGGCCTGCCATTGTAGGGCTATTAAAAAAGATACGTTTTTCAGTAAGTTTAAGGGTCCATAGAGGCATGGCTAAGGGCTGGATAGCAAGGGAAAGAAGGAAAGAAAATTGGGTTCTATAAGGGTTAGGTTTCGGTTTTGGTGGCTACGAAGGAGCAGGATATGTGCTGCACATGGGTCGCGTCCAAGGGTCCTAAGATGGTCTATTCAAGGTCCTATATGGAACAAGGGGTGGCTAGTGCAATGGATAGGGCTGGAACCGTGATCTTGGGTCGTGCAAGGCTTGTAGTTGAGGGGTTGAGGGTTTTGGCGTGCGTAGCTCACTAGGTTGGTCTACGTGGGTCATATGGTGTTCGTTCTAGGTCCTAGTAGGGTTGATCGGGGTCTTGTCCACTCGGTTAGAGTCTATAGGATAGAAGGAAACCGTGGTTTATTGGACTAGGGTTTTTGAACAAGAGCAAGAAAATTCAGTAGGCTGTATAGGATTTTCCAGGGTTTTAAATCGCTTGATTTGAGATGAAAAATGGTTAGTTAGGTGTTAATAAGCTCTAGTTAAAGTTTGGTTAAGTTTCGAGGTGACTCGGTTTAAAACCGAGACTTCGGTTTAAATTTTAAAAACGAATGACAAAATTAGTCGAGGAGTTTAAGTTTATGTCTAAGAAATATTTATTATGTATTTTATAGTGTCCTAACATTGTCCTGAATGCTGTAATGAATGATAAAATGTTTATTTTGAAAGGGTTATGAAATTTTATAATGGAAAATGACATATGAAAAAAGATGTGTTTCATGCTTGGTTTAAAAGAAAATTGTTATATGTATGAATTTTTATAAGTGATGGATATGATAAAAAGTTCAAAGGAGGTGATCTGATTTTGACTAAGACTAACACGAACACGAATACGAAAGGATACGATGACATGTAAGGCCAAACCTCAGTTGACGGGTGAGAGTTTCGCTGATGTCCCCGCCACCTGGTACCATGGTAAAACGTAAGATTGATCAACCGACCAATAGCTGATATGAAAGTCACAATTAATGATCTGAATTCAAAAAAAGAAAAAAAAATGTATATGAATATGATGAAAAGAAAAAGTATATGATGCAAGAGAGGTTTAAAGTTATGCAGGTTCATGTTAAAACTATTTTATTAAAAGTTTTTTCACTATTGTATGTGGATGTATACGTATTACTTGTTATCATGGTTAAGATTTGCTGAGTCATTAAACTCGCTAGATTTGAATGAAGCAGGTGAGGATGTTTGTGGTGATATTTGATGACTTGATGGTTAAATTGCATGGGCTGATGGTGCATATAACCTGAGTATTGCTACTATTCCGCACTATTATGATTTATGAGTACTTTAAAGATTTTATGACTTATGATTTTGAGTGGTTTGTGAGAAGATTGAAGAGTTTATGCTATTTTCGAAAAATTCTAGCTTTAGGTTTTGGTTTGGCGATTTTATGTTTGCACTGTACTTTTGGATTTTTGAGTAAAATAATTGGTTGAGATATTTTATATGGTGCAAGTTATATATATATATATATATATATATATATATACCAAAGACTACCCAGTGATACTTAGGGGGATAATTGAACACCAATAGAAATATTCATAAACAATAATAATAAAAAGCAATTAATAAAAAGAAAATGCAATAACAATAAATAAAGTAGGCGGTTTAACCAGCCATATAATATGTATAATAATATATATATATGCGGAATTTAAAGACAGGAATTTAAATACAAGAATTTAAATGCAGGAATTTAAAGATCTTTAAAGATTTGAGGTTCCTCCAGTTTCTGATTGCATATAATCTTTAAAAGATTATATGTAGAGCATACTTTTGCAAAGAACACCACAAAATCTTCAAATATATATATATATCTATATATATATATATATCTATATATATATATATATATATATAATATAGGTATTTATATGTAAAGGCCAGTAATTCGTATTCATAATTTTGCGGAATTATTTAAAATTTTCTAAATAAATAATTATCTTTATCTCATTTAATTAAAATAAACATGTAAATTAGTTTTTAACTTTAAAATAACAGCGGAAGCGAATAATGTTTTCAACCAACCATTTAAAAATAATCCAACGTAAACATCAATTTAAAATAATCCAATGTATTAAAACGGAGTTTGAATAATGAAAAGTGCGTAAATTAAATCATAAGGTCCTGGGGTTTACTAATGCTGTCCCAAGATCGCTCATTGGTCTCCGTCCGCGGTCTCGACCTCATCAACACCTACAACAATCAAGTCTAGTGAGTCTAAAGACTCAACATGTATATATCGTGAATAACAAGTAAATATATCATAAAATCGCATGCAACGTAAAAATAAAGTATCGTAAGACGTACGGTGAAAATCGTATCATGAATAATTATAATTACGTGCATATCTGAAAATCATACGTAAAAGCTTTGCTCCATAGAGCTCTGTCATAACATATCATAATTTCTTGTAGAGATAATGTTTCTAAGCTAGTGGCCCATAACATAGCGTAAGCGCCTGATCAGACTAAACCACAGTATACTGGGCGGTAGAGATCAATCACAGCCCTTGGACTGGATGTCTGTACCCATACATAATCATAAACCGGTCGTAAGTCACCGGGCGGAGAGGTCCTCGGTTGCGCCTACCGACTTCCAAACCCATAAGCATAAGGTGGCCAAAAGACATATCACATATATCTCAAAAATAAACATTTTATATTTTTATGCACGTAATATAATTATAATCCTATTTTTACCGGATGAGTTGGATCGTTCCCAGGCTTTCTGCGACTTATTTCTAATATGTGACACATGCAATAAATATTAATCTTGACAAAAATTTAACATTAAGCCGAAAACGAGACGATTCGGACCAACTACTTGATTTTTAATCATGGCACCGTACCAACCCGAACCAACATTAAACCGACGTTTAACCATGATTAAAAATACCCCAAACATACTGAAAAATATGCACAAGGACTGTAAAACACGAAAATAGGTGAATGGAACTCAAAAACATAAAACGCTCTTTCGAGAGTCATTTTGGCACCTTTCACCGTAAATTCTCGTACGACATCTAAACTCGACCGAATCACGAACGGCCAAAAACGTGACGTTCCTAACTCATTGAGGTACTGTCCAGTCCAAGGACATGGGCTAAAAGCCATCCAAGAACTCAAACAAGCATCAAAACCGAAGATGAAAGTTGCTGTCAAAAAAATCCAGCAGTGGAAACTTGTGTGTTTGTGGTGTAAACTCTGAAATTTATTGACCAATGGCTTGAACCACCACCCAAAGACTCTTACCAACATGCTAAGGTATGGCTTGGACCATGGCTAAGGGCTAGAAGCCAACCACAATCCAACCAACCCACCAAAACCGAAACTACACTCACACAAAATCAGATTTTGAAAAACCGAGGAGCACTTGCTATGTTTTTGTAAATATCTGAGGGACCTATGAAACAAGCTTTGAAAAGATGATTTGGGCACGTCCTAGACATGATAAGGAAGGGTTCTAACCATGGCTAGAGTCCCTAGGACAGCCATGATTCGAATTCTGTAGAACCCGTAAATTGGACTACATATAAGTCATGCATAATTCTAGTATCTAAATTAAAATTATTTTTATCGCATGAGTATTTAAATTCTTTTCTTTAAATTTATTTATTATACGCCGTAGTTTAATTGTTACCTTTTCAATTAAATAAGTGAGGCCAGGACTGGAGATGGAGTATTGAGATAAGTTAATAAAGACTCATTTAAGAAGTGGTAATTTAGCATGTTTTTAAATATAATTTAAAAAGTTGGCATGCATGCAAATTATTAAATTTCTTTGGTATGTTATTAAATTATTTTAAAACATAAAATGCATGTTTATTCCATCAAATTATGTTTAATTATTTTTATGCATTTTATGCATAATTCGTGCATGGTAGACTTTCATGAAATTTTAAAAGTTCACGCATTAGAATTTCTAAATGCATTTCACGTTCGAACGAGGATCGGAGACCGGGGAATTTTCAAGAAAATTATTTTATTGCTCGATTTATTTTTTTATTAAGTGGGAATGTTCTTAAGTGCATTTTTCGAAAATGGGAATTTTTGGGTATTTTTACCCGCAGGATTTTTATTTTTATCGGTACGCTAATTTTATCGAATCAGAGGACTTTCTAAGAGTTCGGCTAATATTTTCAAAAATCTTTTCGACATGAAATATTTTCGGGAGCGTGTTTAGATTTAATGGGCCTAATTTTAAGCTTATTGGGCTTAAATCTTTTTAAAAAAAAAAAACTTTTAATTGATAATTTAAGGCCTATTAACTTAAGATTATCTATATAATTAGCACGTAATCATCATTTACCCTAAACCTAAACTTTGCATCAGCCGACACCCTCCTCCAACCAGAAATCTCCTCGTGAATTGCCGCCACTAAAACTTTGGTGTCACCGTTCTCCCTCAAGCAAGAAGCTCACCACTTCGGCCGTGAGTCATCGATTTTTTTTATCCCAGATCATTCATCATAAGGCACGATCGTTCCATTATTTTTGCATCATACATGTCGATAATACTGTTATACATGCGTGCATCCACGAAATCTTTTGATCTAGCCTAAGACATGATGAATGTTTCGGTTTTCCATTGGAACATTGCATGGTTGTGTCGTTTTGCTCACGTTTTTCTTTCGATCTGTGCAAGGGGCTGCTGTTGTGGTTGTTTCAGGGTCAAAACGTGATGGTCAGAGGCTGTGGTGAGAGTTAGAATCGTGAATTGGTCTGTAGGTGGTAGAGCCGTGAGGAATGGTGAATGGTGAGCGGTCGATCTAAGATTCGAGCGTGCATGGAAGTGTAAGTGTGGGTTATTTGGGTCCAGAAGTGTTCCTCGGTGTCTGGTCTAGGCCTACTGTAAGTGAGTTCATGGCTGGAACGAGAGGTATAGCGTGAGTCGTGGGTTTTGAGGAGAATGGGTGCATGAGGTGGATGGTTAGGATAGGACCGAGAATTGATTTCAAGTTCTGGAAATTTCAGCCAAGGTTTAGCAACTTAATGACATTAATTTACGACCTATTAAGTGTTTGTAAATTATGGTAAAAGTTAGGAAGATTTTGGTAGAGTTTCGAGGTGATTCGGGTTAAAACCGGGACACCGGTCCAAGTTTTAAAACAAATAGACTAAGTTGGTTTTTGGGCTCGAGTTTATGACTAGGAATACTTATAAAAATATTTTGGGATATTTTAAGGAGTTTGGTAAGTTTCGGGTCAAATTTAGAGGTCCAGGGGTAAAATGATAATTTTCGGGTTTCTAGGGGCAAAATGGTAATTTGCACCCGGGGTGAGATTTTAGTCCTAGCAGCGCCCTGAGCACAAATCATGATATTTTTAAATGTTCATGCATCACGTTTACAATTTTTACGCTATTATAATAACTATGGTGCATGCTTAATTTAAAGGAATTAAGTGAGAAAGTGAAGAGCACTCCGTCTCCGCCGCGCCGCGTCGTTATTTCGTTTGTTTTCTGTCAAAACAAACCAAGGCATGTTTATATCTTCTTTCACTCTTCAATCAAGCCATATAGGTATTTTTAAATATCGCAAGTACATGATTTTAATGATAGAAGATCGAAATTGTTCATATTTAATTATGTTGGTTAATTATATTACGTGCATAGAAAATATTCATTTTTGAGATTTATGCGATATTGCTTGTGGCCATCTCACTATCATGGGAGCATTATTTTATCCGGTCGCTAGTTACCGGTCATGGGAGCATTATTTTACCCGGTCACCAGTTACCGGTCAGTTCAGTTCAGTGCAGGGGCCACTTGCGTAGACCATAATCTCAACAGAAAATTATAACATGTTATTTCAGTACAGGGCTCCGAGGAGCAAACATTTTCACTATGATTTTCAGTTTAGTTATGCACGTATTATAATTGCTCAAGACAGGTTATTTTCACTTTATGCCTCATGACATGATATTTTATCCCATGCAAAATTTTACTATATTATTACTCGTTATTTACGATATATGCATGCTGAGGCATTAGGCTCACTAGACTTGATTGTTGTAGGTACTGATGTGGTCGGGGCCGAGGGCGGGGACCAGTGAGCTGGCTTGGGTCGGCAGTAGTGGAACCCGAGGACCTCATTTTTCAGCATTTATGATTTTTAATTCAAACCAAGTCCTTTATGTTGCTGAATCATTTTTAAGTCATTATTTTGCAAACATTAGATTTCTTCCGCTGCTATTTTGAATAACAAATATTTTTATCAGTTTAACTTATGATTGAGACATTTTAATTATTTAAAAAGAAAATTTTAAATTTTTCCGTAAATTTTCAAACACAAATTTTCGGGCCTTTACAGTTGGTATCAGAGCCGACCTCTCTTAGTACGGTGTGGTTCGGGGACGAACCAAGCGGAAGCTGGTGGGCATGTGAGGCCCAGGGCCGAAGAGGGCGGGGGGTGATCGCCGGTGCCATCAGTTGCACGGACAATGAGCGGCTCCTGGCAGGCTTCTAGGTGAAGGGAACATGAATGAACCGACCCACACAGGAATGAGAGGGATTCCGAGACTGTTCAATGTAATGGACTGTACAGTTGAAGAGGGCTTAAAAGATTTGATTTGTACTACTCATATCACGAAGGTGCATCTTCTTTTCGGTAGCTCATCACATAAGAACTCCAAAGTTAAGCGTGCTTGACTTGGGGCAATTTTGGGATGGGTGACCTCCTGGGAAGTTTCCCAGGGTGCGTGTGAGTGAGGACATAAGCACGCTGAAAAGACTCGTCTTGGTACAATGAGGACAGTCGTCGAATCTGGGGCGTTACAGCTGGTATCAGAGCAATGATTCTGTATAGTGTTACACTACTACTGACCACGAGAAGCTCACGAAGCCACGTCTTCGGTCTGTAAGTTTTATATTTCGGCATTTTATTTAAAGCATGAATTATTTTAACAGCATGCCTCCATGAAATATTTTACATTCAGATTCTTTAATTATTTCAGTGTGTATTTAAAATAAATTATGGAATTATGCATGTTAGTTACGTATGGGTTTTATATGGAACAGTATGCCTCCTAGACGCCAGGTTGGACGCCCGAGAGGTGGTGGTGTACACCGTCATGAGGACGGGAATGATCAGAGACAAGAGAGGCAGGGACCTCCACCCCCTCCTCCTGATATGAATGCCCAGATGTTAGCTGGGATGAACCAGTTCTTCGCACAGTTTGCGGGGAACAATGCCGCTGTGGCAGATAGGCCGACCGGGTCTGAGGCTACTTATGAGAGATTCATGAAGATGCGTCCTAAGGAGTTTTCAGGGACGACGGACCCCATGATTGCCGAGGGCTGGATCAAGTCCCTCGAGGTTATCTTTGAGTTTATGGAGCTTGGAGATGCAGACAGATACGCTGTGCCACCTATCTGTTCAGTGGAGATGCCCGCTTATGGTGGGAAGGAGCGTCAGTAGCCCTGAACTTGGCTACGCTGACTTGGACACGCTTCACGGAGGTATTTTACTCCAAATATTTTACTGATGAGGTGCATTCACGTTTGATCAGGGAGTTCATGACCCTGAGACAGGGAGAGCTGACTGTTACGGAGTTTGTCCGTAAGTTTGAGAGGGGCTGCCATTTCATGCCCCTGATTGCGAATGATGCGGGTGCCAAGCTGAGGCACTTTCTTGATGGACTACGGCCGATCTTGCGCCGTGATGTTAGGGTGGCTGGCCCTACTACCTATGAAGTTGCTGTTTCTAGAGCTCTGGCTGCAGAGCAGGATTTGATCGACATTGAGAGGGATCGCTTGGGGAAGCGACCAGTTCAGGTACCACACCGCCCTCCACCTCAGCGGCAGCACCAGAACAAGAGGCCGTATCACGGCCCGCCCAGGAACAGAGGAGGACCTCAGCAGCAGCAGCAGGGACGCGCAGTCCCGAGGCCATTTGAGCGCCCAGTCTGTCCCAAGTGCTCACGCCGCCATCCTGGAGCATGTAGGTTTGGCTCCGGAAATTGTTACAAGTGTGGCAGTCCAGACCACATGGTGCTGCAGTGCCCTCAGAGGAATCTGCCTACCCAAGGCAGAGTTTTTGCTCTCCATGCCACGGAAACGAACCCGGAGACCATGCTTATGACAGGTACATTTAAACCTTAAGTTTATATTTGAATTTCATTATTTTGGGAACTGGATTAGGATTTTTGAACTTAAAACTGCGATAGGATTGCATGCTCTACTCAGTATTATTTTGGGAATATAAGTTAGAAAAATTTGGCCTATGCATGTCCGTAGGATAGTTCTTGAGATTTTTGGTTTCAGCTTGATGTTCCAAACTTTCAGGGAGAATTTTTATAGCGGGGTCAGCTACGAAAGCCCTGATAGATTCAGGGGCTACTCATTCCTTCATTTCGGAGACCTTCGCTAATTTTCTCAAGGTCAAGACCGTTGGGCTAGATGTAGCCTATTCAGTAGTATTACCTTCCGGTGAGGAGATGGCAGCCACCAATGTGATCCGAGACATAGATCTGGAGCTTCATGGCAACCTTGTTTACGCGGATCTGATTGTCTTGCCGATGCCAGAGTTTGACACCATACTAGGCATGGATTGGCTATTGCGGAACAGAGTGTTGATAGACTTCCAGCGGAGATCTGTTCTAGTCCGACCGCCTGGGATGACACAGTTCTTATTTGAGCCGGACAGGTACTTTCCCTTACCGCGCATTATTCCTTATGTCCAGGCTAGGAAGCTCATGCATAGAGGGTGTCGGGCATTTTTAGCGACTTTTATATCTGTCCTCGAGGCACCCAGTCAGTCAGCTTCAGATGTCCCAGTTGTCAGAGATTTTCTAGACGTTTTTCCGGAAGACGTCTCGGGTATGCCACCTGAGAGAGAGGTGGAGTTTTCTATTGAGCTTATGCCAGGTATGGCTCCGATCTCCAAAGCACCGTACCGACTAGCACCGACAGAGATGGCAGAGCTTAAGAAGCAGATTCGGGAACTTCTTGACAAGGAGTTCATTCACCCGAGTTTTTCACCATGGGGCGCGCCAGTCTTATTTGTGAAAAAGAAGGATGGCTCTATGAGGCTTTGTATTGATTATCGGGAATTGAACAGGGTTACAGTGAAGAACAAGTACCCACTTCCGCGGATTGAGGATCTATTTGATCAGTTGCAGGGAGCTTCGGTGTTCTCCAAGATAGATCTGTGTTCCGGTTATCACCAGTTGAGGGTCAAAGATGCTGATGTTTCCAAGACTGCTTTCAGAACTCGTTATGGCCACTATGAGTTCCTTGTGATGCCGTTCGGTCTGACGAATGCGCCAGCGATCTTCATGGATCTCATGAATCGCGTATTTCAGCCGTATCTTGACCAGTTTGTGATAGTATTCATAGACGACATTCTCGTCTACTCGAAGAATCAGGAGGATCACAACCGACATCTGACCACAGTGCTGCAAACCTTGCAGAAGCACAAGCTATTCGCTAAGTTCAGTAAGTGCGAATTTTGGTTAGAGAAGGCAGCGTTCTTAGGCCACATTGTTTCTAGCAGTGGTATTGAGGTAGACCCAGCAAAAGTTGCAGCAGTCAGAGATTGGGTTGTGCCGCAGAATGCATCTGAGATCCGCAGTTTTCTGGGACTAGCAGGATATTACAGGAAGTTCATTCAGGGATTATCCTCTATTGCCGTTCCACTCACATCATTGACCAAGAAGAATGCTAAATTTGTGTGGAGCGAGGACTGTCAGAAGAGCTTCGATACTTTGAAGCAAGCTCTTATCTCAGCGCCAGTTTTGGCCATGCCGTCAGGGCCTGGTGAGTTTGTTCTGTATACCGATGCTTCGAAGCTCGGTTTGGGCGCAGTATTGATGCAGCATGGGAAGGTGATAGCATATGCTTCCCGTCAGCTGAAAACTAATGAGAAGAATTACCCTACCCATGATCTAGAGTTGGCCGCCGTAGTCTTTGCCTTGAAGATATGGAGGCATTATCTGTATGGGGAGAAGTGTCAGATCTTTACCGACCAAAAGAGCCTCAAATATTTCTTTACGCAAAAAGAACTGAATATGCGTCAGAGGCGTTGGTTGGAGCTTGTGAAGGATTATGACTGTGACATTAGCTACCACCCGGGTAAAGCTAATGTAGTTGCGAATGCATTGAGCAGAAAAGTTGCAGTGATGGCTCATTTGACGATGCAGAGACCTCTTCAGACTGAGATGTAGAGGTTTGATCTAGAGACTTACCCTCGAGGTAGAGTTCCTCGTCTATCTACCTTGACCATTCAGTCATCTCTTTTAGACCGTATTCGCAGTGGCCAGTCAGCAGATGAGCAGTTAGCAAAGTGGAAGCAGAGGGATGAGGCCAAGGGCAGTGTCTTGTATTCAGTTAGCGACGGTATTGTGAGATACCGAGACAGGATGTGGGTTCCTAGCAGTGGTTCTATCCGAGCAGATATTCTATCAGAGGCCCACATGTCCCCATACTCCATTCATCCAGGGAGTACAAAGATGTACAAAGATCTGCAGTTGTTGTATTAGTGGCCTGGGATGAAGAAGGATATCAGACGTTTTGTATCAGAGTGTCTGACTTGTCAGTTAGTGAAGGCGGAGCATCAGAGACCAGCAGGTTTACTCAAGCCTCTTCCTATTCCCGAGTGGAAGTGGGAGAATGTTACCATGGATTTCGTGACCGGATTACCGAAGTCAGTCAGAGGGTCGAATGCCATCTGGGTGATTGTTGATCGTCTTACCAAATCAGCGCACTTCTTGCCTATTAAGACGACTTTCACCATGGTTCAGTATGCGGAGTTGTATAACCGAGAGATAGTCCGACTTCATGGTATTCTAGTTTCGATCGTATCTGACAGAGATCCTAGATTCACTTCCTCGTTTTGGAAGAGTTTACATTCGACCATGGGTATGAAGTTGCTGTTTAGCACAGCTTTCCACCCACAGACAGATGGTCAGTCAGAGCGAGTCATTCAGATCTTAGAGGATCTTCTCCGTGCTTCTGTGATTGATTTCTCTGGGAGTTGGGAGTCGAATTTGCCGTTGGTAGAATTCACCTATAACAACAGTTTCCAATCTTCTATAGGTATGGCTCCGTATGAAGCACTGTATGGCCGTAAGTGTAGATCTCCTGTTCATTGGGATGAAGTAGGAGAGAGAGCAGAATTGGGTCCAGAAATTATTCAGCAGGCTGCAGATGTAGTAGTCAAGATCCGTGATAGGATGAGGACTGCTCAGAGTCGACAGAAGAGTTATGCGGACCAGCGGAGGAGAGATCTAGAGTTCGCAGTGGGCGACCATGTTTTTGTGAAGGTGGCACCTATGAAAGGTGTCATGCGATTTGGAAAGAAAGGGAAGCTCAGTCCGAGATTTATTGGGCCATTTGAGATCCTTGACAGAGTTGGGACGCTAGCTTATCGTGTTGCACTTCCACCGAATCTGGCCGAAGTACACAATGTGTTCCACGTCTCTATGCTGAGGAAGTACATGGCAAATCCCTCGCATGTTCTGAATTGAGCCATTGCAGCTTACTCCAAACCTGTCTTGTGAGGAGAGACCAGTGCAGATCTTAGACAGACAAGAAAAGAAACTCCGGAACAAATTGGTACAACGAGTCAAAGTCAAATGGCTTAACCATTCAAAGGAGGAAGCTACATGGGAGTCTGAGTCAGAGATGAGGAGTCGCTACCCAGAGTTATTCGGTGAGTTCTAATTTCGAGGACGAAATTTCTTTCAAGGGGGGAAGGATTGTAGAACCCGTAAATTGGACTACGTATAAATCATGCATAATTCTAGTATCTAAATTAAAATTATTTTTATCGCATGAGTATTTAAATTCTTTTCTTTAAATTTATTTATTATACGCCGTAGTTTAATTGTTACCTTTTCAATTAAATAAGTGAGGCCGGACTGGAGATGGAGTATTGAGATAAGTTAATAAAGACTCATTTAAGAAGTGGTAATTTAGCATGTTTTTAAATATAATTTAAAAAGTTGGCATGCATGCAAATTATTAAATTTCTTTGGTATGTTATTAAATTATTTTAAAACATAAAATGCATGTTTATTCCATCAAATTATGTTTAATTATTTTTATGCATTTTATGCATAATTCGTGCATGGTAGACTTTAATTCATGAAATTTTAAAAGTTCACGCATTAGAATTTCTAGATGCATTTCACGTTCGAACGAGGATCGGAGACCGGGGAATTTTCAAGAAAATTATTTTATTGCTCGATTTATTTTTTTATTAAGTGGGGACGTTTTTAAGTGCATTTTTCAGAAATGGGAATTTTTGGGTATTTTTACCCGCAGGATTTTTATTTTTATCGGTACGCTAATTTTATCGAATCAGAGGACTTTCTAAGAGTTCGGCTAATATTTTCAAAAATCTTTTCGACATGAAATATTTTCGGGAGCGTGTTTAGATTTAATGGGCCTAATTTTAAGCTTATTGGGTTTAAATCTTTTTTTTTAAAAAAAAAACTTTTAATTGATAATTTAAGGCCCATTAACTTAAGATTATCTATATAATTAGCACGTAATCATCATTTACCCTAAACCTAAACTTTGCATCAGCCGACACCCTCCTCCAACCAGAAATCTCCTCGTGAATTGCCGCCACTAAAACTTTGGTGTCACCGTTCTCCCTCAAGCAAGAAGCTCACCACTTCGGCCGTGAGTCATCGATTTTTTTTAACCCAGATCATTCATCATAAGGCACGATCGTTCCATTATTTTTGCATCATACATGTCGATAATACTGTTATACATGCGTGCATCCACGAAATCTTTTGATCTAGCCTAAGACATGATGAATGTTTCGGTTTTCCATTGGAACATTGCATGGTTGTGTCGTTTTGCTCACGTTTTTCTTTCGATCTGTGCAAGGGGCTGCTGTTGTTGTTGTTTCAGGGTCAGAACGTGATGGTCAGAGGCTGTGGTGAGAGTTAGAATCGTGAATTGGTCTGTAGGTGGAAGAGCCGTGAGGAATGGTGAAGGGTGAGCGGTCGATCTAAGATTCAAGCGTGCATGGAAGTGTAAGTGTGAAGGCCCGAAAATCCTCGCTTTGAAAATTTACAGAAAATTAAAAATTTTCTTTTTAAAAGAACTTAAACGGCCTCATTCATAAAATCATTGGTGAATCAAGTTCAATGTTTAAAATAAAAGCAGCGGAATAAAATAATTGTTTTCCCACAATAACAATTTAAAAATGTCCAATGACTGATAAAAATTTGGTTGCGGAATAAAATAAACACTGCTACACTGAGGTCCTCGGGTGCCACTACTGCTGGCCCAAGCTGACTCACTGGTCCCCGTCCTCGGCCCTGACCTCATCAGTACCTACAACAATCAAGTCTAGTGAGCCTAAAGACTCAGCATGCATATATCGCAGGTAACGAGTAAAATCTGAAGTAAAATATGCATGGGATAAAATATCATGTCATGAGGTATACTGAAAATAATCTGTACTCATGCTGTAAATAATCTGTACTGATGCTGAAAATAATCTGTATTGATGCTGAAAATAATCTGTACTGATGCTGAAAATAATTTGTACTCATGCTGAAAATACTCTGTACTGATGCTGAAAATAATCTGTACTGATGCTGAAAATAATCTGTACTGAGCAATTATAATACGTGCATAACTGAACTGATAATCACGGTAAAAACGTTTGCTCCTTGGAGCCCTGTACTAAAATAACTGGTAAAATTTTCTGTTGAGATTATGTTTTATGCCTGTGGCCATTGCACTAAGCTGAACTGATCGGTAACTGACTACCGGGGAGCCTGAAACTGAGCTGGCGGTCACTGAAGACCCGATGGTACCATCCGTAACTGATAGGTCACTGGCGACCTGATGATACCAACCTGAACTGAGCGGTCACTGGCGACCGTATAAATAATGCTCCCACATAGTGAATGAACCACAAGCCATATCGCATAAATCTCAAAAATGAATATTTTCTATGCACGTAATATAATTAACCAACATAATTAAATATGAACAATTAAAATCATGTACTTGCGATATTTAAAAATACCTATATGACTTGATTGAGGTTTAGAAAAAGTATATACATGCCTTGGTTTGTTTTGACAGAAAACAAACGAAATAACGACGCGGCGCGGCGGAGACGGAGTGCTCTTCTCTTCCTCACTTAATTCCTTTAAATTAAGCATGCACCATAATTATTATAATAGCGTAAAAATCGTAAACGTGATGCATGAACATTAAAAATATTTTGATTTGTGCTCAGGGCGCTGCTAGGACTAAAATCTCACCCCGGGTGCAAAATTACCATTTTACCCCTGGAAACCCGAAAATTACCATTTTTCCCCTGGACGTAAAATTTCACTTCTTTGACATTTTCTTAATTCCATTGACTCTAACATGTCCCAAATAATTATTTATAACCATTCCTAGATGTAAACTCGAGCCAAATTCACAACTTAACCAATTTGTTTAAAAAACTTAGAACGAGGTCCCGTTTTTAACCCGAATCGACTCGAAACTTTAACAAATTTTTCCCAACTTTTTACCATATCTTATAAACACTTAAAAGGTCCTACAATCTTAATTTCAGACCCAAAATCCACGGATGAAAATTCCAGAATTTATCCAAATTCTCGGCCCTACATTATCTTTACTCCTATTACCTTCACCTTCCCAAAAATTCACGTCTTAGCCTACACTGATGGCACCCACCCTGAACCAGCCTACCAGGGACCTAGACCAGACTCTAAGGCACCTATCAGAACCAAGACACCATCCCCATACACGCTCTTAATGGCTAGGAACCAAGAAACAACAAGAAGCTTCCTACCGAAACTACCCTCCCCAACATGGCTCGATTGTTTGATCCTTCGAATCCAGAATTGTTCGAGCCATTCCAGCCCCTATCTCAGACCCACCAGGGTCTGGTCCAAGGTTAGGAAGGGTTTTCGCACAGCTGGATCTCTCACATCTCTTGAACCCATCACTTTTCACTCTCGGCTACCAAGGACACCACCTAAACCTCAAAGCCGCCGACCCTTCTCATCCATAAGGACAAATCGCGGCCTCAGCAACCATGACAGCACCTAAACCACTTTCGAGCATTCCCCTTAACACTTGAACGTGGCAGCCCTTGGCACATCACACAAGAAAAACGTGAGTAATGATTAAAAGATGCAAGAACGTAAGTAAAACCGAAAAGCTTTTCTGTGCACGGCTGGATCGAGACTTTTAATTGTAAGAACACAATCATCATCATGTATATGACGTAAATGATGCAGAAATAAGGGTACAATGCGTGCCTGGTAAATAATTCGTAAGAAAACCGAAGAACGAGCGTCGGGAATCAAGCCGGAGAATTTCTTTTGCAAGAGCAACTATGGCCGAAGCTTCCCCATGGTTGGCTGCTGGAAAACCAAGGAGAAAATGTCTAAATGAGAAAATAAGATTACAAGCTTGCCTTGATGAAGTATAAACGCGAGGGGATCGAAGAATGGAGCTACAAGGAAGAGCCGAAGGATTTTCTTTGCAAGAATGGAGGTGACCGAGGAAAGCTTCAGCTGTAGGAGGTTATAAATTGATGGAAACCGAGGGAATAATTAGGAATGAAGAGGGTGTCGGTTGGTGGGTTTTTGGCGTACAACTGCTCAAAAGAAAAACCCGAGACGTGGAGAAACACTTGAGCTGGAAGAAAAAGACACAACCGAAACAACCTTGCTGTTGCACTCACGAAGAGGGTCACTGATTGAAGGAGGTGGGATTCTAAATAATGAGAGTGTCGGTTGGGAAAGTGATAATGGGTGTAGGGTAATACTATTAAATTATTTAAATGATTAATTAGTAGATAATGGACCCTAATTATTTAATTAAGAGTAAAAAAAATATTTAAGCCCAATAAGCTTAAAATTAGGTCCATTAAATCCAAACACACTCCCGAAAAATATTTTATGTTGGGAAGATTTTAAAAGTATTAGCCGAACCCTAAGAAAATTCACCGATTCGATAAAATTTGCATACCGTTAAAAATAAAGTCATGCGGGTAAAAATACCTCATAAAATCCCATTTTTCAAAAATACACTTAAAAACTCTCCCACTTAATTTATAAAAATAAATCGTGTAATAAAATAATTTTCCTGAAAATTCTCCTGTCTCCGATCCTCGTTCGAACGTGAAATGCAACTTAAAAAAAATCTTAATACACGAACTTTTGAAATGTAATGGAATGAACATGCTATATTACCAACTTCTTAAATAAGTCTTTATTAATTTATCTCAATACTCCATCTCCGGTCCGGCCTCACTTATTTAACGGAAAAGGTAACAATTACTACTGCGTAAAATAAATAAATTTAAAGAAAAGAATTTAAATACTCATGCAATTAAAATTACTAGGAATTATGCATGGCTTATACGCAGACTGATTTACGGGTTCTACAGTAAGTGTGGGTTATTTGGGTCCAGAAGTGTTCCTCGGTGTCTGGTCTAGGCCTACCGTAAGTGAGTTCATGGCTGGAACGAGAGGTATAGCGTGAGTCGTGGGTTTTGAGGAGAATGGGTGCATGAGGTGGATGGTTAGGATAGGACCAAGAATTGATTTCAAGTTCTGGAAATTTCAGCCAAGGTTTAGCAACTTAATGACATTAATTTACGACCTATTAAGTGTTTGTAAATTATGGTAAAAGTTAGGAAGATTTTGGTAGAGTTTCGAGGTGATTCGGGTTAAAACCGGGACCTCGGTCCAAGTTTTAAAACAAATAGACTAAGTTGGTTTTTGGGCTCGAGTTTATGACTAGGAATACTTATAAAAATGTTTTGGGATATTTTAAGGAGTTTGGTAAGCTTCGGGTCAAATTTAGAGGTCCAGGGGTAAAATGATAATTTTCGGGTTTCCAGGGGCAAAATGGTAATTTGTACCCGGGGTGAGATTTTAGTCCTAGCAGCGCCCTGAGCACAAATCATGATATTTTTAAATGTTCATGCATCACGTTTACGATTTTTACGCTATTATAATAACTATGGTGCATGCTTAATTTAAAGGAATTAAGTGAGAAAGTGAAGAGCACTCCGTCTCCGCCGCGCCGCGTCGTTATTTCGTTTGTTTTTTGTCAAAACAAACCAAGGTATGTTTATATCTTCTTTCACTCTTCAATCAAGCCATATAGGTATTTTTAAATATCGCAAGTACATGATTTTAATGATAGAAGATCGAAATTGTTCATATTTAATTATGTTGGTTAATTATATTACGTGCATAGAAAATATTCATTTTTGAGATTTATGCGATATTGCTTGTGGCCATCTCACTATCATGGGAGCATTATTTTATCCGGTCGCCAGTTACCGGTCATGGGAGCATTATTTTACCCGGTCGCCAGTTACCGGTCATGGGAGCATTGTATTATCCGGTCGCCAGTTACCGGTCAGTTCAGTTCAGTGCAGGGGCCACTTGCGTAGACCATAATCTCAACAGAAAATTATAACATGTTATTTTAGTACAGGGCTCCGAGGAGCAAACATTTTCACTATGATTTTCAGTTTAGTTATGCACGTATTATAATTGCTCATGACAAGTTATTTTCACTTTATGCCTCATGACATGATATTTTATCACATGCAAAATTTTACTATATTATTACTCGTTATTTACGATATATGCATGCTGAGGCTTTAGGCTCACTAGACTTGATTGTTGTAGGTACTGATGAGGTCGGGGCCGAGGGCGGGGACCAGTGAGCTGGCTTGGGTCGGCAGTAGTGGAACCCGAGGACCTCATTTTTCAGCATTTATGATTTTTAATTCAAACCAAGTCCTTTATGTTGTTGAATCATTTTTAAGTCATTATTTTGCAAACATTAGATTTCTTCCGCTGCTATTTTGAATAACAAATATTTTTATCAGTTTAACTTATGATTGAGACATTTTAATTATTTAAAAAGAAAATTTTAAATTTTTCCGCAAATTTTCAAACACAAATTTTCGGGCCTTTACAAATTCACTCCTTAACCAACCAAGAGAGAAAAACGTTATTCAATTCTGCACTCATGGAGAACTTGCTGTCATTTCTTTGTTCTTGTGTGTATGGGTCAAAACAATTGATCCAAAAGCACTCTAACACATTCTAATTTATGCCTAGAAGTAGCCTTGGGTGCCTGGAAACGAAACAACTCCTGAAACCAACCAAAAATACAGAAATCGTGGAGCACAATCCAAGTCGAAGAGCTGTACAGATTTTTCAGAAGTTTTGCTGTCAAAATTTCGTTTTTGCTTCATAAATCCTGAGTATGTAATGTTTTAAAATATCTATAGGACTTGATTGAAGAGAAAAGAAACCATATATACATGCCTGGAATTTTTTTTGAAGAAAACAAATCAATACGACGAATACGGGCGGCGGATCGGAGTTGGATTTCTTCTTGCTTTATTGCTGCTGTTTTTACGATTTCTGCTGCTATTATTTCTGCTAATTTTCGAGCATATGGGTGTAGGAAATGTAAGGGATGAAGGTGAATCATATAGGAGGTGTTAAGGGGTCATAATATGCATTTAGTTAGGAGTTACATGTGAAGGAAATTTTGAATGGCAAATTGAATGTTTTTCCCCTAGTTGGCCGAGACCTTTCATTCCAATTCTTGCTGCTATCACGATTCTTAGCTGCTAATTTCTGATATATTTCGAAGGCAATGGTGTGTAGGAAATGTAGATAATGAGGGTGAAGGTGCAAGGGTGATAAATGAGTATTGAAGTGCATTTAGGTAGAGGTTACAAGTCAAGAAGTTGCATGAGATTTGAATTGTTTTCCTTCTTTTCTTGTTAGCCGATTCTTTTCCTCATTTTTGTTGCATGTTTTAGTTTATTTGCTAGCATGATGGATTAAGGAAGGATTATTGTGTTTGAATTCACTAATAACTAATGAATTAAAGATGAGGAATTGTATTTACCTTAAAGGCTATTGGAGGTGACTTGAATGAGGTTCACTAAAAATTTTGAATTTGTTTAAGGAGTTGACCGAAAATTGTTACTACTTTGTACATGGCATTATAGTGTTTAAATCTTGCATTTTAATTGTTTAAGGTTTTTAAATACCCATTATACATTTTAGTGAATTAACACCTTAATTTAGAATAAATTATTGCATGGCATACTTAACCAAAAATTTAAGTATTAAAATGCTATGTTATTAATTTCTTGATTACTTTAGATTTAGATTAATTTATCCCAATTTGTTTATATATTTTAATTTAAGCTTTAATTAAATATTGAATCTAAAAGAATTTATTTAACCAACTTAGCTCTAATTAATTAAATAAATTCTAAAACATTTTATTTCTTTAAATTAAATTATTCTTTGCCTTCAATTAAATTTAGGAATATTTTCTTATTATTAATCTTATCTCAAATCTCCAAACTCCGGTCCGGCCTCGCGTATTTATCCTGAAAAGACAATACTAAACATCTACCTTTAAAATAAATAATCATGATTTAAAACTTCATATTTAATTTAAATAATAGAAATTATGCATAGCTTATACGTAATCTGATTTTCGAGTTCTACATTATATATATATTTAGGCGGTTTAACCGGCCATATAATATATGATATATATATATACAAGTATTTAACACATAAATAAAACACACCTTGGAATCAAAATAAGAACTTCAATATATCTTCAAAGGATTTACAAATTCATCAAGAACATAAAGCTTGAAAGGTAAGAACACCTTGAATGTGAGTGGAGAAAGTAGGAAAAGTAAGAAAGAGAAGAGAGAAGAAAGGAAGTGAAAGTGGGAATCAAAACTTGGTATAAAAAAACTTGCATTTCCTTGGAGGCCTTGTCTTCTTTTTATAGACATCTTCAAGGGTATTTTCGGAATCTTGAATAGTATTTGTCATTGTCATGGTTGCATCATTTTGATGTCATTTTTCATATATATATATATATATATATATATATATGTGTGTGTGTGTGTGTGTGTGTGTGTGTGTATATATATATATATATATATATATATATATATATATATATATATATTTTAAGTACAAATTTTTACAATTAAAAATACTAAATTTACAATTCAATAAAAATCATGTGTCTAAATTATGCATTCCTTCTTCATCGAGTAAATCTTCAAGGATAATATCTTCTTCTGAGGAGTAGAAGATTTCTTCTATCTTTTAGTCTTCTAATTCTTCCAAGAATCTGTTGTACATTCTAGTATAAAAATAAAAAATTTTGGGAGCATCTGTATAAAAATCTGGAAAATGATCAACGCATGGTGATGAGCTCAATATGTAGATTTTGTAACTCTGGTTCATAAAATATAATCTGTAGTCTTCGTTTCTCTTTTCGATGAATTTATGCTTGAAGGCTAATGTCTGTAATCTCTGATGTTTTATTTGTTTTTGGATTGTAGCACTGCAAATGGTTGGATGATGGATTTTGGGTTCCTCTTCTTGTCTTTGCCAATTAAAAAAGGGCTTGACCCAAATTCTGTGAACTGCTGGTTCTAAATCTGTTCTAATCCATTCAGGACATGTTGATCTTATTTCTAATTTTACTTCATTATTGCCGATATCAAAGATATATTGGATTGCACTTTTAAGGCCAACACTGTTGAGACTGTCTATGTTATCTTTATCTGTAATGATGATTTCGGAAACTAATCCTAAATCTAATAAGGAATTTATACTTATTCTTTCTTCCTTATTATTAAACTGAAAGAAAAAATCTCTAAATGATGAAAAGTGTATTTGGGTATAAAGGATGTAGAATTGAAGTTGACACGAACAATAGTCTATGTCTAAAGTTTCTTTTTCACAATCAATTTTATGTTTGGCATATTCATTTATTTCTTTTAAAGGAATAATTTTTATGCCATCAGGTTTTAAGAAAAGAATTTTTTGGATCATTTGGAATTTTTTGTAGAAATTTTCTTTGGCTTTTGAGAAAATAATGTCATTTATTTGGGTAGGTAATATACTTAATTCTGTAAGTGGTCTAAAGAAAAATCTTGTTGGGCTCAGTTTTTGGCTAGAATGAATTAGACTTGGTCTGTCTAATAGACTGGGTTTGTCCATTTCAAAATCTTGAATCTTTTTAAGAAGGTCCAAGTTTATAAGGTTTGCCTTAAGGGCTGATTCTGTTTTTTGTAATTTTTCCGTCAATTCCTTTATTTTATCAGACATTAATGATTTCGAATCATTTAGTCTTTTAAAATTTTTTACCATCGTCTCGCAATGATTACAAAATTGAAAATCAGTTTTTAAAACTTTTTTAGGAATTTCATAAAAACTCTTTTTTGGAAAATTATTTTCATTGGCTATTTGTTTACCATAACTCTTTTGGGTATTTATATCTTTTCGGATTGGATAATCAATAAAGTAATTTGGACCAATAAAACGGTTGGCTGATTCTAGAGCTTCAGGAAGGGTTTTAAAACTTTTATAAAAAGAATTTTGATCATTTTTAATAACTTCAACCACTCGGGTCCAATGGTTGTAGACTCCTGTCACCTTCCCTTGGTAAACAACGTAATACAATATGGTTTCTGAATCAGCTTCATGTGCTGATTGGGAAGAAAGATTTATTTGATTGAAATAATAGGCCAAGGCGTTTAAGACTATGACTTTTTGTGTGAGGCCCGGGGCCGAAGAGGACGGGGGGTGAACGCCGGTGCCATCAGTTGCACGGACAATGAGCGGCTCCTGGCAGGCTTCTAGGTGAAGGGAACATGAATTAACCGATCCACACGGGAATGAGAGGGATTCCGAGACTGGGCAATGTAATGGACTGAACAGTTGAAGAGGGCTTAAAAGATTTGATTGGTATTACTCATATCACGAAGGTGCATCTTCTTTTCGGTAGCTCATCACATAAGAACTCCACAGTTAAGCGTGCTTGACTTGGGGCAATTTTGGGATAGGTGACCTCCTGGGAAATTTTCTAGGGTGCGTGTGAGTGAGGACATAAGCACGCTGGAAAGACTCGTCTTGATACAGTGAGGACAGTCGTCAAATCTGGGGCGTTACATTTTGATTGGAATCGTTTGGTTGGACGTTCCATATTGAATTTAATAAAGTTTTTTGGGATTTTTCTAGATGAAAAGGTTTTGAAGTCCTGAAACATTTTTGTGAGTTTTGAGGATAAACAGGGAGATTGATATCTCCAAAAGAAATTAATTCTGTGGGGGATTTCTGTTGGGAATAATTAACTCTGCTTGATGACGCCATTTTCCTGCATGGATCAAATAAATTTGTTAGAATTCTTTCATAATTCCCATAAGTTTTTATTCTTTTTAGAGAAATATTATTTTGAAAATTTTTCCCTTGAATTAGTGCATTAATACTATTTTCATATATAGAATATGTTTTTATTAAATTGAGATTTTTTGTACGAGGTTTTTCTAAGAATTCAAAATCTAATTTTTTATAATTAAATTTAAAAGAGATGGAATTATTATTTACTTTATATGGAGTAATTAATTCTATAAAGGGTGTTCCTAGAATTATAGTATGATGTATGTCATTAACTAAAATAAATGTAGTTTTAATAAAAATTCCATTGTTTAATATTGATGCTTCTGTTTTTGAACTAACATTTAATTTAGAATTGTTAGCAGCTGATAGTTTTTCATTAGTTTTTTCTCGAAAATTTTTAGGTACTATCCTTGATTTTATACAATTTAAATCAGCACCAGTATCAAAAAGTGCTATTGTACTAATTTTAAAATTTTCTGAAAATACCAGATTTATTTTTAGTATGTATTTTCTAGAGGTAATTTCTCTTAATACAAAAAGAAATTCTTCTGGATTTTTTCAAGGTTTTGAATGTTTTTAATTTCATTATCTTCATATTCTTCGGAATTTTCAATATTAATATTATCTTATATTCCTTTGATTATTTAAAAGATTAGAAATTTTATTTAATATTTCTTCATTTAATTCTAACTCATTTAACTGTTTATTCAATCTACAATAATTAGCAGTATGTCCTTTTTTATGACATTTATAACATTCAATATCTTTAAATGATTTTTTAGGATATTGTTTGAAATTTTTAAATTTCTTATAAGGTTTCTTATAAAAATCTTCTTTTGATTTAAAATTTCTCTTATTGTATTTAAAATTTTTTCTATATGGTTTTTCATTAGATTCACTACAGTTTCCTAAGAATTTAGAAGGAGAAGGTTTATTAGGATTTATATCAAATTGTTGACAGAAAGTTCCTAATTCTTGTTTCGTTCTTTTCATTTCCCATTTTAAATGTTTTTTGTAATTTTAGATCTTGACATATTTTTAAACCTTCTTGTTGAGTTAAACTAATTAATTGACCATAAGTAAATTCATTATAAGGAATTATTTGTTTTCCACATGATTCTCTAATTTTATTTCTAACCTTTTCTCCTAAAAGAGTTGGTAATCCTGCTAGGAATTTTTCTTTCTAAAATGGTTGATTAGAGTCTTCCCTAAGCATGACTCTGGTTAGAAAAGTATTTTTATACCATTGAAAATCACTTAATTTTTTACATTTAAGATTTGATAATAATTCAGCATTTTTATCTTTTAAATGTGAAGAATCACCTATAAAATGTAAAGAGATTGTTAGGATTAAAGTAGCTACAGCATCTTGTTGGGGATTTTTATCTTGATCTAAAATTGGTATCCCGTCTTCATCAGTTTTTATAGAATTTAAAATATCTTCTTGTTGTTGATTTGTAAGATAATAGTCCCACCAACCCTTAATTTGGCCAGAAAAACCAGCTATAAGGAGTTCGGCTATGGTTCCATCTTGTGTATTTGTTTGAGTTTTATAAGCATTTGCTGCCATAGTCATTTGTTGTAAAATACTAAGAATATTATATTCAGTCATTCCATCTATGTTCCAATCATAAACGGAAGAAGCATTAAAACGAGATTGTGTTATGGGTTTTATTATTCCTAAATCTGGAGCAGGAATAATTTGTAACTTTTGTGAAGATTGATTCGAATCATTTTTATTGATTTTATTTGTAGGATTTTGGAATTGTTCTAAAGCTTCACTAATATCTGAATCATGATTTAAGGTATTTATTCTAATGAAAAACTATCGGCTGCTAACAATTCTGAATCATGATTTAAGGTATTTGTAGGATTTTGGAATTGTTCTAAAGCTTCACTAATGAAAAACTATCGGCTGCTAACAATTCTAAATTAAATGTTAGTTCAAAAACAGAAGCATCAATATTAAACAATGGAATTTTTATTAAAACTACATTTATTTTAGTTAATGACATACATCATACTATAATTCTAGGAACACCCTTTATAGAATTAATTACTCCATATAAAGTAAATAATAATTCCATCTCTTTTAAATTTAAATATTAAAAATTAGTTTTTGAATTCTTAGAAAAACCTCGTACAAAAAATCTCAATTTAATAAAAACATATTCTATATATGAAAATAGTATTAATGCACTAATTCAAGGGAAAAAATTTCAAAATAATATTTCTCTAAAAAGAATAAAAACTTATGGGAATTATGAAAGAATTCTAACAAATTTATTTGATCCATGCAGGAAAATGGCGTCATCAAGCAGAGTTAATTATTCCCAACAGAAATCCCCCACAGAATTAATTTCTTTTGGAGATATCAATCTCCCTGTTTATCCTCAAAACTCACAAAAATGTTTCAGGACTTCAAAACCTTTTCATCTAGAAAAATCCCAAAAAACTTTATTAAATTCAATATGGAACGTCCAACCAAACGATTTCAATCAAAAAGTCATAGTCTTAAACGCCTTGGCCTATTATTTCAATCAAATAAATCTTTCTTCCCAATCAGCACATGAAGCTGATTCAGAAACCATATTGTATTACGTTGTTTACCAAGGGAAGGTGACAGGAGTCTACAACCATTGGACCCGAGTGGTTGAAGTTATTAAAAATGATCAAAATTCTTTTTATAAAAGTTTTAAAACCCTTCCTGAAGCTCTAGAATCAGCCAACCGTTTTATTGGTCCAAATTACTTTATTGATTATCCAATCCGAAAAGATATAAATACCCAAAAGAGTTATGGTAAACAAATAGCCAATGAAAATAATTTTCCAAAAAAGAGTTTTTATGAAATTCCTAAAAAAGTTTTAAAAACTGATTTTCAATTTTGTAATCATTGCGAGACGATGGTAAAAAATTTTAAAAGACTAAATGATTCGAAATCATTAATGTCTGATAAAATAAAGGAATTGACGGAAAAATTACAAAAAACAGAATCAGCCCTTAAGGCAAACCTTATAAACTTGGACCTTCTTAAAAAGATTCAAGATTTTGAAATGGACAAACCCAGTCTATTAGACAGACCTAGTCTAATTCATTCTAGCCAAAAACTGAGCCCAACAAGATTTTTCTTTAGACCACTTACAGAATTAAGTATATTACCTACCCAAATAAATGACATTATTTTCTCAAAAGCCAAAGAAAATTTCTACAAAAAATTCCAAATGATCCAAAAAATTCTTTTCTTAAAACCTGATGGCATAAAAATTATTCCTTTAAAAGGAATAAATGAATATGCCAAACATAAAATTGATTGTGAAAAAGAAACTTTAGACATAGACTATTGTTCGTGTCAACTTCAATTCTACATCCTTTCTACCCAAATACACTTTTCATCATTTAGAGATTTTTTCTTTCAGTTTAATAATAAGGAAGAAAGAATAAGTATAAATTCCTTATTAGATTTAGGATTAGTTTCCGAAATCATCATTACATATAAAGATAACATAGACAGTCTCAACAGTGTTGGCCTTAAAAGTGCAATCCAATATATCTTTGATATCGGCAATAATGAAGTAAAATTAGAAATAAGATCAACATGTCCTGAATGGATTAGAACAGATTTAGAACCAGCAGTTCACAGAATTTGGGTCAAGCCCTTTTTTAATTGGCAAAGACAAGAAGCGGAACCCAAAATCCATCATCCAACCATTTGCAGTGCTACAATCCAAAAACAAATAAAACATCAGAGATTACAGACATTAGCCTTCAAGCATAAATTCATCGAAAAGAGAAACGAAGACTACAGATTATATTTTATGAACCAGAGTTACAAAATCTACATATTGAGCTCATCACCATGCGTTGATCGTTTTCCAGATTTTTATACAGATGCTCCCAAAACTTTTTATTTTTATACTAGAATGTACAACAGATTCTTGGAAGAATTAGAAGACCCAAAGATAGAAGAAATCTTCTACTCCTCAGAAGAAGATATTATCCTTGAAGATTTACTCGATGAAGAAGGAATGCATAATTTAGACACATGATTTTTATTGAATTGTAAATTTTGTATTTTAATTGTAAAAATTTGTACTAAAAAAAAATATATATATATATACATATATATATATATATGAAAAATGACATCAAAATGATGCAACCATGACAAAGACAAATACTATTCAAGATTCCGAAAATACCCTTGAAGATGTCTATAAAAAGAAGACAAGGCCTCCAAGGAAATGCAAGTTTTTTGATACCAAGTTTTGATTCCCACTTTCACTTCCTTTCTTCTCTCTTCTCTTTCTTACTTTTCCTACTTTCTCCACTCACATTCAAGGTGTTCTTACCTTTCAAGCTTTATGTTTTTGAAGAATTTGTAAATCCTTTGAAGATATATTGAAGTTCTTATTTTGATTCCAAGGTGTGTTTTATTTATGTGTTAAATACTTGTATATATATATATATATATATATATATATATATATATATATATATATATTTTTGAAGATTTTGTGGTGTTCTTTGCAAAAGTATGCTCTACATATAATCCTTTAAAGATTATATGCAATCAGAAACTGGAGGAACCTCAAATCTTTAAAGATCTTTAAATTCCTGCATTTAAATTCTTGTATTTAAATTCCTGTCTTTAAATTCCGCATATATATATATATAATTATATTATATGGCTGGTTAAACCGCCTACTTTATTTATTGTTATTGCATTTTCTTTTTATTAATTGCTTTTTATTATTATTGTTTATGAATATTTCTATTGGTGTTCAATTATCCCCCTAAGTATCACTGGGTAGTCTTTGGTATCAGGGCCCGGGGGGGTAGAGTTATAAGAATTGTTTTTACAATATTTTAATTTGAGTTTTAGAAATTTAATTTCTCTTGAGTGTTTTTGCCTAAGAAGGTCTGGGTAGTAAGTCCTAACGTTAAGGCTGTAAAACCATAGAATTGCTTAGGATTGTAGAGAGAAATTAAAAATCGAAACACGAATTTTAATAAAATGAATTCAATTTTCTGTAGATCTACTTCTCTTAACTCCGCTACTTCAACTTCTTATGAGAATAGAAGGATAATAAATACCGAAGAAATAGTCATAGAAGATTTTGATAAATCAATTGATAATTGGGAAATTCCTAAAGTAAATAAAGATCAAATCTATAAAACTTCTAGATATCAATTTTTCAAAACTGATTTTACAATTAAAACAGAAGAAAGAGATATTCAACTCACAAAACCTTTTGAAACAATAAATTTATTTTCTCAAAATTCTTTACAAAAACATAGAGATAAAAATTATAAATACCTTCATATTGGATTAGTCCAAGTTGGAATAAAACCTTTAACAAAAGAAGGATTAAATACCTCTATTCTTGCTATTTTAAGAGATGCCAGATTCACAAACTTTGAAGACTCCTTGTTAAGTTCCATTGAATCTAGTCTGTGTACGGGACCAATTTCTTTTGATTGCTATCCAAATTTTTCAGTCTCCTTAAATGATAAAAATATTTTAAAATCTTTAGTTCTACAAATTAAAACTCATAATTATAATATGCTTCAAGGTTCAATTCCCGTAGCCTTAATTTTTAAAGTACATTATAAAGCCATGATTTCTGCTTTTGCGACAAAAGTAAAATTTCATAGTAAAAAAGGAGAAACTCTTTTATTACAAACAGATTTAAGAAAATCTAATACAGTAATTCCTAAACCGATTCAATGGAAAGATATAACACTTCCAGAAGAATGGATTTTAGAAGGTATTGCCAAAACAGAATTTATAGAACAA
This sequence comes from Primulina eburnea, assembly GCF_022965805.1. Classification (NCBI taxonomy): domain Eukaryota; kingdom Viridiplantae; phylum Streptophyta; class Magnoliopsida; order Lamiales; family Gesneriaceae; genus Primulina; species Primulina eburnea. The sequence continues at coordinate 18,387,671 of NC_133117.1, forward strand.
AAAGAACCCAACACCCAATTAAAAGAAATAACTCAATATTTAGATGGAAGAGTTAAACTTTCTTTTAATAGAACAAGTAGTCATAACAGTAGATCTGATGATTCTTCAACTTCAGATACTATAGATTTAGGAAGAATATCACAAATAAACTCTACTTATAAAACCCAACCTAGATATTCTACTTCAGATATACCCAATTCTGTAACAAGAAATGTAGATTATACCTCAGAAATACCTAGACCTATATATACCAAAAATAAGATAGGAAGACAATTGAATATTCCAGAACAACAATTTGAATCAGAACAAGATCCAACAAGTCCAACTTATTCCTCAATAACAGAAAATATAATTAACGAACTAAATGTTATAGAAAAAGAATTCCAAATAGATAAAAAAATTTTACATAAAGAATTTTATGATATACATAATAAAGCGAAAAGATTATGGTTTTTTGAAAATTTTATGAATACCAGAAAAGATATTCAAGAAAAATTCTATGAATATATAAATAAATATAAAATTAACATTTTATTCTTCGATTGGTTTGAAATATACTCCTCTCAAAATTCCTTAGAATACCCATTTTCAAACTATGTTAATCCTATTACAATGAGAAATAAATCACCAGAATGGGAAACCATTACTGATTCGAGATAAATTCAATCTAATCATCCTCCTTTACAAGGAATTAAAATACTAGTACAAAATCAACAAATTGAAGCAATTCCTATAAAAAATCCAGGAGATAATGAAAAAATTAATATAAAAAACATCATAATACAAAATAATTTCACAAATACAAATTTAAATACCATAGGAAAACAATTAGAACGGATAGAAAAACAAATACAAAAACAACCAACAACTAAAATAGAAACCTCGAATAGTAAATTCAAAAACCCAATTTTTAAACCATACCAAATAACTGAAAATAGTGTTAAAAATATCAAAGAGAATAATTTTGAATTTATAAAATTAATACAAGATAAATTAAGTAAAATGGATACAACAGCCAGTAGCTCAAATCAACCCATAGATCAAACTGTTCCTGAAACACCAAACTCTAATCTTAGAATAAATACCTTAAATCATGATTCAGATATTAATGAAGCTTTAGAACAATTCCAAAATCCTACAAATAAAATCAATAAAATTGATTCGAATCAATCTTCACAAAAGTTACAAATTATTCCTGCTCCAGATTTAGGAATAATAAAACCCATAACACAATCTCGTTTTAATGCTTCTTCCGTTTATGATTGGAACATAGATGGAATGACTAAATATAATATTCTTAGTATTTTACAACAAATGACTATGGCAGCAAATGCTTATAAAACTCAAACAAATACACAAGATAGAACCATAGTCGAACTCCTTATAGCTGGTTTTTCTGGCCAAATTAAGGGTTGGTGGGACTATTATCTTACAAATCAACAACAAGAAGATATTTTAAATTCTATAAAAACTGATGAAGACGGGATACCAATTTTAGATCAAGATGAATGTTGAGGATCGAAGTTGAGTTTAGAGGAGGGGGTGAATAAACTCTACTCGTTTTTCGTTCTGATGAAGTACTAGAATCCTGTTAAGAAAAGTAGTTGATCTTGTGCGTGTACTTTAACCTGATTACAATGAAAATGTACGGAAACAATCTGATGAAGTAGTAGAAAAACAGTAAAACAGTAGGCAGCAGTTGTTTATGGAAATTCGAAGATAAACTCTTCTACGTCTCCCCTTCTTCTGTTTCCAGAAGGTATAACTAAAAGACTTTGGATATTACAGTACAACTCTTGTACACACCCACTTCAGAAGGACTTACACTTCAGCCTACTGAAACTCTTAGTTTCTCAACTCACAAATGTGCGTAACACAAGGTTCTGAAAAGACTCTTTTCAGATTACAAACTCTTCTTGATGAAGTATAGATAGTGTAGTGATAGTGAAGAGTGTGATGATCAGTAGCACAAGATGATCTTCAAATGATCAGATAATTGCTATGAAGCGTGTGCACTTTTCTTTTTGTTGAACTTTAAGAGTGATTTCGATGTAAAAGCTTTGATCCTTGAAAATCTGTTTTCGTAACCTGCTTTTGAGTAAGGTTTGTTACCCTTATATAAGAGCAACTGAGTTCAACGTCCATAAATCAGAATAGTCTTCAGATAGTCTGATAGAGTCAGCTATATTGCCAAAAGAAGTTCCTGCAACAAGACTGTAGAACATTCAGTTCTGTTTTATACTAAAATGGGTAAGGTGCATTAAATGATTCAGTATAGCAATTAATGCCGCAATTAATACTAGTATTTGGAACCCTTAACGGTAACATTAAAGAAGTAACGTTAGGCAACGTCTTCTACTGGTTTTGTATAACTATCTCTTCTACTGATTTAGTTTTACTAGAACAGCAGCTACTGATAAATTAGACGTTTGATCTAGTCTGCTGGTCTACTGGTTTTAGTTATCATCGCCACAATACAATTCATGTCTAACAATTTCCCCCTTTGTGGTGATGCCAAAACCTAATCAGTAGAAAGTTGTTAAATAAAACAGATAATCATATAAACTGAATGATAATTGTCAATAAGGATTTAAAAGTATCAATTGATTCCAATATCCCTGAAAATAATTTCTTCAGACGGAGGCTCTTGATCTCTTCTGTCAGAAGGTTCAGCCTCATCTTCTTCTTGATTTCCTCCTTGATCTCCTCTATCTGCCCTATTCTTCTTGATTTCCTCCTTGATCTCCTCTATCTGCCCTATCTTCCCCTTTTTTGGCATCAGCGGCAACCACATGAGCAAAGAGGTCATTCAATCGGCCTGAGATATTGTGAATGCCATCGGTTAGCATTTCCAGATACGGGGTCTGAGAAGAAATGCGATTATCCAGTGTAGCGATAGATTGATTTTGAGAATCAATCTTGGCATCCAAAAGTTCCACAGAAGTAGATAGAGATCGAAAGTGATCATCATGCTCAGTGAGTCGAGTAAGAATATTATTTTGATCACTGATGAGGGTGGCGTAAGATCTCGATATAGCTTGTCTGAAAATGGAAGTTTCAGCATACATCTTGTCTGTGGTCTCCTTAGTGAGATAGAGGTGTTTACCCATTGTTTCTCGGAAGGATTTAGCACCAGTGAATTCCGCAAGGTTTTCACAAGACATACGCTTCACTAACTCAGAGATGTTGTTGAGATCGTTTTGCAGACATAGAATTTGATGTTCGAGATTGAATGCATCGAATTCCGGGGAGGGAGTGCGTGCAACCATGCGTTGTTTGATTTCAGAGACATTCAACGCAGTAGAAATGGGAGCAGCATCCAACAAAGCAGTAGTAGGAGCAGGGTCTGCTGTGCTTTCTGCTGGAGTTGCAGAAAAAGGAGGAGCAACAGCAACCAGAGGAGTAAATTCTGCAGTAGAAACGGCCAAGACAGAGGCCAACACTTCTTTCGGTGGTACAGAAACATCCTGTGAGACTGAGGGACCTTCAGTAGAAGGAGCAAGCTGCTGATTCAGAAGAGCTGTCATCTCGACTTGATGAGCAGCAGAGAATACCTCTAAATTCGGTAGCAAAGAGGGAGCATCTGAATCTGCCAATTGTTGCCCTGGAGTAGGAAAGTCAGAAGGTGGCAACGAAGTAGCCGGTGCTGCTTCTTGAGTGGTTGAGACTGAAGGTATAATAGATTCAATGACTTCTTCAACCGAAGCCAATTCATGCACGGACAGCAGTGATGATGTCGGGATGTGTCGAGTCGGAGATGCAGGAGTATTGAGAGCAGAAGCCTTTGGGGAGGCTGTAGTCCTTTCTTCAACTGACTGTTGAAATACTGGAAAAAGACCGACATGATAAACAGTGGGCTCTCCAAATCCTTGTTCTTGAGCAAGAAGTTGCTCATTCATCTGCTTCAATCTGTCAGAGAGAATCATAATAACATTTTGATCCTGAACAGCGTTAGGAACAGCAGGATCAAAATTGGATTGAAGAATTTGCAGAACTGATTCTAACTTCTGACATTTCAGCTGAGCGAAGACAAAATCCCTTCTTCGCAAGGCCTCGATGATATTTTCTGTTTTGGCCAGCTGAAAAACCTTCCTTTCTGCATTCATCATTTTGGCAAAATTTCCTTTTGTCTTGAAGTAACTCAATGAATGGAATAGTCTCACATGATGCCATTCATCAAAAAAATTCATGTCATCATTAGCAGAGGTCTCAATCTCTGCGAGATGAAGATCAATGCCAGTAGCCACAGTGGTTTTGTGACTAATAACAGGTGGTTCTTCCACCATTTTTCCCTTGCCTTTGTCAGAAGATGACACAGGCACGATTGGTCGGAAAGCAGAAGACCCGCTTGCTGGTTCCCGAAAAACAATTCCAGATGTTGAAACGGACGTAGTAGCAAGTGCAGTTGAAGAAGCAGTGGTCCTAGCAGAAGGGACCGCTTCTGGAAAGACCTGTCGAATAGGTACTTTCTCAATCTCAGACAGTGCTGCTGTCTTCTTAATCTTAAGAATTGTGCGAGATTTCTTCTTAGCTGGGGTTGGCACTGCTGTTTGAACACCAGCAGCAGACTCTTCTGGTGCTGTGTCATCTGAATCCAACGAAATGATCAATCGTTTCTTTGATATTTTCTTCTGAGGTTTTGGAGCCTCAGAAGCAGTGTCCCCAATTTCCTTCTTCATCGCCACAAATTCTGCCACTGTTGGCTTAGGCCTTAAAGCCAACACATTCGCTGCATCAATCATGGTGATGGGAGTCGCATCTAGATCACTGGTGGATGCAAAGCCAGCATCCTTGAGCAAAACGCTAATTTGAACCGCGAAACCAGAACTTCGCCTGACAACCATGTCCTTCATGATTCTGAAAATAAAATGACTCCAATCCACCTTAATCCCCTTGGTGATGGCAGTCATAACTTGAACCTTTTCCTTAGTCAACTTGTCGAATGTTCCAGCCTTGATCAAAATAGCTTTGGCCACAATATCGGCCAGAATCTGATACTCGATTTTTAGCAATTTCTTGTGACAGGAAGGAGACAGTTCTTCTCCAGAGGCTGAGAAAGAACTAAGCGCAATAGACATATCCAGCTTAGAAATGTCAGAGAGTTCAGAAACACCTGCAAGTGGAAGGAGGAAGACTGCTCCTAGATGAGCGGCATCAATGGAGATAGAAGCATCTCCTTGAGTATAAACAATCCTGCCTTCATGCACTGTGGCTTTAGCATAAAATTCCAGTAAAGCATTTTTGTAGATGACTGCTGGTGCTTCCAGGAATTTGCGGAGTCCCGATTGCTCAAGATCCTGAAACATTTTCAAGAGATTCTCATCCTTGATGTTGAGAACCGAAGCAAAGTTAACTTGATACGCGTTAAGAGTGTAAGCGTTAGCCATTCCTGTATGCAGATGAGATCAGACAAATTTGCAGTAGTTAGTGAAAGTAGAGAAAGCAGTAGCTGAATAGAGATAGATATGAAACAGTAAAGGTAAAAAGGTTAAATCTAAAAGAATATATACAGCCGTCAGATAAACATAAAGACACGTGTCAGTATGTTCTTGGTTGAGTGTTCGAAAATTTTGCAGAAACTGTCAGATATTCAAATAATTTGAAAATTTTGAAAATGAGCGGGCTGTCCAGTTGGTTACTGAAAATCAGAAGGGGATTTGTCATTTTATGATAACGTCTGCTGGAAGTTTCAGGGTGCTGAGAATATTTCAGCACTTTGACAAAAAACAGCAGACTCGAAGTTTTATCGAAAAGACAAACATCCTATCTGTTTTCTGAAAAGACGTCAAACTCTCAATCTGACTGAGAGACTGTTCCCCCTCGGTAACTGCAATTAATAAGTGGTCATAATTGCGATAAGTGACGCTTGGCAATCTTTCAATCTGAGCCGTTGAAACTGAACAGTCGCAATCTTGCGATTCACAAGAGTCTTTGTTCCCTCTATAAATACCTGCACATCTTGAACGAAGCTAAACAGATGAATGTAAAATGAAAACTCAAGTAAAGAAAGAGTTAGGGTTTGATTCAGGAGTCAAAGCAAAGTTGTTCAGAGAGGAGTTTGAAGATGTCATTCTTCACGTAATGATCCTTGAAATACACTCCTGGATTTCCAGTATCCACCACCAGACGGATTTGATGCTTTCATTAGTATGGATATGTTGCATCCATTTCTTCCAGAAGCATGCTGATGCAATCAGAGAGTGCTGGTGGATTGATGATGATGAAATCCCCTCTGATACCCTGTAAGGCATCTAAAAAATAGATTAGTTCTAACAAGACCCAAGCTTGTTAGATTCTTTCTAGGCCTTTCTTTGCTTAGAAAGTCTTGTTCGTGTTGAAGTTCTTATTAAGCAAATTACAGAGAACTTCTGAAGTCAAAAGCTAAAGATAACGCTACTGGATAAATAGCATTTAAGATCTACTGTTTTTACTTTTGCATGATGTAATGTACTGGAATGGTTTCTAATAAAATTTCATTTTCAGCACTTGACTATACTCTACTGCTTTTCTTCAAGTTCAGTACGATGAATAAGCGAATAATAAAAGTTAACCAAGATAATCAGAAAGTAATTAAGTTAAATCTATTAAACCAAGAGAGTTACGAAAGTACGAAAACTTATTCTCTGGTAAGGGTTTCGTGAAGATATCTGCTGTTTGTTGATCAGTAGAGACATATTCCAGACGAATGTTCTTCTTCTGCACGTGATCTCTGATAAAATGATGTCTGATGTCTATGTGCTTCGTTCTGGAATAAAGTACTGGATTTTGAGTGATTGCAATTGCACTGGTATTGTCACAGAATATAGGTGATTCGGAGGCTTGAATCCCATAATCTCTCAACTGTTGTTGAATCCACAGTATCTGAGAGCAGCAGCTTCCAGCAGCCAGATATTCTGCTTCTGCAGTAGATGTGGCTATGGAAGTCTGTTTCTTGCTAAACCAGGATATCAGCCTATCACCAAGAAATTGACAAAAACCACTTGTGCTTTTTCGATTTAGTTTGCAACCTGCATAATCAGCATCTGAATATCCAATAAGATTTAACGATGAGTCATTGGGATACCATAAACCAACATTTTGAGTTCCTTTAAAGTACTTCAAAATACGTTTAGCAGCAATATAATGAGATTGTTTGGGGTTAGATTGAAATCTAGCACAAATGCAAACAACAAACATGATATCTGGTCTACTGGCAGTTAAATATAATAATGAACCAATAAGACCTTGATACTGAGTTACCTCTACTGGAATACCACTTTCATCTTTATCAAGCTTAATAGATGAGCTCATTGGAGTAGACGCAGCAGAACATGCTTCCATTCCAAATTTTTTCAGAAGCTCCTTGGTATATTTGGCTTGATTTATAAAGATTCCAGTTTCTGATTGCTTGATTTGTAGTCCTAGGAAGAATGTTAATTCTCCCATCATACTCATCTCAAATTTATCCTGCATCAATTTTCCAAACTTTGCACATAATTTGGGGTTAGTTGACCCAAAAATGATATCATCAACATAGATCTGTACTAAAAGAGTATGCTTATTCTTGACTAAAGTAAACAAGGTTTTATCTACTGCTCCAATGGTAAAATCATGATCAATAAGAAACTGTGATAGAGTGTCATACCAAGCTCTAGGTGCTTGTTTTAGACCATATAGTGCTTTGTGTAATTTAAATACATGATGAGGAGAGAAATGATCGATAAAACCTGGAGGTTGTTCCACGTAAACTTCTTCTTGTAAAAGACCATTGAGAAATGCACTTTTCACATCCATTTGATATACTTTGAAATTTTTGAAAGCAGCAAAGGCTAAGAATATTCTGATTGCTTCGAGCCTTGCTACTGGTGCATAAGTCTCATCAAAGTCTATGCCTTCTTCTTGTCTGAAGCCTTGAGCCACCAATCTAGCTTTGTTTCTGACCACTGTGCCTTCTTCATTAAGTTTGTTTCTAAATACCCACCGAGTTCCAATGACAGCTTGGTGAGATGGTCTAGGTACTAGAAACCAAACATCATTACGCTTGAATTGATTCAGCTCTTCTTGCATGGCTTCAATCCAACTAGGATCCAAAAGAGCTTCTTCAATTTTCTTTGGTTCATCCTGAGATATAAAAGCAGCATGTATGTATTCATTAAGCATTTGCCTTCTGGTTCTTAAAGGCGCTGCTGGATTACCAATAACCAATGATGGAGGATGGGACTTTCTCCAGATAAGCGGATTTAACTGAGCATCTTCCTAATTTGATACATTAAGATTGTTTTCCACAAAATCAGTAGTAGGCTCTAGAACATCTTCTGCTGGTATTGGTAGATCCAAAGTCTGTACTTCTGGTTCCACTAATGGAATGTCTGGTTCTGGATTTTGAAGATCCTTGGTATTAGCTTCTACATCATCTTCGCTGTCAATTTCCAGATGAATCCTGTCTAACCTGTTACTTAAATGAGATATGTTAGAGATTTCAGCACTGCTGTCTTCATCGAAGACAACATGAATCGATTCTTCAACATTAAGAGTTCTATTGTTGAAGATTCTAAAAGCTCTGCTTACAGCAGAGTAACCAAGGAATATCCCAGCATCTGATTTAGAATCAAATGCAGTCAAATGATTTTTGCCATTATTTAGTACAAAACATTTGCAACCAAATACATGAAAGTAAGATACGTTAGGCTTCTTCCCTTTCCATATTTCATACGGAGTCTGGTTGTGTCTTTTGTTGACCATCGATCTGTTTTGCGTGTAACAAGCAGTATTGATAGCTTCAGCCCAGAAGCGCTGAGAGATGTCTGCATCTGCTAGCATTGTTCTAGCTGCTTCTTTTAGAGTTCCATTTCTCCTCTCAGCTACTCCGTTTTGTTGAGGAGTTCTGGCAGCTGAATATTCATGATGAATTCCCTGTTCATTCAAATATAGCTCAAGATACTTGTTAGTGAATTCAGTGCCCCGATCACTTCTGATTTTAATGATGGTGGTAGATTTTTCATTTTGAATCCTTTTCAGAAGCTTGATCAAGAGACTACTGGTCTGATCTTTTCCTGCGAGAAAGATTACCCAAGTAAATCTAGAAAAATCATCAATAACAACAAGAGTATACTTCATTCTCCCTAAGCTCATGATGGGAATTGGGCCAAATAGATCCATATGCAGTAGTTCCAGACATCTTGAAGTTGATTTGCTATCTTTGGTCTTGAAGCTGGATCTTATCTGTTTCCCAAGCTGACAAGCAGAACAAACATGATTTTTAACAAAATTAATGTCAGGTAATCCATCAACCATATTCTGCTTTTTGAGATAATTGATTGACTTGAAATTCAGATGATTCAATTTCTTGTGCCATAGCCAATGTTTATTGCTAAGAGAAGCAACTAGGCATGTAGGAGTATTGACATGATTTGAGTTCCAGGAGACTCTGTAAGTGTTGCCTTCTCTCTTTCCGGTTAACACAGTAGTTTCAGCAGAATCTCTAATTATGCATGAATGCTTCTGGAAAGCTACAGAATAACCATTATCACACAGTTGACTAATGCTGATAAGATTGTAACAGAGGTTGTCAACTAGTAACACGTCATTTATAGTGATGTTACCATGGATAATCTTACCCTTACCCATGGTTCTACCTTTTGAGTTGTCTCCAAAAGTTATCTTTGGTCCAGTACAACTCACTATCTCAGAGAGTAGGTTTTTCTGTCCAGTCATGTGTCTGGAACATCCACTATCCAGATACCATGTAGAGTTACTGATTTCTGCTTTCTTCTTCTGTTCCTGCAAACACAAATTTTAGTAACTGGTACCCAAATCTATTTGGGTCCAAGCCTTATCAGTCCTTTGGGAACCCACATTTGTACAACTCTTGGGGACTTTGTACTTCGGATATCCAAAGATGTGTGTGCAACAGAAGATCTGTTATTTCTAACGGTATGTATATCAAAATGGTGTTCTTCCCTTCTGTTTCTGTTTTCCAGTCTGTATCTCTTCTGAACAGGCTTAGAGTTGTAGTACTGGTAGTTTTTAACCTTCATAGGATGTTGTCTTCCAGAGTTGAATTCTCTTCTGAATCTGTAACTCTGGTCAACTTTTTCTTTAGGTTTAACGTAACCCAGACCATAGTGCGTTCTTCTGTTCGTTAGATTTACATTCCTTTCAACTGAAGCAGTAGGTACTACTGGTTCCTGTACCATGCTGGATTTCACAAAATGAATATATTTCCCTTTGCACATATCCAGTTTTGGCTTGGTATTCGTTTCAGAAGATCCTTCATCATTACAAAATCCGAGACCACTCCTGTCTCCAGACTGTTTTTGTAATTCTTGCATCTTTTCCAATGAAACAAAAGACTTATTCCAAGCATTTACCAGTAGCGACAACTTCTGGTTCTCAGACAACACCTTCTGGTAATCTGCTTTGGCTCTTTCATTCTCAGTTATCAATTTACTCATCTCAACTTGTAAATCATTACAGCTGTCTACTTGCACGCAAGTTAACTTACTGTTCTGATTCTTTAAGTCCTGATTTTCGATCTTAACTTCCTCGAATGATTGAGAAAGTCTAGAATACTCTTCTACCATGTCATGTAAAGCATTAATCAGATCAGTTCGTGTAAATTTGTCGGAGTCAAAATCAAATACCTCTCCAGATGTCGAGGTTGAGTCAGTGTCTGCCATGAGACATTATACTTCTTCTGAATCACTGTCACTGGAATGGCTTTCTGAGTCAGATGACTCAGAGCTAGAGTCCGCCCACTTGGATTTGCTTTCTTCTGCAATCATCGCTTTTCGATCTCTTCTGGACTTTTTGTCATTCCTTTTGTGATCCTTTCTCTTTTGGTCATCCTTCTTTGGTTTAGGACAATCTGCAATGAAATGACCTATCTTTCCACAGTTAAAGCATCCCATATCACCAGATGGTGAGTCTTTCTTGAAGTTGCGATTGGGACCCTGATAAGTTCGATGGTTCTTCTTCATGAACCTGGAGAATTTCTTTACAAACAGAGACATAGCATCACTATTGATTTGTTCAGCAGTCTTCTCCAGAGTATTGTCAGTGATCACAGTCGGTAATGCCTGAGGTACAACTGCAGCAGCAGTAGAAGAGGTAGAGGCAGTAGCAGTAAAAGCAGTAGCAGTAGCAGCAAGAGCCTTGGTTGGTAGGCTTGAAGGCTCTTCTCCACTTCTCACTTCCAATTCGAACTCGTAGGCTTTCAGATCTGCAAATAAATCGTGCAGCTCCAATTGGTTCAAGTCTTTGGATACTCTCATAGCCATTGTTTTAACATCCCATTCTCTAGGTAATGCTCTCATCACCTTGAGGGCTATTTCCCTGTTGCTATGCTCTTTACCCAGAGCAGCTAGCTCATTGACCAGGCTACTGAATCTTTCATCGAACTCGTTTAGAGTTTCACCAGCTTTCATTTTTAGATTTTCAAACTTCTGCATGGCTACAGACAGTTTGTTTTCTTTTGTTTGCTCATTCCCTTCGCATATCTGGATGAGCTTTTCCCAAATATCCTTTGCAGTAGAACACATCTTTATCTTGCTGAAGGTGTTCTTGTCTAGAGTTCTATTCAATATATCTTTCGCCACATTATCAAGATTGGCCTTTTTCTTATCTTCACTGGTCCATTCACTTCTTGATTTTTCGACCATCTGTGGTGCTCCGTCAGTGACAGCAATAGCTGTATTAGGCTTTAAGATTCTCAGTGGACCATCTGTGATGACATACCACATGTCATCGTCTTGTGCTGCAAGATGTGCTTGCATTCTTATCTTCCAGTCATCAAAATCTTCCTTAGAGAACATAGGGATCTTGCTGAAATGTGCCATTTGTTGTAGTTTTTCACAAACAAGAATAACCTGCTCTGATACCAATTGTAGGACCGAGTGCTTACCGCTTTACCAAAAGCTATAGCTAGTGGTAATGGTGCAACTCAAATCTTTTTAAACCGCACAGCAGCACAAGCACCATGGTTCGATCGCTCTACCAAGCAAGGACAATTATTGCACCCAACAATCTCCCTCCCAATAATTGCACTCCTTGCAATCAATGGGAATCGAACCCATGACCTTGGCTCTGATACCAATTGTTGAGGATCGAAGTTGAGTTTAGAGGGGGGGTGAATAAACTCTACTCGTTTTTCGTTCTGATGAAGTACTAGAATCCTGTTAAGAAAAGTAGTTGATCTTGTGCGTGTACTTTCACCTGATTACAATGAAAATGTGCGGAAACAATCTGATGAAGTAGTAGAAAAACAGTAAAACAGTAGGCAGCAGTTGTTTATGGAAGTTCGAAGATAAACTCTTCTACGTCTCCCCTTCTTCTGTTTCCAGAAGGTATAACTAAAAGACTTTGGATATTACAGTACAACTCTTGTACACACCCACTTCAGAAGGACTTACACTTCAGCCTACTGAAACTCTTAGTTTCTCAACTCACAAATGTGCGTAACACAAGGTTCTGAAAAGACTCTTTTCAGATTACAAACTCTTCTTGATGAAGTATAGATAGTGTAGTGATAGTGAAGAGTGTGATGATCAGTAGCACAAGATGATCTTCAAATGATCAGATAATTTCTATAAAGCGTGTGCTACTTTTCTTTTTGTTGAACTTTAAGAGTGATTTCGATGTAAAAGCTTTGATCCTTGAAAATCTGTTTTCGTAACCTGCTTTTGAGTAAGGTTTGTTACCCTTATATAAGAGCAACTGAGTTCAACGTCCATAAATCAGAATAGTCTTCAGATAGTCTGATAGAGTCAGCTATATTGCCAAAAGAAGTTCCTGCAACAAGACTGTAGAACAATCAGTTCTGTTGTATACCAAAATGGGTAAGGTGCATTAAATGATTCAGTATAGCAATCAATGCAGCAATTAATACTAGTACTTGGAACCCTTAACGGTAACATTAAAGAAGTAACGTTAGGAAACGTCTTCTACTGGTTTTGTATAACTATCTCTTCTACTGATTTAGTTTTACTAGAACAGCAGCTACTGATAAATTAGACGTTTGATCTGGTCTGCTGGTCTACTGGTTTTAGTTATCATCGCCACAATACAATTCATGTCTAACAATGAAAATCCCCAACAAGATGCTGTAGCTACTTTAATCCTAACAATCTCTTTACATTTTATAGGTGATCCTTCACATTTAAAAGATAAAAATGCTGAATTATTATCAAATCTTAAATGTAAAAAATTAAGTGATTTTCAATGGTATAAAAATACTTTTCTAACCAGAGTCATGCTTAGGGAAGACTCTAATCAACCATTTTGGAAAGAAAAATTCCTAGCAGGATTACCAACTCTTTTAGGAGAAAAGGTTAGAAATAAAATTAGAGAATCATGTGGAAAACAAATAATTCCTTATAATGAATTTACTTATGGTCAATTAATTAGTTTAACTCAACAAGAAGGTTTAAAAATATGTCAAGATCTAAAATTACAAAAAACATTTAAAATGGGAAATGAAAAGAACGAAACAAGAATTAGGAACTTTCTGTCAACAATTTGATATAAATCCTAATAAACCTTCTCCTTCTAAATGCTTAGGAAACTGTAGTGAATCTAATGAAAAACCATATAGAAAAAATTTTAAATACAATAAGAGAAATTTTAAATCAAAAGAAGATTTTTATAAGAAACCTTATAAGAAATTTAAAGTTTTCAAACAATATCCTAAAAAATCATTTAAAGATATTGAATGTTATAAATGTCATAAAAGAGGACATACTGCTAATTATTGTAGATTGAATAAACAGTTAAATGAGTTAGAATTAAATGAAGAAATATTAAATAAAATTTCTAATCTTTTAATTGATTCTTCTGAGTCAGAATTAGAAAAATTTTCTTCTAAAGATGAAAATGAATTTTTACAAATAGATGTATTAATTACATCTAGTAATGAATCTGAAAAACAAATTAACATGCTTTCAAAAGAAACAATTCCTTCTTGATATTATAAAAGATATAAATGATCCCAATATTCAAAAAGAATATCTTGATAAAATTTTAAAATCTCTCAAAGAAAATAAAGAAGAAAAAACAGAAATAAAATATACTACTTTACCAAATACTTCTAAAAATACTTACGACCTAACCAATATTTTAGAAAAAAAGAAAGAAAACAAAAAATAAAGAGATAACAATCCAAGATTTACAAAAAGATATAAAAGAAATAAAAATAGAACTAAAAGAATTAAAAGAAAAATAAAAACAAGATTCTGAAATAATCAAATGAATATTAGATAATATTAATATTGAAAATTCCGAAGAATATGAAGATAATGAAATTAAAAACATTCAAAACCTTGAAAAAATTCCAGAAGACTTTCTTTTTGTATTAAGAGAAATAACCTCTAGAAAATACATACTAAAAATAAATCTGGTATTTTCAGAAAATTTTAAAATTAGTACAATAGCACTTTTTGATATTGTTGCTGATTTAAATTGTATAAAATCAAGGATAGTACCTAAAAATTTTCGAGAAAAAACTAATGAAAAACTATCGGCTGCTAACAATTCTAAATTAAATGTTAGTTCAAAAACAGAAGCATCAATATTAAACAATGAAATTTTTATTAAAACTACATTTATTTTAGTTAATGACATACATCATACTATAATTCTAGGAACACCCTTTATAGAATTAATTACTCCATATAAAGTAAATAATAATTCCATCTCTTTTAAATTTAATTATAAAAAATTAGATTTTGAATTCTTAGAAAAACCTCGTACGAAAAATCTCAATTTAATAAAAACATATTCTATATATGAAAATAGTATTAATGCACTAATTCAAGGGAAAAGTTTTCAAAATAATATTTCTCTAAAAAGAATAAAAACTTATGGGAATTATGAAAGAATTCTAACAAATTTATTTGATCCATGCAGGAAAATGGCGTCATCAAGCAAAGTTAATTATTCCCAACAGAAATCCCCCACAGAATTAATTTCTTTTGGAGATATCAATCTCCCTGTTTATCCTCAAAACTCACAAAAATGTTTCAGGACTTCAAAACCTTTTCATCTAGAAAAATCCCAAAAAACTTTATTAAATTCAATATGGAACGTCCAACCAAACGATTCCAATCAAAAAGTCATAGTCTTAAACGCCTTGGCCTATTATTTCAATCAAATAAATCTTTCTTCCCAATCAGCATATGAAGCTGATTCAGAAACCATATTGTATTACGTTGTTTACTAAGGGAAGGTGACAGGAGTCTACAACCATTGGACCCGAGTGGTTGAAGTTATTAAAAATGATCAAAATTCTTTTTATAAAAGTTTTAAAACCCTTCCTGAAGCTCTAGAATCAGCCAACCGTTTTATTGGTCCAAATTACTTTATTGATTATCCAATCCGAAAAGATATAAATACCCAAAAGAGTTATGGTAAACAAATAGCCAATGAAAATAATTTTTCAAAAAAGAGTTTTTATGAAATTCCTAAAAAAGTTTTAAAAACTGATTTTCAATTTTGTAATCATTGCGAGACGATGGTAAAAAATTTTAAAAGACTAAATGATTCGAAATCATTAATGCCTGATAAAATAAAGGAATTGACGGAAAAATTACAAAAAACAGAAGCATCCCTTAAGACAAACCTTATAAACTTGGACCATCTTAAAAAGATTCAAGATTTTGAAATGGACAAACCCAGTCTATTAGATAGACCTAGTCTATTTCATTCTATCCAAAAACTGAGCCCAACCAGATTTTTCTTTAGACGAGTTACAGAATTAAGTATATTACTTACCCAAATAAATGACATTATTTTCTCAAAAGCCAAAGAAAATTTCTACAAAAAATTCCAAATGATCCAAGAAATTCTTTTCTTAAAACCTGATGGCATAAAAATTATTCCTTTAAAAGGAATAAATGAATATGCCAAACATAAAATTGATTGTGAAAAAGAAACTTTAGACATAGACTATTGTTCGTGTCAACTTCAATTCTACATCCTTTCTACCCAAATACACTTTTCATCATTTAGAGATTTTTTCTTTCAGTTTAATAATAAGGAAGAAAGAATAAGTATAAATTCCTTATTAGATTTAGGATTAGTTTCCGAAATCATCATTACATATAAAGATAACATAGACAGTCTCAACAGTGTTGGCCTTAAAAGTGCAATCCAATATATCTTTGATATCGGCAATAATGAAGTAAAATTAGAAATAAGATCAACATGTCCTGAATGGATTAGAACAGATTTAGAACCAGCAGTTCACAGAATTTGGGTCAAGCCCTTTTTTAATTGGCAAAGACAAGAAGCGGAACCCAAAATCCATCATCCAACCATTTGCAGTGCTACAATCCAAAAACAAATAAAACATCAGAGATTACAGACATTAGCCTTCAAGCATAAATTCATCGAAAAGAGAAACGAAGACTACAGATTATATTTTATGAACCAGAGTTACAAAATCTACATATTGAGCTCATCACCATGCGTTGATCATTTTCCAGATTTTTATACAGATGCTCCCAAAACTTTTTATTTTTATACTAGAATGTACAACAGATTCTTGGAAGAATTAGAAGACCAAAAGATAGAAGAAATCTTCTACTCCTCAGAAGAAGATATTATCCTTGAAGATTTACTCGATGAAGAAGGAATGCATAATTTAGACACATGATTTTTATTGAATTGTAAATTTTGTATTTTAATTGTAAAAATTTGTAATAAAAATAAATATATATATATACATATATATATATATATATATATATATATATATATATATATATATGAAAAATGACATCAAAATGATGCAACCATGACAAGGACAAATACTATTCAAGATTCCGAAAATACCCTTGAAGATGTCTATAAAAGAAGACAAGGCCTCCAAGGAAATGCAAGTTTTTTGATACCAAGTTTTGATTCCCACTTTCACTTCCTTTCTTCTCTCTTCTCTTTCTTACTTTTCCTACTTTCTCCACTCACATTCAAGGTGTTCTTACCTTTCAAGCTTTATGTTCTTGAAGAATTTGTAAATCCTTTGAAGATATATTGAAGTTCTTATTTTGATTTCAAGGTGTGTTTTATTTATGTGTTAAATACTTGTATATATATATTATATATTATATGGCCGGTTAAACCGCCTAAATATATATATAAATACCTATATATATATTATATATATATATATATATATATATATATATATATATATATATATATATATATATATATATATATCTTTGAAGATTTTGTAGTGTTCTTTGCAAAAGTATGCTCTACATATAATCCTTTAAAGATTTTATGCAATCAGAAACTGGAGGAACCTCAAATCTTTAAAGATCTTTAAATTCCTGCATTTAAATTCTTGTATTTAAATTCCTGTCTTTAAATTCCGCATATATATATATATATATTATTATACATATTATATGGCTGGTTAAACCGCCTACTTTATTTATTGTTATTGCATTTTCTTTTTATTAATTGTTTATTATTATTATTGTTTATGAATATTTCTATTGGTGTTCAATTATCCCCATAAGTATCACTGGGTAGTCTTTGGTATCAGAGCCCAGTGATACCAAAGACTACCCAGTGATACTTAGGGAGATAATTGCACACCAATAGAAATATTCATAAACAATAATAATAAAAAGCAATTAATAAAAAGAAAATGCAATAACAATAAATAAATTAGGCGGTTTAACGAGCCATATAATATGTATAATAATATATATATATATATATGCGGAATTTAAAGACAGTAATTTAAATACAAGAATTTAAATGCAGGAATTTAAAGATCTTTAAAGATTTGAGGTTCCTCCAGTTTCTGATTGCATATAATCTTTAAAGGATTATATGTAGAGCATACTTTTGCAAACTACACCACAAAATCTTCAAAGATATATATATATATATATATATATATATATATATATATATATATATATATATATATATATATATATATATATAGGTATTTATATATATATTTAGGCGGTTTAGCCGGCCATATAATATATGATATATATATACAAGTATTTAACACATAAATAAAACACACCTTGGAATCAAAATAAGAACTTCAATATATCTTCAAAGGATTTACAAATTCTTCAAGAACATAAAGCTTGAAAGGTAAGAACACTTTGAATGTGAGTGGAGAAAGTAGGAAAAGTAAGAAAGAGAAGAGAGAAGAAAGGAAGTGAAAGTGGGAATCAAAACTTGGTATCAAAAAACTTGCATTTCCTTGGAGGCCTTGTCTTCTTTTTATAGACATCTTCAAGGGTATTTTCGAAATCTTGAATAGTATTTGTCCTTTTCATGGTTGCATCATTTTGATGTCATTTTTCATATATATATATATATATATATATATATATATATATATATATATAAATATATATATATATATATATATATATTTAGTACAAATTTTTACAATTTAAAATACAAAATTTACAATTCAATAAAAATCAAGTGTCTAAATTATGCATTCCTTCTTCATCGAGTAAATCTTCAAGGATAATATCTTCTTCTGAGGAGTAGAAGATTTCTTCTATCTTTTGGTCTTCTAATTCTTCCAAGAATCTGTTGTACATTCTAGTATAAAAATAAAAAGTTTTGGGAGCATCTGTATAAAAATCTGGAAAATGATCAACGAATGGTGATGAGCTCAATATGTAGATTTTGTAACTCTGGTTCATAAAATATAATCTGTAGTCTTCGTTTCTCTTTTCGATGAATTTATGCTTGAAGACTAATGTCTGTAATCTCTGATGTTTTATTTGTTTTTGGATTGTAGCACTGCAATGTTTGGATGATGGATTTTGGGTTCCGCTTCTTGTCTTTGCCAATTAAAAAAGGGCTTGACCCAAATTCTGTGAACTGCTGGTTCTAAATCTGTTTTAATCCATTCAGGACATGTTGATCTTATTTCTAATTTTACTTCATTATTGCCGATATCAAAGATATATTGGATTGCACTTTTAAGGCCAACACTGTTGAGACTGTCTATGTTATCTTTATCTGTAATGATGATTTCGGAAACTAATCCTAAATCTAATAAGGAATTTATACTTATTCTTTCTTCCTTATTATTAAACTGAAAGAAAAAATCTCTAAATGATGAAAAGTGTATTTGGGTAGAAAGAATGTAGAATTGAAGTTGACACGAACAATAGTCTATGTCTAAAGTTTCTTTTTCACAATCAATTTTATGTTTGGCATAGGGCTACTTAGGTTTCAGTACCTAAAGTTTTTCAATTTTTGTTTTAGTACCCAACTTCCCAAAATACCCTTTATGCTTTAATTTAAATAATTGATTTTTTCTTTTAAAATTTAACGGCCCATCATGCTTCCGTAAAATAAATTAAATCTTATACCTCTTTGACCGGAGTACCACCGGGTTATATCCACCGTATTTTACAGACTGCTCCTCACAGCCTAACCACGCGATCGCAACCGATGGTTAACGACGCAGATTCCTTCAGCAGTACTTGGCACAACTCTAATTCGTTTCCTACCTTAGAGTGTACAGTATAAAATAAAATTTTGAAAATAATACATGAGAGGGGCTAGAGCAAAAGATCACTTTTATTCAAACACAGATCATTTATTAATACATAGTAACCTCCTGTAGAGGAGGAGAAACTTGTTTAGCTACTAATAGTAGCTGAACTTACAACACTCATAAACTTGAAAGGAAATATTACAAATGGTTTGGAAGAAAAATGAAGAGGTTGATCGATGCCTTTATCTTCCTTCTGCTTCTTTATTTATAGAAGGCTCCTTCGGATTTGAAACTCGGACTTCAAATCTTCATAAGCCTTTACAGCTTGCATATGGACCCTTCGGTGGTTGAGTGGTCCTTTTTCCTCTTTGTCTTTTTCTAGATTATTAATCTAGAACTAGTCATTTCTTGAAGTTTTATCTGTCGGCATATATAGTTTATATGCACTTGGATCAGATCAGCTTGAATTTCTTTCCCTGCGTCTTTGAGCATCTTTTGATATTCTTTAAAAATTTTCAGCTCTTTTCTTGTTGCCTTAATCCTTCTTCTGGAAACTCTGAGATATGCAAAATACATTTTGTTTCCAGGTTTTGGTTTAAGTCTGATGTGATTTAATGGTTCCCATCTGTTATTATTTATAGATTGAAATTTTTGGGACCATTCGTCTTGTTTTCTTCATTGGATCCCCTTTTTAAATAAAGTATCCAATGTTACTTTTGTCTTTTACCACTCTTTATTAGTGGTTCTTGTGTTCCTTTTCCACCGATTATTGGTGGTCCTGTCCTACCACTCACATGGTTATTCACATGGTGGTACTTCTTTTTTGTTAGTGGACTAGTCACATGTCCACTATCAACTTTGTCGAGGAATCTTTGGCTTTCGGTTTCCTCGAGAAAAATGTGAATGTGGTCCATCCCCACTTGTACTGGTATCGGTAAAGTGTTTCCGATTAGATCTCGGCTTGAATCCTTTACCGAATTCCGGTTCCTTCTGGTTTTGGCATTCTGGACAGATGTTTTCAGACCATCTTCCTACATGTGCCATATTACAGAATTTCCGACGAGTTTCTTTACTTGCCGGCAGCTTGCTATTCCACAAAAGATTTCTCTTTTTCTCGAATAAATCTTCTGCAAAACTTGTTGTTTTTCCTGTCATGGTATTTAACAGGAATGATCCGTTCACTGAATGATTATAGAATTTGAACGGAAACTTGACTTTGTCCATCTCAGTAAGACAGACCCATAGACCCCAAGCTCTTCTGGTAGACATATCATCATCAGATATTGAAGCAACCAGGGGTGTTTCTTCTATTGGAGGATCCTTGATAAATTTTTGGATATTATTATCCGGCCTCCTTAGCTTGATGAAATGAAAGGCTTCGTGAGAACCTTTCCCTGCTGGTTCTGGTGCTGCACTAAAGAAGTATAGCTCCAAAACATCTCCTCTGGACAAATAATCATTGTTTGCCCAAGTCTCGTGCACAGCTTCCTGGATCCATTTTGGTAATCCTGATATTTCCGGAAAGCTGGGTGATGTAGTATAAACTGAGGCAAGAGCCCCGAATTCATACCAGGCTTTGACCTCCTTTGAATATGAATTTTGTTTCATCCATACCCTTGGATATTTTCCTGAAACATCAACCCTGTTGGTAGCTGGGTTAATGCCAATACGTGTTTTCAATTTCTCCCAATTTTGTTGATAAACCTGAAATGGAGAAATTACACTTTCATTAGTATCAACCTTAGTTTTGCCTTTGTCAATACGAGGCCTAAGGTTGATCTCTCCCTCTTCAATCCCTGAGGTGAAAGGTTGACTTGAAGACTCAAGATAAGGATCAGGAGTCTCAATTTTTGTTTTGGCCGACTTATCTGGTGATGATCCCGACTTAACACTTGTGCAAGGGGTATTTGAATCCCCTGCTACAGGTATAGAGTCTTGTACTCGAAAACTCTCCATTTGGGAAACCAGTGGTTTCTCAATGCCTTGGAGGATAGGCCTTTGTATTACAGACCATAACTGAGTATATGCCTGTAAACATCCTGTAATTCGATCAGAGACAATTCTCTTATCAGCTTGTTGTAGCCTTCCCGCAACTTCTGCGTTAACGGCCAACTTGTTAAACTCGGTTTGAAGCATTTCAAGGTGTTCCCTCAAATGCCTCTGCATCTTGATAATAGCATCGATGTCAATGCTGTCCATCTCTTGTTAAAAAATCTGCAAGAATATTTTCATGAGATTTAATTATCACAATATCAAAAATATAATTCTGACATAGTACTTGCCATCGTAATAATCTAGCCTTCTCAGGTTTAGACTCAATTCTATTCCTTAGAAAGGCTTTAACTTGTGTGTTATCAACTTTCAAAGTGAATTTCTTTGCAAGTAGAAATAATGGCCATTTTTCAAAAGCCCTCTTTACTGCATAAAATTCATTTTCGTTGATATGCCATATTATGGCTTCTGCATCTGAGAATAACCCACTACAATATCTGCATGGTTGTTCTCCATCTGGGGTGAGCTTAGTAAGAACTGCTGCCCACCAATGATCACTGGCATCAGTATATAATACCAGATCATCTTCATCTTGAGGAATAGCCATTTTCGGAAGATTCTTGCAAACATCCTTTAAATGGATAAGTCCTTTTGTGTGTTCGTCTGTCCATATAAATCTAGCATCTTTTTTCAACAATGGACTGAACACCTTCCTGTGTTTTGCTAGGTTTTTGATAAACATCCCAGCAAAATTAACAACTCCTAAAAAACTTTGAAGTTGTTTCTTGTCTTTGAGACTTTCTGGAAAATTCTGCACCTTTTCGACTATATGGTCTTGCAGAATTATCCCTGACTCATCAATTTCAATTCCGAGGAATTCAATCTTCCTTGTAGCAATGACTGCTTTCTTTTCGGATAAAACCATTCCTTCTCTCTTGCAAACATTAGAGAAAATCTCCAAATGTTTAACATGTTCATTCATATCTTTAGATGCTATTAAAACATCATCAATATAAACAAACATAAATTTAAAATAATCTTTAAAAAGATTATCCATCTTTCTTTGAAATATCTGGGGTGAATTAGCCAATCCCATTGGTAATACTTCCCAAATATAATGTCCTTGAGGTGTGGAGAAAGCTGTGAATTTCTTGCTTTGTTCCTGCATCCGAATCTGATAGAATCCGGACTTGCAATCGAATTTAGAGAATATCTTGGCATTGCGAATGCAACTTATCAAGTGTTCTCTACTAGGTATAAAATACCCATCAAACTCCATAATTTTATTAATTTCTTGATAATTAATAACTAATCTGGGTTTACCTCGTTTAATCTCACTATGATTTCTTACCAGAAAGCCTGGACTACTATATGGTGACATACCTGCTTTGATCAAACAAAGGTCCAAATGTTCCTTGATTATAATCTGCATATCCCTTTGATCAATGATGTTCATTAGGATGGGTTTACAACGGAAAAATTCATACTCTTTGCCTTCCTTGATCTTAAGGCAAGCCCTGAGTTGATTTCTGTCCCACCATGCCAAGGGATCTTCATTATAATTTTCTCTGATCCTTTTCTTGACATCTTCTAGTGATACCTTTGATTCAAACTCTACTTCATTAGTCTGTAGAGTTATCTTGAGGAATTCTATATCTTCTGGTTGGAGTTCCTTATCTGCTCTTAACTGGAGCATTGTTTCTCCAAACCGTCTAGAATCCTTCATTTTTGGGTTCAGAAGTTTTCCTGAATCACCACACTTGCTGCGAAACTGGATTGGCAATTTTCTGTAAAATGCCTCCCTAAGTCGTTGGACTATGATTTTGTGAGCACATGGTGTTGTGAACACTAATCTTCTAGTCTCATTTTCTTGTGTATAGGACTTGAACATTTGTAGGAAATTATTTCCTAACAATATGTCAGCTCCTGTATCATGAAAATAAATTGGTGGTGTCTTTACTTTATACCAAGGTGTTTGTCCAGCACCGCCAATCATGATTTCAGTCATCTTAATCCCTTTACATAAGATTAAGATTCTTCTGGAAAAATCTCTTCCAGCAATCTTGGGTAATTCTTCTTCCAAATTATTTGGAAAAACTCCTCTTTTTGCTGTGCATATTCCAGCTCCTGAATCAATATAAGCAGCAAAATATTCTGCCTTATATTGTTCATACAACATCCCTATTGGAATGTATATGGAGAATGGACTTGTGGTCATTGGATTTTCCACATTTTATCTTCTGCCATAAACTCCATTCCATGCTCTAGACGTTTCCAAGGTTTGTGGTCCTCGAGAAACTCTAGTCCAAGAATCAGTCGATCTGATTCTTTTCCTGGAATCCCTTTAATGTGAACCTCCAATTCTCCGATATTAATAAGTCCTTGGTAAGTTCCTATCATTGGTTGTTCCAAATAGTATATTGAATTACAAGGAAATTGATTCCTTTGTTTTGTAATGTCAAATACTATCTCTACTTCCTTCCAACCTTCTGGGCATCTAAGCTTTCCTATTGTAGAAAAACTTTTCAGCTCCTGTTGGGTTTCTATGACAGGCTTTTTATCCCATCTATAACTTGTAATTCTATCTCCTTGAAAAGATAGTCTTCTTGATTCCAGTTTAAGACTTTGATTCCTCTGTAGAATCGGTTTGTCTTGGATCTGGATATCTGTTTCCTGTATTAAAGGAAACTCGACTCTTTCTGGATAAATTGTCTGAACAACTTTTCCAAATATCTCAGGGATTTCAATAAACTCATTTCTAATAAACAGTTCAGAATGATGTGTATTAGATAGAGCATATGAAATTTGATAGGTAATAGAGTATGGCCTATTACCTTCTTTCATCAGCCTTTTTTCCTTGAAGTTCTGATGCAATGTCAAGGCTCGGCTGAAGTCTCGATCTGCCAGATTGTAGGCTATCCTTGGATAGATTACTCCTACAATTTTTCCTGCACAGAGGTTTCCTGAGATTGTTCCCAGTACTGAATCTTGTAGATTCCCCATTCTTTTATCGCATATTGCAATATCAATTGGTGAATCTATCCCTTCTTTGAAAGTAGCTTTTATCATAATTTGGATTGCTCCGATATGAATCCAGGACATAGTCCTTGCTACTTCTATCTTGAGTTTTTGTAATTCCTCCTTGATTTCTTCGGAAGGAATTAACTGCATCTCCATTCTATTTCCTGTAAGTTCCATTGGGATTGCCATTTCCCTTCTAGAAACTTTATAGATTAGATGATACTTTCTATTTCTTAGGCCAAGACTTCCTAAGAACTTTTCTACCTTTCCTGCAGAGAAACCTTGATATCTCTGTAGACTCGGATTTTCTCTCATGATTCTTTGAACCATGTTATGAGATATTGTTGTCTGACTGAAAAACCCAGACAGTCTTCATGTGTTTCGTGTCGAAACATCTCGTCTTCAGTCAGATTCCGATTCTGTTCCATCAGAGTCTTCCTGACTTAAGACTTCTTTTTCTTCATAAATACTTTCATCTGAGGTGATGTCCTCAAATCGGTATACTTGAATAATATCTTGGTAATAAACTGCTTCTTCAATATCCGGGGTAGGATCAAAGCGTTTAATACCTCTGTTTTCATTTTCTGGACAGTTGGTCGAAATATGACCTTTTGCTCCACATGTCCAGCAATTACAGTCTTTGAAACTTTCATTGGCCCGAGTATGAGCTCTTCTGAAAGTTTTCTTGGTAGGTGTTCTTCCTGTGCTTCGAGATGTACTCGATGCCTGGGATGATATCCTACTTCTTGATGGTCCGCTTCTTTGTCCAGATTTATAAGATCTGGCTTTCTGTCTAGACCAAACAGTTCTTGGTTTCCAAGAACTTCTTCTACTTCGTGCATAAGGATGAGTCCTAAAACTTTTCCTCTTATGCATCTGTGGTTTACTTCCAATAATAGTTGGAAGATCATTTTCTTTACAACACAAAGAAGTTATTTTATTGATACCCCTTAAACGTTTGTAATTCTTTTGTAATGCTGCCATATGGCACCATTCTGCCAATTTTCCTTTAAGGAAAGAGGCTCTTCTTGCCAACGTATCTGGATTACCAGGTGCGTATTCCCTTATGAGCATTTCTCTCCAAGGGCTCGGCATTTTTGCGCAGAAAAGCTGCATAGCTATATCTTCTTCGACTCCTGAATTCCATCTATATTTAGTGAATAACATAATGTATTCATCCACCAAATATATGTCATGTAATTCAAGACTATACAGAGCTTGAGTGTATTTCTTCTTCTTCTCTGTATCTTGACTATTGAAATAGTCTACCCCTATAAAATGTGCTTTAAATAGGGTAGCCATTTTTCCAGCGATCTCACTAAGAGATTCTCCAACTAGGACTGACTCTTTCATGTCTGATGAAGTCATGTCCCAAGCAATTTTTACTGATCCCATAAGACTCATTTCCAAAAGTTTAATGAATCCTTCTTTGTTGAGATCGAATGTTCCTGCTGCAATTCTCATAGCAGATGTCCAATCATCTATGAGATCTTCTCTGTTTTTGAAGTCTAATACATCAAGGTTAAGCATAACCCCGTAAGGATGTATAGGATCTAAAACAGTTTTCCCATAGGGTGTTTGGTGCAAAGGAATTTGAGTTCTCCTTGCCCTTGTCCCTGCTGGGTGTGATCCTCCACCAGTATGGAAATCAGATTGAGATTCTCTCATGTTTACATTTCGAGATCCCACACTTTCCCTTGGTGGTTCTTGAGAGGATGACCAGGTTATAGCAGGTGGTGTTTCACCTACTGTTGTGTTCATCCTTAGATCTACTACTTTGAGATTTGCGAAAGATTCCGCAAGCTCTTGTAGATCCTCTAAACCAATCCTTTCTAAAGTTGTCATCATATGAATTTCTTTTCTGAGACAGATTTGATTAGATTGATCATCTTTTCTTCTTCAGTCAAAGGTTTTGACATCACTCTGGCATTCCCTTGTTGATGTAACAAAGGTTCAGTACCAAAAGATGGTGGTAACCAACCTCCTGAAGTTCTTCTACTAGAACTTGGTTGTTGTTCCAGTTTCTGAATTCTTGTTTGAATATCCTTTAATAATCCCAGAATTTCTTCTTGGGTTTCAAGGATTTTCTCAACTTGTTGCGGTACAAAATACAGCATATTGCCATAATTTTGGACTGTCTTTTGAATTTCTCTAAGATCTAAAGAGAGCTTAGAGGAGTCTGGAACTATCTCTAGAAACTTATTATTTTGAATCATAAGTTTACTTGAGATTTTACCTGAGGGTGCAGTAGCTTCCCCTTCTATTTCTGATATCTAACAATAGTTAGATGTACTTGTTTATATTTTAAAATATTGGAATATTCCTTGTAAATTATTTTCCTTGAACCGAAGTTCGGATTCATAATTTTTTCAAAATTCTCCTTCTCATACAATTAGTTACTAGTAATAATAAAATTTGTGTTTGAAATAAATCAACCTTTAGCTCTGATACCATTTTCGGGAGCGCGGGGATCAATTAAAATCAAATAAAAGACAAGGGCTTTTTTGGTATTTTTAAAATTCTTTTCTCTCACCAGGTACCAAAACACAAGTTCTTTTATATTGGGTACTGATACCCAATTAACCCTTTGGCATATTCATTTATTCCTTTTAAAGGAATAATTTTTATGCCATCGGGTTTTAAGAAAAGAATTTTTTGGATCATTTGGAATTTTTTGTAGAAATTTTCTTTGGCTTTTGAGAAAATAATGTCATTTATTTGGGCAGGTAATATACTTAATTCTGTAAGTGGTCTAAAGAAAAATCTGGTTGGGCTCAGTTTTTGGCTAGAATGAAATATACTAGGTCTGTCTAATAGACTGGGTTTGTCCATTTCAAAATCTTGAATCTTTTTAAGAAGGTCCAAGTTTATAAGGTTTGCCTTAAGGGCTGATTCTGTTTTTTGTAATTTTTCCGTCAATTCCTTTATTTTATCAGACATTAATGATTTCGAATGATTTTGTCTTTTAAAATTTTTTACCATCGTCTCGCAATGATTACAAAATTGAAAATCAGTTTTTAAAATTTTTTTAGGAATTTCATAAAAACTCTTTTTTGGAAAATTATTTTCATTGGCTATTTGTTTACCATAACTCTTTTGGGTATTTATATCTTTTCGGATTGGATAATCAATAAAGTAATTTGGACCAATAAAACGGTTGGCTGATTCTAGAGCTTCAGGAAGGGTTTTAAAACTTTTATAAAAAGAATTTTGATCATTTTTAATAACTTCAACCACTCGGGTCCAATGGTTGTAGACTCCTGTCACCTTCCCTTGGTAAACAACGTAATACAATATGGTTTCTGAATCAGATTCATGGGCTGATTGGGAAGAAAGATTTATTTGATTGAAAAAATAGGCCAAGGCGTTTAAGACTATGACTTTTTGATTGGAATCGTTTGGTTGGACGTTCCATATTGAATTTAATAAAGTTTTTTGGGATTTTTCTAGATGAAAAGGTTTTGAAGTCCTGAAACATTTTTGTGAGTTTTGAGGATAAACAGGGAGATTGATATCTCCAAAAGAAATTAATTCTGTGGGGGATTTCTGTTGGGAATAATTAACTTTGCTTGATGACGCCATTTTCCTGCATGGATCAAATAAATTTGTTAGAATTCTTTCATAATTCCCATAAGTTTTTATTCTTTTTAGAGAAATATTATTTTGAAAATTTTTCCCTTGAATTAGTGCATTAATACTATTTTCATATATAGAATATGTTTTTATTAAATTGAGATTTTTTGTACGAGGTTTTTCTAAGAATTCAAAATCTAATTTTTTATAATTAAATTTAAAAGAGATGGAATTATTATTTACTTTATATGGAGTAATTAATTCTATAAAGGGTGTTCCTAAAATTATAGTATGATGTATGTCATTAACTAAAATAAATGTAGTTTTAATAAAAATTCCATTGTTTAATATTGATGCTTCTGTTTTTGAACTAACATTTAATTTAGAATTGTTAGCAGCCGATAGTTTTTCATTAGTTTTTTCTTGAAAATTTTTATGTACTATTCCTGATTTTATACAATTTAAATCAGCACCAGTATCAAAAAGCGCTATTGTACTAATTTTAAAATTTTCTGAAAATACCAAATTTATTTTTAGTATGTATTTTCTAGAGGTTATTTCTCTTAATACAAAAAGAAAGTCTTCTGGAATTTTCTCAAGGTTTTGAATATTTTTTATTTCATTATCTTCAGATTCTTCAGAATTTTCAGTGTTAATATTATCTAATATTCCTTTGATTATTTCAGAATCTTGTTTTTGTTTTTCTTTTAATTCTTTTAGTTCTAGTTTTATTTCTTATATCTTTTTGTAAGTCTGGGATTGTTATCTCTTTATTTTTTCTTTTCTTTCTTTTTTCTAAAATATTGGTTAGGTCGTAAGTATTTTTAGAAGTATTTGGTAAATTAGTAAATTTTATTTCTGTTTTTTCTTCTTTATTTTCTTTGAGAGATTTTAAAATTTTTTCAATATATTGTTTTTGAATATTAGGATCATTTATGTCTTTTAGAATATCAAGAAAGAATTGTTGATCTTTTGAAAGCATGTTAATTTGTTTTTCATATTCATTACTAGATGTAATTAATTCATCTATTTGTAAAGATTCATTTTCATCTTTAGAAGAAAAATTTTCTAATTCTGACTCAGAAGAATCAATTAAAAGATTAGAAATTTTGTTTAATATTTCTTCATTTAATTCTAATTCATTTAATTGTTTATTCAATCTACAATAATTAGCAGTATGTCCCTTTTTATGACATTTATAACATTCAATATCTTTAAATGATTTTTTAGGATATTGTTTGAAAACTTTAAATTTCTTATAAGGTTTCTTATAAAATTCTTCTTTTGATTTAAAATTTTTCTTATTGTAATTAAATTTTTTTCTATATGGCTTTTCATTAGATTCACTACAGTTTTCTAGGCATTTAGAAGGAGAAGGTTTATTAGGATTTATATCGAATTGTTGACAGAAAGTTCCTAATTCTTGTTTCGTTCTTTTCATTTCCCATTTTAAATGTTTTTGTAATTTTAGATCTTGACATATTTTTAAACCTTCTTGTTGAGTTAAACTAATTAATTGACCATAAGTAAATTCATTATAAGGAATTATTTGTTTTCCACATGATTCTCTAATTTTATTTCTAACCTTTTCTCCTAAAAGAGTTGGTAATCCTGCTAGGAATTTTTCTTTCCGAAATGGTTGATTAGAGTCTTCCCTAAGCATGACTCTGGTTAGAAAAGTATTTTTATACCATTGAAAATCACTTAATTTTTTACATTTAAGATTTGATAATAATTCAGCATTTTTATCTTTTAAATGTGAAGGATCACCTATAAAATGTAAAGAGATTGTTAGGATTAAAGTAGCTACAACATCTTGTTGGGGATTTTCATCTTGATCTAAAATTGGTATCCCGTCTTCATCAGTTTTTATAGAATTTAAAATATCTTCTTGTTGTTGATTTGTAAGATAATAGTCCCACCAACCCTTAATTTGGCCAGAAAAACCAGCTATAAGGAGTTCGGCTATGGTTCTATCTTGTGTATTTGTTTGAGTTTTATAAGCATTTGCTGCCATAGTCATTTGTTGTAAAATACTAAGAATATTATATTCAGTCATTCCATCTATGTTCCAATCATAAACGGAAGAAGCATTAAAACGAGATTGTGTTATAAGTTTTATTATTCCTAAATCTGGAGCAGGAATAATTTGTAACTTTTGTGAAGATTGATTCCAATCTATTTTATTGATTTTATTTGTAGGATTTTGGAATTGTTCTAAAGCTTCACTAATATCTGAATCATGATTTAAGGTATTTATTCTAAGATTAGAGATTGGTGTTTTAGGAGCAATTTGATCTATGGGTTGATTTGAGCTATTGGCTGTTGTTGCCATTTTACTTAATTTATCTTGTATTATTTTTATAAATTCAAAATTATTTTGTTTGATATTTTTAACACTATTTTCAGTTATTTGGTATAGTTTAAAAATTGGGTTTTTGAGTTTACTATCTATAACTGCGGTTTCTATATTATTTTTAATAGGATTAACAGAATTTGAAAATGGATAATATAAAGAATTTTGAAAAGAATATATTTCAAACCAATCAAAAAATAAAATATGAATTTTATATTTATTTGTAAATTCATAGAATTTTTGTTGAATATCTTTTCTTGTATCCATAAATTTTTCAAAAAACCATAATCTTTTTTCTTTATTATGTGTAGCATAAAAGTCTTTATGTAGAAAGTTTTTATCTACTTGGAATTTTGTTTTGATTGTACAATCTGTTTTGAAGAATTGATAATTTGAAGTTTTATAAATTTGATCTTTATTTACTTTAGGAATTTCCCAATTATCAATTGATTTATCAAAATCTTCTATGAATATTTTTTCGGTATTTATTATCCTTCTATTCTCATAAGAAGTTGAAGTAGCGGAGTTAAGAGAAGTAGATCTACAGAAAATTGAATTCATTTTATTAAAATTTGTGTTTCGATTTTTAATTTCTCTTTACAATCCTAAGCAATTCTATGGTTTTACAGCCTTAACGTTAGGACTTACTACCCAGACCTTCTTAGGCAAAAACACTCAAGAGAAATTAAATTTCAAAAACTCAAATTAAAATATTGTAAAAACAATTCTTATATATATATATATATATATATATATATATATATATATATATATATATATATATATATAGACACACACACACATATATGGCCGAAAGTTTAAAAGAAAAAAATTTATCTAGTATATTTTAAAGAAAAATGAGTAGTGGTCGCTTCAGTAGAAGTTAGGGACGTTTCACAAGGAACTCAAAGAACAACTCAAATAGTAAGACAAGAAGCAAATTTGGTCAAGTGAATAACCTTGGGGATCATCTATATTATTATTCGGGAAGAAATATGGAAGCATGAGGTTTTGCATCGAGTATCGAGATTTGAACAAAATCATAATAAAAAACAAGTATACATTCCCAAGAATGGATGACCTCTTTGACCATCTAAAAGGACTTGAAGTATTTTCAAAACTTGATTTGCGGTCAGATTATCATCAACTGAATATTAAGGCAAAAGATGTTGCTAAAACTGCCTTCAAATCTTGATATGGACATTATGAGTTCATAGTTATGCATTTTGATTTAACTAATACCCCCTCAAATTTTATTGAAGATATTCTTGTCTACTCTTCAAAAAAGTAAGACCACGAAGAGCATCTCTGAATTACTCTCGAAACCTTAAGGGAGAAAAATCGTTACGCAAATACAAGAAATGTGAATTTTTGCTAGACAATGTGACATTCATGGGTCACATAATATCATGTGAAGGTGTGTCAATCGAACACTTATATGTAGAAGCAATCATGGAATGGCCAAAGCCGAAGACAGTACCAGAGATCCGAAGATTTCTATGGTTGACGGGATACTTCTGAATTTTTTTGAAGGATTTTCTTTGATAGTAGTTCCACTAACCAAACTCAGTCAAAAATATTATAAATTCAATTGGATTGAGGAGTGTGAGAAGTACTTCGAAATACCGAAGGAAAATTTGCTTCTACTCTAGTCCTTGTACGGCAAGTCGAGGGCAAGGATTTCAACATCTACAAAGATGCATCGAAGAAAGGACTCGTGTGTGTACTTATCCGAGAGCGAAGGGTGCCTTCATATGCGTCAAGACAGTCGAAACCGTATGAGCAGAATTGTAGAGGCCCGTATTTCGTACTTGAAAATTTGCGGAAAAATTTGAAATTGCCTTTTTAAAGGTAAATAACTTGCCTCATTCATAAAATAAACTGAATGAAAGTTATAGTGTTTAATGTAACAGTGGAATAAAAGTTTTAAATGTCGAAATTGCAGCGGAAGTAAATATCTGTTTCAAAACAACAACTTAAAATAATTCATCGTGATAAAAAATGAGTTTGCATAGAAATGATAAATAAACTGATAAATGAGGTCCTCGGGTTCCTACTATTTCCGACCCAAGCTAGCTCACTGGTCCCCGCCCTCGGTCCCGACCTCATCAGTACCTACAACAATCAAGTCTAATGAGTCTAAAGACTCAGTATGCATATATCGTAGATAACAAGTAAATATATCATAAAATTTCGTGCCGTGTAAAGATATCATGTCGTGAAACGTAACATGAAAATATCTTGTCATGAGTAATCATAAATACGTGCATAACTGAACTGAAAATCGTAAGTGTAATGTTTTCTCGATAGAGCCCTGTCATGAAATAGCATATAATAATTTTTAGTTGAGAATATGTTCTATGCAAAATGAATCGTCTGATCAAACTAAACCACAGTATAATAGGTGGTAGAGATCTACCAATACATGAACATGAACCGGTCAGTGACCACCGAATGAAGTAATAATCCCATGATAAGCTGCAATCCCATGAACTTGAAGTGGCCACAAGCAATATCGCATATATCTCAAAAATGAACATTTTATATTTTTATGCACGTAATATAATTAAATGTCATGTATTATTTTACCGAAAGGGTTGGATCGTTCCCAGGCTCACTGCGACCTAATTCTAGCATGAAAAATATGCGAACGATTTAACTTGACCAAAACTTCGTAATTAAATCCAAAAACGAGACAATTACGCCCAATGACTTAGTATTTAATCATGACTGCGTGCCAACTCGAACCAACACCGAACCATCATTTAGTCATGATTAAAATACACCTAAAATGATGACATAATGCTCTTAAAATTACAGTACTCGAAATTTGTGGAATGGAGGCCAAAAACATGAAACGCTCTTTCGATAGTCATTTTGGCGCATTTCACCGTAAATTCTCGTACGACCTCTAAACTTAACCAAATCACAAACGGCCAAAAAAATGACCTTTCTAACTTGATGAGGCACTGTCCAGCCAAGACCAAAGGCTAAATGCCAACAAAGAACTCAAACGAGCCTCTGAACCGGAGCACCAACTTGCTGTCAAAAATACAGCAGCAGCGGTTATGCTCGCATGCTTTGTTTTCGAGACTATCAGCCATTGGGGCTTGAACCACCAACCAGAGCTTCTTACCAACATCCTAAGTTATGGTTTGAACCATGGCTAAGGGCCCTAGGCCAGCCACAATCTAAACAACACCAGAACAACTCCCGCACTCTACCCGAGAGCACACCTCACACGCGTGGGGTTGTTGCTTGTTCCTGCTGTCATGTATCCTTCCAGTGGCCACATGATCAACCCTGGCTAGATTTAGACATCAAGAGGTGTGGTATGAACCGTGGCTAAGGGCTAACAAGCCAACCAAGATCCACACCAACACCATAACCGAACATACTCACGCAGAAATGAAAAGGGTCGAAGGGTGATTGTCTTGTTTTGTTTTGAAAACCGATAAAGCCATGGACCAAGCCTTGAAAGGCCAACTTGGTCACATCTTAGACATACCAAGGAGAGTTTCTAACCATGGCTACGGCCCCTAGGGCAGCCAAAATCAGAAACCGCCCCTTAGGCAAGAAACCATGCAACCAAGACACAAAATGCACCATGGATGAGTTACTGTCCATTCGCGTTGCCGGGGGATGTGGGGAGTGAAACCAACGGACAAACACCTTCCTAGCACATCCTATATCATGTATATAAGCAGCCTTGAGCCCCTGGAAGTCGAGCCAACCCTGAAACCTCAACACAAACAAAAACCGTGAAGGCATAGAGGAAAGGGTCGAAAAATCTGCACATAATTTTCTTGTGTAGTTGCTTTAAAATTTCGGTTTTTGCTATACAAATCATGCATATGTGATGTTGAAAAATAATAATATGACTTGATTGAAAAGCAAGGGAAAATATAAGCATGCCTTGGATTTTTGTTTGGAAAGAAAACAAACGATTACGACGACGCGGCGCGGCGGAGACGGAGTGTTCTTCTTTTGTTTCTACTTTTCTCTCTTGTTTTTCCCTCTTGCAAGTCACGATTTTTGAGAGGTTTATGCTACTGAAATTTCGGTGGAATGAGGAGGGAGGGAGGCTAGGAGATGAAGGGAATGATTGCAAGATAAAAAGGGAGAAAATAATCTTGCTATCCTAGTTATTTGCTTGATAGGAAATAATATCATATCAAGGGATATGAAGGATATTTTGGAGGTGTGTTGGCCGATTTTGCTAGATAATACAAGGGAGGAAATTGCTTAATTATTGGTGATTTAAAAGTGAGAGAAATTATCTACTAAGAAAAGATTAAGGAAATGAAGCACATGGTGAGTTGCCAAATTAAAAAATTAAATCTTTTAAAATGAGGTGGCCGAAATCTTCATGTCAAATAAGGGTAGAAAATTGTTTAATTAATAAATTACTTGGTGATTAAAAGGTGAGAGATTATCTAACAAAAATGGATAAGGAAAGAATCAAGGGAAATGAGTTGTCAAATATTTTAAATCTTCCAAAGGTGATGGCCGATTTTTTTCTCTTTTAAAATGGGGTGGAATATTGCTTAATTATTGAATTTTAACTCATTAAAGTTTTAAACATTAATTATGTATTTTAGTGAATTACTAAATTAGTTTAGGATATGCATTATATTGCATGCATGGCTAAATCTTTAAATTAAATTACCAACGTGTTAAATTACAATTTCTTAAATAAAATAAGCCTAGATTAACTTATCTCAATTGATCATATATTTTAATTTAGGCTTTTAATTAAATTATTGGACATAAAAGGCTTATTTACTACTTATCTCCTAATTAATTAAATAATTCCTTAAACTTACTTTTCATTAAAATAACTTCTTCTTTATCTTAAATTAATTCTAGGAATGTTTTCTTAATAGTAAATTTTATCTCAATACTCCAACTCCAGTTCGGCCTCACTTATTTAACTGAAAAGATAAAACTAAACTACTGCGTAAAATAACTCAACAATTTTAATGAAAAGAATTTAAATCCTCATGTATGAAAATCATTTTAATTTAAATAAAAGTAATTATGCATGACTTATACGTAGTCTGATTTACGGGCTCTTCAAGAATTACCCTACACACGATACTGAGTTAGCTGCAGTAGTGTTTTCTTTGAAGATTTGGAGGCATTAATTGTACGAGGCTAAATGAGAAACTTTCAATGACCACCAAAGTCTTAAATTCTTGTTTTAAAAAAAAAAGAATGGAACATGAAACAACAAAGATGGATAGTGCTCTTGAAAAACAATAAAGTTGATAATCAGCTACCCCCCATGAAATACCAACAAAGAAGCTGACACTCTGAGTCGTAAGAACATGGGAAATACAATCCTCGCTTTTGTATCTACTGAATCATGTCTTTCTGAAATAATGAAGCTAAGTCATGAAGAAGATCCTAACTTGAAAATAATCAAAGATCTAGTCAATGAAGGAAATAATTTTGAATATCAAATCAACCACAACAGCGTGCTTTGGATGCAAGATAGACTGTGTGTGCCAAAAACTGAAACTTTTCAACAAGAAATCATGTCAGAAGCACATAAGTCAAAATTTTCCGTCCATCCTGGAAAAATCAACATGTAAAGGATCTAAAGAAGAAACTTATGTGGAATGGATGAAGAGAGATGTTGCAGACTTCGTGGCCAAGTGCTTGGTATGTCAGCAAGTGAGATGTTGTAGACTTCGTCACCAAGTGCTTGGTATGTAAGCAAGTGAATGTCAAACACCAAAGACCCGGTGAATTACTTCAACAATTAGAAATCTCATAATGGAAATTGAAATATATTTCGATGGATTTTGGTAGTGGGATTTCCATAATCACGCATAGTTTACACCATGGATCGAGTTTTGAGATGAAGGTATATACCACACGTCAAGATCAAATGGTCCAACCATATGGACCGAGAAGCTACAAGGAAACAAGAAGAAAACGTGTGCAAGAGATACCCTTATCTTATCGAGCAGAAAGAGGAATCGAGTTAGAGGATGTAACTTCTCATAAGAAGGGAGGGATGTGAGAACCGCAATTTCAGCAAGGCTAAGAATTCCCAATTTCAGCAAATGATTTAAGCATAGAAATTTTTACCAAACCATTTCAACAACAAAGTTTCAGAAGACTATCCCAACAGTCAGCAACCATTTCAAATCTTGTAACTTACGTATTAATTCGGGAGTTATGACGGATAGTGAGTGGACAACCTTATTTTCGAGCTCATAGCGTCCATTTTCTAGCAGCATTCTAGTAGCAAGAGCAAACCATTTTCAAACACCAACCGAAACTTTATCAAATATATTACGGCAACTAGGCTTTCTGTTAACTTTTAAAATGTGATTTAAAACCAACCAGCATGTATTTTATAATTTTAAAATATGATTCTTGAAATCTGCATGTTTGAAGCACTGAAGTTTATGAACATACGATAGAAATATATATTATGAACATGAATTATTCTTATTTTTCATGATTCATCCTTACCTCTTAGAGGATAAAAATATAAAAGATTGATATCATTTAGCCATAAAATTAGTAATTTGTTCCGTGCACAAATACCTATTTAGACATGAAAAGTCTGAATATTTTGCAACACATGTTATATTGGAAATTTTGTTGCAAATGATTTTAAAGGATTGGAGGATTATTCCTCCCGCTTATTGAGTACGACCATTTCACTCACCCACTCTTAGATAAGAAGGAAGAGATCAAAGAAGACGAGCAAGCACAGTTCTGGACTGTTGAACAAGATTCGATTAATTCTATTGTTCAGTTTATATTATATTAATCTGCTGCATTGATTTATGCATTTTGTTGTTACTATTTTATATTTTATTATATATTTGAACGTGTAAATATAATGTATTTAGATATTGTGGATGAATACACAGACTAGTTTATGAAATTTGTACTTTCAAAACTAGTTATTTTCGAATGTATAATTTGATAACAATGCTGGTGTCACTCGTGACTGATCTTACAATTGAAGTTTATGTCAAAGAATTCAAACATATTATTTCTGACATGGAGACTGAGGATGTTTTTGGGATTTATGACAATTTACCCATAGTAAAACTTGAGCCATCCACAACAAATATCATATGGTGTCAAAAGCTCCATCGGTTCATGCTATACAAACCCTTGCCAACATCACCAATTTGGTTCATTCGATTTTGTAGTAGGATTAATATCCTAACTCGGTTCCGAACCTGAGGCGAGTCCCAAGGGACCTCTGTTTCACAACTTTAGAAGAGAAATGAGCAACAAACATACTCCATTGAGGTAATCTTTCTTCAGCTTTTTTATTAATCATATAGCTATTGTTTGTAATAGCTTATTTTAATTGCTTCTCATCTTTTACAAACAATTTTAAAACGTTTCATTGACCAGAAGTTTGAAAACACTTAAAATAAACTCTTGTAAACACAACCATAGTAAGATAGTTTTTGCAAAAAATAAGCTTTTGTAAACACTATCATAATAAGATAGTGTCTGTAAATATTATTAAAAAAAAGTGAATAAACTTTTAATGTACAAATTTGCAAATCTTTAAAAAAGAAAAATCCATAATCAATTTTTGAAGCATTTGCAACGCCACTGAAGTAATACTAGTGTACGAAAATCAAGAAGTGATGAAGGAGATGAGATTCTTTGTGGTGATTAAAACGTGGGTTTAAAATTTCTTTGAACAATTTTACAGTGACACTCGCTCAATGTTATACGTTTACTTTGTTTGATATTCTATAATTTCGTCAAAAAATTTAAAAATTTTACGCTATCGTATTTATATTTTGTAAACGTTCTAACCAAGAAACAAAGTTTTGATTTAAAATGATCAAATATGAACAAAAAAATTTACATAATTCCACTACCACATAACAGGTTGTTATCATTTTGCCGGCTAAGAAAGATTTGAACTACCCCCAGTACTGTTTGGTGCCGACTGTCATAATTTGTCCTATGATGACAATAGCTGACACTATAAACCTATCTTCTATAGCAGAAACTGGATTTTGTTGGAGTCATAATAATCAGCCATTGTCAAATTTTGTTGAAGTTGAAAACAAAGAAACCTTGATCACCTTGTTTGCAGACTCAATGTTCCAGCCATGTGCAGACTCAAACTTCCTGAACCCCGACGAGGGCAAGGCACAAAATCCAGAAATTTACATGGTTTTATTACAGAAGATGAAAAGTTACAGGGGATAACAAAAGACGAAGAGGAAAGATGATGAAAATAACAAAGATCTTGGAGGAGCTATGCATCAGTTCTTTGCAGAAAAGAACAGTTGAAACTGATGGAACGTCTATGAAGTATATTGGAGTGAAATTTGGCAACGAGAAAACATCCATATTGGTACGGTTTTTCAATATATATATTTTAATAAAGGATAAAACAAGAAAAACAACAGTATGAAACTACACAATGACATCTTCTGACTGGTTTGAAATGTTACTGTTCAACCATAGGTACTGGCTCCTTGTGCTATAATATATATACAAATCAGATTGACAGGCATAAACAGGAAATAACCTGTACTTGATAGAAGTAAAAGAACAATTGAAAGCATCATATAACCAAAAGAAGAAAAAGGAAAGTAGGACAGTGTAAGAGGCCACAAACGTTATTGCAGTCTTGCGGTCATATAAGATTAACCACGGATTGATAGTAGGTAAAATGATCCCGCTAAAGGTTCAACTACATCAAAAGTATATTCATCAATGAAGTTACTTGGAAAACCAGAACTGATGACAGACACTTGTACTATTGCATGGTCTACAAAAAATACTGAAAGAAACTCTTCAGTTGCCTTCATATTTCGGATCAGCCATCACGAAATGATAAGCAATCACCAGCACAAATATAAAGATACCAAGAAAGTTGGCAAAGAAGCCCAGATCATTATCATCAATCATCTGTAACAAAGATTGCAAAAACAAGGTCAGCATAGTAGATACTCAGAAAGCATCAGAAGATTTCATAAATGGTTATACAAAATTCAAAGGAAAAGTATAGCAATTCTCAACAAGTGATGTGAACTTGATCGGGCGTGATGTGGTAACACTCCGAAAAGATTTCAAGAAATTTTGTTCTCCCATAATTGAAGATGAAGTATCGAGCACATTCAAGTGATCAAAGGAGTTCAAGGGAGCACCTCGTGGAATCGTTCCGGGTTGTCGCTCAT
Organism: Primulina eburnea; assembly: GCF_022965805.1. Taxonomy (NCBI): domain Eukaryota; kingdom Viridiplantae; phylum Streptophyta; class Magnoliopsida; order Lamiales; family Gesneriaceae; genus Primulina; species Primulina eburnea. Next base: position 18,427,275 of record NC_133117.1, read on the forward strand.
TTTCGAGGCGCCACAGTGCAGTTTTGTATCACAGGAGCTGCTGAGGCAGCAAGGCACGTGCAGCTGGGCGCCACCCCACGAGCACCTGTGCGCCCCAGCCCGCACCAGCATGCACACAAGATGCACGCTGCGAAGCAGATTAATTTCTGAAACCTATTTTTCGAGTTTCTTTTATTTTTGGAACTTTGTTTTACATATACGGATTGAATTTTGGACGAAAAACATAACTTTGATAATACTTTTTAGAATACATTGAAGCTTTGACTATTCTCGACATTTTTGTATGTTCCTAAAATCAAACTTATCAAAGTTTAATTACTTTGTGGCGTTTGTCAATTGTTCTTCATGAAGATTGTCAAAGACAAATTTTTTGAAAGTTCCCTTGAGATCAATTGTTCGTGGGTGAATACACATTACTAATTTCAAATATTGAGAGAGTTTCTAAAAAAATCTTTTTATTCACTGAATTGTGGGGGTGACTACATCAAGTTCGTGTTTGCTTTACATGCGTAAAAAGATTAATATCATTTGGTACCATATCCCAGGTTCCTCTGATTCAAGTAATGATACCTTGTGTATCATTTGGTGATCAGAGCAAAGTTTTGAGACAAGTAAGTTATTTCACGTGTAAGCTTTAAAATTTCAAATATTCCCTGGCTTAATGTCACAAAATTCTTGTGTTTGAGTTTCTTTTATTTTGGGGCTTTTTGATCGTGTTGATATTGTGGTTCTCATTAATTGTAAAATAAAATAAAAAATAATTTTCAACAAAAAAAGTCATTTGATTTTAAAAAGAGAGTTTTCGACCCAAAAAAAAGTCCATCAATACAAAACAAAATAAAAATAGAAGAAAGAGTGATTCGAATTTTCTTGCTTGCACATTAGCAACAAAAAAATTTCTTTTAATGTGTTTGAGTCATATTCAGGTCTTTCAAATTTATTGTTTTTGTCCAGTCAAGTTTCGTGAAGTTTGAACTTGTAAGTTTGATGTACACAAGCTACAAAACAGAAGTACCATTTCTACAAAATTCTCAATTTTGAGTGAATTATTTGAGTGCGAGTGTTTTATTCCTTAGAGTGACATGTGAGGTATTTGTAGTAGATAAAAAAAAGTGAGTGACTTGTTTTGGACTGACTAGAGAGAATTTGGATGAGAAACATACTCATGTTATTTTCTACTAACTTTTCTAGCAGGTACAACCACAGTTGTTAAAAGCGCTCGCCTCGCTCGCTTAAGCGCAAAGCGAGGTGACATGAATGCGTTTCGAGACAATCCGAAGCGCATCACGTGGATGAAGCGCACGCTTCTGTGCGCTTCGCTTGTGAGAGTCGCACAATTTTATTTTTTTTAGTCTGCCCAAGTCCAGTGTTTAGATCAAGTGCAGCATCCAAATTTAAGCCCGGCCCATCTGCATACTTAAAATCTCTAAACAGATCGCCTCTTGCCAGTATGCCTATTGTCTCTACTCTGCGGCTCTGCTTCTACTTTGCGGCGAGGGTTCTGCCCCTGCCTCGCTGCTCCGCCGTGTGGCCGCTGCCGCCGTGTTCCCTTCTCATTTGTTACCTAAAAATTGGTAAACCCTAATTTTAGGAATTTCTGTAAAAAATTTAAATTGTGTTTTTTTTTTATTTTTAATAATATAATAGTGATTGGTATTCATATTTTAGAATTTAATCATGTCAAACACAACATTTTCATCAAATCGAAATGATATTGTTTGGGATTATGCAACAGTTCCGGATCCTAGAAATCCAAATATTGTATGTTGTTTTTGTGGTAAAATAACAAATGGTGGGATTTATTGGCACAAGCTACATTTAGTTGGGGGCAACAGTAATGTGAAAGCTTGTCCGAAATGTCCGGAGCATGTTATGGAAGAAATTTAAAGAGTTCACGCAAAAAAATAGTGTTTTAAAGAATCAAATGGATGATATTTTCCTCATTTAGATGATATTGTTGAATTGAAAGAAGATGAAGCTGAAGATGAAGAGGAAAGGGAAACGACCAATATCCGGTTCAAGTATCTCTCCTACAGTGCAGGGTAAAAGGTGTAAACAAGCAGGGCCTATTGATCTTTATTTTGTGAAAGATGTAGAAGAAATTGTCGAACAGAGACGTGCGAAAAATAAAGTTCACATTGAAGAAAATAAGAGAAGATACGATTCAGAAATTTGCTATGTGGATGTATGATGCCGGAATTCTTTTAATGTTGTTAAATATGATTCTTTGCAACCATTTATTGATGTTATTGGGACTTTTGGACTGGGAATGAAACCTCCAATATATCATGAAGTAAGAGTTAAGTATTTGAAGAATGATTTGACAAATACAAACCTGCTTCTCAAATCCCAGGAAGAAGATCATGCTAGGTATGGTTGTACAATCATGACAGATTGGTGGACAGATAAAAAAAGTAGAACTTTTATAAATTTTTTAGTAAGTGGGCATAATGGAAGCATATTTGTTGAATCAGTGGATGCTTCAAGTTATTCTCACTGCTAATAAGATGTATGAGTTACTTTTTACATTTGTGAATCGAATTGGAGAACATAATGTGGTTAAATTGTATATTGAATTAAAATCAGAATTTTTTAATTTTTAAAGTAAATTTACTTTATTTTTTTAGGTCGTCTCTTGGAAAACAATTTGCCACACTTGTATTGTACTCCATATGCAGCTCATTGCTTAAATTTGATGTTTGAGGAAATATTCAAAATCCTAACCTCAAAAAATTGCGTGAACGGGCACTGAAGGTGAATGGTTATATTTACAGTAGAACACAATTGTTGAGCGTGATGAGGAAGTTTACTGCACACAGAGACATGGTAAGAACTGCAAAAACACGTTTCGCAACCGCTTTTTTGACTTAAAACCGATTTCAAGTTCAAGAAGCAAATCTGAGAAAGATGTTCACATCTGAAAAGTGGACAAAAAGTCGATATTCTAGAGAGGCGGCTGGAAAACGAGTTGCATAAGTGGATATTGATGCTTTCTTTTTGGAAAACTACAGTTTTTGCATTAAAAGTTGGCAGCCCATTGCTGAAAGTATTACAGCTAATAGACGGTGAAAAAAGTCCCTAATGGGTTACATCTATGAGACAATGGACATAGCCAAACAAGTTATCGCTGCATCATTTAATAATAATTAAGAGAAATATCGTGGTATTTTTGAAATCATCGACAAAATATTGAACATTCAACTCCATCATCCTTTGCATGCGGCTGGATATTTCTTAAATCCTCAGTTTTTTTAATCAAATCGTGACATAGAAAATGATGAAGAACTGTTGGAGGGTATGTACAAATGCACAACTAGGTTGGTGCGAAATGAAGATTTACAAGATAAGATCACAGATCAATTGGATAAATACAAAAAAGCAAGACTTTTTGGTTTACCCATGGCTATCAGACAAAGAGCTTCAAAATCACCAGGTAAATAATATTTAATACAATATTAATTTATTTCTCAAACATTACTTATAATATAGATACAAACTTTGAATGATAAGAAATTTAATCTTATATTTTTTGTGTTTCAACTTTCAAGCTGATTGGTGGTCTTCTTATGGTGCATCAACACCTGAATTAAAAACATTTGCAATGAAGATTTTGTACCTCACATGCTTTTTTTCAGGTTGTGAGCGTAATTGAAGTGTATTTATACATGTAAGTTAGAAGTTTTTTATACATATTAAATTTAATATTATATAGTATGAACTTAAGCTTCTTATTTTCTAATTTTTTGGCAGATACATTTAAAAAAAAAGAAATAGGTTGTCTCAACAACGATTGAATGATTTGATATATATCAAATACAACAGAGCATTGAGGCGAAGATATGTCATACAAGATAAGATTGATCCTATTTCTTTGTCAGATCTAGATGATGGTACCGAATAGGGGTGAGCATTCGGTTAATTCGGTTACCGACCGAACCGAATTAGTCATAACCGAACCGAACCGAACCGAACCGAACTGAACAGAAATATGTAGACATAACCGAACCGACCGAATTAATTTTCATAACCGATGAAAACCGAACCGAATTAAAATAGGTTAATTCGGTAAAAAAAATTGTGACTTAACTTTAATTATATATGTGATTTTTTTTAACACTACACTTTACACAAATGCATAAAAACATAAAATCACACATCACAAATGTATAAGTTTTATTTGAACACAATTAATACATATTATATCGATTTTAAAATTAAAAATTAAAATATTTATAAAAATTGATAAATAAAAAAAATTATTAAATAATAATATTTATTATATCGGTTAATTCGGTTAACCGATTTCAAAATTTTGAAAACCGTAACCGAACCGAATTAACCGATATAACCGAATTTTTTTAATTTGAAAACCGAATTTCCGAAATAACCGAATTTCCAATTGGCTCGGTTCGGTCGGTTAATTCGGTTTAACCGAAATCTTGCTCACCCCTAGTACCGAATGGTTGTTGGGAAAGCTGGATGACAGTGACAAAGACAATGATGATAACGATTTTATCTTTGAAGATGATGATTTGCGTTGGAGTGATGTAGCACAAGCAGTGGGGGTTGGTGAAAGTGCATATAACTTTCAATCTCAAAATGCATCTACTTCAAAAGGAGCATCATCATCCACTTCAGTGAAAGGAAAGCAATCTTTAGCTTGAACTAGTCTTGTGGAAGAAGAAGAGATCGACATTGATGATAAAACTGAAGAAGAAGAAGAAGAGGATATCGATGGATACAAATCAAGTGAAGGGGCTGATGAAGTAAATTTGGAAGATGACGATTATATTGACATTTGATATTTCATCTATCACATTTTCATAAAACTTTTTATTTTATTTTTATTTTTATTTTTTTGATAATATTTTGTTTATTGCGTTTTTTTCCGTAAAGCGTGCGTTACGCTTTGCGCTTGAAGCCCCAAGAGACTTTAGCCTTTTTTTTGCACCTCGCGTTTTTGACAACTATGGGTACAACATGTCTGACGATCTTCAATTTCAAAATTTGGTTGGAGAATTGGGCAGAATTTGGGAGACTGAGTTCAAGCCTTTACGTGAAAGGTATAGAAGAATGCTGCGAGTAGGAGAGAGAGAAACGTCGATGGGAATAGGGAGTCATACTTGGATTGGGATTATGATATGCGATGTAATGAGAGTTTTAGATATGGAAAACGAGAAGAATATAGCTTAGGTGGTGTAAAGGCTATTTCATCCTTCCATAGGAAAGCCGATCCGGAGGAGTATCTTGATTGGGAGAAGAAGATGCTCGTGTTTTGAGATCCAAAATTATTCGGAAGCTAAGAAGGTAAAAAACAAACTTATAGCAAGTTTGCCAACTATGCTAACACTTGGCGGGATTAAATAAAGTTGGTTAGGAGATGATGTGGAAAGAAACATATAGTCTCGTAGAATGAGATGTAAAGAGTGATGAGGAAACGTTTAGTTCCTAATCACTATGATAAGAGAGTTGATAGAAGTGGTGGACGATACATGCATGAGGAGTTTTTGGTATCCACATGGAGGTCGAGTATGGAAGAGAAAATCGTGGCAAGGCAAATAATGGACTCAAAGCATGAAGCTCCCAAGCATCGATATCAAGGTATATGTAAAATTTTTCATATGTTCGTACTTGTGATATTAAATGCTCTTGGTGTCCAGAAATTGAATATAATATTAACCAATGTCCAAATAAGGTGGTGATAGTGATGGATTCTCAAGTAGAGCTTGAATCAAAAGTTGTAGTCGAGCTTGCATCTAAAGTGTAGTCGACCTTGAATCTAAAGTTGAAGATGAGAAAGTTGACAATGATGAGACTCCATCGATTGATAATGCGAACGTTGAACAGTATGTGGTGGAGGGTGAATCATTAGAGGATGAAGAAGTTATTGAGAATCAATTGATATTTCAAAGAGTGAGTGAAAAACAAAAAGAGTGTGATAGTGAAAAGAAATATGAGAAGGCCGAAAAAAAAAAGAGGTCAAAAAAGAGAGAAAAATAAATTTATGACCCAAATGAGTAAAGTTGAGAGAGACTTGATTTTTCATAAAACCCTTCAAATGTCTTTGTACAAAGAGGTTTATCCACATTGCCATGATATAGTCAGTTCAATCCCGAGCATTGTTATTTCTTTTTTGCAGGATTTTGGAGGTGACATAACAAGGAGACAAACGATTTTTTGTGTTGAAAGAATCCAGTGGGTTAAGAGTAGTTGCCAACGCAACGACTAGGAGGTACGTCTTGCTTCCAAATCTTAATTCTACGATGTTTTGTTTTCAAAACTTTGGACAAAGAGTTGCAAATTTGTTATTTAAGAGATATGGCGTAATTTTAACTTTTATCTCTAAATTTTATGGAGATGACTAGAGTAGTGAGAAATTGTATGCATCAAGCTTAAATATTGTTGATTTTGATTTCTCGCAAGCTGTCAAATTGATGAGATTTAGTGGTAACCAGAATTTATATGCATTAGATTTAAAGTCTTGTGATGTGTTAAAAGATTGCAAGGATAACACATGTGGCATGTTCTATTTGCATCATTTACATTTGTTTGCTGAGGGTTGTGAAAAGTGCATGCTTGGATATGGAAATTTTTATGTTTATAATAAATTTTTTGGTCTATATTCATTGCATGAGTTACTTGTTAATGAGGCACATAGTTGTGGTTTGATGTGTAACTTCGGAGTAGCTAGAACCATATATATGTCGTATGAATTTTTATTATGGTTTTATATGAAGAGATATATTGAATAAGATTGTGAAAGATGCATTGCATATAACAAAATTATATCTAGGTTAAATTTTTATGTCTTGCATAAACTTCTTATTCCTAGTGAAAACAAGTATTACATGAGCACGAAGAGGGGAAACTTGATATTTGTGATACTTACTAAGATTTTGTTATTATTATTACATGCTAGTATCATGAAAGTATATCTTGGGCATGGGAGAGTTTGTGTTGCATGAATTTGTGAGTGTGCAAAGGATAACTGATGAAGAACTGGTAAAGGAAATCGTGGAGTATGGATTTCTTGGAATGTGGGAGCAAGTGGATAATAGCACCTATGAGCTAGATTTGAAATGTAAGTATGGTGATAATATAATATTTTGTGTTACTAACTTATATTGTTTTGTGTAGATAGCAAAGATTTGAGAACAAATCTTTTTGAAAAAGGGAAGTATGATGTGAACTTGATCGGGCATGACGTGTTGACTCTCGAAAGAGATTTCAAGAAACTTTGTTGTCTATATTGTACAAGCTTGATGGTGATTGATGATGAAGTATCGAACACATTCAAGTGATTAATGGAGTTCGATGGAGCACCTCATGGACTCATTTCGTGCAACAAAGACAACCCCAGCAGTGCCACCGCGCATTTTGGAGATGCCACCGTGCAGCTTTGTATCACACGAGCTGCCGAGGCAGCAAGGCACGAGAAGCCGCGCGCCAATATCGTGCCACTGTGCTAACACCTGCACGGCCCCAGCCTGCACCAGAATGCGCGCTAGACTGCAACCTCTGCACGGCAGCATGTTATAAGTGCAACATCGCGCGCCGCGACGCAGATTAATTTCTGAAACCTAGTTTTCGAGTTTCTTTTATTTTTGGAACTTTATTTTACATATATATTATATGGATTGTATTTTGGACGAAAAACATAACTTTGGCCATGTTTTTTAGAATATATTGAAGCTTTGGCTGTGTTCCACACTTTTGTCTGTTTCTAAAATCAAACTTATCAAAGTTTAATTACCCTGTGGAATTTGTTGATTGTTCTTCACGAAGATTGTCAAAGACGAGTTCTTTGAAGGTTCGTCAAGTTCGTATTTGCTTTTCATGCGCAAGAAGATTCATATGAACAAGGACAGCGGTTCCCATGTAGCAGCAACATATTATATTAAGGATTATAAAAAGTCTCTGGTTTACTGACTCGTTTTGATAATTCACGTGAATTTGACATGCTGCTGCTGCATGCTGCGTGCTCCAATTTTTTAATCGACTAAAGTGATGCATCCTTGTTTTTACAAGTTCTGAGGTCAATTACAGCAAATATCCTTAACCACTGACCACTAGCCTTTACAAGAATCACATCCAAAAGGAACATACAAAAGTTCGAAATTCTTTTGATGACTCCATTCCACATGTCAAACCACAAAGGATGAATCCCATTGTAGCATAAGAACCAGGGACTTAGGCAAACATCTCAAAAGAACGAGGACAACATAAAATGTCATTCTAGCACAAGAACACAGCTTAAAAAATACTCTATACGTAAAAGCTCGAAACACTAAAGGAACATGCATCACATCGTATAAACTGAATCATAGAATATTGGACAGCGAAAGTACATGAAGTTAATTCATGGACACGTGACCGACAAAAATATTGTGATCAAGCACAAGATTCTGAAGTGGACATTAAAGAAGCATATACGTGATATTTCACATACGGTAGTGAATCCAGTGATAATATAAACAAAATGAACCTCAAACCTATTGGAAAATCAGTAGAAATTTATGCATTCCTGAACGCCTCTAGTTGTAATTGGCTTTCGCCTGTCCGTTTTTCCTACCAGGGAGCTGCTACTTTTAGAATTTATTCTCTCATCAATCTAAAAAAATTGAGTCTACTACCTTCTCACGAAACAAAAGACCCAACTTCGCCTACAGAACACAGGTATTTTGCCTCATTGAGATCTAGATTTACATCTATTCCACATACAAACTGGGCAACATTAAAAAAATCAAATTCAGGGGTATGAACTAATACAAAAACCACCAATTCTAAAAAATAACAACGAAGATTCGCAGGCAATTATCACGGCAATCGAATCATTTCACTTGGATTGAAAGCATCAATAACACAAATCAACCCTAGAATCTTAAAAACCTTATATAATTACCCCGATTTCAAAACAGAAAATCATTTAATGAACTGAACAAGAAGCTAAAACGCAAACACCCACGACAAGCATGAATCCGAACTGTTCAAAATGAAAAGAACAAATTCTCCGAAAATCATACAGAAAAAAGGGTAAAAGAGGTGATAACGACCAACTTACGTTGACAGGCAAGTTGAAGCAGCCAACGTCGATCCGGCTAGTTGTTTTTCGATCTGTGGTTGAGTCTTTCCCGTGCCGTGGCGGTTTATACAAGTGATAAATTATAATTTACCCCCCAGAAAAAGCAATTATGTACTTTGACCCCAAAAAAGGTTCAGAGGTAATTTAGACAAGGCCCAGCTTAAATTAACATTGGAGCAGCTAATCGAGAGTCATCAAACGTGCCCAAAAGATACCTAAAGAAACATAATATATTATTTCGGAAGAAGGCATAATTGACCAGAGCAAAGAAATTATTATATTTTTATGTGGGCTTTTTAGACTAAATAATATAATTCAATCTAAAAATCAAATTGTTATAAAATTTGAGCAAAATGAATAATAATACAATAGTGTGTAATGTTATAATTCACAACAAACAATTATATTCTCACATACAAATTATACAATTATATTGAGTTTTATCATTATATAAACGCTAGTTTTATGATAAAAGTAAGAGACTTCTTAAATAACTAAATTTATCTCTAAAATACAACAATTAATTACCTTTCCATATCAATTTTTCTTATTTCTAGGTAAAAAACATAACAAACTGAAAACTAAATGTGAAACTAGATATGAATTAATTACTCCGATGTAATTGAGTTTTATGCCAAAATTCATTGTAACGTCCTAGATTTGACGACCGTTCACACTGTACCAAGACGAGTCTTTCCAGCGTACTTATGTCCTCACTCACACGCACCCTAGGAAACTTCTCAGGGGTAAATCATCCCAAAATTGCCCCAATTTAAACACGCTTAACTTTGGAGTTCTTATGTAATGAGCTACCGAAAAGAAGATGCACCTTCTTGATATGAGTAGTACAAATCAAATCTTTTAAGCCCTCTTCAGCTGTACAGTCTCATATCTGAACAGTTTTTGTAATCCTTCTCTTTCAGGTGTAAGATCGATTCATTCATGTTTCCTCCGCCTAGAAGCTTTCCAGGAGCCTCTCATTGTCTGTGCAATCTCATCCCCACACTCTTCGGCCCCGGACCTCACATGTCCACCAGCTTCCGCTTGGTTCGTCCCCACAACACCGTACTAGGAGATGTCGGCTCTATACCAACTAAAACGTCCACTTATTTAAAATTATACTGAAATATATATTTATATTTTTTAAAGGTATGAACGAAAATACACACACACATCAACATTTAAATAAGTTAAACATGTGTTTTAAAAGGTCATCCAATATTTGAATAAAAACAACTGCAGTTAATTAACTCTTAAAAAGAAATCAACAACGTATAACAAGATTCATAACATTTAACCATATTTTTTAAACCCACATCTCTCAGGACAGCTAACTCAACCTGGGTGCAAAATGATCATTTTACCCCTAGAAACCCTAATTGACCGTCTTATCCTGGGCCTCAAAATTTCGACCCGAAGCCAACCAAACTCCTTAAAATGTCCTAAAACATAATAATAAGTATTTTTTAGACATGACCTCGAGCTCGTTCAAAAACTTATACGATTCGTTTTAAAACTTGGACAAGGGTCTCGTTTTTAACCCGAATCAAACCTACACAACCAGCCCCTAAACCACTCATTACAAACCCCTTAGGACCTAAGAACCACGCTTGAAAGTTGCTGAAAATTTCCAGCGCACAAACCACGAAACCCTAGTTGCGTCTATACCTTGATTTCTTGACTCTAGCCCAATCCGACGAGGACCAGCCCCAAACTGGACCATTCTAGGACCATGACCAAGCCGTGGGCCCCTTCCTGGACTGACCTAACCATATCCTTAGCCCCTATGTATGCGGACATGCGCAACAACCCGATAGCCCCTAGCTTCGAACCAACCGAGTCACCACTCAACCTAACTCTTTTGATCGGCTTTTGGACCATGACCAGATGCTCACGGCCCTCTCCCAGCCCTATCATGACCCAAGAGGGTTAGCTTCCTGGCTGGAATCGAGCCATGCACGGCTGCACACTCAAAACTCTCGATCTAGCCATAGACGAGCCAAACAACCACAAATTACTGATAGGCCCTAAAAAATTCTCGACCCTCAGCCGACTCTAGCCCCTTGAGCATATATCCTTTACGTGAACAACCCTCTAGGACCCTCACACGGCAGCCCCTTACACAAACACAAAGAAAACGTGAGTTATGAGTCAAGAAATTGCATATTTCATGTTAAACCTTTGCAAAAATGACACCACATGATACATCAAAGAATTCTTCATGATACATATACATCAGCATATAAATCGTGTAAATGATGAGGCAAAAAAAATACTTGGCGTGCCTTAACGTTTGTGTGCTCGAAACTCGAAGGTTCTTGCGTAGAAGTCGCACCGGAGAGGCGGGGATGAGTTTTTCTTTGAAAGCTATGGAGGAAATGAGGTGGCTAATGAAGAAAAATTTCGAAAATCTGTTGTAGCAAAGGGGAGGGGTGGTTGTGTGACAGGGAGTAGGTTTAGGGTTGCTAATGATGTGTTTAAGTAGAAAGTATAAGCATAAATGAGCCTTAAATAAAAATTAAATGGATAAAAAGGATTTTGGGCACATTAAGAAATAAAATAATCCCATCAAGCATAAAAACACTCCCAAAAAATATTTCGTTTAGGTACGTTTTTGAAAATATTGCCTGAACTCTCAAAAAGTCCCCCGACGTGCTAAATTTTGCATACCGTTAAAAAAATATGATCCGACGAGTAAAAATACCCAAATAAGGCCCAATTTTGAAAATCACACTTAAAAACACATCATATCAAATAATTAAAATTACTTATTCAATAAAAATATTTTTCCTGATTATCCCCGATTTCCGTTACTCGTTCGAGCGCGAAGTGCAACTTAAAGACCTAATGCATGAAACTTTAACAAACAATGTTTTAGGATCGATTGATAGGTTGAGATGTGTTTAGAAGGGGGGTTGAATAAACACACATGATTTTATAATTTTTTCTAATGAAGTGTTAGTTTTGTGACAAACTGGAACTCGAATTCTTGTCAGTCAATGACAATCAGTTTAACAGTTGTTGAATAAAACTTTGAAAGATAGATTAAATAACTGAAGTAAGAACACACAAAGATTGATGGATGTTCGGAGATGTTAATTACTCCTACTTCACCCCTTCTATCACAAAGATAAGATATGCACTAAAAGACTTTGATCGATACAAAACTTATACAGACCTACTTCAGTTTGGACTTAGCACTGCCAAAGCTGAAACTCTTAGTTTACTAAATATCTAACAGTTCTTCGACTGAACTTAGCACAACTGATCTAGTTAAAGATCAAATAGACAATAAAACAGTTTGTGCTTATATGCTCGAAAAGTAGCCTCAAATGCTACAAATAAATCTAATAAGTGTGAGCTTTTTGATTCGTGAGTAAGTGTGATAAATTCAGCAGGGTAACAACACGCTTAAGAGAATAGATAGATCGATTTTTTCTTCAGATGCTCTTTTCACCTATTTATAGACTTCTCTTCAACGGTAACATTAAATATAACTTGATTCTTTATATACATTGATTGCCACGTCAATATTTCTCTGACATTTGTACATTGTAATCTCTGAAATGCGGTGTTCCACTATGAGTTGCAGTTTGTTTTATACTGTTGTCGGTTGAATGTCTTTTTCAACAACTGATGACGTGTACAGTTGAATAATCAGCTGATTCGTTGGTAAGCTCAAAACTGAATATATCAACTGATCAGTCAGTTGTCTTCGTAAGTTAAGTTCAGCTGGTTTTAGTTGCCTTCGATAAACTGTGCATTAATCTTCAGTTAGGCAACTGTCAGTTGACTTATGTAGTTCAGTTACTTTAGGCTTACTTGATTAGTTAGTTCAATAAAGTAATCACTTAGTTTGTGAAACAACCGAAATTAAGTTTCCAACAATTTCTCCCATTTTGGTGTTTGACAAAACTTGCAAAGTATGAACTAATCAACTGAACTCAAAAATATTCTTTGAATTTATTGTAGATAAAATAATTTTTCTAATGTACAGATTCGTAAAAAGAAAGAAAATCATGAATTAATCTATGTACAGATTCGTAAAAAGAATAAAAGAATAAAGATTTTTTGCCCGAGTCTTCAACCAATAACTGAAATCAGTTGATCTTCATTTCTTCTTCTTTCATTTGTCTTCTTTTGTCTCTCTAATTTCCCTTTTTTTGTCAAGCACATCGACTTTCTTGGATAGAATTCGAACATCTGCTGCGATATTTGATACACCATTCATCACAATGTTCTGCAGCATATAAATCCTTTTGGTGACTGTGTTTTCCAGAAAATCAAAGCGTCTGCCGACTAATGCTTGAGTTTGGAAATGAGATTTAGTCGACAGTCTATCTTTATTGATTTCTTCCATATGGAGAAAGAGAGAAGCCACACTCTGATTGATTTGATTCATTTTGTTCGTGGTAAACTCCTTGTTAGATTTGAGCTTCAGTGAGTGTGCAAACTTGGTTGACTGTATTTCAGAAATACCATTCATCATACTGACGAGGTTGGACTGAACAGTCTGAATTTCTTCAAATAGGGTATCAGTATCTGAAATACCAGGAGACATTGCTCCAGAAGTTTCTGGAATCTGCACCCTTTCCTGTTGAGTAAAGACAACCATTGCACAGTCAGTTGCTTCTGTTTCATGCGTCACTATTTTTGAAATATTTTCAGTTGTAATTTCCTGTTGAGGCTGGGGAGGAGAAGAGACAGTTCGAAGAACAAAAGTAGTAGAAGGTTCTTCAGTTGATTCCAAAACTAGTTCTTCAGTTGGTTGATTAACTGGCTCTTCAGCTGGCACTTCTTCAGTTGTAACTGAGTCATCTGAACCTCTTCAGTTTGTTCAAAAATAGGCTTCTTGGCCTGTTCTTAAAAACTAACAGCTTGAACTGCTGGTTCTTCAGCCAAGATAACATCTTCAACTGATCTTGATGTTTCAGCTGAATATCAGAAGTGACTGATATAATGACCTCATCAAGATTGGCCAATGATAATTTAGCTTCAGAATAAAGCGTTGGATCAGCAGTTGAAGAGGGAGGTGCTGAAGATGATGTAGGTTGAGCAACTGATGTGGAAGGTGCAACTAAGGTGCAGTTGCTTGTTGGGTAGATTCAGCAACTGTGTCTTTGGATGGCTCTTGAACTGACTGTTTAGCTGGCTCTTCTGATGATAAATCTGGGGAGGCCGCTAGAATGATCAGTTCTTGATCCACTTCCTAGTTTTTGATTTCCATCTGCAACGAGATAAGATCCGATTCCAATTGGTCATGTACAACTCTGTCATTGTATGCAGTTGGACTGGTAGGTTGCAGTTGAGCAACGATCTGCTATAGTTTCTTTGCTCTCAGTTGATTGAAGAAATAATTCTTTCGCTCTAGAGCCTGAACAATTGTAGAATCATTGACTACCTTCATAACAACAGTCTCCAGATCAATAAATTTCTTCACTTTAGACTTCTTCTGAAGCTTCTTGGCAAAGACTTCAGTTCTGAACTTTACCCATTCATCATACGCCTTGAGTTTGTTTTCTAAAAATTCATAGATCTCATGCCAAATAAGATCAATGTGCGTTTGGATAGCATTGGTTGTCCTGGGCTCTTTTTGCATCTTGCCTTTGCCTTTAGAGTTAGTCAGGGCATGAGGAATGCTCAACCCTGAAGTAGTTGCATCAATCTGTTCTCTGATCACTTTATCCTTTGGTCTGGCAAGAGGTAGAGAGGTGTAGCCAGCAATAGTGATCAATGGAGCCTTAACTTTAGCCAGTCTCTTCTTTCACCTGAATAGGTGACCTTCTTCTTCGGTAGATTGGCTGACAGAGGTAACTGATCCTCAGTGGAGGGTTCAGTTGGAATAGATTTCAAAGGGATAGCTTTGATAGGCTGTTGAGCCCCCGACTGCATCAGTCTTTCAGTTGGGATGGTCCCAACTGCAGCAGGTTTGTCTTCAATGTTCTTGGCTTCTTGATGACCTTGGGAGATTGAGTCTTCTCAAAATCAGTTTCACTGACAATCAGCTTGCGCTTGATTGTCTTCTTCGGAAGGGTCTTCTTTTTCTGACCTGATTTAGGAGGATCTTGTGTCCCAATCTCCTTCTTTACCTTCAAGAAGTGATCAGGAGACATGTCCAGTTTCTGCTTTGGTGGCTGGACATTCTTAGCGTTGAAGATTTTCATTTTTAATGATTTTCAGAATCATCAGTCACCCGCCCTTTTACTTTCAGCAAATAGCTGAGCTACACCGCATAGCCTTTAGATTGCTTGGACGATTGAAACATATTCCTCAGGATGTTGAAAATTATATTCTTCCAGTTCAGTTTCCGTCCAGCCATAATAGCAGTCATGGCCTGAAACTTTTCAAGAGTAAGTGCAGCAAAGGATCCAGCCTTTGCTCTACACCATTTTGCTGAGGTGTTCTAGCTGCTGAGAGCTCATGCTTGATTCCAGTATTTTCTAAAAAAGTTGAAATATTTTGATTGATGAATTCAGTCCCTCTGTCAGACCTTATTCGATCAATCCCAACTGATTTTTCATTTAAAAGTCTTTTGAAGAGGTTAATCAGTTGTGCAGCAGTTTGGTCTTTAGATTTGAGAAAAATGACCTAACTAAATCTTGAAAAATCACCCACAATTACTAAGGTGTATTTCATTCCCCATAAACTCATGACTAGTATTGGACCATAAAGATCCATATGTAATAGTTCTAAGCATCGAGAAGATGCTTTACAACCTCTGTTTTTGAATGAAGATCTTACTTGTTTACCAAACTGACATGCTAAACAAACTTTATCTTTTGAAAAATCTATTTTGGGCAAACCAATTACAAGATCATGGTTACTCAGATATGCAATATATTTTAAAGTTTAAGTGGTTCAGTCTCTTATGCCACAACCAGTTTTTAGAAGATTTGAAAGCAATGAAACAAACTGGTGCATAAGTTTGTTCAGTCCAACTGACTTTGTAAGTATTTCAACTACGATTACCAGTTAGGATGACATCATCAGTTGAGTCTCTAACTGAACACGTTTTTCTGTCAAACTGAACTGAGAAATTATTGTCGCATAACTGACTGATGCTTATCAAGTTATACTTCAAATTCTCAACTTGCAAAACATCTTCAATTGAAAAGTTATCATGGATAGGCTTACCCTTACCTACAGTTTTACCTTTGGAGTTATCTCCAAAACTGATGTTTGGTCCAGTATATTTGATCAGTTGAGATAGCAAATTTGCATCTCCTGTCATATGTCGCGAACAGCCACTGTCTAGAGACCAAGTTGATTTTTTTCTTGTTCCTGTTACCTACAATCACACATAGTATATAATTTTGGTACCCATATTAACTTGGGTCCTAAACTGATTAGTCCTTTAGGAACCAATCAGTCCTTTAGGAACCCAGACTTGAATCAGTCTAACTGAATTCCCAGTTGTTGTGTTCCAAATGGTTTTTCTCGAATTTTTTGCAATATGTGTGTGCTGTGAGGATGAAACAGTATGATTTGCATCCTTGTTCAACTTACTATTCTTTTGATATCTTTTTTGAACTGGCTTACAGTTGTAGTAATTGTAATAGTCATTCCTTGAGTACTGATTTTTTAATTGAATCGTTTAGGTTACCAGTTTCTTGCATCAGTTGAACTCTCAGAGCTATATCCAATTTCATACCACTTGCCTTTGTTCTTACTTTCAGTCAATTGAACAGCTAGTTTAATAGGTTTTGGCAATTCATTTACCATGATTGATTTACAAAGGTAATGTACTTTCCTTTGTTTTCATTCAACCTTGGCTTTGTATCACTTACAGAATTTTCATCATGACCGTTAAATCATAAACCAGTTTTATCAGCAACTGATTTTTTTGAATTATGCATTTCAGTCAATGAAACTGAAGACCTGTTCTAAGCTTGAATCAGTTCAGTATATTTTGAAATTTCTGTTTTAACTGATATATCAAAGCTTGATTTTCAATCATTTCAGCTTTTTGCTGTGCAATCTCCCTTTTTAGACTCAACGGTTCAACTGATTCATCGTTTCTATCTTGTTGTCATTGAGATCAGTTTGCTCAGTTCTAACCTTCTCAAATGATCGAGCAAGTTTGTGATACTCATTTACCATGACATGCAATGTGGTAATGAGTTCCTCACGAGTGAAATCAATAGAGTTGAAGTCAACTACATGTTCACTTGCTGACTCTAGTTCAGCATTATCTGCCATTAAGCACTCGACTTCCTCTTCATCTTCAAATGAACTGCTTGGGCTTTCTGGTTCTGACTCGTCACTGTCAGTTTCTACCCACTTAGATTTTCTTTCTTCAACAAAAAGTACTTCATGTTTCTTTTTGTATGATTTCTTGTCATCCTTGGTCCTTCTTTTGTGCTCACAGGGTTTCTTTCCCTTTTCAGTTGATCCTCGACTATCCTTCTTTGGCTGAGGATAGTCTGCTATGAAATAACCAGATTTGCCACAATTGTAGCAAACATATGATTCTTCTTTGGAATAAATTTTCTGATATTGCTTCCGGAAGTTTCCTTGATTCCTCCTCATAAACCTTCCAAATTTCTTGACAAACAATGACATAGCATCATTGCTCAGTTGATCAGCAGATTTGTCAACTGAACCACTTGGTTCAATTCTGACCGCAGTTAAAGCAGTTGTGGCAGCTGGTGTAGAATGTTCTCTTTCTCTGGTTTGTAGTTCAAACTTGTAAGCCTTTAGATCAGCAAACAAGTCATGAAGTTCGATCTTATTAAGATCCTTTGACTCTCTCATTGCCATGGTCTTGACATCTCATTCTTTGGGCAGACCTCTGATCACCTTCAGTGCCACTTCTTTGTTCGAATACACTTTTCCAAGTGAATTCAGCTCACTGATAATACCACTGATCCTATCATCATATTCATGCATGGATTCTCTAGTCTTCATCTTGATGTTATCAAATTTCTGAACAGCAAATGATAGCTTGATCTCTTTTGTTTGCTCGTTTCCTTCACACAGTTGTATCAATTTCTCCCATATCTCTTCTTGATTTTGCTGAAAGTGACTTTATCCAACGTTTTATATAAGATATCCCTAGCCACATTTTCTAGGTTAGCTTTCCTTTTATCCTCTGTTTTCCATTTCTCTCTAGGATTTTCTATGCG
Source organism: Primulina eburnea (assembly GCF_022965805.1). Lineage (NCBI taxonomy): Eukaryota > Viridiplantae > Streptophyta > Magnoliopsida > Lamiales > Gesneriaceae > Primulina > Primulina eburnea. The sequence continues at coordinate 18,445,482 of NC_133117.1, forward strand.
ATGAGGTGCCCCATCAGTAATGGAAATAGTTGTATTTGATTTTAGGATCTTCATGGGACCATCATTGATGACATACCACAAGTCGTCATCTTGTGCAGCTAAATGAGCCTGGATTCTGATTTTCTAGTCATCAAAATATTTTCTGGAAAACATCGGTATTTTATTGAATGAAGACATGTTGATCAGTTTGTGAATAAGAGTATACAGAGGCAAGATTCAACTGCTCTGATACCACTTGTTAGAATCGGTTGATAGGTTGATATGTGTTTAGAAGGGGGTTGAATAAACACACATGATTTTATAATCTTTTCGAATGAAGTGCCAGTTTTGTGACAAACTGAGACTAGGAATCTTGTCAGTCACTGAAAATCAGTTTAACTGATAACAGTTGCGGAAATAAACTGACAATCAGTTTAACTACAGTTGCGGAAATAAACTGACTGAAAGATAGAATAAATAACTGAAGTAAGAACACACAAAGATTTATGGATGTTCGGAGATGTTAATTACTCCTATGTCACCTCTTCTATCACAAGGATAAGATATGCACTAAAAGACTTTGATCGATATAAAACTTGTACAGACCCACTTCAGTTTGGACTTAACACTGCCAAAACTGAAACTCTTAGTTTACTAAATATCTCACAGTTCTTTGACTGCAGTTAGCACAACTGATCTAGTTAAAGATCAAATAGACAATAAAACAGTTTGTACTTATATGTTCGAAAAGTAGCCTCAAATTCTACAAATAAATCTGATATGTGTGAACTTTTTGTTTAATACGATTGATTATCTTCAAAAGATGACACCAACCTATAACTTATCATGTTAGTTGAATTTTACAAAAAAATTCATAATAAATTTTTTCATTTTCTTATTACTTTGTGAGAGCAAATGGCAATCCTTCGTTTGTGTGTTGGTTGAAAAATGAAAAATATTCATCAATAAATTAATTATTGATAAAATCAATGCATTGGTGGATAAAAGTCATAATGTAAAATTGTTTGAGTGTTTAGAATGAGGTTGAATAAACACTGAACATAATATCCAAGTTTATTCGATTAGTTTAGATGGATTGGTAACAAAACTGAATATCCTCGAGTCTATGTTAGTTTGCTAACATATAAGTGTAAAAAGAAGCAACACTGACATATTAGAACAAATCACAGAATGAATGGAAAAGGGGTAAACTGAAGTATAAAAAAACAGATACGTTTCTGGATGTTCGGAGAACTGAAACTCCTATGTCCCTCTTCTTCTTCTTCTAGGAAGATTCGCACTAGAATAATTTGGATAATACTAGTATTTTGCAAGATCTCAATTCAGTTTGGTCTTAAGCACTACTGTGAGGTCCATTTACTCAAATGACAATTAATTATCAAACAATAATTATTTGATTTAAAACTGCAGCGGAAAAAGGGTTAAATTACTTTAAAATAGAACTCTTGGCCTAGAAATATTTCGACATTACCTCTTCGTAAGTAGGACATCCCGAAAAATTCAAGCAACGGTAAAAAAAATATTTCAAATAAAGTCCTTTAAAACAAAAACCGAAGTCAAAAAACTTATAGCCGCACTGACCAGGATTAAGCAGAAATTAAAACTTATCAAATACTCATCAGATCAAAAGAACCATATAGTCGACTCAGAACATCACAAAAACAACCAAATATCACCACAGATTCACAGGGCATCTCCCCGGCAAATAAACTACAACACAAAACTGAAAAAATTTCAAAACATACATATAGACTAACTGGGAGATTCCACTGAATAGAACCAAGCAATCCAACCTCAATCCCGAGCTCCACTGACGGAACCTCGGCCTGATGCTGCAAAACGACTCGGGAGATCTACCATGGTGCCCAATAGCAACCATAGCAGTCACTCTCAGAAAACAACTGAGGTTAAGATTCTGGTATGAAACAGTTCAACAATAGCAACAATAAGTTTGTTTAGGTCATTTTTACAAATTCAAGCTGTAAAAATCGAAGCAACACAAAAACGACTCACCAAATCCGGATGAATTCGCATAGAAAACAGAGCACCGGGACAACAACTTTGATCTACCCGAATCCTTGTTCAGAATTAGTGATTTATAGCTTGAATCGAAGTTAAGGATGTTAAGAAGACAACCCTTCAAGTTTTTTTTGAATTTCGACTTGGGACGGAAGATATATGGCGACTTTACCGCAGCTGCTCCAAGGGTGACGGGAAATGGGTTGTCTTTCCTTCTTTCTTATTTCTTCTCTTCCAACCTCTTTCTATAAATGGGGGGTGTGTAAATATGTATGTATAAATATAATAATTGGTCACCAAAAAAAAAAAAAGTAACTCAAACCCATTTATCTCTTTTGTATTTATTTTTCTCTCGTGTATTATTTAAACTCTATATGTTTTTTATATCGTTAAATTCTCCGATATTCTAAAATACATATTTTTAACACACTTTCTAAAATTATTTTGCATAAATAATTATTTTAGTTTACAACTCAATAATTATTCTAATTATGTCAAATTACCGGATAATTAATTACAGAGCCTTAAAACTGCCAAACTGAAACTCCTAGTATATCAACTGATTAATAGAAAGTCTTCAAACTGTTATAAAAATGTAATACACAATGATAATAACTTAGCATGAAATGATCATATAAAATTCTTTTAAGGTGTGTTGAACTGATTCAGTTTCGCTAATGTATATGAAGGATTATGAAGACTTTATGTAGAACATGTAACTTAGACTACGTATAAGCCATGCATAATTCTAATATTTTAAATGATTTTTATTGCATGAGTATTTAAATGATTTTTTTCCTTAAGTTAATTATTTCATGAAGCAGTTGATTTTTATCATTTCAGTTAATTCAGTGAGGCCGGACTGGAGTTGGAGTTTAGAGATAAAATTTAAGATTCAGAAAAAATTTCCAGAATTTATTTTAGCTAGCAAGTAAGTTCATTTAAGTTAAAAAGGAGGTTTGAGGATTTAATTTAATTACTTGAGGTGAGTAGAAAATAAATTTATTTAAGTTCCTTAATTAAGGGGTTAGCTCACTAAATTAATTATAAGATAGGTGAGGCTTTTAAGGGTTATAAATTTAGTGAATAAGCAACATTTTCCCCTCCATTTAAATGGTAAAATTCGGCCACTCTTAGTTGCTAGAACATTCCTTGCCAACACATCACCTTTGACCCTTTCTTTGTATTTAATTAGTAGGATAATTCTTTGATTTTTGGAGCACCATTTAATTAATAATCAACCTTATCCTAGCCTTGTTGTGCATGGTAGAATCGGCCACACCTCATCCTTAATCCATCCAACCAATATTTGATAGCAACAAAAATTCAAATTTCAAAATGAGGGAGACTTGGTATTGATTTGTCCCTTATATTTTGCACCCATCTCCCTCACTCCCCTAGCCATTTCCCCATCTCCCTAATCTCGAAAATCAGAGCCATTTCAGAGTAGAAAACCGTGGGTTGCATAGCTAGACACAAGAGGAAAAAAATTCAGTAGCAAGCTAGGTAGCAAAGCGCTCCACTCCTCCACGCCGAATCGTTTCATTCTTTCGTTTTCTTTCGTTTTCTTTCGAAACGAAACCAAGGCATGTATATATATTTCATTGTTCTTCAATCAAGTCATACTATCATTTCAAAACATCATATGTACATAGATTTGAAAGGGAAAACCGAAATACATGACAAAACATTTTGAAACCATGATGCAGATTTTCGGATTTTTCCCTTGTGCTCTCACGTTTGCTGCTGTTTCAGTTGCTACAAGTTATGGTTCGACTCCAGGCTCCCAAGGCGACTCTAGACATGTACTAGAATGGTTTAGGACCATGTTGATCCATTAGTTCATCCCCCACGCTTGCTGGAAGTCGAAATGATAACAACCTCCCCATAGGTGCAGAAATGTGTTTCGAAAATTCAGTTGCTGTCAAAAAGGGAAATGAAACTGATCATGGCTGCCCCAAGGCCTATAGCCATGGTTAGATCACTTCCCTAGCATGTCTAAGAAGTGAATAAATCGCCCTTTTGGTGGCTTGGTCCATGGTGAATCGGTTTTTAAATTAAAACTCAAGAACAACACATCAACCTTTCGCCCCCATTTATTTTTTCCAGCATGTGTGTTTCGAATTGGTGGAAGGGTGTGGATCTTGGTTGGCCTATGGCCCTTAGCCACGGTTCATACCATGCCCCTAGATGTCTAGATCGTGTCATGGTCAATCAAATGACCACTGGAACGATCCATGACAGCAAAACAAGAACAAGAGCCCGACGTGCAAAATGTGTTCTCGGGTAGGAACTTTTCGATTGTTGTTGGTGTGATGCGAATTGTGGCTGGCCTAGGGCCCTTAGCCATTGTTCAAATCATTTCTTGGGATGTTGGTAAGAGCCTCTGGTCGGTGGTTCAAGCCCCAAAGGCCGGTAGTCTCGAAAACGACACAAGAAAAGCAAAGGTGCAGCTGGTGTAATTTTGACAACAAGTGTGCTGCTGTTCTCAGGCGTCGTTCGAGTTCTTGGTTGGCTTTTAGCCTATGGCCTTAGACTGGACAGTGCCTCATCAAGTTAGGAAGGCCACATTTTTGGCCGTTTGTGATTCGGATCATTTTTGAAGTCGTACGAGAATTTACGGTGCGATGTGCCAAATGGACTCTCGAAAGAGCGTTTCTTGTTTTGGCCTCCATTCACCTAGATTTAGACTTGCATCATTTTAGGAGCATTAATTCATCATTTTAAGCGTATTTTAATCATGACTATATGATGTTTCAGTGTTGGTTCGGGTTGGTTCGGAGTCATGATTAAATACGAAGTCATTAGGTGCATTTGTCTCAGTTTTTGGATTTAGTTGCATAGTTTGGTCAAGTAAAAGCTATTGCATATTTTTCATGGCATATTTAAGTTGCAGCGAGCCTGGGAGCGATCCAATCCATTTGTAAAATTATTACAGGATATTTAATTGTATGAATTAATTATATTACGTGCAAAAATATTCATTTTGAGATTTATGAGATATGGCCTGTGGTCACTTTACTATCATGATTAAACCCGGTCCCCAGTTACCAGTCCGGTCACCAGTTACCGGTCAGTTCAGTTGTTTCACCCAGTATACTGTGGTAGTAGTCTGATCAGACTTAAATCCGGTCACCAGTTGCCGGTCCGGTCCCCAGTATCGGTCAGCTCAGTTCAGTTCAGTTCATGGACCACTTGCGTAGACCATAATCTCACCAGAAAATTATTACAAGCTATTTCAGTACAGGGCTCCAAGGAGCAAACATTTTTACTATGATTTTTCAGTTCAGTTATGTACGTATTATAATTGCTCATGACAAGTTATTTTCACGTATGCCTCATGACATGATATTTTTATCCCATGCAAATTTTACTATATTATTTACTTGTTATGTACGATATATGCATGTTGAGTCTTTAGACTCACTAGATTTGATTGTTGTAGGTACTGATGATGTCGGGATCGAGGGCGGGGACCAGTGAGCTAGCTTGGGTCGGCAGTAGTGGCTTCCGAGGACCTCAGTTTCAGCACTTGCCATTTTATTTTTTTTTTATGCTCAAATATTTTATCAGTTGTCGAATACTTTAACTTGTTATTTTGGAAAGTAATAATTTCTTCCGCTGCTATTTTGAACGTTAAAAATTTTATCAATTTCTGGTATGAATGAAGCACTCCATTTATTTTAAAAGAAAAATTTTAAATTTCCCGCAAATTTTCAAAGTAAGGATTTTTAGTCCTTTATAGATGGTATCAGAACAATGGTACTGTAAAGGGTTGCACTACTATTGACCGCGAGAAGCTCATGAAGTCACGTCTTCGGTCTGTAAGTTTACATTTACGCATTTTCTTTAAAGCATTAATTTTTTTTTACGGCATGATTTCATGAAGCATTTTATGTCCAGATTTATTTTATTTGTCCAATATTTAAATTTAAATAAATTATGGAATTATGCATGTTAGTTACGTATGGGTTATGTATGGAACAGTATGCCCCCTAGACCCATTCTAGAGCGCACTAGAATGAGGAGCCTCGCCAGGAGGACAGGGAGGAGCAGAGACAGGAGAGAGATTTACCACCTCCACCCCCACCAGACATGAATGCCCAGATGCTGGCTGGGATGACTCAGTTCTTCGCATAGTTTGCGGGGAACAATGTTGTGGCGACCAGGCCGACAGGGCCCGAGGCTATATATGAGAGATTCATGAAGATGCGTCCAAAGGAGTTTTCAAGGACGTCGGACCCCATGATTGCCGAGGGCTGGATCAAGTCCCTTGAGGTTATCTTCGAGTTTATGGAACTTGAGGATGCAGATCGAGTTCGTTGTGCCTCTTATCTGTTCGGAGGAGATGCCCGCTTATGGTGGGAAGAAGCTTCAGTAGCCCTTAATTTGGCTACACTGTCTTTGGTGCGCTTCACGGAGGTATTCTACTCCAAATATTTTACTGAGGAAGTGCGCACCAGGTTGACTACTGAGTTCATGAGCCTGAGACAAGGAGATCTGACAGTTGCGGAGTTCATCCGTAAGTTTGAGAGGGGTTGTCATTTCGTGCCCCTGATCGCGAATGATGCTAAAGCCAAGTTGATGCATTTCGTGGTGGGTCTACGGCCGATCTTGCGCCGTGATGTTAGGGTGTCTGACCCTACTTCTTATGAGGTCGCTGTCTCCAAAGCTCTAGCTGCAGAGCAGGATCAGCGTGATATAGAGAGAGACCGCCAGGGCAAGCGCCCAATCCAGGTACTACACCGCCCTCCTCCTCAGCAGCATCAGCATCAGCACAAGAGGCCGTATCATGGCCCGCCCAGAAACAGAGGAGGACCTCAGCAGCAGCAGCAGCAGGGACGTGTCGTCCCGAGGACCTTTGAGCACCCAGTCTGTCCCAAGTGCTCACACCGTCATCCTGGAGCGTGCATGTATGGCTCAGGGAAATGTTTTAAGTGTGGCAGCACAGACCACGTGCTACAGCAGTGCCCCGGAAGAATCTGCCTACCCAAGACAGAGTTTTTGCTCTCCATGCTGCGGAGACAAACCCCGATACCATGTTGATGACAGGTACATTACAACTTTAAGTTTACATTTGCATTCCAATGTTTTGGGAATCGGGATTTAGATTTTGAACTTAGAATTGCGATAGGATTGCATGCTCTATTCAGTATTATTTTTGGGATTAAGATAGAAGAATTGTGACCTTTGCATGTCTATAAGCTTAGCTCTTGTGATTATTTGGGTTCAGCTTAGTGTTCCGAACTTTCAGGGAGAATTTTCATAGCTGGCTCAGCTACCAAAGCCCTGATAGATTCAGGGGCTACCCATTCATTTATTTCAAAGGTCTTTACGAACTTTCTCAAGGTTAAGACCATCGGGCTAGATGTAGCCTATTCAGTATCATTGCCTTCCGGAGAGGAGATCACAGCCACCAATGTGATCCGAGACATAGACCTTGAGTTGCATGGAAATCTTGTTTATGTGGATCTTATCTTATTGCCGATGCCAGAATTTGACATCATTCTGGGCATGGACTGGCTATTGCGGAACAGAGTTTTGATCGACTTTCAGCGGAGATCTATTCTAGTCCGACCGCATGGAATGACTCAGTTCTTATTCGAGCCGAACATGTACTTTCCTTTACCGCACATTATTCCTTAAGTCCAGGCTAGGAAGCTCATGCATAGAGGGTGTCAGGCATTTTTAGCCACTTTTATATCTGTCCCTGAGGCTCCCAGTCAGTCAGCTTCAGATGTTCTGATTGTTAGAGACTTCTTAGACGTTTTTCCTGAGGACGTCTCTGTTATGCCACCTGAGAGAGAGGTGGAGTTTTCCATCGAGCTTATGCCAGGTACGGCTCCAATATCAAAAGCACCATACCGACTTGCACCGACAGAGATGGCAGAGCTTAAGAAGCAGATTCAGGAACTTCTTGACAAGGAGTTCATTCGCCCTAGTTTCTCACCTTTTTTGCGCCAGTCTTGTTTGTTAAGAAGAAGGATGGCTCGATGAGGCTTTGTATTGACTATCGGGAGTTGAACAGGGTTACAGTGAAGAATAAATACCCACTTCCGAGGATTGAGGATATGTTTGACCAGTTGCAGGGAGCTTCGATTTTCTCCAAGATTGATCTGCGTTCTGGTATCACCAGTTGAGGGTGAGAGATGCTGATGTTTCCAAGACTGCTTTCAGGACTCGTTATGGCCACTACGAGTTCCTTGTGATGCCGTTCGGTTTGACGAATGCGCCAGCGATCTTCATGGATCTCATGAATCGCGTATTTCAGCCATACCTCGACCAGTTTGTGATAATGTTCATAGATGACATTCTCGTCTACTCCAAGAATCGGGAGGATCACAGCAGGCATCTGACCACAGTGTTGCAGACATTGCAGAAGCACAAATTATTCGCAAAGTTCAGTAAATGCGAATTCTGGTTAGAGAAGGTGGCGTTCTTAGGCCACATTGTTTCCAGCAGTGGCATTGAGGTAGACCCAGCGAAAGTTGCAGCAGTCAGAGATTGGGTTGTGCCGCAGAATGCATCAGAGATCCGCAGTTTCTTGGCTTAGCAGGATATTATCGGAAGTTCATTAAGGGATTCTCTTCGATTGCAGTTCCACTCACATCACTGACAAAGAAGAATGTGAAATTTGTTTGGAGCGAGGAGTGTCAGAAGAGCTTCGATACTTTGAAGCAAGATCTTACATCAGCACCAGTTTTGGCCGTGCCATCAGGGTCCGGTGAGTTTGTTATGTATACCGATGCTTCGAAGCTCGGTCTTTGCGCTTTATTGATGCAGCATGGGAAGGTGATAGCATATGCTTCTAGACAGTTGAAGACTCATGATAAGAACTACCATACCCATGATCTAGAGTTGGCCGCAGTAGTTTTTGCCTTGAAGATTTGGAGGCATTATCTGTATGGGGACAAATGTCAGATCTTTACCGACCACAAGAGCCTCAAGTATTTCTTTACGCAGAAGGAGTTGAACATGCGTCAGAGGCGTTGGTTGGAGCTTGTGAAGGATTATGACTGTGACATTAGCTACCACCCGGGTAAAGCTAATGTAGTTGCGGATGCATTGAGTAGAAAAGTCGCAGTGATGGCTCATTCGGTTTCGAGACCTCTTCAGATTGAGATGCAGAGGTTTGATCTTGAGACTTATCCTCAAGGTAGAGTTCCCTGTCTATCTACCTTAACCATTCAGTCTTCCCTTTTGGACCGCATTCGCAGTGGTCAGTCATCAGATGAGCAGTTGGCCAAGTGGAAGTAGAGAGATGAGGCCAAGGGCAGTGTCTTGTATTCACTCAGCGATGGTATTGTGAGATACCGAGACAGGATACGGGTTCCTAGCAGTGATTCTATCCGAGAAGATATTCTATCAGAAGCCCACATGTCCCCGTACTCCATTCATCCAGGGAGTACGAAGATGTACAAAGATATGCAGCTTTTGTATTGGTGGCCTGGGATGAAGAAGGATATCAGACGATTTGTATCCGAGTGTCTGACTTGCCAGTTAGTGAAGGCCGAGCATCAGACACCAGCAGGTCTGCTCAAGCCTCTTCCTATTCCCGAGTGGAAGTGGGAGAATGTTACCATGGATTTTGTGACCGGATTGCCGAATTCAGCCAGAGGATCGAATGCCATCTAGGTGATTGTTGATCGTCTTACCAAATCAGCGCACTTCTTGCCTATTAAGACGACTTTCACCATGATTCAGTACGCAGAGTTGTACATCCGGGAGATAGTCCGACTCCATGGTTTTCCAGTTTCTATCGTATCTGACAGAGATCCCAGATTTACTTCCTTTCGACTTTGGGTACGAAGTTTCTGTTTAGCACAGCTTTCCATCCACAGACAGATGGGCAGTTAGAGCGAGTCATTCAGATTTTGGGGGATCTTCTCCGTGCTTGCGTCATTGATTTCTCTGGGAGTTGGGAGTCGAACTTACCATTGGTTGAGTTCACCTATAACAACAGCTTCCACTCTTCTATTGGTATGGCTCCGTATGAAGCACTGTATGGCCGCAAGTGCAGATCTCCTGTTCATTGGGATGAAGTAGGAGATAGAGCAGGGTTGGGTCCAGAGATTATTCAGCAGGCTGCATATGTAGTAGTCAAGATCCGTGATAGGATGAGGACTGCTCAGAGTCGACAAAAGAGTTATGCCGATCAGCAGAGGAGAGATTTAGAGTTTGTAGTGGGCGATCATGTTTTAGTGAAGGTGGCACCTATGAAGGGTGTCATGCGATTTGGGAAGAAAGGGAAGCTCAGTCCGAGATTTATTGGATCATTTGAGATCCTTGACAGAGTTGGGACTCTAGCTTATCGTGTGGCTCTTCCGCCGAATCTGGCCGGAGTACACAATGTCTTTCACGTTTCTATGCCGAGGAAGTATATGGCGAATCCTTCGCATGTCTTGAATTTCGAGCCGTTGCAGCTTACTCCGAACATATCTTATGAGGAGAGACCAGTGCAGATCTTAGACATGCAGGAGAAGAAGCTTCGGAACAAGCTGGTTAAGCGAGTCAAAGTCAAATGACTCAACCATTCAGAGGAGGAAGGTACGTGGGAGTCTGAGCAGGAGATGAGAGATCGTTACCCTGAGTTATTCGGTGACTTTTCATTTCGAGGACGAAATTTCTTTTAAGGGGGGAAGGATTGTGGAACCCGTAACTTAGACTACGTATAAGCCATGCATAATTCTAGTATTTTAAATGATTTTTATTGCATGAGTATTTAAATGATTTTTTTTCCTTGAGTTAATTATTTCATGAAGCAGTTGATTTTTATCATTTCAGTTAATTCAGTGAGGCCGGACTGGAGTTGGAGTTTAGAGATAAAATTTAAGATTCATAAAACATTTCCAGAATTTATTTTAGCTAGCAAGTAAGTTCATTTAAGTTAAAAAGGAGGTTTGAGGATTTAATTTAATTGCTTGAGGTGAGTAGAAAATAAATTTATTTAAGTTCCTTAATTAAGGGGTTAGTTCACTAAATTAATTAAAAGATAGGTGAGGCTTTTAAGGGTTATAAATTTAGTAAATAAGCAACATTTTCCCCTCCATTTAAATGGTAAAATTCGGCCACCCTTAGTTGCTAGAACATTCCTTGCCAACACATCACCTTTGACCCTTTCTTTGTATTTAATTAGTAGGATAATTCTTTGATTTTTGGAGCACCATTTAATTAATAATCAACCTTATCCTAGCCTTGTTGTGCATGGTAGAATCGGCCACACCTCATCCTTAATCCCTCCAACCAATATTTGATAGCAACAAAAATTCAAATTTCAAAATGAGGGAGACTTGGTCTTGATTTGTCCCTTATATTTTGCACCCATCTCCCTCACTCCCCTAACCATTTCCCCATCTCCCTAATCTCAAAAATCAGAGCCATTTCAGAGTAGAAAACCGTGGGTTGCATAGCTAGACACAAGAGGAAAAAAATTCAGTAGCAAGCTAGGTAGCAAAGCGCTCCACTCCTCCGCGCCGAATCGTTTCATTCTTTCGTTTTCTTTCGAAACGAAACCAAGGAATGTATATATATTTCATTGCTCTTCAATCAAGTCATACTATCATTTCAAAACATCACATGTACATAGATTTGAAAGTGAAAACCGAAATACATGACAAAACATTTTGAAACCATGATGCAGATTTTCGGATTTTTCCCTTGTGCTCTCACGTTTGCTGCTGTTTCAGTTGCTACAAGTTAAGGTTCGACTCCAGGCTCCCAAGACGACTCCTAGACATGTACTAGAATGGTTTAGGACCATGTTGATACATTAGTTCAGCCCCCACGCTTGCTGGAAGTCGAAATGACAGCAACCTCCCCATAGGTGCAGAAATGTGTTTCGAAAATTCAGTTGCTGTCAAAAAGGGAAATGAAACTGATCATGGCTGCCCCAAGGCCTATAGCCATGGTTAGATCACTTCCCTAGCATGTCTAAGACGTGACTAAGTCGCCCTTTTGGTGGCTTGGTCCATGGTGAATCGGTTTTTAAATTAAAACTCAAGAACAGCATAGCATCCTTTCGCCCCCCCTTTTTTTTCCAGCATGTGTGTTTCGAATTGGTTGAAGGGTGTGGATCTTGGTTGGCCTATGGCCCTTAGCCACGGTTCATACCATGCCCCTAGATGTCTAGATCGTGTCATGGTCAATCAAATGACAACTGGAACGATCCATGACAGCAAAACAAGAACAAGAGCCCGACGTGCAGAATGTGTTCTCGGGTAGGAACCTTTCGATTGTTGTTGGTGTGATGCGAATTTTGGCTGGACTAGGGCCCTTAGCCATGGTTCCTATCATTCCTTGGGATGTTGGTAAGAGCCTCTGGTCGGTGGTTCAAGCCCCAAAGGCCGGTAGTCTCGAAAACGACACAAGAAAAGAAAAGGTGCAGCTGCTGTAATTTTGACAGCAAGTGTGCTGCTGTTCTCAGGTGTCGTTCGAGTTCTTGGTTGGATTTTAGCCTATGGCCTTGGACAGGACAGTGCCTCATCAAGTTAGGAAGGCCAAGTTTTTGGCCGTTCGTGATTCGGATCATTTTTTAAGTCGTACGAGAATTTACGGTGCGATGTGCCAAATTGACTCTCGAAAGAGCGTTTCTTGTTTTGGCCTCCATTCACCTAGATTTAGACTTGCATCATTTTAGGAGCATTAATTCATCATTTTAAGCGTATTTTAATCATGACTATATGATGTTTCAGTGTTGGTTCGGGTTGGTTCGGAGTCATGATTAAATACGAAGTCATTAGGCGCATTTGTCTCAGTTTTTGGATTTAGTTGCATAGTTTGGTCAAGTAAAAGCTATTGCATATTTTTCATTGCATATTTAAGTTGCAGCGAGCCTGGGAGCGATCCAATCCATCAGTAAAATTATTACAGGATATTTAATTGTGTGAATTAATTATATTACGTGCAAAAATATTCATTTTGAGATTTATGCGATATGGCTTGTGGTCACTTTACTATCATGATTAAACCCGGTCCCCAGTTACCGGTCAGTTCAGCTTTTTCACACAGTATACTATGGCAGTAGTCTGATCAGACGTAAATCCGGTCACCAGTTACCGGTCCGGTCCCCAGTATCGGTCAGCTCAGTTCAGTTCAGTTCAGGGACCACTTGCGTAGACCATAATCTCACCAGAAAATTATTACAAGCTATTTCAGTACAGGGCTCCAAGGAGCAAACATTTTTACTATGATTTTTCAGTTCAGTTATGCACGTATTATAATTGCTCATGACAAGTTATTTTCACGTATGCCTCATGACATGATATTTTTATCCCATGCAAATTTTACTATATTATTTACTTGTTATGTACGATATATGCATGTTGAGTCTTTAGAGTCAATAGAATTGATTGTTGTAGGTACTGATGATGTCGAGATCGAGGACGGGGACCAGTGAGCTAGATTGGGTCGGCAGTAGTGGCACCCGATGACCTCAGTTTCAGCACTTGCCATTTTATTTTTTTTTATGCTAAATATTTTATCAGTTGTCGAATACTTTAACTTGTTATTTTGGAAAGTAATAATTTTTCCGCTGCTATTTTGAACGTTAAACATTTTATCAGTTTCTGGTATGAATGAAGCACTCCATTTATTTTAAAAGAAAAATTTTAAATTTCCCGCAAATTTTCAAAGTAAGGATTTTTAGGCCTTTATACTTTATCTTATCAGTGAATGATCAATCCTTTCTTAAATTCAATTCCTCCTCTATCTATACTCTCAGAAATAGATCCGTTCAATCAAAAGTGTTTGTTGGCTTGTTGTCAGTCCATGTCGATGCTTTTCAGACATTTCATACACTGTTGCGATCAGTCTTGACTAGTAACTATTGCGATCAGTTTGTTCAGAATACTTGATGTGGACATCACTTAAGTGTTCTGACGTATACTAATTCTGGGTAAACTAAAATCCTTTACTTATTTATTCAAGTAAACTAAAATCCTTTACTTATTTATTCAGTTTAGAATTGTATAAACTTTGTTTAGCTGTATTAGTTTTTCTTAAATCAGTTTTCCTTAATATTACCAAATTCTTGATCCTACAATTTCTTCTTTTTTGGTGTTTGACAAAATAATACAAAAAATCCAATGTAGACAACTGAAACTGAGAAACAACTGATGAAAATATATTATCCAAAACTAATAACCAAAATTCATTCTTGTTCTACATTTCTGTTATCGGGTACTGATCCAGACCATTATTTTTCTTCTTCTCCCTTTTTATCAACACCGGGAGTAGCTACATACCTTCGTAGAATATGCACAACAGAATCCATCCGGGCAGACATATTTCCGATCTTAGAGGAAAGTTGGGTGTGAACACAATCGATTTTGGAAGATAAGATGGTGTGAACCAAATCCATTTTCTGTGAAAGTGCATCATGAGAACTGGATAGTTGAGAAGTTGAGGTGAAGTTCTTTCTCATGGCATCTAGTTGAATGAACAGAGAGTTGACATCTTTGGATAAATTAGATCCTTGAACAATTTGTCTTTTGGATTTTCAATGTCATCAGTCAATTTCTGTCTAGTATTGACCTGAAAAAGAAGAGCTAATATGCTGGTGAGATTCGTTCTCCTATCTCCATCTCTGGTGATTCAGCAGGAATGTGTTCTTTGGGCATATAAAATAGATCAATTTGTTGCTTGGTTCAGCAATGTCCAATGATTCAACCGGTTGAGTAGGTTTAGTCTCAAGCTCTGTAGAAACTGAAATAAATTATGTACTAATTGATTCATTGTTAACTGGAGATATTGGAGCAAGATGAAGAATTAGAGATTCAGCCACAAAGAATGTCTGAAGGGTCGAGTGTGCTAGTGTCTTTGAAGGTATTTCGAACACTATATTTTCCAATGAGCTGCAATAGCTCGTGTTCTAAGAATGTTAACACCGATGAATTAAATCGAGTTTGGTTTAAAACCAAGCGGAAGAAACTCGAAGTAATCCTTCGTGAAGAAGACTGTAATATTAGAAAACATTTTAACTCATGTAAACTGAATAACTGAAAAAGGGTATATTAATTTTTGCATTCATCAGTTCAGTTATGATGACAACTGAACTGAGGGAGACTCTAACTGATCCAAACAGTTTGAAAACAACAGTTAATCAGTTAGATACACAAGATGTGTTTATGGATGTTCGGAGACTTCAACTGCTCATACGCCACCCCTTCTACCTCCATGGGAGGATCCACTAGAAGACTTTGATTTATACAACTACTTGTACAAACCCACTCATCTAGGACTTACATTACTGCCTAAACTGAACTCTTAGCTACGACTGAAGGCAGAACCTTCCAGCCAACACTTCTTTAACGTCTATATGTCAAAGATTACATACACAAGTTTAACGTCTTTGTGCAAGACTATATTTGAGTGGTGGTGAGAGTGTTTGTGTGTGAGATCTGAACAAGGATGTTCTCACACACTTAGAGAGATAAGCATATAAACTAAGCTGATATGTCTTTGATATCTCTCTCGGCTGATTGTTTCTTGAAAGCTGATGAGAAAATAAGCGTGCCCTTTCTTTTACTACACTCTCTCTGGTATTTTCATTATCTTCCATTTATAGGGGCGAAGTTAGATCGTACAATGAGACTCATTTATTGTATCTGTTGCATTTTGAATTCGTTTCTTGGACTTTGTGTCTCGACTTTTCGACTACCCTTCTAAAATGTTTGTCTTTAATGTTTTGATGCAACGTCCATTATTTTTCTTTGACTGAACAATTAATTTGTACATTTGTGTATAGCTGTAATCCACAAGAAAGAGTTTGTCTTGATCTACAACTGAAAGATTCTGACTGATGCTTCGAACTATTCAGCCGAACTGATTTTCAGTTGGGCTTGTGAAATCAGTTGACTCGTCAGTTGAACTGATTTCACTCTCGTTCAGTTGTACTGCTCAGCTGGGTTTCTTCATCAGTTGAGCACTACTTCGGATGGCTAGTTGAACACTACTTCGGATAGCTAGGCTTCTGAGGTTCTCCTGCTGAACCACCTATCAACTGGACAATCAGCTGGACTGTTCAATTGACGTAACAGTTAGACTGATTCAGTTTGCGCGATCAGTTGAGTCTTCAGTTTGCGATGTAAACAGCTCGTGACTGATCCTAGCTTCTGTACACTAAGGTAGATTATTAATAACACAAAATAACAAGTTTTGTTAACATCAAAATAAAGATTGCGAACTTGAAAAGTTCCAACAATGTCTATGAAATCACGACATTGGTAGTGGGAGCCGATTCCTTAATGATTGCTTCTTTGGATGTTGTCTTATCCCTATCTGTTGATCCAGTGTGTGTGATGATGTCAGTCACGGTTTGAATGATCTGATTAGCATCAATCAGTGAGTCTTCCACAACTATGTGAGTTGACACCGGCGCGTCTGAAATTAGTTCGACCGAGACTTCCGCTGTGAGACCCCGTGATATAACTAACGTAAATGATGTAAATTATGAGTCACAAATCAACTCATAATATAATCAATATCTTTAAATTTTAAACATTGTGAAAAAAAATAGACCAATAAATTTTAAAATAGTCAATTAAATTTGACTGAGAATCAAAGCGGTTAGGCAACACTCATGTATGAAATTTTTTGCCAATAATAACATAATTCATGAGAGAACCGGCGGAAGAAACGAAAGGTGAGAAGAAGAAAAAGAAAGGAATTCTAGTATTTTGCTCAAAATAAAGCTTCATTCCATCGCAACTCTTAAAGTTAGGAGTTGTTTAACATAACTTTGAAATATAGAAAGCTTTATTTATTAGTTTTTGAGATTATGATTTAATGTTTTGCTACCTATGATTTCTTGAAATAGTGATTTAGGTTCTATAATTCTGGAAATGATGGATAATGCACCATGGATAAATAAATTGAAATTGTATACACTACTTCATTGAAGGATGATTTATCTTGTGTATATTGACTTGATTATAATATATCGTTCTTGTTTGTTTAGTTCAAGACAAAGAAATATGTTTGAATGATCTTTATAATTTGATGGTTGTTAATTATAGAAAAATATGCTTTGAAGCTATCGAAGAAAAGTATTGTAGGGTGAAATGGAAATATTCATGTACTGATGAAAAGTTATAAAGCAATTTAATTTTATACTTGTTTACTAGGAGTACAAATTAAATATAATAAAAATACATAAAACTATAATTTGAAAAGTTATTCCTTGAGGAAATTGTTGATTGAAGAAAATAACCAAGAAAACATGTACACATTGGTGTTATAGTGTGGACTCTTGTTACAATGTTGACTCTTGTATCATATTAGTTTCATCTCGGGTTTGTAAATCAGAAAAATAAGGTATGTTGCGACCGAGTAACATACGGAACGTATCTGTGTCAAATGATATATGTTTGATTGATTTGATTGAAAAAATGTGTCTATGTGCCTTATTTGTTGAGTTGATGTGGCATATATGACATTAATGATTGATATATCGATGTATAAAATAAATATTTAACACACATCATTTTATTCATACATCGATACATGACGTGCACGTTGAGCTATGATCCTTGGATACCTTTATATCATTGGATTTGTTTTTGGGGTTTGTGAGCACAATGTTATGTTTGGCATTATGTGGCCCATAAAATCATAGTCATTCGTGGCCCCTATGATTGATTGATTGAGATTTGGGATTTGATGGCGCTTTCCGACGCTATCATATGATCATTCCTTATACTTGATTGAAGCCGGTGTGCCAGCTCGAGCATTGATTTGATAACGATTCGACTTGTTCTGATACATGCTCAGTGGATGGGCATTTGACCTGATATCCCCACAACATACTGTTAGGTGAGAGGTGGGGTCCACATCTTAAATAAAATAATAACAAAAATGAATCCCACATCGAATGTTTACAATATTTGTAGGAATGAATGAGTTATAAATAGAACTCAATTCCTTCAGTTATTGTATCTCAAAATCAAAAGCTTTTCAGCTTTGATAAAAAGAGAGTGCATAGAAAAAAAGAGTATATTTTTTTCTTAAGTGCGGGAATTCTCTTTTGTGAGTTAGAGAAAATATTTTCTCGGTATACTCGGGTTGGGATCGTGAGATATTGAGTGTATTGGTGTATACACTTGTTGTAATATTTCTTCCGGTTATAAAAGTTGCAGTGCTCCGTGGACGTAGCCTATATTGGGTGAACCACGTAAATCTTTGTGTTCTTGTTGATTATTTTATTCCACAAGTTTGGGTACTATTATCATCGTGGTCGGCATCACTTCTGTTAATTCCCCAACAACTGGTATCAGAGCCTTGTTGTGAAAATTTTTAAGAATTCTGAGTATGCTCTGTGGTTGCAGCTTTGTCTGATCTTCCACATCAGAAAAGATTTTTTAGATTTTTTGTTAAGGCTTGAGAAGT
Source organism: Primulina eburnea (assembly GCF_022965805.1). Lineage (NCBI taxonomy): Eukaryota > Viridiplantae > Streptophyta > Magnoliopsida > Lamiales > Gesneriaceae > Primulina > Primulina eburnea. The sequence goes on from NC_133117.1 coordinate 18,463,884, forward strand.
GATGGCCGGAGATGATGGATCGGGAACGGGAATCAACAAGTTCGACGGAACAGATTTTTCGTTCTGGCGGTTACAGATTAGAGATTATCTGTATAGCAGGAAGTTGCATCAACCTCTATCTGGAAAGAAGCCGGAAAAGATGGAGGATGATGACTGGAAGCTTCTTGACCGACAAGTGTTAGGTGTAATACGATTGACCCTAACGAAGAACGTGGCACATAACGTGGCGGAGGCAAAAACAACAGAGGAGATGATGTCCATTTTATCGGACATGTACGAGAAGCCATCAGGAAGCAATAAAGTCCATCTGATGAAGAAGTTATTTAACTTGAAGATGAGAGAAGGTGCTTCGGTGGCTAAACACATCAATGAGTTCAACACGATTGTTTCTCAGCTAACATCGGTTGAAATTAATTTTGATGATGAGATTCGTGCACTTATTCTTTTGGCGTCTTTACCAAATGTTTGGGAACCAATGCGGGCAGCGGTTAGCAACTCTGTTGGAAAAAGAAAGCTACAATTTAATGATGTCAGAGATCAAATTCTTGCCGAGGAAGTTCGCAAGATGGATTCTGGTGAAGGAACATCATCAAGTTCTGCTCTAAATCTTGAGAATAGAGGAAGGGGCAGTAGTGGCGAAAAGAGTTTTAACCAATGGCATGGTGGGTCCAAGTCAAGAAATGGAAAAGATAAAAGCAACTTCGAAAAGAATGTGAAGTGCTGGAGCTGTGGTGAGACTGGTAACTTGAAAAGGAATTGCAAATCAACAAGGAACAACGCTAATGTTGTTACTGAGGAGGTACATGATGCTCTATTATTATCCATGGAAAGCCCGGTTGATTTTTGGGTTATGGACTCGGGAGCTTCGTTTCATACCACTGGTAATCGTAATGTATTTGATAATTACATTGCGGGAGATTACGGAAAAGTTTTCCTGGCTGATGGAAAACCTTTGGAAATAATTGGTATGGGTGATATCCGGATGAAGATGACAAATGGATTTGTCTGGAAAATCAACAAAGTAAGGCATGTACCAAAGTTGACACACAATCTGATTTCAGTGGGACAGCTTGACAACAAAGGTCATAAGGTGACCTTTGGTGATGGTTCTTGGAAAGTGAAAAAGGGAGCCATGATTGTTGCTCGAGGAAAGAAAACTGGAACACTTTATATGACTTCCAGTTTGAGAAATAAATTAGCGGCTGTGGATGCTGGAGCTATTTCAAGTCTATGGCATAGTAGGCTTGGGGATACGAGTGAGAAGGGAATGAAGATGCTTGTTTCAAACGGAAAGCTACCAGGATTAAAGATCGTTGAACACAAGCTGTGTGAAGCTGTATTTTTTGGAAAGCAGAAAAAGGTGAGCTTTTCAAAAGAGGTCAGAGAACCGATATCGGCGGATATGGAGCTGGTACATACTGATGTATGTGGACCATCTCCTGTGACATCCCTTGGAGATCACTCAAGATATTATGGCACTACTGTTGACGATTCGAGCTGGAAATTTTGGGTTTATTTTGCGAAAAATAAATCGGATGTTTATGAGACCTTTAAACAGTGGGAGTTAGCCATGGAAAATGTGATGGATTTACTGTCATCCAATCACATGTGGAGGTTGTCAGAACTTCCTGAAGGTAAAAAGGTTTTACAGAGCAAGTGGGAGTACCGGTTAGAACGTGACGGTAGCAAGCGGTACAAAGAAATACTTGTTGTAAAAAGTGAAAAGAAAGTCATTGGTTACACTGATATTTTCTCTCTGGTGGTAAAGTTAACTACTATCAGGACTGTACTTGGATTGATGGTAAAAGAAGATTTACATCTGGAACAGTTAGATGTAAAGACGACGTTTCTTCATGGTGAGCTAGATGAAGAAATGAATCAATCACAGGGATTTGAAGTACGAGGGAAACAGAAAATGGTGTGCAAACTTCAGAAGAGCTTGTATGGTCTCAAACAAGCTCCAAGACAGTGGTACAAGAAGTTTGACGGTGTAATGAATAATGATGGTTTTTTGAGGTATCAGGCTGATCACTGTTGTCATGTGAAGCTTGATGGTTATTATATCATACTACTGATATATGTAGATGATATGTTGATAACATGAGCTTGTCTGGAGGAGATTGATAAACTCGAGAAAGAGTTATCAAAGGAATTTGCTTTGAAGGATTTGGATGCTGCAAAACAAATCCTTGGAATGAGGATCGTTAGAGATCGGGTGAATGGAGTCTTGAAGTTTGAGAAGATTCCTGGAAGCAAGAATCCAGCTGATATGCTCACGAAGGCTGTTATCATTGAAAAACTGAAGTTGTGTTTCACTTCAGTTGGTCTCCTGAACTAACAAAGGAGGTATGAACTGCTGCACTGATGGTGTGAAGATATGATTGGAATCAAGTCTTCAAGTGGGAGAATTGTTAGGCGAGAGGTGGGGTCCACGTCTTAAATAAAATAATAACAAAAATGAATCCCACATCGAATGTTTACAATATTTGTAGGAATGAATGAGTTATAAATAGAACTCAATTCCTTCAGTTTTTGTATCTCAAAATCAAAAGCATTTCAGCTTTGATAAAAAGAGAGTGCATAGAAAAAAAGAGTATATTTTTTTCTTAAGTGCGGGAATTATCTTTTGTGAGTTAGAGAAAATATTTTCTCGGTATACTCGGGTTGGGATCGTGAGATATTGAGTGTATTGGTGTATACACTTGTTGTAATATTTCTTCCGGTTATAAAAGTTGCAGTGCTCCGTGGACGTAGCCTATATTGGGTGAACCACGTAAATCTTTGTGTTCTTGTTGATTATTTTATTCCACAAGTTTGGGTACTATTATCATCGTGGTCGACATCACTTCGGTTAATTCCCCAACACATACATGCATTGTATATCATATTTCGTTGTGTAGACGCATGTTGTATATATTATGGTTGTTCTATACGGAGCTTTGCTCACCCCCAAGGGGGGCTGTTGTTGTCTTTGTGTATGGACAATGGCAGGTACTCCAGGTTATCAGGAGACCAGAGAGGGTACTTCTGGAGGGAGTCATAACTGAGTTGAGGTTTAGTGGTTTATCCCAGTGTATAGATGTCTATATACTGGGGCATGTCTCGAGGATATGAGTTGATTGTATGTAGTTGATTTTGATTATGTGTGGGCTTACTTTCTGATGTGATATGTTTAAACGAGATTTTATTATATACTATTTCTAGTATCATAATTATCGTTGACACGTTTTTGGCTTATTGTAAAGAAAATTTTCATTCGTTTTTCGCTGTAATTAATTAACCATAATCAAATTACATTGTAATAACAATTAGGATTTAAGGTTCCCACGGTGTATGGTATCAGAGCATAGCTGGGAATGCTCGATTGAGTCTTGTGTACACTTGAATAAGCACAAATGAATTGTGCGTTTGCGTTTGATTTATTTGTATTACTTGCTCTTGCTTGATTTAGTTTGAGTAAGTTGTTGATGATATTGATGATTCAATATGTTTTGATGATGTATAATTGATGTTTATTTGTGATATTCGTACTATATTTTGTAGATGGATCCCACAAATGAAACTGCTATGAGTAGTAGTACTGAGAGAATGTTGGACAATTCAAAGAAATGTCCATGGATTTGGTGATTTCTCGATTCTAGGATTTGAAACCACCGAGGTTCTTTGGCACCGAGAGTTCAGAAAGAGCAAAGGCCCTGTTAAAGGATATCGAGAACTTGTTTAATATTGTTGAATATTCCAAGACTCGTAGAATGAAGCTTTCCCTATATCAATTGAAAGACAAAGCAAAATCTTAGTGGGAAGCCACTGAGATTGGATTGAAAGAGGCTGGTATTGAAGTCACATGGGACGTCTTCAAGGCCCAGTATCTTGAGCAGTACTCTCCTTGTAGAACCCAAAATCAGTACACGTAAACCCATATATTAATGGAATTGTTAATTATTTATTTAATTTTAAAATGATTTTTTTACGATGCGTGATTTATGATTTGCATTATTTTAAATTATTATATGTTTATTTGATGCACGTTAAAACGTTTTCTTGAGTTTTATATTTCAAGAAAATATTCGATACGAGATCGAGAAGAGATACCGGTGACGATTTAGGCGATTTTTTATTTATGTGGTATTTTATTTCAAGTCAAGAAAATTAATATTTTAAGTGATTTATGATAAATTTAGCATTTTAAAACCCAATTTTTTTATTTATTAGGTAGTTTTAAGATTTTAAACATGGGAAAATTAGTTTTAAATCCCCAAACCCAAGCTCAACTTTACCCTAACTCTCTACAACTCAAAAACTTTGTCCAAACTCCCTAAAAAGTTTGAAGTTGACAAAAATACCCTTACATATTAAGTGATTGATTTTTTGGGCATAAAATGGTATCAGAGCTTAGATAAAATTATTTCAAACACAAAATTTACTATTATCAAGTAATTAAATGTTTGAGTAGGAGAATTTCGAAAAAATTATGAATCCAAACTCAGGTTCGAGAAAAATAATTTACAAGAACTATTCCAGGATTTTGGAATATACACAAGAGCATCTAACCTTGGTTAAATATCAGGAACAGAAAGGGATGACACAACACCCTCAGGTAATCTTATGATTCAATCTAATAAGTTTTTGGAGATAGTACCAGATTCCTCTAAGCTCTCTTCAGATCTTAGGGAAATACAGAAAACGGTACAAAATTATGGCAATATGCTATACTTTGTAACTCAACGAGTTGAAAAAATCCTTGAAAACCAAGAAGAAGTTATTGGAATATTAAAGGATATTCAAACAATAATTCAAAAAATAGAACAACAATCAAGTTCTAGTAAAAGAAAAAAAAAGTTCTAGTAAAAGAACTTCAGGAGGAAGGTTACCACCATCATTTGGTACTAAACCTTTGTTACATCAACAAGGAAAGACTAAAGTGGTGTCAAAACCTTTGAATAAAGAAGAAAAGATGATCAATCTTATTAAATCTGTCTCAGAAAAGAAATTAATCTGATGACAACTTTAGAAAGGATTGGTCTAGAGGATCTACAAGAGCTTGCAGAATCTTTTGCAAATCTCAAAGTTGTAGATATAAAAATGAACACAGCAGGAGGTGAACCACCTGCTATAACCTGGTCATCTTCTCAGGGACCACCAAGGGAAAGTGTGGGATCTCATAATATAAATATGAGAGAATCGCAACCCGATTTCCATACTGGTGAAGCATCACACCCAGTTAGAACAAGGACAAAGAGAAGTCAAATTCCCTTGCACCAGACACCCTATAGGAAAACTATTTTAGAACCTATACATCCTTATGGGGTTATGCTTAACCTTGATGTATTATATTTCAAAAACAGAGAAAATCTCATAGATAACTGGAAATCTACTATGAGAATCGCCCCAGGAACACTTGATCTCAACAGAGAATGATTCATTAAACTGTTAGAAATGAGTCTTATAGGATCAGTTAAAATTGCTTGGGACATGACTTAATTAGAAACTAAAGAGTCAGTCCTAGCGGGAGAATGTCTCACCGAGATCGCTGAAAAATGGCTACCCTATTTAAAGCAAAATTTATAGGGGTATACTATTTTAATAATCAAGATATAGAGAAGAGGAAGAAATATACCCAAGCCTGTATAGTCTTGAATTACATGACATATGTTTAGTGGATGAATACATTGTGTTATTCACTAAATATTGATGGATCAGGAGTCGAAGAAGATATGGCTATGCAGCTTTTCTTCGCTAAAATGTCAAGTCCCTGGAGAGAAATGCTCATAATGGAATACGTACCTGGAAATCCAAATACATTGGTACGAAGAGCCTCTTTTCTCAAAGGAAAATTGACAGAATGGTGTCATATGGCAACATTACAAAAGAATTACAAACGATTAAGGAGAATCAATAAAAGTACTCCTTTGCGTTGTAAGGAAAATGATCTTCCAACAATTATTGGAAGTAAACCACAGAAGCATAAGAGGAAAAGTTTTTGAACTAATCTTTATGCTCGAAATGGAAGAATTTCTTGGAAACCAAGAACAGTATGTTGTAGAAAGAAAGCCAGATCTTACAAATCTGGACAAAGAAGCGGACCATCAAGAAGTAGGATATCATCACAAGCATCGAGTACATCTCAAATCAGAGGAATAACACCTACGAAGGAAACTTTCAGAAGAGCTCATACTCGAGCCAATGAAAGTTTCAAAGATTGTAATTGTTGGACATATGGAGCAAGAGGTCATATTTCGACCAACTGTCCAGAAAATGAAAAAAAGGTATTATACGCTTCGATCCAACCCCGGATATTGAAGAAGCAGTTTATTACCAAGATCTAATTCAGGTATACAGATTTGTGGATATTGCCTCAGACGAAAGTATATACGAATAAGAAGAAATCTTGAGTCAAGAAGAATCTGATGGAACTGAATCGGAATATGACTGAAGACGAGGTGTTTCGACACGAAACACATGAATATTTTTCAGGATTATTTTGCCAGAAAACAATATCTCATAATATTTTTCAAAGAATCATGAGAGAAAATACTAGTCTACAGAGATATTAAGGATTCTCTGCAAGACAGGTAAAAAAATTCTTAGGAAATATTGGCCTAAGAAAGAGAAAGCATCATGTAATCTATAAAGTTTCCAGAAGGGAATGACAATCCCAATGGAACTTACATACAATAGAATGGAGATGCAATTAATTTCTTCGAAAGAAATTAAGGAGGAATTACACATGAAGATTTGTCTGGATTATTTAGCCAGATAACAATATCTCATAATATGGTTCAAAGAATCATGAGAGAAAATACTAGTCTACAGAGATATCAAGGATACTCTACAGGACAGGTAGAAAAATTCTTAGGAAATCTTGGCCTAAGAAAGAGAAAGCATCATCTAATCTATAAAGTTTTTAGAAGGGAAATGACAATCCCAATGGAACTTACAAGAAATAGAATGGAGATGCAATTAATTCCTTCGGAAGAAATTAAGGAGAAATTACAAAAACTCAAGATAGAAGTAGCAAGAACTATGTCATGGATTCATATCGGAGCAATCCAGATTATGATAAAAGCTACTTTCAAAGAAGGAATTGATTCGTCCATTGATATTGCTATATGCGATAAAAGAATGGAGAATCCACAAGATTCAGTACTGGGAACTATCTCAGGAAATCTCTGTGCAGGAAAGATTGTAGGAGTAATCTATCCGAGAATTTCCTACAACATGGCAGATCAAGATTTTAACTGAGCCTTGACATTGCACCAAAATTTCAAGGAAAAAAGGCTGATGAAGGAAGGTAATAGACCATATTCTATTACCTATCAAAATTTATATGCTCTATCTAATACACATCATTCATAATTGTTTATTAGAAATGAGTTCATTGAAATACACGAGATATTTGGAAAATTTTCCCAGGCAATTTATCAGAAAGAGTTGAGTTTCCTTTAGTACAGGAAACAGATATCCAAATACAAGACAAACCGATTCTACAAAGGAATCAAAGTCTTAGATTGGAATCAAGGAGAATATCTTTTCAAGGAGATAGAATTACAAGTTACAGGTGGGGGAAAACACCTGTTCAAGAAATCCAACAGGAGATGAAAAGCTTTTCCACTATAGGAAAGCTTAGATGCCCAGAAGGGTGGAAGAAAGTAGAAATAGTATTTGATCTTACAAAACAAAGAAATCAATTTACTTGTAATACCATATACTATTTGGAACAACCGATGATAGAAACTTACCAAGGAATGTTCAATATCGGAGAATTGGAAGTTCATATCAAAGGAATTCTAGGGAAAGAACCTGATCGACTGGTTCTTGGACTAGAGTTTCTCGAGGAACACAAACATTGGAAAGGTCTAGTGTATGGAATGGAGTTTATGGCCGATGATAGGATGTGGACAATCCAATGACCACAATTCCGTTCTCAATATACATTCAAGCAGGAATGTTATATGAAAAATATAAGGCAAAATATTTTGCTGCTTGTATTAATTCAGGTACTGGAATCTGTACCGCAAAAAGAAGAGTTTTTCCAAATAATTTGGAAGAATAACTACCAAAGATTGTTGGAAGAGATTTCTCTAGAAGAATCTTAATCTTTTGCAAAGGGATTAAGATGACTGAAATTGTAATTGGCGGTACTGGACAAACACCTTGGTACAAGGTAAAAACACCACCAATTTATTTTCATGATACAGGAGCTGAAATTTTGATATGAAATAATTTCCTACAAATGTTCAACTCCTATACTCAAGAAAATAAGACTAGACTATTAGTGTTCACAACACCCTGTGATCATAAAATCATAATCCAGCGATTAAGGGAGGCATTTTACAGAAAATTGCCAATTCAATTTTGCAGCAAGCGTGGTAATGAAGGAAAACTTCTTAACCGAAAAATGAAGGATTCTAGATGGTTTGGAGAAACAATGCTCCAATTAAGAGCAGATAAAGAACTCCAACCAGAAGATATAGAATGAAGTAGAGTTTGAATCTAAGGTATTATTGGAGGATGTTAAGAAGAGGATCAAAGAAAATTACAATGAAGATCCCTTGGCATGGTGGATAAAAGTCAACTCAAAGCTTGTCTTAAAATTAAAGAAGGCAAAGAGTATGAATTTGTCCGTTTTAAGCCTATCCCAATGAATATCATTGATCAAAGGTATATGCAGATTATAATCAAAGAACGTTTGGACCTTGGTTTAATCAAATCAGGAATTTCACCATACATCAGCCCAGGATTCCTAATAAGAAATCAAGGTGAAATAAAAAGGAACAAACCCAGATTAGTTATTAGTTATCAAGAGATTAATAAGATTGTAAGTCTGGTTTTTATCATATTTTTAGATGCAATTAAAACATCATCAATATCAAGAACATCTAATCAGCTGCATATGCAATGCAAATATATTCCCAAAGTTCGATTGTAAGTCTGGTTTTTATCAGATTCGAATGGAAGAAGAAAGCAAGAAATTCACAGCTTTCTTCACACCACAGGACACTATATCTTAGAGGTATTACCAATGGGATTGGTAATTCACCACAGATATTTCAAAGAAATATGGATAATCTATTTAAAGATTATTTCAAATTTATGTTTGTCTATATTGATGATGTTTTAATTGCATCTAAAAATATGGAAGAACATATTAAGTATTTAAAGATTTTCTCTAGGTTTGTAAAAAAGGACTGGTTCTATCAGAAAAAATGCAGTAATTGCCACAAGAAAGATTGAATTTCTCGGAATAGAAATCGATGAGTCTAGATTGTTTTTGCAAGATCATATATTAGAAATATTGCGAAATTTTCCAAACGAGTTAAAAGAAAAGAAACAACTTCAGAGTTTTCTAGGAGTTGTTAATTTTGATGGGATGTTTATAAAAAACTTAGCAAAACACAGGAAGGTGTTTAGTCCATTATTAAAGAAAGATGCAAGATTTATATGCACAAAAGAACAGACAGACAGACTTGTCCAGTTAAAGGAGATTTGTAAAAATCTTCCGAAAATAGCTATTCCTCAAGATGAAGATGATCTGGTATCATATACAGATGCCAGTGATCATCAGTGGGCAACGGTTATTACTAAGCTCACATCCGACGGAGAACAACCATGCAGATATTGTAGTGGTTTATTCTCAGATGAAGAAGCCATAAGACGACTATCAACGAGAAAGAATTTTATGCAGTAAAAAAGGTTTTTGAAAAATAGTCATTATTTTTACTTGCAAAGAAATTTACTTTGAATGTTGATAATACACAGGTGAAAGCTTTTCTGAAAAATAGGATTGAATCAAACCAGAAAAGGCTATACTTTTAACATGGCAAGCTTTATTTCAAAATTATATTTTTTATATTATTATTATTAAATCTCATGAAAACATTCTTGCAGATTTTTTAACACGAGATGGACAACATTGATATCGATGCTATTATCAAGATGCAGAGTCATTTGAGTGAACACCTTGAAATGCTTCAAACCGAGTTTAACAAGTGAGCACTGAACGCAGAAATTGCGGGAAGGCTTCAACAAGCGGATAAGAGAATTGTCTCTGATCGAATCACAGGATTTTTACAGGAATACACTCAGCTATGGTCTGTAACGCAAAGGCCTATCCTCCAAGGCATCGAGAAGCCATTGGTTTCTCGAATGGAGAGTTTTCGAGTACATGACTCTATACCTGGAGCAGGGGATTCAAGTACCCATAGCACAAGTGTTAAGCCAGGATCATCTTCTGATGAATCGGCCAAAAAAATTGAAACTCCCGATTCTGATATCGAGTCTTTAAGTCAACCCTTCACCTCGAAGATTGAAGAGGGACAGATCAACCTTAGACCTAATACTGACAAGGGAAAATCTAAGGTTGGTACTAATGAAGCTGCAATTTCCCCATTTCAACTTTTCCAACAAACTTGGGAGAAATTAAACACAAGAATTGGCATCAACCCATCTATCGTTCGAATTGATGTGGCTGGAAAATATCCTAGGGTATGGATGAAACCTAATTCATATCCTAAAGAAGTCAAAGCATTGTATGAATTTGGGGCTCTTGCCTCAGTTTATACTACTTCACCCAGCTTCCCAGAAATTTCAGCGTTACCAAAGTGGATACAGGAAGCGGTGCATGAAACCTGGACAAACAATGATTATTTGTCCAGAGGAGATATTCTGGTGTTGTATTTTTCAGGGCAGCACCAGAACCAACAGGAAAGGATTCGCACGAAGCCTTTCATTTCATCAAGCTAAGGAGGCCAGATATGAATGCCTAGAAATTCATCAAGGATTCTCCTACAAACGAAACACCCCTGGATCCTTCCTGTGGAACAGCAAGCTGCCGGCCAGTAAAGAGACTCGCCGGAAATTCTGCAATATGGCACATGTGGGAAGATGGTCGGAGAATATCTGCCCACAATGGCAAAACCAGAAAGAACAAACCTTGGTAAAGGATTGAAGTCGAGATTTGATCGGAAACACTTTACCGACACCAGTACAAGTAGGGAAGGACCACAAGCACGTTTTCCTCGGGGACACAGAAAGCCAAAGATTCCCCGATAAAGCTAAATTGGACATGTGACCATCCCACTAACCAAATAAAGGACCATGAGTGGAATGCAACGACCACCAGTAATCAGTGGTAAAGGACAAAAGAACATTGGATTCCCTATCTTTAAAGATAAAGGAAATCCGATAAACAAACAAGAAACTTTAACCCAAAACCATCTATAAAAAGAAGATAAAATGGGTAAAATAAACATACAAGAAAAATTCGAAACCTGAAGAAAATGTATTTCACATATCTGAAGGTTTCTAAAAGACGAATCAAGAGAATAAGAAATCATCTGAAAAATACTAAAGATCTCTACAAATTGTTAAAAGAATAAGAAAACGAGATCTGCGCTGATATAATACAGACGCATATCCACTGGTTATGCCAGGAGATAAAATCAGAAAAGCAAGCCATTTCTAGATTAATGATCTAGAAAGAGACAAATCAAGAATAATGGAGGGAACATTCAACCACTACAGAATGTGGTCCATATGCAAGTTGTAAAGGTTCATCAAGATTTGAAATCCTAATTTCAAATCCGAGAGAGCCTTCTATAAATAAGGCAGGAAGAAGGAAGTTGGGATCATCGAACATTTCCTCAATTTCTTTCAAACATAAGTTGTAATATTTTATTTCGAGTTTATGTTTTTTGTAAGTTCAGCTACTATCAGTAGCTAAACAAGTTTCTCATTCTCTACAGGAGGTTACTATGTAATAATAAATGTTTGTGTTGAATAAAGAAATCCTTTGTTCTAGCCCCTCTCATGCATTATTTTTAAAATTTTATCTTTTATTGTACACCCTAAGGTAGGAAACGAATTAGGGTTGTGCCTAGTGCTGCTGAAGGAATCTACATCGGTAAACATCTGTTGCGATTGCGTGGTTAGACTATGAGGAGTAGTCTGTAAAATACGGTGGATACAACCCGATGGAACTCCGATCAAAGAGGTAAAAGATTTATTATACGTAAGCATGATGGGCCTTTATTAAAAAAAATTGATCATTTGAACATGGTATATAGGCTGAAAACCTTGCGTAGCTGTATGTCTTGAGGCTATATGCCTTTAAGAACAGGCTCGATAGGTATAACAATGTCACGTACCAAAATTATATATTTCATTGATGTTTTTGAAAATTTTAGAAAAATGAGGAGTTTAAACAAAGAAAAATAAGATGATGGGGAGTGAGGAGAAAGTTGAGTTTGAAAAAGGGGAGTGATTAGAAATTTCCCCTTTAATAATTTGGAGTTTTTAATCTTACAAATTTGTTAATCAACTATTTTTATTAAAAATCTTTGAGTGAGATTAAATAATTAGATTAGTATTATTTTATCACTAATAATTTAAATAAGCATGTCTTTAACCCCTAATTAGTTAATTAAGCAAAAAATTTACCTAAACTACTACACACTCATGCACACACAACACACACACGTGTTAAATTGAAGGGGTAAGGCTAGGGTTCTTGAGTTCTCTTTCAGCAGCCACTATCTCAACCCCTTTCTCTTGCAAATTTCTGGAGATTTACATCATTTTTTTCGAGCAAGAATCGTGCCGTAAGCGTCTCCCGGTCATTCCCCGTAATCCACCGCATCGGTATTCGTTATCTTGGTACGTTTCATTGCAAAGGCATGTATAATCTTTCATTTTTCGCATCGATCTTTTCATAGTATTTATCTTGATGCATATTGTAGGTAACAAAATAATCTCTGTATGTTATGAAAAAATTTGAGCGTTAATGATTGGAACGATTTTATAACAAAATTTTAGATCTCAAAACCGAATCTACTGCCATTTTGAATCCTGCTAATTTTCGATCATTTTCTGGAAAAACTTAACGTATTATTTTTCGATACCTGTGATTTGACAGTAAACTCGTAATTTTCAGAAAATAAATGAGTGAGTTATGATCATTCTCGTGTTACTGCTCAAACTGTGACGTTTTCAATATGTGTTCTTGATGTTTTCTTGAGGTTTATTGGTTGCAGGCTTTGTTCGGAATCGCCGGGTGGTCATTTCTGTGTTTAGGTATGTTATGGGTTGTGGTTAGACGCTAATCGGTGTGTCGTTTTGAATCGATATAGGTCTGGTTGCAGGCTTTGTTCGGAATCGCCGGGTGGTCATTTCTGTGTTTAGGTATGTTATGGGTTGTGGTTAGACGCTAATCGGTGTGTCGTTTTGAATCGATATAGGTCTGGTTACAATATAAGTTGTAGGGAAGCGTATTGAGCCAAATGTTTAATTTGTGGGATTGAAACGCGTTGGTGTCGCATGTCATCGTTTGGGGATTTTTGGGGCATTTGTATGGGTTTGAGTCCATGCAATAGCTTCCTAGGATGGGGCTCGAGGTTAGTCCATGGATGGATCGAGTCCGTTGGACGTGGCTTAGAGTTGGGATCAAGAATCATTCTTTGGGAAATTATTTCACAGGTCAGGCGCTGTGGCGCCGCAACGCTATCTTTTCGTAGGTCGAGCGCCGGATGCTAGCTCCTCGATGCATGTAGCACCGCGGTTCTGGCACACAGCGCCGCCACACCACATTGCACAATGCCTAGGTGCTAGTCTAAATATTCGATGTCATGGTTTAGTTTGATGATTAAACATTGTCAAGTCCCGAGTGGTCTAGAAAGTCATAAGTTAGTTAATTAATTCGATAGTGAGTACGATTGTTATGGTTAAGTTACGAAACATAAGGAGCGTGAATAATGTGTTAGTATGTGCAGGAGTCACCCAAGCGAGATCCAAAAAAGCCCTCAACGCTATGTATGTATGTTCGACGTAAAAAAAAAAGAAAATATTTTATGTTTTTGAGGTATGCTAATTATCTTGTGACCAATTATTTTACGGGTTTGGAAGCCGGAGAACGTTTTCGGGGACCTCTCTACCATGGTAGAGCATGACCAGGTTTTGATCATGATTGGGATGCGGTAAAGCATGACTAGGGACCAATCCACCCGATAAAGCATGACCGGGGATCTTAAGTATGTGGCAGTGGACATTCCTGTCAGCCCAGTACTGTGGTTTAGTCTGATCAAGCGCATTATGTTATGGGTCACTTGCTTTGAAACATATCTATATGCAAAATGATGATGATTATGCATGTTTAAGTATGTATGTTGCAAGCACGTTTATGAAAAAGTTTATGAAATGATGGCACGTCTACGTTTAAGTAAGTATGTTCAGAGTTTAAGTATTTTTAAACTACTTTAAAATGAATGTGGTTTTATTATATATTACTTGCTATTCTGAGTTTACACATGTTGAGTCTTTATACTCACTAGACTGGATCGATGCAGGTGAGGACGAGTTTGAAGAGGCGAGAGACGGAGACTAGTGAGTTGGCTCGGACGGTGTGGAGGCCTAAGCCCAGGATCGCTGAAGTTTTCAAGAATTTTTATGTACGTTAAATTCATTTACTCTGATTTTATGGAAATTACTTCACGGTGTTTGATTAAGTATTTGTTGCAAGCTCTTTTATAATTCAAATATTTAGACAAGCATTTTATTTGTATTTCATTTTGATAGATTACTACTTATTTAAAAAACTTTAAATTTTCGCAAATTTTAAGTAGTTTTAAAGTACGTTACGTTATAGTTGGTATCAGAGCCATGTTCTTGTAAAGGGTTATGCCTACTGCAGGTTGCAAGAATCTTACGAAGGAACGCCTCAAGTCTGTAAATTTTAAAGTTTTAAAATTCTTTCAGAAATTTTAAGTAGTTTTAAAGTACGGTACATTATAGTTGGTATCAGAGCGGTGTTCTTGTAAAGGTTTATGCCTACTGACGGTTGCAAGAAGCTCACGAAGTCACGCCTCAAGTCTGTAAGTTTTAAAGTTTTAAAATTCTTTCATGTAGTAAGCATCAAGGTCATGATTTCAACATGTACATGTTTAAGTTCGATTTACGTACATATTATGATATGAATATTATGTTCATGCATGTTGGTTTACGTGTAGGGTAAATTTTGAAACAATATGCCTCCTAGATGTATGATTATACGTGGAGCAGGTGAAGAGGACAGAGAGGGTAGGGATGGGGAGAGGGCCACTCCTCTTCGCCCACCGCAAGATATGCCGGCACAGATGCTTGCAGAGATGACACAGTTCTTCGCACAGTCTACGGGGGAGCAATTCTGGAGTAGATACGAGAGCGAGGCTCAGGCTAGAGGCAGTGTATGAGAGGTTTAGGAGGATGGATCCAAAAGAGTTCTCGGGGACTACTGACCTGGTGATAGCTGAGGGATGGATTAAGTCCACCGAAGTGATATTCAATTTAATGAAGCTGCAGGATGCAGACAGAGTCAGATGTGCCACTCTGTTGACAGAGGATGCCGGACTGTGGAGGGAGAGTGCATCTGTGGCAGTGAATGTGCAGACCCTTACATGGGAGGGTTTCAAGGAAGTGTTTTACTCCAAGTACTTCACTGAAGAAGTACGCTCCCGCTTGACCAGGTAGATTATGACTTTGAGACAGGGAGACAACAGTGTAGCAGAGTTCGTAAAGAGGTTTGAGAGAGGGTGTCACTTCGTGCCCCTAATTGCGAATGATGCTCAAAAAAAGCTGAGGCATTTCATTGATGGATTACGGCCGATCTAGCGACGTGATGTTAGAGTTGCTGGTCCTACCACTTATGCTATTGTCGTTGATGCGACTTTGATTGTTGCACTCCTAAGAGCATGTTGTCCACAAGTAGTATAATTCGATGAGTTCGAATATCGTATCCACATGGAAGCTAAGGCAATTATAAGTCCATTACAATGTCTTTTTGTTTTGTTTTTGTTTTTTTCTTTTAATTGTTTAAATATTTAATTGGTAATTTTTAATTGTTAAAATTTTAATTTAAGTTGAGATTAAAGGATCCACTCTTGGTATTTTAATAAAGTTAATATTAATGAATATTATTGAAATCCACTTAATAAAATGATTATAATATATTAAATAATCATATTTATATTATGTTATATATTATTATCTTATAAGTATATATACCAAATTTTTTATACCTTTTCATCTCAACTTTGGGAAGTTAGCTACTCAATATTATTCAGTGTAAAACTTTGAATATGAAATTAACATGCTAATTATATTTAAATGAAGAAATAAATGAAAAACAAAGAGAGAAATATTATGAACTCAAAGGTTTGTTCATAAAATGATGGATATCTGAATACATTACAATTCAACCCTATTAATAGACAAATCTGGGGAGACAACCACAAATACAATATCATTTTTTTTACACATAAGTCTTCATTGGTGTTCCAAGAAATTATGTCAACATACACATCACTTTTGAAAATCTTCCCATTCGAATTTTCTTTTCCACATAAAAAAAAACCATGTAGATAATTGAGTTGTTTGAATTGTGGTATTTTGTTTCACCATTTGACCAGTAATTTGATAGATATGGTCAAAATGCTAGAACATGGTAAAATTTACATGATGTTGATCCCATGATCTTCCTCATTCCCAACCACTCACGGATGGCGTTCCAAATACCACTCATAGGGCAGCCAAAGTACAAGTGCTGGAAAGATTCATCTCCGAGATTGTAAAGCACATAACGTTTGTTAATCACATACGGTTGCCTATCCCGACTAAGAAGTTTAACATGTGCTATTAACAAAACTATAAATCGATGTTTAGGGAGTATACTTGTTTTCCTCAAGAGAGGTTTCCACGGCCATCTCCCTATTTTCCTTACAAAGAAATCATAAGCTTTGTTTAATCCATGATGAACATCAAACCAGCTATGAAGGCGTATAATCGCAACATCCACCGAGCCACATTCGGTAACTTTATTTGTTGCTTAATTTGATCCCAATTGTGATGAGATTTTTATCTCATGCTTGTCACCAATATCATCAACTTTCTATAGGTCCAAGAATCATATTATAAATCTAATTTGCAACGCCAATGTTATTCTTGTTTTATCGAACCTGTAAAAATTGTAAAAATTTATAATTACATAAAATATTATTTTTATACACTTTATTATAAAATATATAATATTTAAATATTTAATAAAACAAAAACTATAAATTTATATTATAAAACATTTAATTAATGTACAATTTTTATGTTTATCACACCCCTAACCAGCTTATTGCTAATTTCTAGCAATTTAAGCGTTGATAGCAACAAAAAACATAGTGATTAATTTAAATAAAAATGTAATCGGAACTACCTAAGTGTTTAAATTAAATTTAAAAACTGTCAAATTTATATCAAGATAATCATAATTATTATTTATGAAATAATCTAAGCTGATCAATTCAAAGCTTATTTTCAGGTAATTAAATGTACATGGCCTTCAGAAATTCCTAGTAAGAGTCTCAACTCCATATCCTCACATGTTAATAAATGTTTCAATTCATGGGAACGATTTCTCTCATGAAGTTGAAAAATACAGATAAATGCTCAAGAAAATCGTTTACAAAATGCAGCTAGATAAACGAGCTAAATTAATCAAAAGATAGAAAATTCATTGATTCAAAATCTAGTTATTCTTATTATATATATATTTTCTTCCTGATCTTTTTTTTATAACATCACGGAATCAGATTAAGTTTATGCTTCTTGACCACATGTTTGTTTTATTTTTATAATATATTTCTCTCATTTTATTTTTTATTTTTTCTTCTTTTTTTTTTGAGAGCTAAATGGATCGTAGCATATAACTTTAAAATTACATAAATATTCAACATCTTTCCTTTTTTTTTTCCTCTTTTTTTTTTCTTCAGGAAATATAATTT
The DNA here is from genome assembly GCF_022965805.1 of Primulina eburnea. Classification (NCBI taxonomy): domain Eukaryota; kingdom Viridiplantae; phylum Streptophyta; class Magnoliopsida; order Lamiales; family Gesneriaceae; genus Primulina; species Primulina eburnea. Next base: position 18,481,682 of record NC_133117.1, read on the forward strand.
TTTTTTCAAAATGAGAACTCAAGATCTAAACAATAGATAGCCTCTCTCAGCAAGCTGTTTTATGTGAGTATAAAAAATTTTTTAGGCACTCTTATCAGGTATATCTTGGATAATATACTTTAATAACTGATTTTATCACAATGGTTAATCATACAAAAAGATTTCATAAATCATATTTTTATAGTGATCAGAATATTAAAATTAACTTTTTTTAAATTAAAAATTTAAACATCCTTAGATAGATTAATACATTTTCCAATTTAAACATTTCAAACATTAACGTATGATATTTTTGCAAAAAATTACTAAGATACAAACAATAAACATGGTTTTATTTTAAAGTAATATTATATATATAAATATTTTTTAAAAGTTTTTTTTATAAGTCAGAATATGACATTGTCCGTAATGTAAAAATAACTATTAATAAAGAGTACATAATGAAAGAGATATCACCTGAAGTTTTATTGGAGATAACAAACTGAAACAAACACAAATCAATCCACGACTTTTGAATCAATGATCCAACTTTCTTTTTTTTACTGTTTGATTGCGACCAATTGATCTTTGTTATTATCGGATCAGGCTTATGAACAAAAGCTTCCAAATTATCAATTAATTATTCGGCAGTCGATGCAAAGATGAGCATCCGTCGTGAATTTTCTGAAATAAAATTCTGTTCCACAGCTTTATCAAGAAATGTCAACAAACTGTCATAATAATTGTTGATATTCAACAAGCCAACATGTTTATTATGGATTTTAAGTTGTGCCCAAGAAACAGTGTGAAAAATTTCTTCTAACGTAACAAAACCAACTGGTAGTGCGATAAAAACATCAGAATTTTCAATCATTTTAGTTATTCTTTCATTCATAAAAGAAACTTTTAATTCCTTCTCAATCATAACACATGTAATATTTCCTTCAGCTAGAGCTATAGGAATAATACCCAAAACCTGACTACCTCCAAGATGAGCATATGTTGAAACAGATACCATTGATCCAATATTACCTCCCCCAGATACCAAGTGAATTTTTCTCTCAGCCAATATATTTTCAAGATTATTCGTTGCTTCTACAAACACTTAATTTTTCCAGGACTCGACCCACAAAATACACAAATATTTTTCAATGTTTGTGCAGAGGATCCAGCCATATTTTTACTTTCTTTTTGGTCTGTGAAAATAGAGAGAAAGATGAGAGATTTTATAGGGGTAATATGTTATCATGACAAAACTATGGGTCACAGCTGTAAGCAGAATAAACAGTAAAAACAACAATGACACATATGCATATAAACAGTAGTGTGATTGTGGCTCACAATTTTTCCTCTGGTTTTACGTCCAGAAACGGCTTCAACGCTTTCTTTGAGTCAAGGATATGCTTCCCATCCAATTTTCTTATAAATTGGCAAACAAGGTCTTTTTTAGTCGGATTCCCAAGACTATTAAGATGACGCTCATCATGGAATTATTTCCACAAACAGAGAAATTCAATATGCACGTGTCCACTAGAATGCGTCTCAAGAGTCAATAAGATGTTATCTAAAGACTCCTTACTCTGCCCATTCTTAATGAAACCAATTTTATCTTCTCTATTATTGGAAACACATCCCTAAGATCTGCATCGTTTGTCACAAGTCCATCTTGCACACTTATGACAAACCCCTATCCTTCTGGCCCTTCATTTTTCTCATAAGTTATTTTTCCTGATCCAGACAAATACCCAATAAGCAATGATTGTGGAACTTCTTCTCCTAATCGGGCCTTAGCTTCTATTACAAGACGGATATCTTCTGGAATTCTTTTTTGCATTAGCAATCTCAATCTTTCGTACCTACTTGCATAAATTTTTCTTAGTACATTTTCAGAAACATAGGGAAAATATTTACAAATTTTTTAGAGAATTTCATCCATTTTGAAAAGAAAAGAACTGATTTTTTTTAATAATTTGTGTAACAGAAATTGTGGGAAACTGATTTAACCGACAATGAGAGTCAGAGAGTACCGTTATCCGCCATTTAACCAAGAAAATACAAAGATTAAGGAAACCTCAAATAAAAACAAAAAATAAATACAAAACAAAAAAAATCAAGGATCGGAAAGAGAAATAAACTCCTCTTGAAATATTTCATTTTCTGAAAATGGTTTAAGCTTTTGTCCATTTACTTTAAAAACATCATCATTTTTAGGATTTTCAATGTCCACAGCTCCCTAAGAATACACATGCTTTACAACATATGGGCCTGTCAATCTTGATCGTAATTTTCCTGGGAATGTGTGAAGTCGAGAATCATAAAGCAAATTTTATTTACCAATCTCAAAATATTTTCTAAGAATTGTTTTATCATGAAATGATTTGATTTTTGCTTTATAAATCCTTGAATTCTCATACGCGTCATTTCCGAATTCATCAAATTCATTAAGTTGCAATTTGTTGCATCATACATGCTTGAATTAAAATTTTTGATCGCCCAATAAGCTTTATATTCCAATTCTACAGGCAAATGGCAATTTTTTCCGTAAACCAACCTATAGGGAGACATATTTAATGACGTTTTAAAAGCAGTTTGATATGCCCAAAGTGCATCATTAAGTCGCAGAGACCAATCTTTTCTATTTCGGTTAACAGTTTTTTCCAAAATGTGCTTTATCTCCCTATTAACTAATCCAACTTGTCCATTTATTTGAGGATGATAAGGAGTAGTTATTTTGTGAGTAATACCATATTTTTTCATTAACAAAGTGAGTTCCCCCATCACTTATCATGGCTCGAAGAATTCCAAATCTATTAAAAGTACTTTTTTTCAAAAATTTGATGACTATTTTATGATCATTTGTTCGACATGAAATTGTCTCTATCCTTTTGGAAACATAATCAACTGCAACTAAAATATATAAATATCCAAATGACGGTAGAAAAGGTACCATAAAATCAATTCTCCAACAGTCAGATATTTCAATTTCAATGATAGGATTAAAATGCATCATGTTTCTTTTTGAAATCGTACCCAATTTTTGACAATTTTCACAGATCTTGCAGATTTCGTGGGTATCTTTTGTGGGGACCCGGGCTCTAACTCAATTCTTTTGGGATTTATTGGATCTTTGCTCGAAAATGTGGGTCAAAATTTTGCTTTTAAAATTAATTCAAATGTATAATTAAAGCATAACATGTCTTTGTATTAAATAAACAGCATAACGTACATACATGTCCGTTTTGTACAATCATACACTAGTATTTAAAAGTTTTCAGTACACGTCTAGTACAACAACTAGTAAGCTGCACGCCCGAGATCTCCACGCTATCACCAATCTCTCATCTAGCTCGAGACCCAGATCCTGCCCCACCTGTTGCCATGCACACATACAGACACGACAACAGCCGGATAACTCCGGTGAGAACATATCCCAGTATAAAACATGGATGCATGCAATGTAATAATCATGTACAAAAGCATAGCATATATCAAGTAACATGAATGCAAATCTAAACATGTAGAAGAATACAAATCTGTATTCAACATTTAAATCTTGACTCGACTCATTTCTAATCTAGGGATCCCGGTGTGAATAAGACGGTCTGTCACCTACCCAACCACTCGGGGTGACGGTACGTCTTATTCCTAGACTTCGGTCAACTCTGTATCGAGGGTCTACACATAGAGTATATCTACTACTATGCGTCGATACACCGAAACGTCTAGTTTTGGCCAATCTGCCAATATCTCCTATCTCAGGACTCGAATATAAAACAATAAACAATACATTACAAAATCAAATGTAATAACAATCTAGTATGTGATTTAGGGAAACTCGTATCAAATCTGAATCGAGTTGTGCAATCCCGTGACCACATGAATTATACCTTTATTGTCGAATAGTCGGTATCGTAGTCGAAGTCTTGAGTTCACAATAGCCAATACAAATCTGAAAGGGCATAATCAATGTGCACTCTATCAATATACATCTCAAACAATTCAAAAGAAATGGAAGCTCCCTCCTTGAAGTTCCCTCTCGGCTGAATCATCTGAGCAAAAGGAATTGGTGACACATAATCTATATTGCATGGTTTAAAACACATGGTTCATTCTTCACAAGCCACGCATGACCGCGGGTGCGGTATACTAACAGCGCGGGTGCGCTGTGCTCACGGCGAATTAATCTAAAATTGCAGCACCTAGACCGCGGGTGCGGTCCTTGCATGACCGCGGGTGCGGTCGCACCACCGCGGGTGCGGTCTTGCTTCGCACAAATCCACCAACTTTCTGTCTAAACATCACGGGTGCGGTGCCTCCTAACACCGCGGGTGCGGTGTGGTTTCGGCCCTGCTGCTCAAAATCCCATAATTCATGCATTCTTATCTCTACAAGTCTAACATCAATGATACTGATAATTCTCGAGCCTTACATTTTTCCCCCTCTTAGACAAGAGTTCGTCCTCGAACTCGTACGCAAGTAATCATGCAAGTATACTTAAAACAGTATAATCAAAATTGAAAGGAAGACTCACATCATATGAATAGCTCGGGATGTTTCTGTCTCATATCAGACTCTGTCACCCAAGTTGCTTCCTCGATGCCATGACGACTCCACTGAACCTTCACAAGCGGAATGGTCTTGGTTCTAAGCTGTTTCTCCTTCCGATCAAGAATCTGTATCGGTCTTTCAATATAGCTCAGAGTCTGATCCAGCTCGGCTTCATCAGGCTGAATAACATGAGAATCATCCGGCATGTATCTGCGCAACATCGATACATGAAAAACGTCATGTATACCGGACAGTGAAGGAGGAAGAGCAAGTCTATAAGCTCGATCGCCAATCTTCTCAAGGATTTCATATGGACCGACGTATCTAGGAGACAACTTTCCACGCTTGCCAAATCTAACAACACTTCTGAAAGGAGAAATCTTCAAAAATACTCTGTCTCCCTGATCAAACACTAACGGTTTGCGTCTGATATTGGCGTATTTCGCTTGCCTATCCTGTGCCGTCTTCATTCGCTTCTGAATGATCTTCACTTTCTCGGTCATTTCACGAATCATATCAGGTCCCAACTCTGGTACCTCGGAGATATCATCCCAGTACAACGGAGATCTGCACTTCTTTCCGTATAAAGCTTCGAACGGTGCCATCTCTATGCTCGTCTGATAGCTGTTGTTGTATGAAAACTCACACAACGGCAATGAATCTTGCCAACTAGTACCAAAGTCTAGTATTACAGCTCTCAGCATGTCCTCTAAAGTCTGGATAGTCCGCTCTGACTCTCCGTCCGTCTGAGGATGATAAGCAGTGCTCATGTGTAAAGTCGTACCCAAAGCCTGCTGCAAGCTGTGCCAAAAGTGAGAAGTAAATCGTGGATCACGATCTGATACGATCGACTTCGGCACACCGTGCAATCTGGAGACCTCTCTGACATACAACTCAGCCATCTGATCGTGTCGATAGGTCATTCTGTACGGAATGAAACACGCTGATTTGGTCAGTCTTTCTATCACAACCCAAATCGCGTCACAGCCCCGCAAAGATCGAGGTAACTTCGTCACGAAATCCATGGAAATGTGGTCCCATTTCCATTCAGGAATAGACAAACTCTGAAGTAAACCTCCGGGATTCTTTCTTTCTGCCTTCACCTGCTGGCAATTCAGGCATTTAGACACAAATTCTGCAATATCGATCTTCATCTGCTTCCACCAGAATTGCGTCTTCAAATCATTGTACATCTTCCTGCCACCAGGATGAATGCTGAACCGACTACAGTGTGCCTCTGACATGATCTGTCGTCTCAAATCTGAAACCTCTGGCACTACTAGACGGTTATTCACATACAGAACAGAATCTCTAACCTGATACTCTGATATATGACCAGCTCTAACCATATCAATCGATTTCTGAATACTCGGATCAGTTTTCTGCGCTTCTTTGATCCTCAAAATCAAATCTGGCTCAATCTGAATTGCAGCAAGTCGCAACGGTCTACTCTCTGTATCAAATGCAATCCCGACAAGCAACAATCCTCTACTAAATTCGATACACCTACTGTCGATAAGGAAAGCGCACATACCTTTCGACTTAAGGCGTCTGCAGCTGCATTCGACTTCCCTGGATAGTACTTGATCTCGCAATCAAAATCTTTCAGCAGATCAAGCCATCGTCGCTGCCTCATGTTCAACTCTGACTGAGAAAAGAGGTACTTCAGGCTCTTATGATCGGAATAGATCTCAAATTTTTCGCCATACAGATAATGGCGCCAGATCTTGAGTGCAAAGACAATCGCCGCCAATTCAAGATCATGAATTGGATAACGGGTCTCGTGCGGCTTCAGCTGTCTAGAGGCATATGCTATCACGTGCCCTCGCTGCATAAGAACACATCCTATCCCTCTGTGAGATGCATCACAATATACAACGAACTCACCTGTACCTGAAGGAATCGTCAAGACAGGCGCACTAGTCAGCCTCTTCTTCAGCTCTACAAAACTAGCTTCACAATCTTCAGACCACACAAATGGCATATTCTTCTGTGTCAACTGGGTGATAGGTTTCGCTATACTGGAGAAATCTCGGATAAAAGGACGATAATACCCGGCTAGACCCATGAAACTGCGTATCTCCGGCACAGAAGTCGGTCTCGGCCAACTAATCACAGCCTCAACTTTACTCGGATCTACCGCAATACCATCTCCAAATATAATGTGCCCCAGAAAGACAACTTGTTTCAGCCAGAATTCGCACTTGGACAATTTGGCGTATAATTGCTCTTTTCTCAAAGTCTTCAATACAATCCTTAGATGATCTGCATGCTCAATTAAACTTTTCGAATACACCAAAATATCATCAATGAACACAATCACAAAATCATCTAAATATCTCTGAAAAATACGGTTCATCAAACTCATAAAAACCGCTGGCGCATTCGTCAAACCAAAAGGCATAACGATAAACTCGTAGTGCCCATACCTGGTCTGGAATGCAGTCTTCGGAATATCAACGTCTCTAACTCTGAGCTGATGATACCCTGATCTCAAATCAATCTTCGAGTATACAGAAGATCCCTGTAACTGATCAAATAAATCGTCGATGCGAGGTAAAGGATACTTGTTCTTCACTGTTGCCTTGTTCAGCTGTCTGTAATCAATACATAATCGCATCGAACCATCTTTCTTTCTAACGAAAAGCACCGGAGCACCCCAAGGAGATACACTGGGTCTGATATATCCCTTGGACAGAAGATCTTCCAACTGCGCTTTCAACTCTTTCAGTTCGATAGGCGCCATCCTATACGGAGCTCTTGAAATAGGAACACTGCCTGGCACAAGATCTATGCTAAAATCTACCTCTCGAACTGGAGGCAACCCCGGAATCTCGTCAGGAAAAACATCTGCAAACTCGCAAACCACTGGCAGATCTGCCAATGCTGGGCTTGACTTCAGTAAATCTACTGAATATACGAGAAAGCCCTCTGCTCCTCTCTGAAGCAATCTACTCATGGTCAGAGCAGATACTAAGGGAATCCGAGATCTGGAACCCTTTCCGTAGAATTTCCACTCATCTGTCATCTCGGGTCTAAATCTGACAATCTTGTGGAAACAATCTACAGTGGCCCTGTACTTGGTTAACATATCTATGCCAACTATACAGTCAAAATCAGCTAAACCAAGTACTACACAGTCTAAATCAATCTCATGCCCCTCAAACTGAAGCATACAGTGTCTAACAGTAGTCACAGATATCAAACCACTTCCCAACGGAGAAGCTATAGACACTACAGTCGACAAGGACTCAACAGGTAATGAATGTCTCAATGCAAAATGTTCAGAGATGAATGTATGTGATGCACCTGTGTCTATCAACACATATGCAGGATAACCGCAAAGGAAACAGTTACCTGCTATCACATCATCGGGCGCATCCTGAGCCTGCTCCTCTGTCAAGGCAAATACCCTAGCCTGCTGTCGGGGAGGTTGACTCACTGTCTGACTACCTACTGGTCTCTGCTGGGTCTGTGTAGATGGTGGCTGGAAGGAGTGTACAGAGGATGCCTGTCTCTCCATCTGTGGCACTGGTGCTGATGACCCTGTGCTCTGGAATCGTTGTGCACCTCTCTGGGGACAAGCTCTGGCGAAGTGTCCCTGTTGCCTACAGATGTTGCAACGTCCCATAACTCCTTGACACTGCTCCGTGGCATGTCGCCCTCCGCACGAACTGCAATACACGCCACTGTAATCTGACCCTTGACCTCTCTGTCGAGATCCACTTGAACTCGATGAACTGCTCCCGGATTTCTTAAATTTCTTGCCCTTAGCCTTCAGAAATTCCTTCTTGCCACTACCACTAGATCCACTATCGAAGCGAGGAGGAGGTGGTGGAAACTGAGTGGTAGGCTGTGGCTGTCTCTGCCCCTGAACACTGTAAGAAGCGCCTCACTGCCTGATCAAGCCAGCCTCTGCTCCCTTAGCTCTGTTTAGTGCCTCTGAAAAAGTATTAGGCCGCCCCGTGTTCACCAAAGTAAAAACATCTGGGTTCAGCCCATTGATGAACTGATCGGCCACTGCCTCGTTGTTCCCTGCTACATGAGGTGCAAATCGTAGCAAGGCAGAAAATTTAGCCACATACTCCTCGATGTTCCATTGTCCCTGTCTCAGATTCGCAAATTCAGCTCCTTTATCTTTTCGGTAGGAGACGGGGAAGAAGCGCTGATAGAACTCATCCTTGAAGACTTTCCACGTGATGTCAATGCCTCGGTGTTCCAAGGCTCTCTTTGTAGTCAACCACCAACTCTTGGCAACCTCTTGCATCTGATGCCCTATCAATTTCACACGTCGCTCATCAGTATACGCCAAAGACTCAAACAACATCTCGATATCATCAAGCCAGCTCTCGCACTCTCTGTGCCCTTCAGCGTAGGAGGATGGAAAGACTGAAACCTCTTCAACAAGGTCTCCATCGGCGTAGCGGTAACATCCATCTGTGCACCGGATGTGCTACCCTGCTCTGGCTGTGGTATACGTCTAGGCGGCATAAATCTGATTATCAAACTGATTAGTACACAGTCAATATCATCTGTCTCAGCCCTCCTCTGATCAAACACCTCTGATCGAGAATCGGTTCTGATTCAGGCTTGACAAGTATATGCTGTAAATCAATTAAGATACAATACAACATATAATAGGGAAAGCAGTAAATCATGACATGCTAGCATGATATAAGCAAGGAAGATGACTCAATCTACCCCGCTCATTCTATTCTATCTTAGTCTACAGAACCTACAGCTCTAATACCACCTGTTGTGGGGACCCGGGCTCTAACTCAATTCTTTTGGGATTTATTGGATCTTTGCTCGAAAATGTGGGTCAAAATTTTGCTTTTAAAATTAATTCAAATGTATAATTAAAGCATAACATGTCTTTGTATTAAATAAACAGCATAACGTACATACATGTCCGTTTTGTACAATCATACACTAGTATTTAAAAGTTTTCAGTACACGTCTAGTACAACAACTCGTAAGCTGCACGCCCGAGATCTCCACGCTATCACCAATCTCTCATCTAGCTCGAGACCCAGATCCTGCCCCACCTGTTGCCATGCACACATACAGACACGACAACAGCCGGATAACTCCGGTGAGAACATATCCCAGTATAAAACATGGATGCATGCAATGTAATAATCATGTACAAAAGCATAGCATATATCAAGTAACATGAATGCAAATCTAAACATGTAGAAGAATACAAATCTGTATTCAACATTTAAATCTTGACTCGACTCATTTCTAATCTAGGGATCCCGGTGTGAATAAGACGGTCTGTCACCTACCCAACCACTCGGGGTGACGGTACGTCTTATTCCTAGACTTCGGTCAACTCTGTATTGAGGGTCTACACATAGAGTATATCTACTACTATGCGTCGATACACCGAAACGTCTAGTTTTGGCCAATCTGCCAATATCTCCTATCTCAGGACTCGAATATAAATCAATAAACAATACATTACAAAATCAAATGTAATAACAATCTAGTATGTGATTTAGGGAAACTCGTATCAAATCTGAATCGAGTTGTGCAATCCCGTGACCACATGAATTATACCTTTCTTGTCGAATAGTCGGTATCGTAGTCGAAGTCTTGAGTTCACAATAGCCAATACAAATCTGAAAGGGCATAATCAATGTGCACTCTATCAATATACATCTCAAACAATTCAATATACAAGGCTGAAATCGGTTTCAATATAATTCGACGGTGTAACGGCGTAATTCTTCGATACCGCTCAACCCCATCTCAACATAACATACTCAGTCACAATCAATTCATAATCTCATCCACACCTCAATATATAAGCTGAAATCTGTACAATCTTAACCTAATACATGCTGTTATTTCGAATAATAGCATACGTGTCTGAAACTCGATCCGTTTACGTTTCTACGATGCTCGACATATCAAGAACACAATATAACTAACATATTACAATTTCTCCAACATCTATAATTCGAAACATGTTGGAATTACATAAAACTTACGTCACCTTGTAGCCGTCGATGCAAAGAACACAAATCTTACCTCGGAACACAAATCGAATGGCTAAATCTCGCACAAGCACAACTCTAAGATCAAAAGAAATGGAAGCTCCCTCCTTGAAGTTCCCTCTCGGCTGAATCATCTGAGCAAAAGGAATTGGTGACACATAATCTATATTGCATGGTTTAAAACACATGGTTCATTCTTCACAAGCCACGCATGACCGCGGGTGCGGTATACTAACAGCGCGGGTGCGCTGTGCTCACGGCGAATTAATCTAAAATTGCAGCACCTAGACCGCGAGTGCGGTCCTTGCATGACCGCGGGTGCGGTCGCACCACCGCGGGTGCGGTCTTTCTAACACCGCGGGTGCGGTCTTGCTTCGCACAAATCCACCAACTTTCTGTCTAAACATCGCGGGTGCGGTGCCTCCTAACACCGCGGGTGCGGTGTGGCTTCGGCCCTGCTGCTCAAAATCCCATAATTCATGCATTCTTATCTCTACAAGTCTAACATCAATGATACTGATAATTCTCGAGCCTTACATCTTTAAACAAATTGGGCCAATAAAATCCACACTACAAGATTTTTGCAGCCGTTTTCTTTGAAGAAAAAGTCCTCCGCATGCTTCTGAATGACAAAATTTAATGACACTACTTACTTCATTGTCAGGTATGCAACGTTGAAAAATTTGATCTGGAAAATACTTGAACAGATAAAGACAATCTCAATAAAAGTTTTTTACCTCATTCAAAAATTTTCTTTTATCTTGGGAACTCCATTGCGGTGGCATTTTTCCTGTCACAAGAAAATTTACTATGTTAGCAAACCAAGGTGTAGTAGTAACTGAAAATAGATGTTCATCAGGAAAATTATCGTTAATTGGTGTCATTTCACAAGATGATCATGTTACTAGTCTCAATAAATTATCGGCTACTACATTCTCTGTTCATTTTTTATCTTTGATCACAATGTCAAATTCTTAGAGCAACAACATCCATCGTATCAGTCGTCGCTTTGCATCCTGTTTGATCAATAAATATCTAATAGCAGAATTATCAGTAAATACAATAGTCATTGATCAAATCAAATAAGAAGGAAATTTATCTAGTGCAAATATTTCTTTTACGTTGTGGAGTAATTCATTTGACCATTGTTTAAAGTTTTACTTGCATAATTTATCACATAAGGCTTACAGTTTCTTCTTTGAACCAATACTGCACCGACTGCATAATCACTCACATCGCACATGATTTCAAATTGTAAAGACCAATCAGGAGGTTGCATGATAGGTGCTGATGTTAAATTGGCAATGACATGTCCCAAAAATGTCAACTTTAATGTTAAATTCCCAAAAATGAGCGAATTTCTTTAATGGTTTTTGGATGGGGTAAATTGGCAATGACATCAACTTTTGCTTTATCAACTTCAATTCCATGAGATGACACGACATGTCCCAAAACAATCCTAGAAGTAATCATGCAATGACAATTTTCCTAATTTAAAATAAGACTTTTTTCCTCGTATCTTTTTAATACTTTTTCCAAATTTTCAATACAATTATCAAATGTATTTCCAAAAATAGTTAAATCATCCATGAAAATCTCCAAACAATTTTCAATCATGTCGCTAAAAATTCTTAGCATACATCTTTGAAATGTTGCTGGGGCATTGCATAATCCAAATGGCATCGTTCTGAATGCAAATGTTCCAAAAGGACATGTGAATGTAGTTTTATCTTGATCTTCGAGTGCAATGAAAATTTGATAATAGCCTGAATATCCGTCAAGAAAATAGCAGTAGGGATGACCTGTTACTCTTTCTAAAATTTGATCCAAAAACGGTAATGAAAAATGATTTTTCCTAGTTGCGTCATTTAATTTCTATAATCAATACACATCCGCCATACTATAAAAAATATGGTAGATAATTTCAACATCAAGTACCTTGAGAACTTCAGTTTCCCCAACATCTTTCATTTGTGGATTTAATCTTCTTTGTGGTTGTTGAGATGTTTTAGCATTTTCTTCTAAGTGAATTTTGTGATTGCAAATTAGTGGATTAATTCCCTTGAGATCTTTTAATGTCCAACCAATTGCATTTTTATGTCTTTTAAGAATATCAACTAATTTACCTTCTTGATCACTTGCTAGTTTGGAAGAAATTACCATCGGATATATTTCATCATCTCCCAGAAATGCTTACTTGAATTTTCTGGAAAGGGTTTCAACTCCAATATGGGTGGTTCATCTTTGTTCTCATATTTTTCCTCACATTCTTTCTCTAATCCTAGTAACGAGTGATACCTGAAAAAACATCGAGATCAATTTCAATATTTTCTTTAACAATATCAATTGAACAAATATCTAATTGATCACGAGTACTCCCTTCTTGAATGTTTTTTTCCACAAGAGTTTCAATAAGATTTTCATCTTCACTTTCATCTCCTTTGTCATGTGGTTGCTATAAAGATTTAAAACATTAAGCTCCAAGTTCATGTTACAAAATGACAAATTCATTATTCCATTCCTGCAATTTATTAGAGCATTAGAAGTTGCTAAAAATGGACGACCCAAAATTACAGGAATTGCATTACAAGCTTATCTAAAACTATGAAATCTACATGATATAAAAAGTTATCAACTTGGACCAACACGTCTTCTAACATACATCTGGGCACTTTAACAGATCTATCAGCAAGTAAAAGTGTTACCGAATTAGGTTTTAACTCGCCAAGATTGAGTTCTTGATAAACTGAATATGAAAGTAAATTCACACTAGCTCCAAGTTCAAGCAAGGCTTTTTTAATCTTTTATTCTCCAATAATACATGAAATAGTAGGACCACCAGGGTCTTTGTATTTCAAAGTATTATTATTTTGAATAATTGCACTTAGTTGTTCGGCTAAAAAATCTTTCTTTTTCACATTCAATTTTCTTTTCACAATGCACAAGTCTTTCAAAAATTTACCATATGATGGTACCTGATTTATTGCATCTAATAAAGGAATATTAAATTTTGCTTGTTTAAAAATATCATTTATATCAGAATTCAAATTTGATTTTTTTTTTGTTGTATTTTTCAATGCATGAGGGAATGGTGGTGACACTGTCTGCTGATCCTCCTCTTCGCAAGTTATGGGCTTCACTTCCTTACCATTTTGAAGACTTTTGATAGAAATCCTATGCATGAGGTTAAGATTAATAGAGATTTATCCCTACCAAGATCATTTCGTCATAGTATTTGATACCCTGGATGTCCCGGGACATGGATAATTCCCGGGATGTCCCAGGTCTTTGGGCCGGGCTATGGATAATGCCCGGGTCAGGAAAGGGGTGTTGTGCCCGGGTCGTGAAGGAAGGATTATTTATGAGACGTAGATAAGCTGTAGTGGAACAGGTCGGCAAGGAAGCCCGAGTCCTGAAGAATCCGAGACAATATGGAGAGAAACCTGACATAGATACTCTGGAAAGAAGTTCATTAAAGGGATCGATCCATCTGAGTAACCGGGACATGACTTCCTCGGGACGTGGAATGCCCGAGCTCCTATATAATTCCTCGAGAAGCATTCTACCTTGGCCACCTCGATATGAGTGAAGCATTTGATTGCGCCAGCTTGGTAGAGTATGAACAGCCGACATATCTCTGACAATAACATAAATGGTTGACAAAATCAGGTGGGCTGGATGTGACTAGTATGAGATTTGACATGTCAGAACCATAGGATATAATTAGTCGCCCTACTATAATTAATGCTTAACACAAAAAACGAGGTCATCATTGCATCCTCTACTATAAATATCAGATTCTTTACTTGTATTTACTCTCTATTCAGATATTAATACACACATTGAATGCTCTCATTTATTGTTCATTTACTCCCCATTCTCCATCACACAAATCTCACAGCCATCACTTGGCTACATTGTTTTTCTTGCTTGAGTTCCTCACTGACTTAAGCATAGGAGTGATCACACCGGACACCCCTCTGGCGCCCATTCACGTGGTTACTTTCTTGTTCACAGATCTCTCAAATCACTCAGGGAGTAAAGAAGTTCAGTCCAGATGTCCAACTCATATTTCCTTCAACATTTTGATAGTAAACCCGGCAGAGTACCCGACCCGACTCGCCCCTTTTCGCTCGGGTTGCATCATTGGCGCCGTCTGTGGGAAATGTGAGTTTTAAGGCGTTGATATGGCTCCTACCAGGAGAGCAAATCAAGAAACTTCCTGAGTCCAGGAAGAGAACAACACCCGTCTCTCTAGTGCAGGTGGCCCCCCGCCCACCATCCATTTAACACCTGAGGAGTTGACCAAAATTATAGCTGATGCATTTAAAACAGCCATGGCAAAGAAGACCACTACTCATAATTCCAGCCACCCCGAGCAACAACGTGAGCAGCCACATGAGGAAGAGAGAATGGAAGAGGAGAGGGTCAAGTGCAGGTTCCAAATCACCTACTGTAGCCGAAGAGTTAGAAGAATTGAGGAAGAAGGTGAAGGTGTTAGAAGGGCAGGTTGGTTCTAAAAGTAGTGCTGAAGTTGTCAAGGGTTTCCTATTCTCCGATATCATTGTCCGAGAACCACTTCCCGGGCATTTCAAGTCAGCCAAAATCAAGGACTATGACTGGAGTTCTGACCCTGATGAGCATCTTGCTCGCTTTGAGAATATTTCCATGTTGCATTTCTATGGGGACCAGATCAAGTGTAAAGTGTTTTTAACTACCCTGGTCGACTCTGCACAAAGCTGGTTTGAAGGGCTGGCACCGCAGAGCATTCACTGTTTTGAAGACTTTCAAAAGGTATTCTTGCATCAATTTAGCAGCAGCAAGAAATACAAGAAGACTGCCTTCAGTCTATTTGAAGTAAGGCACGGCTTTTTATGCAAGGATTGTGGAAGGGAGATTTTTTCCGATCCCTGACCAAGAAATTGCCCGGGAACTTCGAAGATCTCTTGTCCCGGGCAGAGAAATATATTAACATGGAAGAGGCGCAGAACTAAAAATGGGAAGCTTTGAAAAAATACAGAGGAGACCGGGTTGTCAGGCCCGAGGAGAGAGCTCACAAGAAAAGTGGTCCGGGACACTTCTCTCATGTAATTCTGAGAATTTCCCGGGATCGAGAAATTCAAAAATGCAGCTCAGACATTGCTCCGCTTCCCAGTCCAATGGCAAGGGCACCAAGACCAGAGAAGAGAGGGTTCTACACCCTTCACAAAGAATGTTCTCACAACACGAATGAGTGTTGAACTCTGAGGAGGAATCCAGTAGGCATTCTATGCTAGCATCGCATCCTCCTCGAGATAAGTCTAGATAGCCACCTTGGTTGTATAGACGTCCCAGACCTAATATTCCCCAGAAGTCAACAGACATCCCGAGTGGAAGCAGAAGGGAGGAAACGAGTTCCCGAGAAGAAAGAAGTAGACCAACAGAGAGGAAGGACCCTTCCCCGAGCCGAGGAGTAATAAAAATGATTTCGGGAGGGTCAACAGATGAAGATTCCAACCGGTCTCGGAAAGCGAGAAGCAGGATGGAGTGCTTGGAAGTTGATGGGAGTGAGAGAGATGAGCAGTTATAAGCTTCGGACCAGAAGACCTCATGGGAGTCAGTCTACCCCACAACGACGCTTTTGTTATCAAAGCCCGAGTGGCTAATTATGATGTCTTAAGGGTATTTGTTGACAATAGTAGCTCTGTCAATGTCATCTTTAAAGAGGCACTGGTCCAAATGAATTTGCATGAGTATCAGTTAGAGGCGGTTGAGACTATCCTGTTTGGTTTTGCTGGACATGCCGTGTACCTTGAGGGGAAAATCACCCTGCCACTGACCCTAAGAACCGAGGAATTGTGGAAAACTGTGATGACAGTCTTTACAGTGGTAGAAGCCCCGTCCTCATACAACATCATCTTGGGGAGGCCATCTATGAATGAGATGAGAGTTGTGGCCTCCACTTATCACCAAAAAATAAAGTTTCCAGTACGAGGACAGGTCGGGGAAGTAAAGGGAGTTCAACCCTCTTCTCGGAAGTGTTATGGGGAGACCATCTGTGTAGACCAGAAGAAGGCGAGAAGGGAAGGGAAGGGAAGGGGAAGGAGAGTCAAGAGGAGGTGGCCAGAGAGATATAAGTACATTTTGTTGCGGAATATGAGCAAGAAGTGGTGAAAATTGAGCCGGGAAAGCACGTCCGGGTGGCCTGAGACATCAACGCGTCCACCCGAGTAAGTCTTCTAAACCGTTTAAAAGCTAACATTAGTGTTTTCGCCTGGTCTCAACAGGAACTAGCCGGGATCTCACCCCAAGTGGCTGAGCACAAGTTAAATCTTCTCTCGGGATCTCGGCCTCTGAAACAGAAGAAGAGGCACTTCGGTCCTGAAAAAGATAAAGCCATTGAAGAGAAAGTGGGAGAGCTGTTGCGGGCCGGCCACTTCAGAGAAGTCCAATTCCCTACTTGGCTCTCAAATGTGGTCCTCGTTCCAAAGGCCATCGGAAAGTGGAGAATGTGCGTCGATTTCAGGGACCTGAATAAATCCTGCCCCAAAGATTTTTATCCACTACCCCGGATTGATCAGCTGGTGGATTCAACCTCTGGATGCGAATTATTAAGCTTTCTGGATGCTTATCAGGGGTACCACCAAATCCTCTTGGCTCTTGAAGACCGGGATAAATCCATTTTATCACCTCCGGAGGCACCTTATGTTACGTTATTATGCCCTTCGGATTGAAGAATGCTGGGGCTACGTACCAACTCTTGATGAATCATGTCTTCCAAAAGCAGATAGGTCGGAATATTGAGGTGTACGTGGACGACATTCTAATCAAAACCCGGGAGGTCTCCCACTTTATTGATGATCTAGCCGAGACCTTCACCACTTTGAAATAGTATGAAATAAATCTCAACCCTGCTAAATGTGTATTTGGGGTGAGAAGTGGGAAGTTTTTGGAATTCTTGGTAAATGATCGGGGAATCGAAGTCAACCCCGAAAAAATCGAAGCAATAATGTACATGCATTCCCCTCAATCTGTCCGGGATGTGCAAAAATTAACCGGGAGGATTGCGGCCCTGTCACGCTTCATTTCCCGATCTGCTCATCGGAGTTATCCATTTTTCCAATTTCTAAGAAAAGTGCGAAAATTTGGCTGGGACGACAAATGTGAGCAAGCTTTTCAAGACTTGAAGAAGCATCTGGCTAAGTTGCCTATTCTGGCAAAACCCGAGTCCGGGAAAAAATTATGTATCTATTTATCCGCCACTGAGTTTGCTGTTAGTTCCGTGTTTGTCAGGGAAGAAGGAACCGACCAAAAACCAATATACTTTGTCAGTCATCCCCTTCGAGGAGCGGAATTGAAATACAGTGAAGTGGAAAAAATAGCACTGGCCCTGATGATGACTGCCCGGAAGCTGAGGCCTTATTGTCTCTCACATCCCATTGTGGTCCTCACCAATTCTCCACTCGGGAGGATCATGACGCACACAGAAGTCTCGGGAAGAATGGTTAAATGGACTGTATAGCTCGGGGAGTATGACATTGAATATAAACCTCGAGTTTCTATAAAAGCCCATGCATTAACAGACTTCTTAATAGAAATGATTCAACTGGGAGTAGAAGAGGTATGGAGAGGTTTGGTTGATGGTGCATCAAATTTATCAGGATGTGTAGTTCGGGTGGTCCTGATTGCCCCATCAGGAGAGAAGATCAAGCTTGCTCTGAGGATCGACTCTAGGGTCATAAATAATGAAGCGGAGTATGAAACCGTTCTGGCAGGGTTGCAGGCTGCCCGAGAAGTCGGTGCTTCCAGGGTCATTATTTATTCTGACTCTCAGTTGGTCACCCAGCAAATCAAGGGAACATATGAGGCCAAGAACAAGAAAATGCTCAAGTATTTGGGACTCATCACAAACCGGGCCTCTTTTTTTACCGATTGGAGCATTGAACAAATTCATAGGGAGGAAAATGAAGAAGCTGATATCTTAGCCAAATTGGCTGCCTCCACGTCGAATATAAGCACCCGGGAAGTCCTCTGTTTCACCCGGTTGGTGCTTTCTGTTGATGAAGAAGTACCCCCGATTCAGAGAAGCTCGTGGATGACCCCTCTCATTGAATATATAGTCCATGGCAAGCTCCCAGAAGATCGAATCCGGGCTGCAAAAAATAAAAAAACAAGCACCCAGGTTCGTCTTTTTGAATGATGTCCTATACACACGATCATATCAAGGCCCATTGCTCAAATGCTTATCAGAGAATGAGGTAGAGTATGTCCTCCGAGAGATACACGAGGGATGCTGTGGTGAACACCTCGGTGGGGCTGTCCTGTCCCGGAAAGCTATATTGGCTGGATTTTTGTGGCTCCAAATGAATCAAGATGCTGTCCGACTTGTTCAAAAATGTCAGGGTTGCCAACAACATTCTAATTTTCATCATCGCCCAGCTGTTAACATGCAACCAATCTCAACAATGCCCTTTTGATCAATGTGGGTTGGATATTGTGGGTCCCTTCCCCATAGCCCGAGCACAGAAAAAATTCCTTCTTGTGGCTGTGGATTATTTCTCCAAGTGGATAGAAGCCGAGCCATTAGCCAAAATTACTGAGGAGGAGGTCATGAAATTTCTTTGGAAAAATATTGTTTGCAGATATGGCATCCCAAGAAAATTGATTTCAGATAATGGGAGGCAATTCCAGGGAAAGAAGATCACCTCGTGTTGTCAAGAATTGAAGATCATTCAGTCTTTCACCTCAGTGGTTTACCCCCAAGCCAATGGCCAGACGGAAGTAACCAACAGAATCATTGTCCAAGAATTAAAGGCTTGACTCCATGGGAAAGGTAAAGATTGGGTGGAAGAACTACCGAGTGTATTATGGGCATATCGAACTACACCACGAACATCTACTCGGGAAACTCCCTACAGCCTAGTCTATGGTTTAGAAGCAGTCCTACCTGTGGAGATTGGGCAATCTTCTTCTCGGATAGAATCTTATTCGAGCAACAATGATCAGTCTCGGGCCATTGAACTTGATCTAGTTGAGGAAAGGAGAGACCAGGCAACCATTCGAATGGAAGCTTATCGCAGCCGGGTGATGAAATCCTATAACAAGCATTTTCGATCACGAGATTTTCAGGTTGGGGACCTAGTCATGAAAAAGGTCAAACCAGTGGGTGATGTGGGGAAATTAGAAGCACGGTGGGAAGGACCATTCAAAATAGTTCGAATAGTCAGTTTGGGGGCAGCTTATTATCTTGAAAATTCTCAGGGACACAATCTTAAGAGACCATGGAATACATTTCATTTGAATAAATATTATGTTTAAAGCTTTTAAAGCTACTGTTTCTACATCAAATAAAGAAATTTTTCAAATGAAGTATCTACTAAGTCCAAGAACCCGTACCCTGGCCCGGGGACCCCTACCCCGGTTATCTACAAAGTCCAGGGACCCGTGCCCTGGCCTAGGCACCCGCACCCTGATTATCTACAAAGTCTAGGGACCCGTACCCTGGCCCGAGGACCCGCACCCTAGTTCTCTACTAAGTCCAGGGACCCGGACCCTGGCCCAGGGACCTGCACCCCGGTTATATACAAAGTCCAAGGACCCGTACCCTGGCCCGAGGACCCGTACCTCGGTTATCTACAAAGTCCAGGGACCTGTACCTTGGCCCGGGGACCCGCACCCCGGTTCTCTATTAAGTCCAAGGACCCGTACTCTGGCTCGAGGACCCGCATCCTGGTTACTTACTGATTCCAGGGACCCATACCCTGGCCAACTTCCTAGGTATTTATCAAGATCCATTTTATGTTAACCTCGGGACTTATCTAATTTATGAATGTGGATCAATAAAGACTGGATAAAATCCACAAGGTTATTAGAGAATTCGAGTCAATTCACAACGCTTGGAAATATTTTAAAACGATTATCAAATGCGAGGAAGGGAAGGCGAAACATTTTCATTGATATTGGAAAAATTTACAGGGTGCCCGAAAGCCCAGGAAGGAAAAATAAATAAAAATAAAAGATACATGATGGAAGGGTCCTAATCTACTCGGGATCTTGTGTCCCCTCTTGCTTATCTTGCTTCTCCTTCTCTCATCGTCCGGGAGACAGCCCGGAGCTTTGACAAAGTCCGGGAAATCCTCCCGGTCAGCTGGGACAAGGCCCGCCTCTTCAAACTATTCCAGGCACTTATTGAAGCCCTGTTCGAGATATGGAAGGCTTTGTCAGCCACCATCTTCTTGAACTCCTAGGACTTCAAGAATTGAGCCATTTGTTCCTCGTAGGTGGTCTTTATAAGGCTTACAGCAGCCTGGAATTCCTCGGCACGGAATCGAGAGGACTCTGCCTCTGCCCTAGCTGCCTTCACTTCTGCCCGGGCCTCAGCAAGCTTCGCCTGGGCCAGATCCATTTGCTGCTTCCAAACGGCCCTCTCCCGGGCCAGAACGTTCTCATGGAGCTCATTCAACCGGCCTACCTCCTCCTGGAGTTTGGAATGTGTCTCTCGGGCAGAGGTGGCTTGAGTGTTAGCCCTCTTCGCAACTTGAGCCACTTGCTCAAACACTGGCATAAGCATCTGCAAGCCCTGCAAACATGGAAAGTTAGAAAAATTGATACATGATTGAATGATGGAACAAGTAAAGAAACTTACGGAGAAGGACCGGGCCACTCCTTCACATAACATCTCATTTGGGTGGAGTCCCTGCAGATGCACCACTACATCTGGGCGTAAAAGACCCCGGATCATCTTGACTAGATCCGAGCTGATGTCATCCCCAAAGATATTGGGAAGGACCCAGGATCTCTCGCCCTGCGCACTAGAAGATGAACCAGCAAGAGGAGGAGGCCGGACATTCTCCTCTGACTCATCCTCCACGACCACAGTCTCCATAAGTGGCTCAGTCATAGCCTTCTTCTTGCGTTGATTCAGAGGAACCGGGTCCTCCTCATCGACCAAGGAAGTGGTCTCCTCTCGAGGTAGGGCCGTATCTTCCAGGGCCTCAGTCTCTGCCCGGACCCAGTGCTCCAGAATTTCTCGGGCTTCTGCCTCAGCTCAAGCTCGGCGTTCTTCTGCTTCTTGAGCTTTCCAGGCCCTCTTCTCTGCCCGGGCCTTTTTTCGAGACACTTTAAGAAATTTGATGAAGTGGCAGAGAAGAAATGTCATAATTGGGGAGAAAAAATCAAATATCTGTGACTTTTCTGCTCGGCTTTTTCTTCGTGGCAGCCTCAAGTAGACTCGCCTTTATCATGTCTTCTTCAGCTGCATCGGAGAAAAACAAGTCAGAAAAATTAATATGCAAAGATGAAAGAGCTAAGGATAGTAATTTACCAGCCTGTGACTCAGCCTGGTCAAATTCATCGATGATCCGGTCAACAGGGTCTTTGGGACGAGACCCAATCCCATAGTGAATTAAATTGTTCCCCACAATTAACACCGAGGATATGAAGAACTTCTTTTCCAAAGCATCCCAAGCGTGGTGAAGGGGGGAAGAAGTTTAAAGTCTCGGGGAAGCTCGGGTTGCTTGGGCATCGAAGGCAAGAAGCCGGTCACGCAAATGAGGGGGGTCGGGAGTTGTAAAAAGAAAAATTTCGTCTTCCACCCCTTCAAGGATGAAGGGATGTCGGTCAAAAACCGAAAATGCATCCGAGCCATGAAGGAAAAGACCCCGTCATTAAAACGACACGAGTAGAAAAAATGAAAAATAGAAGAATTGATGGGGATGTTCTTCATGCGGAAAAGAATGAAAGTGGCAGCCATAATCCTAAAGGAATTAGGATGGAGATGATTAATCGGGAGCCCATAGAACCGATCAATCCCTTAGAATAAGTGATGAACTTTAAATCGAAGTCCATTTTTTAGTGTTCCAGGAAAAAAGGTCTGGAAACCAGGGGGAGGGGTGTCCGGGTGATCATTTGGCCCGGGGGTTTTGATTTTATATGTGGATGGGATGGAACCTAAAGACCTTATCTCCTCTAAGCTACCCGGGCGAAGGGTAGAAGTCACATTAGAGAACCAAAAGGGCCCTGCTACCTTGTCTTTCCCCTTGCCAGAGACCCCAGTAGGTCGGGAGGAAGAAGTTTTGGCCTATTTTTTAGAAGGGGCTCGGGAAGAAAGAATAGGAATACCTATGGGAATATGGGTGGAAGTTTCAGAAGGGGTCGGGGAGTTATCCTCCGACCGACCCCCGACAATTTTGCCAGATGTAGAAGAAGTAGAGTTGGACATGACTCTAAAGAAAAATGAAGAAGAGGGCAGATGCAAAGGAGGAAGAAAACTTACCGGAAAAAAAAATGAAGGAGATAGCTAGTGGCTGGTAAACACAGATCACCGGAAGTTGAAGCTTGCACGTTGGAAAGCTTGAGAGAAATATTTGCTGGAGCTCGGCTACAAGTTTGAATTTGCGAATGGTTTTTAAAAATCAGTTAACTACTATATATAAGGGTAAGAATTGATATGCGCCGTTGATCTAAGATATGTTGGAAGGATCAGATCGACATCGGAAATCGGGTGGGATATTTGAAAAGACAAGCACGGGAATGGAGACGTCATGATGGTTTATCTTCTCGGAATAAGAAAAGATTCTGACAACTTCTTCTAGGGCTTACGTCAGTACTGGTAGTGTGACGTCATCCTTATCGTCTCAAGAAGGTTAAACGACAAATTATTTTTCCTGACCGGGCACACAGGACTAATCGGGACAGCGAGTACGACTCTAGCCCGACTATTTAAGGAGGGAGTGATGATACCTCGGATGTCCCGGGACATGGATAATTCCCGGGATGTCCCAGGTCATGGGGCCAGGCTATGGATAATGCCCGGGTCGGGAAAGGGGTGTTGGCCCGGGTCGTGAAGGAAGGATTATTTATGAGACGTAGATAAGCTGTAGTGGAACAGTTCGGCAAGGAAGTTCGGGCCTGAAGAATCGGGACAATATGGAGAGAAACCTGACATAGATGCTCTGGAAAGAAGTTCATTAAAGTGATCGAGCCATCTGATTAACCGAGATATGACTTCCCCGGGACGTGGAATGCCCGGGCTCCTATATAATTCCCTGAGAATCATTCTACCCTGGCCATCTCGTTATGAGTGAAGCATTTAATTGCGCCAGCTTGGTAGAGTATGAATATCCGACCTATCTCTGATAGTAACATAAATGGTTGACAAAATAAGGTGGGCTGGATGTGACTAGTATGAGATTTGACATGTCAAAACCATAGGGTATAATCAGCCGCCCTATTATAATTAATGCTCAACACAAAAAACGAGATCATCATTGCATCCTCTACTATAAATACCAGGTTCTTTACTTTCATTTACTCTCTATTCAGATATTAATACACACATTGAATGCTCTCATTTATTGTTCATTTAATCCCCATTCTCCATCACACCAATCTCACAGCCATCACTTGTCTACATTGGTTTTCTTGCTTGAGTTCCTCACTGACTTAAGCATCAGAGTGGTCACTCCGGACACCCCTCCGGCGCCCATTCATGTGGTAAACCTGGCAGAGTACCCGACTCGACTAGCCCCTTTTTGCCCGGGTTGAATCAGTATTCATTGACGACATTCTTATTTACTCGAAGAGCCGTGAAGAACACAGTCTGCATTTGGGTAGAGTTTTGAAAATCTTGGAGAGGCACAAGTTGTTTGAAAAATTCAGTAAGTGTGAATTCTGGTTAGAGAAAGTAGCATTTTTGGGACATATCATATCTAGTAGTGTCATTTAGGTGACCCAGCTAAAGTGGCAGCAGTAAAATAATGGGTTGAGCCGAAGAACGCGTCAGAGATTCGTAGTTTCCAAGGCTTGGCAGGCTACTACATGAAATTTATCCATGGGTTTTCCTCGATTGCAGTGCCACTCACTTCATCGACTTAGAAAAATACTAAATTTGTATGAAGTGAAGAATGTCAGGAGAGATTCGATACTTTGAAGTGAAGAATGTCAGGAGAGATTCGATACTTTGAAGCAAGATCTTATCACAACGCCAATTTTAGTCATGCCATCAGGGCAAGGAAATTTTGTGTTATACACTAATGCTTCTAAGCTCGGTTTAGGCGCAGTATTGATGCAGCATGTTCGGGTTATAGCATATGACTCCAGACAGTTGAAAGTGCATGAGAAGAACTATCCGACTCATGATCTCGAGTTAGCTACCGTTGTCTTTGTGTTGATGATATGTCGACATTAATTGTACAGCGACAGATGCAAGTTATTCACTGATCACAAGAGTCTCAAGTAATTCTTCACGCAGAAAGAACTGAATATGAGACAAAGACGGTGGTTGGAGTTAGTAAAAGACACGATTGTGAAATTAGCTACCATCCAGGGAAAGTTAATGTTGTGGCAGATGCTTTGAGCAGGAAAGTAGCAGTCGTAGCACATCTGTCAGCGTAGAGATCTCTTCAGTTAGAGATTCAGAGGTTTGGCATAGAAGTTTATCCTAAGGGCAGAGCTCCCAAGTTGTCTAATCTGACAGTCCAGTCTTTTTTGCAAGACCGAATCTGTAATGGTCAGCCTTCAGATGAAGACTGATAGAAATAGAGACTGAAGGATGAAGCCAAGGGCAATGTACTCTACACAATGTCTGATGGTATTGTGAGGTACATAGGAAGGATGTGGGTGCCTAGTGTTGATTCAATCGTAGGGCATATTTTGACAGAGGCACATACATCTCTGTATTTCATCTATCCAAGGTGTACCAAGATGTACAAGAACTTACAGATGATGTATTGGTGGCTAGGGATGAATCCGGGACATTCGCCAATTTGTATATGAATGTGTCACTTGTCAGCAAGTGATAGCAGAGCATCAAAGGCCAACAGAGATGCTTAAGCCGCTCCCTATTCCCGAGTGAAAATGAGAGAATATCACCATAGATTTTGTTGTTGGATTGCCGAGGTTAGTCAGAGAATCTAATGCCACTTGGGTTATAGTGGATCTGTAACGCGCCGAAAATTCGAAGGTTCACGCGAACCACATGCATACAAATTTCTGAATTCCTTGTTTATTTCAATTAATTGTTTAATTGTATTAATTAATTATATTGTGCATATTGACATATTTAAAATATATCTTTTCTACATGGTTGCTTTAAAAATGTATTTTTAAAGGTTATTCGAGTTGCGATCGAGGGATGGAGACCGATGAATGAAAAATGTAAAATGTTTTTATTAAATAATTGTTTTTAATTATTTAAAATATTAGTGTTGCTTTTCCATATTTTTGAAAATAAGGAGTTTTGAGATGATTTTATACGCCGAGACGTAATTGTTATCGGTGTTGGTTTTTCAACAAAAATACAAACGTTTTCGCAACCTGGCTAATAAATTCACAAACTTATTGAAGCAAAATTATTTTAATATTTTTAATTAAACACTAATGGGATAATTGGGCCTAATTAACATGGTTAATGGACCTAAGCTAGCAATTAGAGTTTAATTAGGATTTTAAGCAATATTTAAACTAAAAAACCTACCCTAAACCCCATTAAACCCCACGCCCCACACCCCAATAATTGACAAACTCTCCCCACCAACAACACAGCACTCACACACCTTAATTAGAGAGGAAAAGCTTGGGTTTCTTTGAAGAAAATTCAGCCTAGTCTCCTACGTCAAAGATCTTTGCATCGCCATCGAATATTCGTGTGTTTAAAACGTAAAGGCACGCCATATTCTTCCTTTACTCATCATCACACCATATTAAGTATTTATGTTTGAAATTGAATGAAAAAAAAGAGCACCTTGATATATTTTCGTTTGTGCATCCAAGGTGATTTCTAAAGCTTGATCTTTGTTCCAAAAACATGATTTTTATGTGGTAGAAGGGTCTGCCATGATTAGGACTTATTAAGGGAATGTTTTACATGATTTTAAAGGGTCCTAGGATGCACTAATACGCTGCAATCAAAACACGATCAAGCTGGAACCGGATTTGTAGGCTTTAAGGACCAAGGTTTGATTTTAATGGGTTGATGGCTTAGCTTGGGTTCGGTTAGGAACATGACTGGGCTAGGACTAGGTATGGGTCAAGGGAAGAGTCATATCCACGCTGGACTCTAGACCAGGGGCAAGGGTCCCGAGAGCCCAAGGGGAAGCCACACTGATTGATGCATCAGCGCGCAGAAGCTGGACGGGAAGTATGGGGCTTGCGGCTGGCCTGGGGGCGAGCCAATTGGGTCCTATGGGGGGTCTAAGGGAGATGGTCTATGGTCGGGCTAGGGGCTTGTGGGGACCCAGACGCTAATCATCTTCTTAATCATCTTTGGGGTTTAATTATCAGTTAAGATAAACAGGGTCTAAAAAATTTTCTTTTAAAATGCGGAAGGTAATGAAATCAATCTATTATACAAACTAGTATAATAATACAAATCTTGTATAACATGCCTCTAATTTAAAATTAGGTTCAACTACTACATTCAAGTAATAAAACCTATCTACATCCAAGTCCATGATCACCACTCTAATCTCGATCTCTCCTCATCTTCTGGACCCTGATCCTGCCCCACCTGTTGTCATGCACACATACAAAACAAGACAACAGCCGGATAACTCCGGTGAGATATAAATATCCCAGTATAAACAATGTATTAAATGCAATCATATAAAACATATATAAAAGCATAAACAAACATCGAAGCATGTATCTAATCTGACTACATGAATCAATGATTCGTGATCTAATCTTATCTTATCTCAAATCTAGGGATCCCAATCTAATTTAGACTTTGGTATGCTGTATCGAATGTGTCTGAGATAGACGTCGATCTACATCTGAAGCTCTTCGATACACCGTAAGTCTAGAGTCTTATCGGTTCTGAGAAAGACTCGGCGGTTCTGCCCTAGCTAGGCTGTCTGCCCTAGACTCGGACTCTGACTTTGTTCTAAGTCAATAGATTAACATATCAATCTGATAATCTGCAAATATTAATGCAATAAAATAAAGTATGTGATTTAGGGAAACTCAAGTCAAACCTAACTCGAGTTGTGCAATCCCGAATCAACATTTATTTATACCTTTATTGTGAGGGCCTTGTTCTTGATTAATATTTTATTAACACACAATCAGGATTAATTAGTATAAACAGCGAAAAAGAGTTAAAATTTTTCTTTTTGGCCCAATAGAAATTTCGGCATGACCTCCCCGTAAATAGGACATACCGGAAAAATATAAAATAACCAAAACGACTAAATCAAAACCCTCAACAAACATCCAATACGAAAACAATGCCAACCCGGCACAATCACAACAACGATCCTCCACAAACACATTATACAACTACTCGGGGCATACCCCGGTAATACATAGACTCCATAATACATAAATATAATATCTGGGGACTCGATGACTGAACTCACAGAGAAAAACAATAAAGGCTTGAGCTCAAAACTCAAAGAGCTCTAGCGCCCCTCGGTGCTTCATCCTGAGCAGCCGAAGACGAACCACCTGCATGACCTGCTATGGAAACACAGAACAAACCACAGCAGTCCCAAGGACAGGGGTCAAACCCCAGTACGAAGATCAAATAAATTACAGCATATATAAATGACATGTAATGAAATCAATGCAATGCATGTACGGGTGCAAGATGTATGGATATCAGGAGTCAAAGGATCGATATCAACAATCATAATATGCTCGAGCTGGTCCACGACTCAGCGGACCTGTCCACGACTCAGCGGACAGTGTCTGGGGATATGGCTTCACACTTGATGCCAGCAACTACCTAAGCCGGACCGAGTCAAGGTGCCCAAAATCCACAAGACACAATATAATATCATATACAGATCTCAATCGAATATCAACGGGTATCAATAACTGAAGGGCTCAATATGAATGTGTGCTCAACAATGTATATCAATCCATAGATTATTCCAATATATTTGAAAATCATGTTTTATTTTAAGAAAATGAGGAATAATCTTAAATTTGCATCCAAATTCCACAAAGAGCACATAATCACATAATTCACATAAAATCAATTAACTCACATCAATTAAATTACACGTCGACATAGACGCTGTAAGAAATCGATCAATCCGTACCTTAACCTTCAAATTAAATTACCACAATAATTACGAAGACCTCGGCGCTTCCTGGTTATCAAAACCTGTGGCAATTAATTTATTTCTATCAAATAAATATTCAACTCTTAGCCAAAAACAATTTACTAATTCCAGCTTGGACCTAAGCTCGGTTGTAAGGCCATAACTCAACCAAAACTTAACCAAAGCATACTTATCATACATGGTTGGAATCCTAACGCAAAATTCAATATTTCATCAGAAGATACCGACACAAAAATCCGTCATCTAGATGCTGATAAACACCAAAAACAAGAAACTTTGAAAACAATAAATCTGTACAGATTCTGGTTCGACACCTTGTAGCATAAAATTCATATCTAATTCATTATTGACCCAATTCAAAATCCGCCAATTGTAAATGAAAGACAACTCAAATATCTAAGTTTTCCTAGAAGAAATCATTCCCAAAATCTTAGTAGATAATTCCAGAATTAAGCAAGAACATGCTGTTACTCCCAAACTCGCGGACTGAATTCCCAGACTGAGCAGTTTCGGTAAAATGAGCATAACTCCCTCAATTCTTAATGGAATTTAACGGGTCAATTATCGTTTCGAAGACAAGACATAGCTCTACAACGTTCATATAGATCACAAGTCCAGAATCCGAGTGAAAACAGGTCACAAACTCGAATTACAGATTGTATTCTGCACGCATCAGTACAGAGTTCGGTTTTTGACACATTATGGTAGAAAAATCATATCAAATCCGTTTCTTATCCAAATTCGATGATTCTAGTGGCTATAGAAAGCTAACAAACAGAGCTACCAATTCTTTTGGAACCACAAGTCGAGATTCTTAACGCACGATACATAAAACTTCAAATTTCAGAAGCATAAAAACTGAACTCACCAAAATTCTACACAGAACAGGGCTCACGAAATGGTGCTTCGATCTGCTCGCTCCCTTGATCAAAATTCGTGATTTCTGACTTGAATCGAAGCCTAGGATGTTAGAAAGACACCCCTTCAGACCGATCAAGATTTGGACACCGGACGAAGGAGATATCGCAACTTTCCCGCAGCTGCTCCAAGGGTTGCGGGAATTGGGTTTCTTCTTTCTTTTTCCCTTTTCTTCCTTCTCTCACTTCTTTTCTCTTTTTATGCGATATGTGTGTATGTATATGTATATTTATAACTCAAGCCCATTTATCTCGGTCTGTATTTATTTTGCTCTCGTGTGTTATTAAATTCCAATATGCATTTTAATATCGTCTATAAACCGATATTTTCTAATACATATTTTTAAACACACTATTTAATTTTTGGCTTAATTATTTTAAATTCCTCAATTTAAAATAATTACTCTTAATTATCGCCAAATAACATATAATTAAATCGGGTCATTACATTTCTCCCCCTCTAACAAAAGATTTCGTCCTCGAAATCAAAACACACAACACACACCTTATATACAACATAGTCAAACATCTACCACTGATAGTACATAGGAAAGTCAGAGTACATAGAATAATATATAACAGTTTCAAACAAGTGAGGCCATTCTTGCCGCATTTTAGCCTCCAGCTCCCATGTAGCCTCTTCAGTCCCATATCTACTCCACTGTACCATAACCAGTGGAATTGTCTTATTTCGAAGTTGCTTATCCTTTTGATTAAGAATTTGTATAGGATACTCAACGTAGCTAAGAGAACTGTCTAACTCCACATCCTCGGGTCTCAGAACATGAGATGGATTCGGCTCATACTTCCGCAGCATAGATACATGAAACACATCATGTATAGCAGACAAACTCTGCGGCAAGTCCAATCTATAAGCCAATCCTTTCAACAATAGTATACGGTCCAATATAACGTGGAGCTAACTTTCCCTTTTTCCCAAATCTCATTGTGCCGCGAAATGGTGACACTTTTAGAAAAACTTGATCACCGACTTGAAATTCCAAAGGTCTACGCCTTTTATTTTCATAGCTAGCTTGACGATCCTGAGATGCTTTCATTCTTTTTCTGATCAAATCAATCTTTTCATTCATCTCTTCAACAAATTCAGGTTGTGCCAATGGTTTTTCTCCAATCTCATTCCAACATATCGGCGATCGACACCTTCTACCATACAAAGCTTCAAATGGTGCCATTCCAATAGTCGTTTGGAAACTGTTGTTGTATGAGAATTCTACCAATGATAGAGATTCTTGCCAATTACCTCCGAAATCCATAACTACTGACCGAAGCATATCTTCCAAAGTCTGAATGGTTCTTTTTGTCTGACCATCAGTTTGGGGATGATAAGCTGTGCTCATAGCCAACTTAGTTCCCAAAGCATTCTGAAGACTGCTCCAAAACTTAGATGCAAATCTTGGATCCCTATCAGACACAATAGACACTGGAACTCCATGCAACCGAACCACATTATCCAAATATAACCTTGCCATTTTCTTGTAAGGATAGGTACGATCATATGGAATGAAATGTGCTGACTTGGACAATCTATCAACTATAACCCAGATAGCATCACAACCTCTGATAGACCTGGGTAAGTGAGTTACAAAGTCCATTGCAATATGTTCCCAGTTCCATTGTGGTATTTCTAAACTCTGTAACATACCTCCAGGTTTCATTCTCTCAGCTTTCACCTGTTGGCATGTCAAACATCTTGCTACAAATTCAGAAATGTCTTTCTTCATCGCATCCCACCAGAAATAAGGTCTCAATATCTGGTACATCCTATGATTACCAGGATGAACACTATGGCGACTACAATGCGCCTCTTGAAGCAACGCTTCTCTCAATTCTGCAACATTTGGTACCACTAATCTGTCATTCATTCGCAAACAACCATCTGATGAGACATTATACTTATCTGGATTACCAGACAAAACCAACTCTTTTGATTTCTGAACCTTTGGATCTATCTTTTGAGCCTTTTTAATTTCAGCAATAATCTGTGGCTCAAACTGCAATGTAGAAACAATAAAATAATTATCTTGTGGCTGAAAATTCCATCCAGAAGTACACAATTCATCATGATTCTGCCAAATATGAATGGATGCTAACATGCCATCCTGATACTTCCGGCTTAATGCATCTGCAACCTGATTCATCTTCCCTGGTTGATACTGTATTTCACAGTCAAAATCCTTCAATAGATCTAACCAACGTCTCTGCCTCATATTCAGCTCTGACTGAGTAAACAGATATTCCAAACTCTTATGATCTAAGTAAATAATAAACCGTTCACCATATAGATAGTGTCGCCAAATTTTCAAGGCAAAAACAATGGCTGCAAGTTCAAGATCATGAACTGGATATCGGGATTCATGTATCTTTAGTTGCCTCGAAGCATAGGCAATAACCTTTCCATGTTGCATCAATACACATCCCAATCCTTTAGCTGATGCATCTGTACAAACCACAAATCCACCTGATCCAGACGGCAACGCCAACACTGGTGCTGTCGTCAATTTCTCTTTCAGTTTCAGAAAACTCTGCTCACACTCTTCTGACCAAATAAATCTTGCATCCTTCTTGGTCAGTTGGGTGATAGGTCGGGAAATCTGAGAAAACCCTTCAATGAATCGTCTGTAATACCCGGCCAATCCCATAAAACTTCGAACCTCTGGTACATTGGTTGGTCTAGTCCAATTCAAAACCGCTTCAATTTTACTTGGATCGACGGATATTCCTTTGGCTGATATCAAATGACCCAAAAATATGATTTGATCCAACCAGAATTCACACTTTGACAATTTAGCATACAACTGAGCATCACGAAGTGTTTGAAGAACTAATCTCAAATGCTCTCTATGTTCCTTTCTTGACTTTGAATACACCAGTATATCATCAATAAAAACAATAACAAACTTGTCCAGAAAATTCCTGAACACTCGGTTCATTAAATCCATAAATACTACCGGTGCATTAGTCAACCCAAATGGCATCACCAAAAATTCATAATGCCCGTATCTGGTTCTAAAAGCTGTCTTAGGAACATCTTCCTCTCTAACTCGAAGTTGATGGTATCCTGATCGTAGATCAATTTTTGAATATACTGAAGTTCCCTGTAGTTGATCAAACAAATCATCGATTCTAGGCAAAGGGTATTAATTCTTGACGGTGACCCGATTCAATTGCCTATAATCAATGCACATTCTCATGGAACCATCTTTCTTTTTAACAAACAAAACAGGGGCTCCCCAAGGTGACATACTAGGTCGTGTGTACCCTTTTTCCAGTAAATCCTGCAATTGCTCTTTCAACTCTTTAAGTTCTGCAGGTGCCATTCTATACGGAGCTTTTGAAATTGGAGCGGTTCCTGGCATCAAGTCGATGCTAAAATCAAGCTCTCTCTGTGGTGGAAAACATGGTATCTCCTCCAGAAAAACATCAGAAAATTCTTTCACCACCGGTATATCAGACAATCTCGGCTCTTCCTTTAAAGCATCCACAGCATAAATCATATATCCCTCATTTCCTAAGGATAATAGCTTAAACATTTCCATCGCTGAAACTAAAGGTATTTTAGCTTGCGATCCTCGACCATAAAAATTCCATTTGTCACCAAGATGAGGTCGAAAACGTACTACACCATGAAAACAGTCTACAGTAGCTCGATAATTTGTCAAGGTATCCATACCAATGATACAATCAAAGTCATACATTGGTAACACAATCAAATTAGTAATCATAATACTGTCACCGAAATTAAATACACAGTTCAACACAATCTGCCCTGATAAAATCACTTTACCGGCTGGAGTGGACACAGATGCAAACTCATCCAATGATGTAGTCACAAAGTCATATTCATCAACAAAATTGGATGCGAGGAAAGAGTGAGATGCTCCTGTATCAAATAAAACTCGTGCAGTGTAACCATTAATTAAACAAGTACCTGCGATTACACCACCTGGAGCCTCTCTGGCTTGATCCTCTGTCAAAGCATACACTCTAGCCTGTTGTGGACCTGGGAATGATTGAGGTGCATTACCCCGAACCTGTGGATAATTGGACTGCTGAAAAGATTGCGCAGGAGTAAAGGGTCTCTGAGACGAACCACCCGAAAAACCACCTCTGTTCTGAGGAAATTGTTGTGGTCTCATCTGCCCTTGAGTACGGTTTGGACAAGCTCTAGCAAAGTGTCCTGTCTGACCGCAATTATGACATGTCCCACGTACACCACCACACTGAGATGTATGATGTCTACCTCCACAACGCTCACAATACACCACTGAATATTGATTCCCTGAAAACGGCGTCCCCGATACATTTTAGATCCACTTGAGCTAGATGAACTCGACTGACCTTTCTTCTTGAAGTTCTTTCCTCTGGGCTTAAACCTTTGAGGTTTTTGGTGTTGGAAGAACTGCTGCTACTGAAAAGGCTGCTGAGGTACATAAGATGATGTACCCATTGGTAATTGCATACCTCCACTGGGTATCTGTAAAGTCTGCTGCTGATTATCTCTTTGAAATCCTGCTTCTAATCTTATTGCCTTGTTGACTGCATCGGCATAGCTAACAGGATTACTAGCCAGAACCAAGGAATATAAATGAGAACCCAATCCTTCCAGAAATTTCTCCATTTTTGCCCCATCATTACCAGCGATATGCGGCACGTAAATCAATAAAGATGATAATTGTCGAGCATATTCCACAACTGGTAAATTACCCTGAACCAATTTATGAAATGCAGATGATTTGGCAGCATAATAAGAAGGCGGAGAATACTCTTGTCTGAACTGAATACTGAAAACATCCCAAGTAATAACTGTGCCAGCATCACGCAAAGCCCTGGCAGTAGCCTCCCACCAACGTTCAGCATTGTCCCTCAGCTGAAGAACTACTAATTTTACTCTTCGGTTGGAATCATATTCCACCAAATCAAACAAATTATTCATGGCCCTTAACCAACTTTCAGCTTTTTCATAACCTTCGGAGCCATCAAAGATAGGAGGATTCAGATTCTGAAATCTCGATACCACCAATTCCATATCATTCACTCTACGGGTGATCTGTTCAACTTCTACATTAACATTCTGTACTGCTTCACCAGTAGGTCGACCACGTCTACCTCGAGCATTCACATCAATATCATCCATATTCTGAGCACCAGACTCTTGAACCACTTCTTTACCTTTCCTACCTCTCGGTGCCATTCTACAAAACCAAAGTTAATTCCCAAAATATTCATTAACTTCAAAATAATTCAAAGCACCGAAAAGGAAATGCCAAAATACTCAAGAATCCATTACCTACTAATGCCAAAACATGTTCATTTCTAAAATACTAACATGCAATTCAAACCAGGCAAAAGCAAGTAATTCCAAATAATCAATCACATGCGCACAATTTATTTGTGCCTAGACTCGAGTGTACTAACTCTATATGAGCGTATCCCAGTCTACGCTCTGATACCAAACTGTGAGGGCCTTGTTCTTGATTAATATTTTATTAACACACAATTAGGATTAATTAGTATAAACAGCGAAAACGAGTTAAAATTTTTCTTTTTGGCCCAATAGAAATTTCGGCATGACCTCCCCGTAAATAGGACATACCGGAAAAATATAAAATAACCAAAACGACTAAATCAAAACCCTCAACAAACATCCAATACGAAAACAATGCCAACCCGGCACAATCACAAAAACGATCCTCCACAAACACATTATACAACTACTCGGGGCATACCCCGGTAATACATAGACTCCATAATACATTAATATAATATCTGGGGACTCGATGACTGAACTCACAGAGAAAAATAATAAAGGCTTGAGCTCAAAACTCAAAGAGCTCTAGCGCCCCTCAGTGCTTCATACTGAGCAGCCGAAGACGAACCACCTGCATGACCTGCTATGGAAACACAGAACAAACCACAGTAGTCCCAAAGGACAGGGTTCAAACCCCAGTACGAAGATCAAATAAATTACAGCATATATAAATGACATGTAATGAAATCAATGCAATGCATGTACGGGTGCAATATGTATGGATATCAGGAGTCAAAGGATCGATATCAACAATCATAATATGCTCGAGCTGGTCCACAACTCAGCGGACCTGTCCACGACTCAGCGGACAGTGTCTGGGGATATGGCTTCACACTTGATGCCGGCAACTACCTAAGCCGGACCGAGTCAAGGTGCCCAAAATCCACAAGACACAATATAATATCATATACAGATCTCAATCGAATATCAACGGGTATCAATAACTGAAGGGCTCAATATGAATGTGTGCTCAACAATGTATATCAATCCATAGATTATTCCAATATATTTGAAAATCATGTTTTATTTTAAGAAAATGAGGAATAATCTTAAATTTGCATCCAAATTCCACAAAGAGCACATAATCACATAATTCACATAAAATCAATTAACTCACATCAATTAAATTACACGTCGACATAGACGCTGTAAGAAATCGATCAATCCGTACCTTAACCTTCAAATTAAATTACCACAATAATTACGAAGACCTCGGCGCTTCCTGGTTATCAAAACCTGTGGCAATTAATTTATTTCTATCAAATAAATATTCAACTCTTAGCCAAAAACAATTTACTAATTTCAGCTTGGACCTAAGCTCGGTTGTAAGGCCATAACTCAACCAAAACTTAACCAAAGCATACTTATCATACATGGTTGGAATCCTAACGCAAAATTCCATATTTCATCAGAAGATACCGACACAAAAATCCGTCATCTAGATGCTGATAAACACCAAAAACAAGAAACTTTGAAAACAATAAATCTGTACAGATTCTGGTTCGACACCTTGTAGCATAACATTCATATCTAATTCATTATTGACCCAATTCAAAATCCGCCAATTGTAAATGAAAGACAACTCAAATATCTAAGTTTTCCTAGAAGAAATCATTCCCAAAATCTTAGTAGATAATTCCAGAATTAAGCAAGAACATGCTGTTACTCCCAAACTCGCGGACTGAATTCCCAGACTGAGCAGTTTCGGTAAAATGAGCATAACTCCCTCAATTCTTAATGGAATTTAACGGGTCAGTTATCGTTTCGAAGACAAGACATAGCTCTACAACTTTCATATAGATCACAAGTCCAGAATCCGAGTGAAAACAGGTCACAAACACGAATTACAGAATGTATTCTGCACGCATCAGTACAGAGTTCGGTTTTTGACACATTATGGTAGAAAAATCATATCAAATCCGTTTCTTATCCAAATTCGATGATTCTAGTGGCTATAGAAAGCTAACAAACAGAGCTACCAATTCTTTTGGAACCACAAGTCGAGATTCTTAACGCACGATACACAAAACTTCAAATTTCAGAAGCATAAAAACTGAACTCACCAAAATTCTGCACAGAACAGAGCTCACGAAATGGTGCTTCGATCTGCTCGCTCCCTTGATCAAAATTCGTGATTTCTGACTTGAATCGATGCCTAGGATGTTAGAAAGACACCCGTTCAGACCGATCAAGATTTGGACACCGGACGAAGGAGATATCGCAACTTTCCCGCAGCTGCTCCAAGGGTTGCGGGAATTGGGTTTCTTCTTTCTTTTTCCCTTTTCTTCCTTCTCTCACTTCTTTTCTCTTTTTATGCGATATGTGTGTATGTATATGTATATTTATAACTCAAGCCTATTTATCTCGGTCTGTATTTATTTTGCTCTCGTGTGTTATTAAATTCCAATATGCATTTTAATATCGTCTCTAAACCGATATTTTCTAATATATATTTTTAAACACACTATTTAATTTTTGGCTTAATTATTTTAAATTCCTCAATTTAAAATAATTACTCTTAATTATCGCCAAATAACATATAATTAAATCGGGTCATTACATTTATCTTCCCACTCTGACGAAGACGAAGTCTTGTATTCTGATCTGTCCATACCCAGTCTGGTAATGACAATCACATAAATACGATATCAGTATATATCTTAATTCAAAACCTGTTCTGATCAATACTCAACTCAGTATATAATCTGATCCATATCTGAACAAGGTACAATCTAATTCATATCAACGATGTCACGTTACAATCGAAATCATTACTGAATCTGATCAATCTAATCAACTGATGTTTTAACGGCATAACAATACACTCTTGATACCCCGTCAATCTCAACATCACCGATATACTACCAGAATTCATAAGCAATATCAGTACAATTCATAATCTCAATATCTGTACACTCAAAATCAATATCAACACCATTCTGATATCAAATCTCCATCAATTTCACTCTGAAATTCATAACAATTGCATAATCCGTCTATTCTTAAATCTGACTTCAATTATACAATGTCTATTGTAGCAGAAACACCATATCTGGTTTCTATTCAATTCTGACAATATCATAAATTCAAATCACGTCTAAACGTAATAAAACTTACGTCCAGATGAAGCCTGCGTTGCTAGGAACACAATGCTGAAGTCGGATTCAAAATCAGACGGACGAATTTCTCAGAAAAGACGTAAGGATTTTCTATACTCTTCCTCAGCCCTTTTCTCGATTTCTGCTCGTTTCTTTTGAAGATTAGTATGTATATATATATATATATATATATATATATATATACAAATGTTGCATGCATTTGAGACGTGTCTCATTTTCTTGCATCTTGGTCGGCGCTCGAGCGGTAATAAATTACCGCTCGGGCGCGACCCTTTCTGCCCAAGCCTATCGAATGTACCCTTGGCGCTCGGGCGGTCAGAAACTACCGCCCGGGCGCCAACTCTTCTGCCCGCAACGTTTATTCGATAAACACCGGCGCTCGGGCGGTACTTTTCTACCGCCCGGGCGCCACATATTCTGCCAAAAATCTTGGCTCACAATGCGACGACGCCCGGCTTCTTTATTCAAGTCCGTATAACTTCAAGCATGTCAATTATCCGCAAATCGTGTCCGATTAGACTAATCATTGTCAAATCGTTTCGGATTAACATGATAAATTTCTCGGGCCTTACATTTCTCCCCCTCTTAGATCTGAGTTCGTCCCCGAACTCGCAACAATCGATTCAAAAGAAATGTATACAGAGTTCAAAGCAGAACTCCTCTCAATGAATCTGTTCTGAAATCTCAATCTCACCATACTGGCTATACAACATCTGTATATACCAAACTACAGCTCATAACAAATCACTACTATCAGCTGTTATCAAATCTGTTTATCCCGGTCAAGGATATACTCAATCTTTATCTTCAAATACCAATCGTCACCGTCCGACGTTGGCATAATAAGTCTGTCTGATCTGAGCTATGTCCATTCTATTCTGAATCACCTATCTTTTCTTTGTCATATCTCTGACTGTATCAGATCCTATCCCAAGTATCTCTGAGATATTATTCTGATTCAAAGAATTTATAGTACTCATTGTACAATGTCTCATCTGTACCTATCTCATTACCCCTCTGGTAATCTGATAAATATCATCATATCATAACTCATACAGTGACAATCTGTCATATCCACTAGTGCTAGCATCTAGCACAGCCGCTTCCTGGATGTCTTCTAATATCTGAATAGCACACTCTGGCTATCTTCTAGTCAATCTGACCATTTCTTTGACATCGATCTTTGTCATCTGGTCATGTTTGTACGTCATCTGGTACAATTAATAGATATAGATTGAACAATCTGTCAATCACAATCATATCATATCACAGTCTGGAAAGTATTACAGTAATCTTATTACGAAATTCATCGCAATATACTCCCCATGTTTAATCAGAAATATACAAATTCTGTAATAAATCTTTTGATTCCTTTCTTTCTATCTTCTCTGTTAGCGATTCAGCCATATCAGTACAATTTCGGCCAACATTTCTGTACAACTTCTGTCACGACTTATCTAATCTGTCTATATCATACATGTCTGTTCGAATCTCATACATTCTCAGTCCGCAAAATGAACACTGAATCCACTACAATGCATTTCTGACACTATCTATAATTCCAGATTCAAACTATTCGATATAAACAAATTAGTTCATAATAAAATTTAAAGAAAAATACCTACCTGGTATTCGGCTCTGATTATCTATATCAAGCTTTGCTGTACAATTCTGACACATCTGACATCACAAGCTAGTCAATTTATTCAAAACACCAAAATCACATATCTGTTTTTCTGACCGATACTCTGTTCTGATTATCGAAATACTGTTCTGACCACTCTGATCACGTTTCTGAACTGCTGAACTTCTCGAATTCATTTCTGATACAAGCTGAACTGCATATACTCTCAACGGTTCATAAAATCTGTATCAATACTGATTCAGAATAACAATAATCTATACTAATCTAGTAAATATATAGGATTGTAAGTTCTAACAATACTATCGATTCTGACCAATCAATCAGATCTTCATGCCACTCTGATCAACTGCTATATATCATCTGCAAATATAATATGCTCCCCACACAATACAATCTGTATAAAATACTGATCTAGAAGCAATCATTCTCAAGCAGTTCAAAACACAATCATATCAGATAATCTGTCAACTCATATAATATCAATCTCTGACAATTCTGACATTTCTGAACTTTCTGGTCTTTCTGATATCGGTGTCTGATCAGTCACTGATCACAATATCAACTGTCTCAAAATCAATCAGTATACTAACATCAGATATCATCTATTCTGAATACAATCTGTTTCAAACAGAATACCTATCTGAACAATTTCTGTATACAAGAATTCTAATTCTCAGAATATTCACTATAATCTTCAAATATTCAATTCTTTCAATTCGGTATGTATTGAATATACATATCACAATACCTGATCTCCATTCAATTTCTGAAATTTATCTTTCTGATATAACTCAATTCTGAAATCTTATCTAGGCAAACATCAGCCAACTTGTATATCACTGGCAAATCTGCCAATGCTAGGCTCGATTTCAGTAGATCTACTGAATACATAAGGATACTATCTGTTCCTTTCTGTATTTATCGAGTCATAGACATTACAGACATCAAAGGAATTCTAAATCTAGAATCCTTATCGTGGTATCTGCACTGATCAGTCATCTCTGATCTAACTCTTACTATTTCTGACAGAATTCTACCATATGTCCGTACTTATTCAGCATATTAACATCAATAATGCGTTCGAATCAGAAAACACAAGTACATCATAATCTAACTCGATCTCATTCTTATCTTACTGTAGTATATAATATGTCACAGACATCTCTGATATCAACATTTTCCTCAACAAGCTAGGAAATCAATACCACAGTACAACCAATCCAACAGATATAGCATATCTCCATGCAACTCAGTCAAAGATATTCTTAACAAATGCATTAGTATATATCAATACATATGCAATAGATCATAAAGAATAGTACCTGTTGTGAATTCTGGATTTGTGTTTTCAGTTGAACTCTGTTCCCTACAATCTTCGGGAACGCTTCTGGGGACAGAATTTAGCAAAGTGTCCCGGATGTCCACAAATATTACATCTACCAGTCACTCCCTGGCATTGCTCAGTGAAATGTCTTCCTCCGCAAGTTCTGCAATACACTCCAGTATAACTCGGACTGGAACCACTTAAGCTGGAGGAACCACTCCCCAACTTCTTGAATGACTTCTTTCGAGTTTTCAACAAATCTTGTTTTCCACTCGTGCTGCCACGATCAAATCGGAGAGGGGATTGCTGTGTCTGGGGTTGCTTCACACACAACCTCCTTAGCTGTCTAATCAGACTCGCCTCAGCTCTCTTCGCTCTACTCAAGATATCCGCAAAATGGTAAGGTCACTGCATATTCATCAATGCAACTATCTCCGAGTTCAACCCTCTGATGAACTGATTCACTACAGCTTCATCATTCCCAGCCAAATGAGGAGCAAAACGCAGTAGAGTAGAGAATTTAGCAATATATTGGTCAATATTCAGCTGCCCTTGGCTCAAATTCTCAAACTCTAATTTCTTGTCCTCTCGGTACGAAGCTGAGAAAAATCTTCGATAGAATTCAGTTCTGAATATTTCCCACGACATCACTGTATCTCTCTGTGCCCACATTCTTCTACTGGTAATCCACCAACTCCTGGCGGCTTCTCGTAACTGATAAACTACCAATTTAACTTTCTGTTCATCAGTACAATCCAGTAAATCGACCAGTATTTCTATGTCATCCAACCAGTTCTGACAATCTTCCGATGTCTCAATACCACTCAGAATCGGTGGCTGAAGTAACTGAAATTCCCTCAACTTCGTTTCCATTGGAGTTTCTGACACATCTATCTGAGATTCTGATCTATCTATCTGATCATACGAAGTACTGCCTTTTTCAGGAATCCTTCGGGGAGCTATATCTGATTACCAAAACATTAGTAATCCAGTACAACCAATCTGTTCTAATCTTTCTCTGATCATCTTACTGCTGATCAGGAATCAGATCTGATTTATATTCAAGAATACATAATACCCATTCAAATCAAATAATCAGGGAAACATGTATCTCAAAGCAGAAACACATAGTCTCATGCTAGCACACAATGTCAATCAACATTAAAATAAATCTCATGCTAGCAATCACATGCAAGGAAGAAAATTCAATCTACCCTGCTCATTCCCTTCTATCTCAGTCTAAAAGATCTATCAGTTCTGACTATCTCAATCTAAAGGATCTATGGCTCTGATACCACCTGTTGTGGGGACCCAGACGCTAATCATCTTCTTAATCATCTTTGGGGTTTAATTATCAGTTAAGATAAACAGGGTCTAAAAATTTTTCTTTTAAAATGCGGAAGGTAATGGAATCAATCTATTATACAAACTAGTATAATAATACAAATCTTGTATAACATGCCTC
Source organism: Primulina eburnea (assembly GCF_022965805.1). Classification (NCBI taxonomy): domain Eukaryota; kingdom Viridiplantae; phylum Streptophyta; class Magnoliopsida; order Lamiales; family Gesneriaceae; genus Primulina; species Primulina eburnea. The sequence continues at coordinate 18,524,060 of NC_133117.1, forward strand.
TAATTTAAAATTAGGTTCAACTACTACATTCAATTAATAAAACCTATCTACATCCAAGTCCGTGATCACCACTCTAATCTCGATCTCTCCTCATCTTCTGGACCCTGATCCTGCCCCACCTGTTGTCATGCACACATACAAAACAAGACAACAGCCGGATAACTCCGGTGAGATATAAATATCCCAGTATAAACAATGTATTAAATGCAATCATATAAAACATATATAAAAGCATAAACAAACATCGAAGCATGTATCTAATCTGACTACATGAATCAATGACTCGTGATCTAATCTTATCTTATCTCAAATCTAGGGATCCCAATCTAATTTAGACTTTGGTATGCTGTATCGAATGTGTCTGAGATAGACGTCGATCTACATCTGAAGCTCTTCGATACACCGTAAGTCTAGAGTCTTATCGGTTCTGAGAAAGACTCGGCGGTTCTGCCCTAGCTAGGCTGTCTGCCCTAGACTCAGACTCTGACTTTGTTCTAAGTCAATAGATTAACATATCAATCTGATAATCTGCAAATATCAATGCAATAAAATAAAGTATGTGATTTAGGGAAACTCAAGTCAAACCTAACTCGAGTTGTGCAATCCCGAATCAACATTTATTTATACCTTTATCTTCCCGCTCTGACGAAGACGAAGTCTTGTATTCTGATCTGTCCATACCCAGTCTGGTAATGACAATCACATAAATACGATATCAGTATATATCTTAATTCAAAACCTGTTCTGATCAATACTCAACTCAGTATATAATCTGATCCATATCTGAACAAGGTACAATCTAATTCATATCAACGATGTTACGTTACAATCGAAATCATTACTGAATCTGATCAATCTAATCAACTGATGTTTTAACGGCATAACAATACACTCTTGATACCCCGTCAATCTCAACATCACCGATATACTACCAGAATTCATAAGCAATATCAGTACAATTCATAATCTCAATATCTGTACACTCAAAATCAATATCAACACCATTCTGATATCAAATCTCCATCAATTTCACTCTGAAATTCATAAAATTGCATAATCCGTCTATTCTTAAATCTGACTTCAATTATACAATGTCTATTGTAGCAGAAACACCATATCTGGTTTCTATTCAATTCTGACAATATCATAAATTCAAATCACGTCTAAACGTAATAAAACTTACGTCCAGATGAAGCCTGCGTTGCTAGGAACACAGTGCTGAAGTCAGATTCAAAATCAGATGGACGAATTTCTCACAAAAGACGTAAGGATTTTCTATACTCTTCCTCAGCCCTTTTCTCGATTTCTGCTCGTTTCTTTTGAAGATTAGTATGTATATATATATATATATATATATATACAAACGTTGCATGCATTTGAGACGTGTCTCATTTTCTTGCATCTTGGTCGGCGCTCGAGCGGTAATAAATTACCGCTCGGGCGCGACCCTTTCTGCCCAAGCCTATCGAATGTACCCTTGGCGCTCGGGCGGTCAGAAACTACCGCCCGGGCGCCAACTCTTCTGCCCGCAACGTTTATTCGATAAACACCGGCGATCGGGCGGTACTTTTCTACCGCCCGGGCGCCACATATTCTGCCAAAAATCTTGGCTCACAATGCGACGACGCCCGGCTTCTTTATTCAAGTCCGTATAACTTCAAGCATGTCAATTATCCGCAAATCGTGTCCGATTAGACTAATCATCGTCAAATCATTTCGGATTAACATGATAAATTTCTCGGGCCTTACAGGGCTGGTGCGGCTTGGGTGCGCTGTGGCTCGAAGGAACATGATGAAGCGCCTGGGCAGAATGTTACGCACGAGGCTGCTGGGATGTTTGGTGGCTCGCTCCGTGCGGTCCAGGGCTTGGGCTAGTCTGGGCTGGGTCTGGGCGTGATCTAGGATTGGTTAGGGTTAGGTTGGGTCGATGGTTAACCAGCTGGAAGGGTCCTAGTTGGGTTAGGAGTCCTAGAAGTGCATGGTGACACATACACACATGCAGAAACGTGGGTCAAGTTTCAGGAGGGTTTCAGCGAGTTAAGGGCTAGGTCCAGGGGTCAATGCTAGTCAGTAGGGTGCCTAGGTGGGTTGGCTCGGGTTCATCTCAAGGTGGCTCGGGCGTGGAATAAAATTATGGAAAATTATATTTAAGATCAAATAATTATTAGAAGTCTAAGTTTTTAATTTGGGAATTTTATATTAAGATTTGGTTTAATTCGGGATTAAAACGCATTAATATGTTATATTTAAAGATTAATTTAAAATTCATCGATTTAAGCCAAATTTAAAAAAAATACAACAAAATTCATGTAATCTTAAATAATTATTTGGGACATGTTGGAGTCAATGGAATTAAGAAAATGTCAAAAACATGAAATTTTACGTCCATGGGTAAAACGGTAATTTTACACCTATAAATTTATTTTTATACACTTTATTATAAAACATATAATATTTAAACATTTAATAAAACAAAAACTATAAATTTATATTATAAAACATTTAATTAATGTACAATTTTTATGTTTATCACACCTCCAACCATCTTATTGCTAGTTCCTAGCAATTTAAGCGTTGATAGCAACAAAAAACATATTGATTAATTTAAATAAAAATGTAATCGAAACTATCTAAGTGTTTAAATTAAATTTAAAAACTGTCAAATTTATATCAAGATAATCATAATTATAATTTATGAAATAATCTAAGCTGATCAATTCAAAGTTATTTTCAGGTAATTAAATGTACATGACCTTCAGAAATTCTTAGTAAGAGTTTCAACTCCATATCCTCACAGGTTAATAAATGTTTCAATTCATGGGAAAGATTTCTCTCATGGAGTTGAAATACAGATAAATGCTCAGGAAAATCGTAACGAGCCAAATTAATCAAAAGATAGAAAATTCATTGATTCAAAATCTAGTTATTCTTATTATATATATTTTTTCCCTGATCTTTTTTTTATAACATCACGGAATCAGATTAAGTTTATGCTCCTTGACCACATGTTTATTTTATTTTTACAATATATTTCTCTCTTTTTATTTTTAATTTTTTCTTCTTTTTTTTTTCGAGAGCTAAATGGATCGTAGGATATAACTTTACAATTACATAAATATTCAACATCTTTCCTTTTTTTTCCTCTTTTTTTTTTCTTCAGGAAATATAATTTTTTTTTTCAAAATGAGAACTCAAGATCTAAACAATAGATAGCCTCTCTCAGCAAGCTGTTTTCTCAATCCTCTCTACTCACTCACAAAATATGTGAGTTTAAAAAAATTTTTAGGCACTCTTATCAGATATATCTTGGGTCATATACTTTAATAACTGATTTTATCACAATGTTTAATCATTCAAAAAGATTTCATAAATCATATTTTTATAGTGATCAGAATATTAAAATTGAATTTTTTTCAAATAAAAATTTAAACATCCTTATATAGATTAATACAATTTCCAATTTAAATATTTCAAACATGTAACGTATGATATTTTTGCAAAAAATTACAAAGATACAAACAATAAACATGGTTTTATTTTAAAGTAATATTATATATATAAATATTTTTTTTTAAAGTTTTTTTTATAAGTTTGTTCTCCCCAATCAGAATATGACATTGTTCGTAATGTAAAAATAACTATTAATAAATAGTACATAATGAAAGAGATATCACCTGAAGTTTTATTGGAGATAACAAACTGAAACAAACACAAATCAATCCACGACTTTTGAATCAATGATCCAACTTTCTTTTTTTACTGTTTGATTGCGACCAATTGATCTTTGTTATCATCGGATCATGCTTATGAACAAAAACTTCCAAATTATCAATTAATTAGTCGGCAGTCGATGCAAAGATGAGCATCTGTCGTGAATTTTCTGAAATAAATTCTGTTCCACAGCTTTATCAAGAATTGTCAACAAACTGTCATAATAATTATTGATATTCAACAAGCCAACATGTTTATTATGGATATTAACTTGTGCCCAAGAAACAGTGTGAAAAATTTCTTCTAACGTAACAAAACCAACCGGTAGTGCGATAAAAGCATCCGAACTTTCAATCATTTTAGTTATTCTTTCATTCATAAAAGAAACTTTTAATTCCTTCCCAATCATAACGCATGTAATATTTCCTTCAGCTAGAGCTTTAGGAATAATACCCAAAACCTGACTACCTCCAAGATGAGCAGATGTTGAAACATATCCCATTGACCAAATATTACCTCCCCCAGATACAAAGTGAATTTTTCTCTCAGCCAATATATTTCCATGATTATTCGTTGCTTCTACAAACACTTCATTTTTCCAGGACTCGACCCAGAAAATACACAAATATTTTTCAATGTTCGTGCAGAGTATCCAGCCATATTTTTACTTTCTTTTTGGTCTGTGAAAATAGAGAGAAAGATGAGAGATTTTATGGGGGTAATATGTTATCATGACAAAACTATGGGTCACAGCTGTAAGCAGAATAAACAGTAAAAACAACAATGACACATATGCATATAAACAGTAGTGTGATTGTGGCTCACAATTTTTCCTCTGGTTTTACGTCCAGAAACGGCTTCAACGCTTTCAATGAGTCGAGGATATGCTTCCCATCTAATTTTCTTATAAATTGGCAAACAAGGTCTTTTTTAGTCGGATTCCCAAGACTATTAAGATGACGCTCATCATGGAATTATTTCCACAAACAGAGAAATTCAATATGCACGTGTCCACTAGAATGCGTCTCAAGAGTCAATAAGATGTTATCTAAAGACTCCTTACTCAGCCCATTCTTAATGAAATCAATTTTATCTTCTCTATTATTGGAAACACATCCCAAAGATATGCATCGTTTGTCATAAGTCCATCTTGCACACTTATGACAAACCCATATCCTTTTGGCCCTTCATTTTCGCATAAGTTATCTTTTCTGATCTAGACAAATACCGAATGAGCAATGATTGTGGAACTTCTCCTCCTAATCGGGCCTTAGCTTCTATTACAAGACGAATATCTTCTGGAATTCTTTTTTGCATTAGCAATCTCAATCTTTCGTACCTACCTACATAAATTTTTCTTAGTACATTTTCAGAAACAGAGGGAAAATATTTAAATTTTTTTTTATAGAATTTCATCCATTTTGAAAAGAAAAGAACTGATTTTTTTAAGAATTTGTGTATCAACAATTGTGAGAAACTGATTTAACTGACTATGAGAGTCACAGAGCACCGTTATCCGCCATTTAACCAAGAAAATACAAAGATTAATGAAACCTCAAATAAAAAAAAAATAAATACAAAACAAAACAAAATCAAAGTTCGGAAAGAGAAATAAACTCCTCTTGAAATATTTCATTTTCTAAAAATAGTTTAAGCTTTTGTCCATTTACTTTAAAAACATCATCATTTTTAGGATTTTCAATGTCCACAGCTCCAGAAAGATACACATGCTTTACAACATATGGGCCTGTCAATCTTGATCGTAATTTTCCTGGGAATGTGTGAAGCCGAGAATTATAAAGCAAATTATAAAGCTCCCCTGATTGTTTTATCATGAAATGATTTGATTTTTGCTTTATAAATCATTGAATTCTCATACGCTTCATTTCTGAGTTCATCAAGTTCATTAAGTTGCAATTTGTTGCAATCATACATACTTGAATTAAAAGTTTTGATCGCCCAATAAGTTTTATGTTCCAATTCCACAGGCAAATGGCAATTTTTTCCGTAAACCAACCTATAGGTAGACATATTCAATGATGTTTTAAAAGCAGTTTGATATGCCCAAAGTGCGTCATTAAGTCGTAGAGACCAATCTTTTCTATTTCGGTTAACAGTTTTTTCCAAAATTTGCTTTATATTCCTATTAGCTAATCCAATTTGTCCATTTGTTTGAGGATGATAAGGAGTAGTTATTTTGTGAGTAATACCATATTTTTTCATTAATGAAGTAAAGGCTTTATTAACAAAGTGAGTTCCCCCATCACTTATCATGTCTCGAAGAATTCCAAATCTATTAAAAGTATTTTTTTCAAAAATTTGATGACGATTTTATGATCATTTGTTCGACATGAAATTGCCTCTATCCATTTGGAAACATAATCAACTGCAACTAAAATATACAAGTATCCAAATGACGGTGGAAAAAGTCCCATAAAATTAATTCTCCAACAGTCAAATATTTCAATTTCAATGATATGATTAAAATGCATCATGTTTCTTTTTGAAATCGTACCCAATTTTTGACAATTTTCACAGATCTTGCAGATTTCGTGGGTATCTTTAAACAGAGTGGGCGAATAAAATCCACACTGCAAGATTTTTGCAGCCGTTTTCTTTGAAGAAAAAGTCCTCCGCATGCTTCTGAATGACAAAATTTAATGACACTACTTACCTCATTGTCGGGTATGCAACGTCGAAAAAATTGATCTGGAAAATACTTGAACTGATACAGACAATCCCAATAAAAGTTTTTTACCTCATTCAAAAATTTTCTTTTATCTTGAGAACTCCATTGCGGTGGCATTTTTCCTGTCACAAGAAAATTTACTATGTTAGAAAATCAAGGTGTAGTAGTAACTGAAAATAGATGTTCATCAGGAAAATTATCGTTAATTGGTGTCATTTCACAAGATGATCATGTTACTAGTCTCAATAAATGATCGGCTACTACATTCTCTGTTCATTTTTTATCTTTGATCACAATGTCAAATTCTTGGAGCAACAACATCCATCGTATCAGTCGTCGCTTTGCATCTTGTTTGATCAATAAATATCTAATAGCAGAATGATCAGTAAATACAATAGTCATTGATCAAATCAAATAAGAAGGAAATTTATCTAGTGCAAATATTTCTTTTTCGTTGTGGAGTAATTCATTTGACCATTGTTTAAAGTTTTACTTGCATAATTTATCACATAAGGCTTACAGTTTCTTCTTTGAACCAATACTGCACCGACTGCATAATCACTCACGTCGCACATGATTTCAAATTGTAAAGACCAATCAGGAGGTTGCATGATAGGTGCTGATGTTAAATGTCAAATCATTTTATCAAAAGCATTTTGACATTTTTGATTCAACTCAAATGCAATGTTTTTTGTTAAGAGGTTAAAAATGAGTTTAGAGATTAAACTAAAGTCCTTTATATACCTCTTATAAAAACAAGTATGTCCCAAAAATGAGCGAATTTCTTTAATGGTTTTTGGATGGGGTAAATTGGCAATGACATCAACTTTTGCTTTATCAACTTCAATTCCATGAGATGACACGACATGTCCCAAAACAATCCCAGAAGTAATCATGCAATGATAATTTTCCTAATTTAAAATAAGACTTTTTTCCTCGCATCTTTTTAAAACTTTTTCCAAATTTTCAATACAATTATCAAATGTATTTCCAAAAATAGTTAAATCATCCATGAAAATCTCCAAAGAATTTTCAATCATGTAGCTAAAAATTTTTAGCGTACATCTTTGAAATGTTGTTGGGGCATTGCATAATCCAAATGGCATCGTTCTGAATGCAAATGTTCCAAAATGACATGTGAATGTAGTTTTATCTTGATCTTCGAGTGCAATGAAAATTTGATAATAGCCTGAATATCCGTCAAGAAAATAGGAGTAGGGATGACCTGTTACTCTTTCTCAAATTTGATCCAAAAACGGTAATGGAAAATGATTTTTCCTAGTTGCGTCATTTAATTTTCTATAATCAATACACATCTGCCAACTAGATGGGACTCGAATTGTTAATAATTCACCTTTTTCATTTTTTATCACTTTGATGCCAGATTTTTTTGGAACTACTTGTGTTGAGCTTACCAACTTACTATATAAAATATGGTAGATAATTTCAACATCAAGTACCTTGAGAACTTCAGTTTCCCCAACATCTTTCATTTGTGGATTTAATCTTCTTTGTGGTTGTTGAGATATTTTAGCATTTTCTTCTAAGTGAATTTTGTGAGTGCAAATTAGTGGATTAATGCCCTTGAGATCTTTTAATGTCCTACCAATTGCATTTTATGTCTTTTAAGCATATCAACTAATTTACCTTCTTGATCACTTGCTAGTTTGGAAACAATTACCATCGGATATATTTCATCATCTCCAAGAAATGCTTACTTGAATTTTTTGGAAAGGGTTTCAACTCCAATATGGGTGGTTCATCTTTGTTCTCATATTTTTCCTCAAATTCTTTCTCTGATCCTAGTAACGAGTGATACCTGAAAAAACATCGAGATCAATTTCATTATTTTCTTTAGCTATATCAATTGAAAAAATATCTAATTAGTCACGAGTACTCCCTTCTTGAATGTTTTCTTCCACAAGAGTTTCAATAAGATTTTCATCTTCACTTTCATCTCCTGTGTCAAGTGGTTGCTTACAAAGATTTAAAACATTAAGCTCCAAGTTCATGTTACCAAATAACAACTTCATTATTCCATTCCTGCAATTTATTAGAGCATTAGAAGTTGCTAAAAATGGACGATCCAAAATTACAGGAATTTCATTACAAGCTTATCTAAAACTATGAATTCTACATGATATAAAAATTATTAACTTGGAACAACACGTCTTCTACCATATCTCTGGGCACTTTAACAGATTTATCGGCAAGTAAAAGTGTTACCGAATTAGGTTTTAACTAGCCTAGATTGAGTTCTTGATAAACTGAATATGAAAGTAAATTCACACTAGCTCCAAGATCAAGCAAGGCTTTTTCAATCTTTTATTCTCCAATAATACATGAAATAGTAGGACAACCAGGCTCTTTGTATTTCAAATTATTATTATATTGAATAATTACACTTAGTTGTTCGGCTAAAAAATTTTTCTTTTTCACATTCAATTTTCTTTTCACAATGCACAAGTCTTTTAAAAATTTAGCATATGATGATACCTGATTTATTGCATCTAATAAAGGAATATTAACTTTTGCTTGTTTAAAAATATCATTTATATCAGAATTCAAATTTGATTTTTTTTTTGTATTTTTCAATGCATGAGGGAATGGTGGTGACACTGTCTGCTGATCCTCCTCTTCGCAAGTTATGGGTTCCACTTCCTTACCATTTTGAAGACTTTTGATAGAGATTTCCACCTATGCATGAGGTTAAGATTAATATTTTGGGGTATAAAGTTTATGTGTTGTGCTAACGTCCCTCAGGAAATAAAGAGAGTAGCCACGAAGACCTTGTTATATTCCGTGGCCACTCACTCTTTTATCTCAGAGACGTTCGCTATTTAATTGGGTGTCAAGTCCATTAGACTTGACGTGAGATACTGCATGAAAGTCCCATCAGGGGAGGAGTTATCAGCTACTAGAGTGGTCAGAGATATCGATCTTGAACTACAAGGCCACATAGTTTACGCCGATATGATTGTATTGCCAATGCCAGAGTTTGATTTTATATTGGGGATGGACTGGCTGATGAAGAACAGAATTCTAACTGACTTTAAGAGAATATCAGTGTTGGTAAAACCGTTGGGCATGGAGCAATTTCTTTTTGAGCCGGACAAGTGGAGAAGTTTCCCTCGCATGATCTCTTGCATGCAGGCACGAAGACTTATACATAAAGGGTGTCAGGCATTCTGGGCCAGTATTATTTCAACAGATGACGAACCAACCCCGTCGATATTTGATGTACCAATTTTCAAAAATTTTCCTGATGTTTTCCCCGACGCCGTCACAGGCCTTCCACCAGAGAGAGAGGTGGAGTTCGTCATCGACCTTGTGCCAAGCACTGTGCCAATATCTAAGGCATCGTACCGTTTTGCTCCAGCAGAGATGTTAGAGCTCAAACAGCAAATTCAGGAGCTCCTAGAAAAACAATTCATCTGCCCAAGTTTCTCACCATGGAGCGCACCAGTGCTTTTCGTAAAGAATAAAGATGGAAGCATGAGACTATGTATCAATTACTGAGAATTGAACAAAGTAACGATAAGAACAAATACCCATTACCAAAGATCGAAAATTTATACGATCATTTTCAGGGAGCAACAGTATTCTCTAATATAGATCTACGTTCTAGGTATCATCAACCGAAGGTAAAAGATGCAGATGTTCATAAGACAACATTCAGAACTAGATATGGGCACTAAAAGTTCTTAGTGATGCTATTTGGACTGACGGATGCTCCAGCGATTTTTATTGACTAATGAATCGAGTATTTCAGCCCTACCTAGATCATTTCGTCATAGTATTTGATACCCTGGATGTCCCGGGACATGGATAATTCCCGGGATGTCCCAAGCCATGGGGCCGGGCTATGGATAATGCCCGGGTCGAGAAAGGGGTGTTGTGCCCGGGTCGTGAAGGAAGGATTATTTATGAGACGTAGATAAGCTGTAGTGGAGCAGGTCGGCAAGGAAGCCCGAGTCCTGATGAATCCGGGACAATATGGAGAGAAACCTGACATAGATGCTCTGGAAAGAAGTTCATTAAAGGGATCGAGCCATCTGAGTAACCGGGACATGACTTCCCCGGGACGTGGAATGCCTGAGCTCCTATATAATTCCTCGAGAAGCATTCTACCCTGGCCACCTCGATATGAGTGAAGCATTTGATTGCGCCAGCTTGGTAGAGTATGCACAGCCGACCTATCTCTGACAGTAACATAAATGGTTGACAAAATCAGGTGGGCTGGATGTGACTAGTATGAGATTTGACTTGTCAGAACCTTAGGGTATAATCAGCCGCCCTACTATAATTAATGCTCAACACAAAAAACGAGGTCATCATTGCATCCTCTACTATAAATACCAGGTTCTTTACTTGTATTTACTCTCTATTCAGATATTAATACACACATTGAATGCTCTCATTTATTGTTCATTTACTCCCCATTCTCCATCACACCAATTCACAGCCATCACTTGGATACATTGTTTTTCTTGCTTGAGTTCCTCACTGACTTAAGCATCGGAGTGGTCACACCGGACACCCCTCTGGCGCCCATTCACGTGGTTACTTTATTGTTCACAGATCTCTCAAATCACTCAGGGAGTAAAGAAGTTCAGTCCAGATGTCCAACTCATATTTCCTTCAACATTTTGATAGTAAACCCGACAGAGTACCCGACTTGACTCGCCTGGGTTGCATCATTGGTGCCGTCTGTGGGAAATGTGAGTTTTAAGGCGTTGATATGGCTTCTACTAGGAGAGTAAATCAAGACACTTCCCGAGTCCAGAAAGAGAACATCACCCGTCTCTCTAGTGCAGGTGGCCCCCCGCCCACCATCTATTTAACACCTGAGGAGTTTACCAAAATTATAGCTGATGCAGTTAAAACAGCCATGGCAAAGAAGACCACTACTCATCATTCCAGTCACCCCGAGCAACAACGTGAGCAGCCGCAGGAGGAAGAGAGAAGGAAAGAGGAGAGGGAGTCAAGTGCAGGTTCCAAATCACCTACTGTAGCCGAAGAGTTAGAAGAATTGAGGAAGAAGGTGAAGGTGTTAGAAGGACAGGTTGGTTCTAAAAGTAGTGCTCAAGTTGTCAAGGGTTGCTTATTCTCTGATATCATTGTCCGAGAACCACTTCCCGAGCATTTCATGTCCGCCAAAATCAAGGACTATGACGGGAGTTCTGAACCCGATGAGTGTGGGGACCCGGACGCTAATCATCTTCTTAATCATCTTCGGGCTTAATTATAAGTTAAGATAAACAGGGTCTAAAAATTTTTCTTTTAAAACGCGGAAGGTAATGGAATCAATCTATTATACAAACTAGTATAATAATACAAATCTTGTATAACATGCCTCTAATTTAAAATTAGGTTCAACTACTACATTCAAGTAATAAAACCTATCTACATCCAAGTCCGTGATCACCACTCTAATCTCGATCTCTCCTCATCTTCTGGACCATGATCCTGCCCCACCTGTTGTCATGCACACATACAAAACAAGACAACAGCCGGATAACTCCGGTGAGAATAAATCCCAGTATAAGACATGGTAAGCATGTATATACACATAGTAAATCATGAGACGTTCTATCATGAATAAAATTAAATATAATAGATTTCATAATCTATGAAATCAAATCAAAATAAGCATGCAGCTCCAATCAGGTAAACATGCAATTCAAATCACATCATATAAACATGCTATCATACTGAAAGCAATAAACGTGGGTTTCATAGTCTATGAAACCACATCTCTAAACACATGCAGTTCTAGTCAAATCATGTCTATACTCGACTCAACTATAACTCTAGGGATCCCGGTGTGAATAAGACGTCAATGGCTGTCACCTACCCTCCCAATCGGGGTGACTGTACGTCTTATTCCTAGACTTCGATCTGAGCTGTATCGAGTAATCTACAATAGGAGGGTGTCTGCTCCTACGTACGATACACCGAACGTCTAGAAGTCTGACTATCTGTCAAACTTTCCTATCTCAAATGCAATGTATAACAATCTGTAAACAAATCATGCTCATTTCAAAAGATTTGAATATAAATTCTATAAACAAATCATAATCATATCAGAAGACAAACAATAATCAAGTATGTGATTTTATTGGAAAACTCAAATGAGATCTGATTTGAGTTATGACTTTCCAAATATCACTTGAATTATACCTTTGTCGTCCCTGTCTGACGAAGACGATGACCTGTATTCAACTCTGTCCATATCCGATCTGAAAAGACAATATTGAATACATAGTATCAATGAATAACTCAATTCACAATCTGTTCCGATCAATACTCAACTCAGTACATAATCTGATCAATATCTGAACAAGATACAATTCAATTCATGTCATCGATATCACAATACGATCTGAATCAATACTGAATCTGATCAATCTAAATCAACTGATGTTTCGACGGCATAATAATACAATCTGAATAACCCCGTCAATCTGAACATCACAGATATCATATCTAATTCATACTCAGAAAACACTGAAATTAATAACACAGACATATGGTATAATTTCTTCGATCTGACTTCACATATCTACTGAATAATCTATCCTGAACATATAAGAATAATCATCTTTCTATTCTTGAATTAAGACCAATACAATTCTAGTGTTCAATCTCAATCAATATCTTCTGAAATTCATAACAATTGTATAATCAGTCTGTTCTTTAATCTGACTTCGATTATACAATACCTACGGTAGTAGAAACACCATATCTGAATCATGTTCAATTCTAACAACATCATATTCTCAAATCATCTCAAAACGTAATGAAACTTACGTCCTTGTGTAGCTCGTAGCGAGAGGATCACGATACTGTGTTCGGATTTAAATTCTGATACACGGATTCCTCAAAATCACAATTTATAACAATTGGGAACTTTTAAGGAAAAGGAGAGAGGAACTCACGATTGTCTTCCTTGGAAATGCTAAAGAAGATGAGAATATATATCTCAAGCAAGCATGATATGCCAAGTGTCCCACTCAACTTTCCATATTTGCACTTTAGTCCCTCAACTTTTCACTATTTGCAAATCAGCCCCCCAATAATTACGAAAATGCCATCAAATTTAAATCAAGTATTTTTCAACTTAATTACAAAATTGCCATCAAATTTATTTTCTTTTCGGGATCTCATAAAATTGATAACATCTCATAATCTTGTCTTATCCATTCTATAATTCTTGGGCATTACATTTCTCCCCCTCTTAGATCTGAGTTCGTCCTCGAACTCACAAAATCCCTTCATTTAGATATATTAGAAGAAATGTACCCAGAGTTCAAAGCAGAACTCTTCTCAAGGAATCTGTTCTGAGATCTCAATCTCACAACACTGGTTATACAACATCTGTATATACCAAACCACAGCTTATAGCAAATCAACATCGTCAGCTGTTATCACTTCTGTCTATCCCATTCCCGGATATATTCAATCTTTGTCTTCAAATACCAATCGTCACCATTTGACGTTGGCATAATAATTCTGTCTGGTCTGAGCTATCTTTCTTCTTTGTCATATCTCTGACCGTATCAGATCCTATCTCATTACCCCTCTGGTAAACTGATAAATACCATCATATCATAACTCTCACAGTGACAATCTGTCATATCACTGGTGCTAGCATCTAGCACTGCAGCTTCCTGGATATCTTCCAATATCTGGATAATACACTCTGACTGTCTGTCAATCCGTGAATAATCTGCAAAATCACTTATGGTATGATCTGCCATAATTGCAACCTTAATCAAAATCACAATCTGATATCGTCTACTTCTACATTCCAGTCACTCTGACTATGTTCTGACATCAATCTGTGTCATTTGGTTCTGTTTGTACATCATCTTGTACAACTAATAGATATAGATTGAACGATCTGTCAATCATAATCATATTATATCACAATCTGGGAAAATATTGGGATAATCTCATTACGAAATTCATCGAAATATACTCCCCATGTCGAATCAGAAATATACTAAGTCTGTAATAAATATTCTGATTTCTCTCTTTCTGTCTTCTCTGTTAGCGATTCAGACATATCCGTACAATTTCTGCCAACATTTCTGTACAAATTCTGTCACGACTGATCTAATCTGTCTATATCATACCTGTCTGTTCGAATCTCATACATTTTTAGTCAACAAAATAAACACTGAATCCACTACAATGCATTTCTGACACTATCTGTAATTTCAGATTCAAACTATTCGGTATAAGCAAATCAGTGAATAATAAAATTTAAAGAAAAATACCTACCTGGTATTCGGCTCTGATTATAAATATCAATTCTGTTATACAACTCTGAAACATTCTGATATCATAACACATTCAGTCTAATACAAAACACAAAATAACATATCTGTTTCTCTGACCGATATTCTGCTCTGATTATCGAAATACTGTTCTGACCACTCTGATCACGTTTCTGAACGGCTGAAATTCTTGAATTCATTTCTGATACAAGCTGAACTGTATATACTCTCAACGGTTCATAAAATCTGTATCAATACTGATTCAGAATAACAATAATCTATACTAATCTAGTAAATATATAGGATTTTAAATTCTAACAATACTATCAATTCTGACAAATCAATCAGATCTTCATGCCATTCTGATCCACTGCTATATATATCATCTGCAAATACAATATGCTCCCCCACACAATAAAATCTGTATAAAATACTGATCTAGAAGCAATCATTCTCAAGCAGTTCAAAACACAATCATATCAGATAATCTGTCAACTCATATAATATCAATTTCTGACAATTCTGACCTTTCTGACGTTCTGATCTTTCTGATATCGGTATCTGATTAGTCACTGATCACAATATCAACTGTCTCAAAATCAATCAGTATACTAACTTCAGATATCCCCTACTCTGAATACAATCTGTTTCAAACGGAATTCTTATCTGAATAATTTCTGTATACCATCATCACAATTCTCAGAATATTTAATATGATCTGTCAAATATTCTTTCAATTCATGTTGTATCATTCTGTATAGTCAATACCATTCTGTACTAAATCTACTATACAAACAATACCTGATCTCAATTCAATTCTGAAATTTATCTTTCTGTTATAACACAATTCTGAAATCTTATCTAGGCAAACATCAGTCAACTTGTATAATACTGACCAATCTGTCAATACTACACTCGATTTCAGTGGATCTACTGAATACATAAGGATGCAATCTGCTCCTTTCTGTAATAATCGAGTCATATACAATACAGATATCAAAGGAATTCTAAATCTAGAATCCTTACTGTGAAATCTCCACTGATCAGTCATCTCTGATCTGAATCTTACCATTTCTGGAAAAATTCTCCAATATGTCTATACTTGTTCAGCATATACATATCAATAATGCGTTCAAATCAGGAACACAAGTACATCATAAGCTATTTCTATTTCATTCTCATCTTACTGTAGTATACAATATATACAGAAATCTCTGATATCAACACTTCCTCAACAAGCAAGGACATCAATACTACAGTACATACAAACTCAACAGATACAAAATATCTCCATGCAACTCAGTCAAAGATATTCTTAACAAATGCATTAGTATATATCAATACCTATGCAATAGAATCATAAAGACTAGTACCTGTTGTGAATTCTAGATCTGTGTTTTCAACTGAACTCTGTTCCCTACAATCTTCGGGAACGCTTCTGGGGACAGACTTCAGCAAAGTGTCCCGGCTGTCTGCAGATATGATAACTACCAGTCACTCCCTGGCATTGCTCGGTGGGATGCCTCCCTCCGCAACTCCTGCAATACACTTCAGTATGGCTTGGACCAAAAACGCTAGAGCTAGATGAACCACCTCCCATCTTCTTGAATGGCTTCTTCCGAGCTTTCAGCAAATCTTGCTTTTCACTCGTACTGCCTCGATCAAATCGAAGAGGGGATTGCTGTGTCTGGGGTTGTTTCACACACAACCTCCCTAGCTGTCTAATCAGACTCGCCTCAGCTCTCTTTGCTCAATTCAGGATGTCAGCAAAATAATAAGGTCGCTGCAAATTCATCAATGCAACTACCTCTGAATTCAATCCTCTGATGAACTGATTCACTACAGCTTCATCATTCCCAGCTAAATGGGGAACAAAACGCAATAAAGTAGAGAATTTTGCAGAATATTCATCAATATTCAATTGGCCTTGTCTCAAATTCTCAAATTCTGCTCTTTTGTCCTCCCGGTATGAAACTGGGAAAAATCTTTGATAGAATTCAGCTTTGAAGACTTCCCATGTGATCACAATACCACGTTGTGCTAATACTCCGTTAATTGTAATCCACCAACTTCTAGCAACCTCTCGTAATTGGTGGAATACCAATTTAACTTTCTGTTCATCTGTACAATCAAGGAAATCAAACAATATTTCTATGTCATCCAACCAGTTCTGACAGTCTTCAGATGTCTCGATACCACTCAAAATCGACGGCTGGAATAACTGTAATTCTACCAACTTTATTTCTATCTGAGTTTCTGATGCATCTATCTGTTCAGACGAAGTACTACCCCTTTCTGGAAATCTCCGAGGCGGAATATCTGAATATCAAACAAATCAATGTACAATCTGTATAATCTGTCTCAGCCTTCCTCTGATCATATACCTCTGATTCAGACTCGGTTCTGATCCAGGCTTAGTAATTACATGCTGCAATCAACTCAGATACAAACCACATGTAATAGGGAAAACAGTAAATCATGCTAGCACCCATATTGTAATTCAACATTATAATAAATCTCATGCTAGCAATTACATGCAAGGAAGAAAATTCACTCTACCCCGCTCATTCCCTACTATCTCAGTCTAAAAGATCTATCAATTCTGACTATCTCAATCTAAATGATCTATAGCTCTGATACCACCTGTTGTGGGGACCCGGACGCTAATCATCTTCTTAATCATCTTCGGGGCTTAATTATCAGTTAAGATAAACAGGGTCTAAAAATTTTTCTTTTAAAATGCGGAAGGTAATGGAATCAATCTATTATACAAACTAGTATAATAATACAAATCTTGTATAACATGCCTCTAATTTAAAATTAGGTTCAACTACTACATTCAAGTAATAAAACCTATCTACATCCAAGTCCGTGATCACCACTCTAATCTCGATCTCTCCTCATCTTCTGGACCCTGATCCTGCCCCACCTGTTGTCATGCACACATACAAAACAAGACAACAGCCGGATAACTCCGGTGAGAATAAATCCCAGTATAAGACATGGCAAGCATGTATATACACAAAGTAAATCATGAGACGTTCTATCATGAATAAAATTAAATATAATAGATTTCATAATCTATGAAATCAAATCAAAATAAGCATGCAGCTCCAATCAGGTAAACATGCAATTCAAATCACATCATATAAACATGCTATCATACTGAAAGCAATAAACGTGGATTTCATAGTCTATGAAACCACATCTCTAAACACATGCAGTTCTAGTCAAATCAAGTCTAGACTCGACTCAACTATAACTCTAGGGATCCCGGTGTGAATAAGACGTCAATGGCTGTCACCTACCCTCCCAATCGGGGTGACTGTACGTCTTATTCCTAGACTTCGGTCTGTGCTGTATCGAGTAATCTACAATAGGAGGGTATCTGCTCCTACGTACGATACACCGAACGTCTAGAAGTCTGACTATCTGTCAAACTTTCCTATCTCAAATGAAATGTATAACAATCTGTAAACAAAGCATGCTCATTTCAAAAGATTTGAATATAAATTCTATAAACAAATCATAATCATATCAGAAGACAAACAATAATCAAGTATGTGATTTTATTGGAAAACTCAAATGAGATCTGATTTGAGTTATGTCTTTCCAAATATCACATGAATTATACCTTTGTCGTCCCTGTCTGACGAAGACGATGACCTGTATTCAACTTTGTCCATATCCAATTTGAAAAGACAATATTGAATACATAGTATCAATGAATAACTCAATTCACAATCTGTTCTGATCAATACTCAACTCAGTACATAATCTGATCAATATCTGAACAAGATACAATTCAATTCATGTCATCGATATCACAATACGATCTGAATCAATACTGAATCTGATCAATCTAAATCAACTGATGTTTCGACGGCATAATAATACTATCTGAATAACCCCGTCAATCTGAACATCACAGATATCATATCTAATTCATACTCAGAAAACACTGAAATTCATAACACAGACATATGGTATAATTTCTTCGATCTGACTTCACATATCTACTGAATAATCTATCCAGAACATATAAGAATAATCATCTTTCTATTCTTAAATTAAGACCAATACAATTCTAGTGATCAATCTCAATCAATATCTTCTGAAATTCATAACAATTGTATAATCAGTCTGTTCTTTAATCTGACTTCGATTATACAATACCTAAGGTAGTAGAAACACCATATCTGAATCATGTTCAATTCTAACAACATCATATTCTCAAATCATCTCAAAACGTAATGAAACTTACGTCCTTGTGTAGCTCGTAGCGAGAGGATCACGATACTGTGTTCGGATTTAAATTCTGATACACGGATTCCTCAAAATCACAATTTATAACAATTGGGAACTTTTAAGGAAAAGGAGAGAGGAAATCACGATTGTCTTCCTTGGAAATGCTAAAGAAGATGAGAATATATATCTCAAGCAAGCATGATATGCCAAGTGTCCCACTCAACTTTCCATATTTGCACTTTAGTCCCTAAACTTTTCACTATTTGCAAATCAGCCCCCCAATAATTACGAAATTGCCATCAAATTTAAATCAAGTATTTTTCCACTTAATTACAAAATTGCCATCAAATTTATTTTCTTTTCGGGATCTCATAAAATTGATAACATCTCATAATCTTGTCTTATCCATTCTATAATTCTTGGGCATTACAATGAGCATCTTGCTCGCTTTGAGAATATGGACAATTTGCATTTCTATGGGGACCATATCAAGTGTCAAGTGTTTTTAACTACCCTGGTCGACTCTGCACAAAGCTGGTTTGAAGGGCTGGCACCGCAGAGCATTCACTGTTTTGAAGACTTTCAAAAGGTATTCTTGCATCAATTTAGCAGCAGCATGAAATACAAGAAGACTGCCTTCAGTCTATTTGAAGTAAGGCAGGGCCAAGAAGAAAATCTGAGAGCTTATATCAAGCGATTCAATCGGGTAGCTCTGGAGGTTCCCGCATGTGCTCCAGAGACGAAAGTCACAGCTTTTATGCAAGGATTGTGGAAGGGAGATTTTTTCCGATCCCTGACCAAGAAATTGCCCGGGAACTTCGAAGATCTCTTGTCCCGGGCAGAGAAATATATTAACATGGAAGAGGCGCGGAACTAAAAATGGGAAGCTTTGAAAAGAGCCAGAGGAGACCGGGTTGTCAAGCCCGAGGAGAGAGCTCACAAGAAAAGTGGTCCGGAACATTTCTCTCATGTAATTCTGAGAATTTCCCGGGATCGAGAAATTCAAAAATGCAGCTCAGACATGGCTCCGCTTCCCAGTCCAATGGCAAGGGCACCAAGACCAGAGAAGAGAGGGTTCTACACCCTTCACAAAGAGTGTTCTCACAACACGAATGAGTGTCGAACTCTGAGGAGGAATCCAGTAGGCATTCTATGCTAGCATCGCATCCTCCTCGAGATAAGTCTAGACAGCCACCTTGGATGTCTAGACGTCCCAAAGCTAATATTCCCCAGAAGTCAACAGACATCCCGAGTGGAAGCAGAAGGGAGGAAACGAGTTCCCAGGAAGAAAGAAGTAGACAAACAGAGAGGAAGGACCCTTCCCCGAGCCGAGGAGTAATAAAAATGATTTCGATAGGGTCAAAAGATGACGATTCCAACCGGGCCCAGAAAGCGAGAAGCAGGAGGGAGTGCTTGGAAGTTGATGGATGGGGGAGAGATGAGCCAGTTATAAGCTTCGGACCAGAAGACCTCAGGGGAGTCAGTCTACCCCACAACGACGCTCTTGTTATCAAAGCCCGAGTGGCTAATTATGATGTCTTAAGTGTATTTGTTGACAATGGTAGCTCTCTCAATGTCATCTTTAAAGAGGCACTAGTCCAAATGGATTTGCATGAGTATCAGTTAGAGGCGGTTGAGACTATCCTGTTTGGTTTTGCTGGACATGCCATGTACCTTGAGGGGGAAATCCCCCTGCCACTGACCCTAGGAACCGAGGAATTGAGGAAAACTGTGATGATAGTCTTTACAGTGGTAGACGCCCCGTCCTCATACAACATCATCTTGGGGAGGCCAGCCATGAATGAGATGAGAGCTGTGGCCTCCACTTATCACCAAAAAATAAAGTTTCCAGTACGAGGACAAGTCGGGGAAGTTAAGGGAGTTCAACCCTCTTCTCGGAAGTGTTATGGGAAGACCATCTGGGTAGACCAGAATAAGGCGAGAAGGGAAGGGAAGGGAAGGGGAAGGAGAGTCAAGAGGAGGTGGCCAGAGAGAGATAAGTACATTTTGTTGCGGAATAGGAGCAAGAAGTGGTGAAAATTGAGCCGGGAAAGCACGTCTGGGTGGCCCGAGACATCAACGCGTCCACCCGAGTAAGTCTTCTAAACTGTTTAGAAGCTAACATTAGTGTTTTTGCCTGGTCTCAACAGGAACTAGCCGGGATCTCACCCCAAGTGGCTGAGCACAAGTTAAATATTCTCTCAGGATCTCGGCCCGTGAAACAAAAGAAGAGGCACTTCGGTCTTGAAAAAGATAAAGTCATTGAAGAGCAAGTGGGAGAGCTGTTGCGGGCCGGCCACATCAGAGAAGTCCAATTCCCTACTTGGCTCTCAAATGTGGTCCTAGTTTCAAAGTAAAAGGGGATCGGTTACGGTGACCGGAAGCGCAACGGAATTTTAAAAATCGAATTTTTAAGGAATATTTTCGGCCACCATGATATGTGTGTAGAAAATACAATAAAAACACATAATGTCATACATAGGGTGTTTTAGAGTTTACCTAACAATCTCAAGAGATTGATGATGGTACCAACCAAGTTGTAAACAACTTGGCTCTTGAATGGATGACAAATCTTCAAGCTTCCAACCTCCAAAATTAGGCCCACCACCAACTAGGTAAATCCCCTCTTAATTTGCACTAGAAAACTAAGAGTATTTTTCAAAGAGAAGAGATGTATTCCTCAACAACTTGCATGCCAAACAATTTTTAATTAAAAGTAATCCCCAACTCTTCACCTCCCAAGCATGCAATGTAAGTGGGCTTGTAACATTTACAAAGCCCATGGACTTTTATTTAAATGTCTCTTTGAGACCATTTAACAACTACTTGATTTTACTCAAGCCCACTAGTTTAATAATTATTTCTAAGTGGGCTCTACAAGGCCCAATGTAGTTTAATTAATTCAATACTTGAATTAATTTAATTATTTGGACTCTACTAGGCCCATTAGTGTTTAACTAATTCAACACTTGAATTAATTTAATTTAGTCCATAATAATGTTTATGAAAATCACAATTTTCAAATACATTATTTATTTGGCCAACTTTTAATTTAAGAACACTTCCACAAATTAAAAGTTACATTTCTCTCATAGAAGTCATACTTCTATTTTCCCTTACGCTTATAAACTCATTTATAAGCCGTTCAACACTTTGAACTATTTTACTTCTCAACGGGATCTAAAAAGCTAGTACTTATGTGGCCCTCAATGGTTCATTGATACAACTAGCTGTGGGTTCACATCTCCATGTGATTCGGACTAAACATGTCCTTATATGAGCATACCCCAATTGCTCCATTCTTATTTATCAACTCCTTGATAATAAGAACGTCAGAACTCAAGTCTGATAGTATCCAACCAATCATGTTAAACGCCTAGCAGCATCGCTTACATGATTCCCTAGGTATCAAATGATAGTGCCTGCAAGAACCATTCAATTACGGTTAGCGTACAGTACGGTCCCTTCAACTCATATATCCCGAACCATTGGTTTATC
Source organism: Primulina eburnea (assembly GCF_022965805.1). Classification (NCBI taxonomy): domain Eukaryota; kingdom Viridiplantae; phylum Streptophyta; class Magnoliopsida; order Lamiales; family Gesneriaceae; genus Primulina; species Primulina eburnea. Next base: position 18,546,491 of record NC_133117.1, read on the forward strand.
GAGAGTTGTCAATGAATCGATACTATGTGTCATGTTGTAGTTGCATCGATGGTGTAATCTATGAAACCCCTTTCATAATTACCACCATACTCACAAAACACCCAACCTTGCCATCTGATGACCCCTTGAGAGTCGGTAAAAAAGTCAAAGTGTAATGCTAGCACATAGATTCTCAATGTTGTCCCGGGTCATAAGGACTAATGGTGTACAACGATAAACCAGGACGTTTCCACTCGATAAGTGAGAACAACTTGGAAAGTCCTTTATGGAGGGTTGTTCAGTGCACTCTACCAGGAGCACCTATCTGCATGCTCGGACATCACAATGTCCCCTACCAATGAAACATGGTACTCACATCGCAGATACTAGTCTCGAACTCTAGCGGCCTATATCCTTCTTAGCGGCGGCTGAATCGACTAGGAACTGTTTAGAATATACAGTATTCCAAATATGAGTTTCATGATACTCATCATATGAGCATCTCATATTCTTTCTACTATTTGTATATTCAAGGGCTTTATCTATGCAACTAGCATGGGTATACAGATAAAGATTTGCCAAAAAAATAATTTCAAATATTATTAAAATAAAGATTGCATATACATAGAGTTTCATTGTGAACACTCGGCCAACACTTGGCTCGACGGGCACCTACTCTAACACAAAGGCCACCGAAAAGAGGAGAATGTGCGTCGATTTCAGGGACCTGAATAAATCCTGCCCCAAAGATTGTTATCCACTCCCCCGGATTGATCAGCTGGTGGATTCAACCTCTGGATGCGAATTATTTAGCTTTCTGGATGCTGATCAGGGGTACCACAAAATCCTCTTGGCTCTTGAAGACCGGGATAAAGCCAGTTTTATCACCTCTGGAGGCACCTTATGTTACCTTGTTATGCCCTTCGGATTGAAGAATGCCGGGGCAACGTACCAACTCTTGATGAATCAGGTCTTCCAAAAGCAGATAGGTCGGAATATTGAGGTGTACGTGGACGACATTCTAATCAAAACTCGGGAGGTCTCCCACTTTATTGATTATCTGGCCGAGACCTTCACCACTTTGAAACAGTATGGAATAAAGCTCAACCTGGCTAAATGTGTATTTGGGGTGAGAAGTGGGAAGTTTTTGGGTTTCTTGGTAACTGATCGGGGAATCGAAGTCAACCCCGAAAAAATCGAAGCAATAATGTACATGCCTTCCCCTCAATCATGTCCGGGATGTGCAAAAATTAACCGGGATGATTGCGGCCCTGTCACGCTTCATTTCCCGATCTGCTCATCGGAGTTATCCATTTTTCCAAGTTCTAAGAAAAGTGAGAAAATTTGGCTGGGACGACAAATGTGAGCAAGCTTTTCAAGACTTGAAGAAGCATCTGGCTAAGTTGCCTATTCTGGAAAAACCCGAGCCCCGGAAAAAATTATGTAACTATTTATCCGCCACTGAGTTTGCTGTTAGTTCCGTGTTTGTCAGTGAAGAAGGAACCGACCAAAAACCAATATACTATGTCAGTCATGCCCTTCGAGGAGCGGAATTGAAATACAGTGAAGTGGAAAACATAGCACTGGCCCTGATGATGAATGCCCGGAAGCCGAGGCCTTATTTTCTCTCGCATCCCATTGTGGTCCTCACCAATTCTCCACTCGGGAGGATCATGACGCACACAGAAGTCTCGGGAAGAATGGTTAAATGGACTATATAGCTCGCGAAGTATGACATTGAATATAAACCTCGAGTTGCTATAAAAGCCCATGCATTAACAGACTTCTTAATAGAAATGATTCAACTGGGAGAAGAAGAGGTATGGAGAGTTTTTGTTGATGGTGCATCAAATTTATCAGGGTGTGGAATTCGGGTGGTCCTGATTTCCCCATCAAGAGAGAAGATCAAGCTGGCTCTGAGGATCGACTCGAGGGTCATCAATAATGAAGTGGAGTATGAAGCCGTTCTGGCAGGGTTGCAGGCTGCCCGGGAAGTCGGTGCTTCCAAGGTCATTATTTATTTTGACTCTCAGTTGGTCACCCAGCAAATCAAGTGAACATATGAGGCCAAAACGAGAAAATGCTCAAGTATTTGGAACTCATCGCAAACCGGGCCTCCTTTTTTACCGATTGGAGCATTGAACAAATTACTAGGGAGGAAAATGAAGAAGCTGATATCTTAGCCAAATTGGCCGCCTCCACGTCGAATATAAGCACCCGGGAAGTCCTCTGTTTCACCCGGTTGGTGCTTTCTGTTGATGAAGAAGTACCCCCGATTCAGAGAAGCTCGTGGATGACCCCTCTTATTGAATATATAATCCATGGCAAGCTCCCAGAAGATCGAATCCGGGCTGTAAAAATCAAAAAACAAGCACCCATGTTCGTCTTTTTTAATGATGTCCTATACACACGATCATATCAAGGCCCATTGCTCAAATGCTTATCGGAGAATGAGGTAGAGTATGTCCTCCGAGAAATACTTGAGGGATGCTGTGGTGAACACCTCGGTGGGACTGTCCTGTCCCGGAAAGCTATATTGGCTGGATTTTGGTGGCTCCAAATGAATCAAGATGCTGCCCGACTTGTTCAAAAATGTCAGGGTTGCCAACACCATTCTAATTTTCATCATCGCCCAGCTGTTAACATGCAACCAATCTCAACATCATGTCTTTTTGATCAATGTGGGTTGGATATTGTGGGTCCTTTCCCCATAGCCCGAGCACAGAAAAAATTCCTTCTGGTGGCTGTGGATTATTTCTCCAAGTGGATAGAAGCCGAGCCATTAGCCAAAATTACTGAGGAGGAGGTCATGAAATTTCTTTGGAAAAATATTGTTTGCAGATATGGCATCCCAAGAAAATTGATTTCAGATAATGGGAGGCAATTCCAGGGAAATAAGATCACCTCGTGTTGTCAAGAAATGAAGATCATTCAGTCTTTCACCTCAGTGGTTTACCCCCAAGCCAATGGCCAGACGGAAGTAACCAACAAAATCATTGTCCAAGCATTAAAGGCTTGACTCCATGGGCAAGGCAAAGATTGGGTGGAAGAAATACCGAGTGTATTATGGGCATGTCGAACTGCACCACGAACATCTACTCGGGAAAATCCCTACAGCCTAGTCTATGGTTCAGAAGCAGTCCTACCTGTGGAGATAGGGCAATCTTCTTCTCGGATAGAATCTTATTCGAGCAACAATGATCAGTCTCGGGCCATTGAACTTGATCTAGTTGAAGAAAGGAGAGACCGGGCAGTCATTCGAATGGAAGCTTATCGCTGCCGGGTGATGAAAACCTATAACAAGAATTTTCGATCACGAGATTTTCAGGTTGGGGACCTAGTCATGAAAAAGGTCAAACCAGTGGGTGATGTGGGGAAATTAGAAGCACGGTGGGAAGGACCCTTCCAAATAGTTCGAAGATTCAGTTCGGGGGCAGCTTATTATCTTGAAAATTCTCAGGGACACACTCTTAAGAGACCATGGAATACATTTCATTTGAAGAAATATTATGTTTAAAGCTTTTGTATCTACTGTTTCTACATCAAATAAAGAAATTTTTCAAATGAAGTATCTACTAAGTCCATGGACCCGTACCCTGGCCCGGGGACCCGTACCCCTGTTATCTACAAAGTCCAGGGACCCGTGCCCTGGCCCAAGCACCCGCATCCCGGTTATCTACAAATTCCAAGGACTCGTACCCTGGCCCGGGGACCCGCACCCCGGTTCTCTACTAAGCCCAGGGACCCGTACCCTGGCCCAGGGACCCGCACCCCGGTTATATACAAAGTCCAAGGACCCGTACCCTGGCCCGAGGACCCACACCCTGGTTATCTAAAAAGTCCAGGGACCCGTACCCTGGCCCGGGGACCCGCACCCCGGTTCTCTACTAAGTCCAAGGACCCGTACCCTGGCCCGAGGACCCACATCCCGGTTACTTACTGATTCCAGGGACCCATACCCTGGCCAACTTCCTGGGTATTTATCAAGATCCATTTTATGTTAACCTCAGGACTTGTCTAATTTATGAATGTGGATCAATAAAGACTGGATAAAATCCACAAGGTTATTAGAGATTTCAAGTCAATTCATAATGCTTGTAAATATTTTAAAACGATTATCAAATGCGAGGAAGGGAAGGCGAAACATTTTCATTGATATTGGAAAAATTTGCAGGGTGCCCGGAAGCCGAGGAAGGAAAAATAAATAAAAATAAAAGATACATGATGGAAGGGTCCTAATCTACTCGGGATCTTATTTCTCCTCTAGCTTATCTTGCTTCTCCTTCTCTCCTTCCTCATCGTCCGGGAGAGAGGCCGCAGCGTTGACCAAGTCCAGGAAATCCTCCCGGTCAGCTGGGACAAGGCCCGCCTCTTCAAACTGCTCTAGGCACTTATTGAAGCCATGTTCGAGATGTGGATGGCTTTGTCAGCCACCATCTTCTTGAACTCCTAGGACTTCAGGAATTGAGCCATTTGTTCCTCTTAGGTGGTCTTTATAAGGCTTACAGCAGCCTGGAAATCCTCGGCTCGGACTCGAGAGGACTCTGCCTCTGCCCTAACTGCCTTCACTTCTGCCCGGGCCTCAGCAAGCTTCCCTTGGGCCATATCCATTTGTTGCTTCCAAACGCCCTCTCTCGGGCCAGAACGTTCTCATGGAGCTCATTCAACCGGCCTACCTCCTCCTGGAGTTTGGCATGTGTCTCTCGGGCGGAGGTGGCTTGATTGTTAGCCCTCTTCGCAACCTGAGCCACTCGCTCAAATGCTGACATAAGCATCTGCAAGCCCTGAAAACATGGAAAGTTAGAAAAATTGATACATAATTGAATGATGGAACAAGTAAAGAAACTTACGGAGAAGGACCGGGCCACTCCTTCACATAACATCTCATTTGGGTGGAGTCCCTGCAATTGCACCACTTCATCCGGGCATAAAAGACCCCGGATCATCTTGACTAGATCCGAACTGATGTCATCCCCAAAGATATTTGGAAGGACCCAGGATCTCTCGCCCTGCGGACCAGAAGATGAACCAGAAAGAGGAGGAGGCCGGACATTCTCCTCTGACTCATCCTCCACGACCACAGTCTCCATAGGTGGCTCGATCATAGCCTTCCTCTTGCGTTGATTCAGAGGAACCGGGTCCTCCTCATCGACCAAGGAAGTGGTCTCCTCTCTGGGTGGGGCCGTATCTTCCCGGGCCTCAGTCTCTGCCCGGACCCGGTGCTCCAGAATTTCTCGGGCTTCTGCCTCAGCTCAAGCTCGGCGTTCTTATGCTTCTTGAGCTTTCCGGGCCCTCTTCTCTGCCCGGGCCTTTTTCTGCTCGGCCTTTTTCTTCGTAGCAGCCTCAAGTAGACTCACCTTTATCATGTCTTCTTCAGCTGAAACGGAGAAAAACAAATCAGAAAAATTAATATGCAAAGATGAAAGAGCTAAGGATAGTAATTTACCAGCCTGTGACTCAGCCTGGTCAAATTCAACGATGATCTGGTCAACAAGGTCTTTGGGACGAGACCCAATCCCATAGTGAATTAAATTGTTCCCCCCAATTAACACCGAGGATAGGAAGAACTTCTTTTCCAAAGCATCCCAGGCGTGGTGAAGGGGGGAAGAAGTTTAAAGTCTTGGGGAAGCTCGGGTTTCTTGGGCATCAAAGGCAAGAAGCTGGTCACGCAAGTGAGTGGGGTCGGGAGTTGTAAAAATAAAAATTTCGTCTTCCTCCCCTTCAAGGATGAAGGGATGTTGGTCAAAAACCGGAAATGCATCCGGGCAATGAAGGAAAAGACCCCGTCATAAAAACGGCACGAGTAAAAAAAATTAAAAATAGATGAATTGATGGGGATGTTCTTCATGCGGAAAAGAATGAAAGTGGCAGCCATAATCCTAAAGGAATTAGGATGGAGATGATTAATCGGGAGCCCATAGAACCGAGCAATCCCTTAGAAGAAGTGATAGACTTGAAATCGAAGTCCACTTTTGAGTTGATCCAGGAAAAAAGGTCTAGAAACCAGGGGGAGGGGTGTCCGGGTGATCATTTGGCCCGGGGATTTTGATTTTATAGGTGGATGGTATGGAGCCTAAAGAAATTATCTCCTCTAAGCTACCCGGGCGAAGGGTAGAAGTCACAGTAGAGAACCACAAGGGCCCTGCTACCTTGTCTTTCCCCTTGCCAGAGACCCCAGTATGTCGGGAGGAAGAAATTTTGGCCTGTTTTTAGAAGGGGCTCGAGAAGAAAGAATAGGAATACATATGGGAATATGGGTGGAAGTTTAAGAAGGGGTCGGGGAGTTATCCTCCGACCGACCCCTGACAATTTTGCTAGATGTAGAAGAAGTCGAGTTGGACATGACTCTAAAGCAAAATGAAGAAGAGGTAAGATCAAAGGAGGAAGAAAACTTACCGGAAAAAAAGTGAAGGAGATAGCTAGTGGCTGGTAAACACATATCACCGGAAGCTGAAGCTTGCACGTTGGAAAGCTTGAGAGAAATATTTGCAAGAGCTTGGCTACAAGTTTGAATTTGCGAATGGTTTTTCGAAAATCAGTTAACTACTATATATAAGGGTAAGAATTGATATGCGCTGTTGATCTAAGATATGTAGGACGGACCAGATCGACATCGGAAATCGGGTGGGATATTTGAAAAGACAAGCGCGGGAATCGAGACGTCATGATGGTTTATCTTCTCGGAATAAGAAAAGATTCTGACAACTTCTTCTAGGGCTTACGTCAGTACTGGTAGTGTGATGTCATAATTATCGTCTCGAGAAGGTTAAACGACAAATTTTTTTCCTGGCCGGGCACACAGGACTAATCGGGACAGCGATTACGACTCTAGCCCGACTATTTAAGGAGGGAGTGATGATACCTCGGATGTCCCGGGACATGGATAATTCCCGGGATGTCCCAGGTCATGGGGTCGGGCTATGGATAATGCCCGAGTCGGGAAAGGGGTGTTGGTCCGGGTCGTGAAGGAAGGATTATTTATGAGACGTAGATAAGCTGTAATGGAACAGGTCGGCAAGGAAGTCCGGGCCTAAAGAATCCGGGACAATATGGAGAGAAACCTGGCATAGATGCTCTGGAAAGAAGTTCATTAAAGTGATCGAGCCATCTGAGTAACTGGGATATGACTTCCCCGGGACGTGGAATGCCCGGGCTCCTATATAAGTCCCCGAGAAGCATTCTACCCGGGCCACCTCGATATGAGTGAAGCATTTAATTGCGCCAGCTTGGTAGAGTATGCACAGCCGACCTATCTCTGACAGTAACATAAATGGTTGACAAAATAAGGTGGGCTGGATGTGACTAGTATGAGATTTGACATGTCAGAACCATAGGGTATAATCAGCCGCCCTACTATAATTAATGCTCAACACAAAAAACGAGATCATCATTGCATCCTCTACTAAAAATACCAGGTTCTTTACTTTCATTTACTCTCTATTCAGATATTAATACACACATTGAATGCTCTCATTTATTGTTCATTTACTCCCCATTCTTCATCACGCCAATCTCACAGCCATCACTTGTCTACATTGGTTTTCTTGCTTGAGTTCCTCACTAACTGAAGCATCAGAGTGGTCACTCCGGACACCCCTCCGGTGCCCATTCACGTGGTAACTTTCTTGTTCACAGAACTCTCAAATCACTCAAGGAGTAAAGAAGTTCAGTCCAGACGTCCAACTCATATTTCATTCAACATTTTGATAGTAAACCCGGCAGAGTACCCGACCTGACTCGCCCCTTTTCGCCCGGGTTTCATTAGTATTCATTGACGACATTCTTATTTACTCGAAGAGCCGTGAAGAACACAGTCTGCATTTGGGTAGAGTTTTGAAAATCTTGGAGAGGCACAAGTTGTTTGAAAAATTCAGTAAGTGTGAATTCTGGTTAGAGAAAGTAGCATTTTTGGGACATATCATATCTAGTAGTGTCATTTAGGTGACCCAACTAAAGTGGCAGCAGTAAAATAATGGGTTGAGCCGAAGAACGCGTCAGAGATTCGTAGTTTCCTAGGCTTGGCAGGCTACTACATGAAATTTATCCATGGGTTTTCCTCGATTGCAGTGCCACTCACTTCATTGACTTAGAAAAATACTAAATTTGTATGGAGTGAATAATTTCAGGAGAGATTCGATACTTTGAAGCAAGATCTTATCACAACGCCAGTTTTAGTCATGCCATCAGGGCAAGGCAATTTTGTGGTATACACTAATGCTTCTAAGCTCGGTTTAAGCGCAGTATTGATGCAGCATGTTCGGGTTATAGCATATGCCTCAAGACAGTTGAAAGTGCATGAGAAGAACTATCCGACTCATGATCTCAAGTTAGCTACCGTTGTCTTTGTGATGATGATATGGAGACATTATTTGTACAGCGAGAGATGCCAGTTATTCACTGATCACAAGAGTCTCAAGTAATTCTTCACGCAGAAAGAACTGAATATGAGACAAAGACGGTGGTTGGAGTTAGTAAAAGACACGATTGTGAAATTAGCTACCATCCAGGGAAAGCTAATGTTGTGGCAGATGCTTTGAGCAGGAAAGTAGCAGTCGTAGCACATCTGTCAGCGTAGAGATCTCTTCAGATAGAGATTCAGAGGTTTGGCATAGAAGTTTATCTTAGCAGAGCTCCTAAGTTGTCTAATCTGACAGTTCAGTCTTTTTTGCAAGATCGAATCTGTAATGGTCAGCTTTCAGATGAAGACTTATAGAAATGGAGACTGATGGATGAAGCCAAGGGCAATGTACTCTACACAATGTCTGATGGTATTGTGAGGTACATAGGAAGGATGTGGGTGCCTAATGTTGATTCAATCGTAGGGCATATTTTGACAGAGGCACATACATCTCCGTATTCCATCCATCTATCCAGGGTGTACCAAGATGTACAAAGACTTACAGATGATGTATTGGTTGCCAGGGATGAATCCGGGACATTCGCCAATTTGTATATGAATGTGTCACTTGTCAGCAAGTGACAGCAGAGCATCAAAGGCCAACAGAGATGCTTAAGCCGCTCCCTATTCCTGAATGAAAATGAGAGCATATCACCATAGATGTTGTTGTTGGATTGCCGAGGTTAGTCAGAGAATCTAATGCCACTTGGGTTATAGTGGATCTGCAACGCGCCGAAAATTCGAAGGTCCACGCGAACCACATGCATACAAGTTTCTGAATTCCTTGTGTATTTCAATTAATTGTTTAATTACATTAATTAATTATATTGTGCATATTGACATGTTTAAAATATATCTTTTCTACATGGTTGCTTTAAAATGTATTTTTAAAGGTTATTCGAGTTGCGATCGAGGAACGGAGATCGATGACTGAAAAATGTAAAATGTTTTTATTAATTAATTGTTTTTAATTATTTAAAATATGAGTGTTGCTTTTCCATATTTTTGAAAATAAGGAGTTTTGAGGTGATTTTATACGCCGAGACGTAATTGTTATCGGTGTTGGTTTTTCAACAAAAATACAAACGTTTTGGCTACTCGGCTAATAAATTCACAAACTTATTGAAGAAAAATTATTTTAATATTTTTAATTAAACACTAATGGGATAAATGGGCCTAATTAACATGGTTAATGGGCCTAAGCTGGCAATTTGAGTTTAATTAGGATTTTAAGCAATATTTAAACTAAAAAACCTACCCTAAACCCCATTAAACCCCACGCCCCACACCCCAATAATTGACAAACTCTCCCCACCAACAACACAGCACTCACACACCTTAATTAGAGAGGAAAATCTTGGGTTTCTTTGAAGAAAATTCAGCCTAATCTCCTTCGTCAAAGATCTTCGCATCGCCATCGAATATCCGCGTGTTTAAAACGCAAAGGCACGCCATATTCTTCCTTATTCATCATCACACCATATTATGTATTTATGTTTGAAATTGAATGAAAAACAAGAGCACCTTGATATATTTTCGTTTCTGCATCCAAGGGGATTTTTAAAGCTTGATCTTTGTTCCAAAAATATGATTTTTATGTGGTAGAAGGGGATGCCATGATTAGGACTTATTAAGGGAATGTTTTACATGATTTTAAAGGGTCCTAGGATGCACTAATACGCTGCAATCAAGAAACGATCAAGCTGGAACCGAAGTTGTAGGCTTTAAGGACCAAGGTTCGATTTTAATGGGTTGATGGCTTAGCTTGGGTTCGGTTGGGACCATGACTTGGCTAGGACCAGGTATGGGTCAAGGGAAGAGTCATATCCATTCTAGGACTCGAGACCAGGGGCAAGGGACCCGAGAGCCCAAGGGGAAGCCGCACAGATTGATGCATCAGCGCGCAGAAGCTGGACGAAGAGTATGGGGCTTGCGGCTGGCCTGGGGGCGAGCCAATTGGGTCCTATGGGGTCTAAGAGAGATGGTCTATGGTCGGGCTAGGGGCTGGTGCGGCTTGGGTGCGCTGTGGCTCGAAGGAACATGATGAAGCACCTGGGCAGAATGTTACGCACGAGGCTGCTGGGATGTTTGGTGGCTCGCTGCGTGGGGTCCAGGGCTTGGGCTAGTCTGGGCTGGGTCTGAGCGTGATCTAAGGTTGGTTAGGGTTAGGTTGGGTCGATGGTTAACCAGCTGGAAGGGTCCTAGTTGGGTTAGGAGTCCTAGAAGTGCATGGTGACACACACACATGCAGAAACGTGGGTCAAGTTTCAGGAGGGTTTCATTGAGTTAAGGGCTATGTCCAGGGGTCAAGGCTAGTTAGTTGGTGCCTAGATGGGTTGGCTCAGGTTCATCTCAAGGTGGCTCGGGCGTGGCTCGATTAAAATAGGAGATGGCTTGGGTTGATCGGTTAAGGGTCAAAAACAAAAATTTAAGAACTAAAATTGGAACCATGGGTCCAAGGGTGTGGTTCATGGCTCACAAGGGTAGAATAAATAATAAAATTGTTATGTTTAAAATTTGGGATTAAAATAATGAGTTTTGAACTTATCCGGGATTTAATCGTCGCACGAAATGTTAGTTAAGGAATTAATTGAAATGCCTAGTTTTGGACGGAATAAAATTATGGAAAATTATATTTAAGATCAAATAATTATTAAAAGTCTAAGTTTTTAATTTGGAAATTTTATATTAAGATTTGGTTTAATTCGGGATTAAAACGCATTAACATGTTATATTTAAAGATTAATTTAAAAGTCATCGATTTAAGCCAAATTAAAAAAATACTACAAAATTCATGTAATCTTAAATAATTATTTGGGACATGTTGAAGTCAATGGAATTAAGAAAATGTCAAAAACATGAAATTTTACGTCCATGGGTAAAACGGTAATTTTACACCTAGAAATTAGTAAACGTCATGGCAGTGTCCTTAATGCTATTTTATGTGCTAATATGATTACTTTGAATGGTTATGGATGTTTATATGTCAAAATAATAATTTTAGATGTTTATGGAATTTTGTATGTTTAGGGATTTTTATGTCAAAAATGTTTTTTTAAATATTTATGTTTTAATATGTAAAATGTTATTTTAACGTGATGCTAAAATGTTATTTTAAATGTTTATGGTTTTTTAATATGTTAAAATATTTATTTTAAACGATTATGGAATTTTTATGATAAACGATAATTTTAAAAGATATGTTGCATGCTTATTTTTAAAAAGAAAAGGATATTAAGTGCATGATTTTGTAAAGTGATGAAAATGTGAAAAATTGGAGGAGGTGAAGTAATTGTGACTATTGAGGATATGAGGATAAGAATGGGGATATCGTGAGGGAAAAGGCCCCAGAGGAAGTCCATTTATGGGAGAAGGCCCAGAGGGAGCCCGATGATCGTATTTCCATTCTATGAGAATAGGCCAAGGCCCAGTTGACTAGTGAGAGTGTTGCTGGTGTCCCCGCCACCCATTACTATAGTTACATGTAGATGGATCCATCGATTTTTTGAGTATGAGAAAAGTCACAATTAACGATCAGAATTCAATAAAAAGGAAAAATGTATATGTTCATGATAAAAGGATATATGTTATGAAATGAGGAAAAAGAAATGGTTGAGGTTTAAGTTTGACATGTTCATATGAATATGTTTATTAGGATATGAAAATGTTCGGTATTTTTTATGAAAATGTTTATGAAAAGTTTATGAAAATGTATTTATTTAATGTTTATGCATAATGAAATGTTTACGAAAATGGTTTTGTTTAAAGTTTATGCATCTTCATGAAAACGATATTTTAAGTACAAGTATTTTCACTGTTGTATGTGATCTGTATATGTATTACTTGTTATCAAGATTATGGTGTATTAGGTTTTTAGACTCACTAGATTGTGATTGATGTAGGTGATTATGATAATAATGTTAATGTGGGTCTTAATGGTTGATCTGACTGGACTGAAGGTGCACATAACCCGAGGACCGACACTAGTTTTCCGCAATAGTTATGATTTATGATTTTAAGTTATGTTAAAGATATTTTGACTTTTATTTATGTTTGTAAGTGAATTTTGAGAGGTTATAGTATGGGCTGTATTTTTCAAATAATGTTTTTAGGTTGGTAAAACGTTTGACGATTTGAATATTTCCTTTGGATTTTTAAATACAGTTGGTTGGGTTATTTTAAAATGGCGTCAAAAATACTTTAATTATTTTATGCAAGTGTTCGGCCGATGCTAGTAAGGGTTTTAAAAAAAAAAGCTAGTACGCTTTAAGAAAACGAATAGCAGACGTTTTAGGATCGACTTACTAAATCGGTACACTTCTTACTGGTGAAGACGATTTTTTCCACGACTCAGTATTCAGAGCTGTAAATCGACTTACTAAATCGCCTTTTTGAAGAGTTTGCATGCCGCCATGGGAACGAAGTTGCTATTCAGTACGGAATTCCACCCTCAGACAGATGGTCAGTTTGAGCGAATGATTCAGATATTGGAAGATTTGTTGCGAGCATGCGTGATCGATTTTCATGGGAATTGGGAATCAAAACAATCCCTAGTGGAGTTTACCTACAACAGCTTTCAATCATATATAGGTATGGCTCCCTACGAAGCACTGTATGGGAGGAAGTGCAGATCGCCGATTCATTGGGATGAAGTCGGTGAGAGCTCAGAACTTGGCACAAAGATTGTTCAGCAGACTGCAGACGTGGTGGTCAAGGTCCAAGATAGGATGAAGATCGCCCAGAATCGCCAAAAGAGTTATGATGACAAGAGAAGAAGGGATCTCAAATTTGCCGTGAGAGATCACGTATTCGTGAAGATAGCACCCATGAAGGGTGTTATGAGGTTTGGGAACAGAGGCAAGCTGAGTACGAGATTCATTGGGTCATTCGAAATTCTTGACAAAGTTGAGACACCTGATTACCGTGTAGATCTGCCGCCGAATCTGACCGGAGTACACAACGTATTCCACGTTTCAATGCTGAGGAAGTATATGGCAAATCCTTCACATGTTTTGAGTTATTAGCTGTTGCAGCTTGCTCCAGATCTATCATATGAAGAAAGACTTGTCCAAATTCTAGACACACAATAGCAGAGACTTCGGAACAAAGTGACCAAGTTGGTAAAGTCCAATGGCTGAATCAATCAGTGGAGGAGGCCACTTAGGAGGCCAAAACAGATATGAGAAGTTGCTACCCGGAGTTGTTTGGTAAGATCTAATTTTGAGGACGAAATTTATTTAAGTGGGGGAGGAATTATAGAACCCAAAATCAGTACACGTAAACCCATGCATTTATTGAATTTTTAAATTATTTATTTAATTTTAAAATGATTTTTTTACCAAGCATGATTTATAATTTGTATTTTTAAATTATTACATGTTTTTTTTATGCTCGTTAAAACATTTTCTTGAGTTTTATGTTTCAGGAAAATATTCGATACGAGATCGAGAAAAGAGACCAGTGACGATTTAGGCGATTTTTTATTTATCTGGTAATTTATTTCAAGTCAAGAAAATTGATTTTAAGTTATTTATGAAAAATTTTAGCATTTTAAAACCCAATTTTTTTTATTTATTAGGTGGTTTTAAGATTTTAAACTTTTCATATACTAATTTTATCATTTGGAATTTTTAATCTTAAAAATTTGGTACTTAAATATTTTTATTAAATCTTTGAGTGAGATTAAATAATAAGATTATTATTATTTTATCACTAATTATTTATCTATGCACGTATTTAGCCCTAATTAGTTAATTAAGCAAATTTTTTAACTAAACTAGTACACACTCACATAGATACACACACGCACACACGTTGAATTGAAGGGGCAAGGCTAGGGTTCTTGAGTTCTCTTTCAGTGGCCACTATCTCAACCCCTTTCTCTTGAAAATTTCTGGATATTTACTTCTTTTTTTCGAGCAAGAATCGTGTAGCAAGCGTGTAATGACCTGAATATTTGTTTTAGATGAAGTATTAATTAAGAGATAATTAATGAGTTGTTAATTAAGTTTTAAGAGATCAACCGATCTACTTCGGATTACATTATCTCGAGAAATCCAACTAGACAATTGAGATTCTGACACGTGGCAGATAAGATTTGTTCGGATTTTCTGAAATAGTGCGGATCCAGCCTATAAATGGAAGCCGATTCTTTTGTTTCCTTCACCGCATTCTTCAGAGAGAGTTATAGTTGTACCTTAGATTTACTAGCCAGTTTCTAGGGCACTTTGGTGTCGGGAAGTTTCGGATCTAGTATCGACTCGAGAAGGGGTCGGTGAACTGAGATCGAGAAATCATCAGCGGGCTGACGACGGACACATGTATAATCCTAAATCCTTAGATAGTGATTTAAGGATCATTAGGGAGATCTTTGTGGCATGTTTGATCTGGTTTGTTAGTGATTGCATTATGTTGGTATTGTCTAGGTTCATAACTTTCTGTCAGATTGTTTTAGTGAGGTACGTGATGTACTAACTGAGATATCCAAGCGTAGTATACACACTTATATGCTGCATATTTATCTGTTGCATTGATATATGTTTTACTGCTTTGGCATATTATTCATGACATATAATATTGAGCCTGATATCTTTTGAGATATACCTCGTTTGTTGGGGCCGCTCAGCCCTATTCTGTTTTGTGGACGATGGGGCATCGAGAGCTACAATGTCCGACGGGACCCGCGGGCTCTGATGACCTGGACATTGCAGGTCCACGTCTTGATGATGAGTGTGGGAGCCAAAACATGCCTAGGGCAGATCAGAGACTACACACTCAGGTGTCTCTAGACTGAGCATGAGATTCTTGACTTGATCCTTGATATCCGAGCATATTGCATTTCGCATGCATCATATTAGTTTGTATACTCGTACATTCTCGTATTGGGCAATTGTCGCTCACGTCCTTGTTCTCATCTTGGGCACCCCATTCCACGGGACATGTTTTAGGTTGGACGGTTCAGATGACCAGGACAGTGGCTAGAGCAGTTGGGTTTTCGGTGGTGATCCAGTGGAGGTTTTCTGTGGTTTATCGTTTTCTCGTTCAGGGTTATGTTTTGTTTTCGTTATGGTTGTATTAATGTTTAAGACAGCTGTTATTGCTCTGTTTTCATTTGGATTGTAAGATGATTAAGTTATTTGGTTTCCGCTGTTTAATTGTTGTTCTTAAGTTTAATGTTGCATGTTTATTAGTCTGTTTAGTAGTGGCTCGGGTAAGGGCGCTACATTTGGTGGTATCAGAGCATGCAAAGATTTTTGGGCCATTAGTAATTTTGAGGATTTAGAAGTTGATTTTAGTTTCCTTTCAGATGTCAGGAGATGGATGCAGTCACGGTAGTGTGGGACATGGCCGTTATGGCGACGATGAGGCTGGCCGAGAACATCGTCGTAGAGATCGTGACGGAAGGCGTCACCGAGATCATGATGAAAGGAGACGTAGGAACCGTGTCAACATTATGGATTTCATGAAGATTGGACCTCCACCGTTGACCGGAGATGAGAATGCTGATGTTGCTGAAGCTTGGGTGGATATCATGGAGCAGTGTTTTCGAGTGCTGCACTATGACGAGGATGAGAAGATGGAGGTAGCTGATTTCATGATCCAAGGAAAAGCTCGGAAATGATGGAAACCTGTTTCTGCCATTCTAGTTCAGCAGCATGGGCAGATACGTTGGGAACATTTCCTTAAGGCCTTCATCAATCACCACTTTCCGCCAGCTCTTCGCCAGGCGAAGGAGATGGAACTGTTGACCATTAAGCAAGGAGATTCGAACATTGAGGATTATCAGAAGCATTTTACGGATCTGTTGCTGTACGCTCCTCACATCAGTGAGAATTCTGCAGCAAAATATTCTCACTTTTTGAATGGTTTGAACCAGGAGATTTTTGATCGGGTTTCTGTCTGTGATGATCCTACTTCGTACGAAGGATTAATGAATCTTTGTCGTCAAGCCGAGATCAGTATTGCTAAGAGGAAGGCTATGCAAGCTAGCAAAAGTTCTAGTTCGTTGGGACCAAGGGGTCAGTCTTTCAAAAAGTCTGCATCTTCTTCTTCTTCCGGTTCTGCAGGAGTACACAGCTTTGGCAGGAAAAAGATACAATGTGGCCACTGCGGAGGTAATCACACGACGGAGAATTGTGGAAGAGCAACAGGTGCATGTTTCAATTGTGGTGGTTTTGGTCACATGAAGAGGGATTGCCCTAATTTGGGGAATCAGAGTGGAGGCGGAGGTTCTATGACAAGGTCTTATAGTGGAAAACAGCCTGAGGCCACTGTGAAACAGAAAGGTTTTCCTGCTCAAGGTTCTCGTCGTGGAGTAATATCACAAGGATCTCAGCAACGCCCACCATTTCAGGGGCAAGAGTTTGCCCTAAACCAAGAACAAGATGAGGATCAAAACGAGAGAGTCATTGCAGGTAATTTTCTTTTATGTGGTTGCATATGTATTGATTGACAATGGGGCATCGCATTCATTCATAGCATCAATGTTTGTTAAGAAGCATAAACTACCCTACGTGTCATTAGATGTTCTGTTGTCGGTGTCTACACCGATGGGACAAGAGATTTTAGCTAAGCGACTTGTAGTAGACTGTTTGCTAGAGTTTGAGGGAAATTACTTGTCTGCCAATTTGATGATATTGGCTATGGAAGATTTCGATTGTATTATGGGAATCGACCTATTGACTAAGTATAGAGCGACGGTAGATTGTTATCAACGTCTCGTTCAGTTTCGTCCAGAAGGAGACGAGAATTGGTTCTTCTTCGGTGAGGGGGCTCGACCTCCAATGCCAGTAGTGTCTGCTGTAAAGGCACAACGGGCTTTAGCAAAAGGAGGAGAAGGATACCTCATTTATGCTGTTGACGTATCAAAGGATGTAATCGACGTGAAGAACATTCCAGTTGTCGATGAATTTCCTGATGTTTTCCCCGATGAAATTCCTAGATTTCCTCCAGAGAGGGAAGTGGAAGCGGAGATAGAATTGGTACCAGGAACCGCACCTATCTCCAGAGCGCCTTATAGATTGGCACCAACAGAGATGAAAGAGTTGAAACAACAGTTACAAGATCTTCTTGACAAAGGGTACATTAGACCCATTGTGTCTCCTTGGGGAGCACCAGTGTTCGTTAAAAAGAAGGATGGGTCTATGCGGCTTTGCATAGATTATCGACAGTTTAACCGAGTAACAGTCAAGAATAAATATCCGTTACCACGGATTGATGATTTGTTTGATCAATTGCAAGGGACTTCAGTGTATTCGAAGATCGATTTACGGTCTGGATATCATCAACTTCGAGTTCATCAACGTGATATCCCTAAGACTGCATTTCGAACAAGGTATGGGCATTACGAGTTTCTAGTGATGCCGTTCGGTTTGACGAATGCTCCAACAGTATTTATGGATTTGATGAACCGAGTATTCCAGGAGTATCTTGACAAGTTTGTCATTGTCTTTATTGATGACATATTGGTATACTCTCGTAGTTTTGAAGAGCATACACAACATTTAAGGATTGTGTTGCTAACCTTAAGGAATCACCAACTGTATGCTAATTTGAACAAGTGTGAGTTTTGGATCGACAGAGTTGTCTTCTTGGGACATGTTATATCCAAAGATGGGATATCAGTGGATCCTAGCAAGATCAAAGCAGTGTTGAGTTGGCAACGATCGGAATCAGCTCAAGAGATAAGAAGTTTTCTAGGTTTGGCAGGTTATTACCGGAGATTCATCTCAGGTTTTTCTCAGATTGCCAAACCATTGACTCAACTGATCTGTAAGAATGTGCAGTTCGAATGGACTCATGATTGTGAAAATAGTTTCAATGAACTGCGTCAACGTTTGACAACTGCACCAGTTTTAGCTCTGCCATCTGGATCGGGAGGGTACATTGTATACACTGATGCATCACTTCAAGGACTTGGGTGTGTTTTAACCCAGAATGGTCATGTGATTGCATATGCATCCAGACAGTTGAAGAAGCATGAAGAGAATTATCCAGTTCATGATCTGGAATTGGCAGCGATTGTGTTTGCTTTGAAGATCTGGAGACATTATCTCTACGGAGATAGATTTGAAATTTTTACAGATCTCAAGAGTTTGAAGTATATCTTCACTCAAGCAGAGATGAACATGCGTCAAAGAAGATGGATGGATTTGTTAAAGGATTATGATTGCGATATCAAGTATCATCCAGGATCAGCGAATCTTACAGCTGATGCTCTTAGTCGCAAGGTGAGATTATCTGCACTTCAAACAAGTTTCATATCAAGTATAATCCCAGATTGTTGTTCTCTGGGATTTCACTTCCGTCATAAGAAAGGAATGGAACATATTCGAGTAACGAGCGTTTTATCTGAACCGATGTTGTATGCCAAATTCAGAGAAGCTCAGTTTTCTGATCCGAAGGTGGAAAAGTTAGTAAGGTTAGATAACGGAGACAACACATCTGGCTTTGCGTTCCAAACAGATGGAACCTTGTGTCTGTCCGGAAGAATCGTAGTTCCAGAAAATTCTAAATTGAGAAACGAAATTTTATCTCAAGCTCATAGGAGTAAGTTGAGTATCCACCCTGGAAGCATGAAAATGTATAAGGATTTGAAGACCAGGTTTTGGTGGAAAGGTATGAAGAGAAGTGTTTACCAGTTTGTAGCCAAGTGTTTAGTTTGTCAGCAAGTGAAAGCTGAACATCGACGACCAGGAGGATTACTTCAGAATCTTCCTATCCCTGAGTGGATGTGGGAGCATGTAACGATGGATTTTGTAACCCACTAGCTGCTGTCTTCTAAGAATTTTGATGCAATTTGGGTTGTTGTGGACCGACTGACTAAGTCAGCACATTTCATTCCATATAGTCGAGAATATAGTTTCGATCGCATGGCAAGACTATACATCCAAGAGATTCTTAAATATCATGGTGTGCCAACAAGTATAGTCAGTGATAGAGATCCACGCTTTACCTCAAGGTTCTGGGGAAGTTTTCAAAAAGCGTTGGGAACGACATTGAGTCTGAGTACTGCCTATCATCTAGAGACCGATTGTCAGTCTGAGAGGAATATTCAAACACTCGAGAACATGTTGCTTGCTTGTGCTTTGGGTTTTGGACCAGCATAGCATGATCATCTGCCGCTTGTAGAGTTTGCATATAACAATAGCTACCACAGTAGCATTGGTATGGCTCCATTCGAAGCATTGTATGGTAGACATTGTCGTACTCCTTTGTTTTGGGACGAAGTAGGAGAACGACAAGTGCAAGGACCTGAATTAGTGCAACAAGAGATTGACGTAGTGGAATTGATCAAGAAGAGAACTAAAACTGCACAAGATCGTCAATCGAGTTACGCGAATACCAAGCGTAGACCTCTACAGTTTTAGTCCGAGGAAAAAGTTTTCCTTAAAGTATCACCGTTCCGTAGGATCATGAGATTTGGACTCAAGGGAAAATTAGCCCCAAGATTCATCGGACCTTTTGAGATCTTGGAATGTGTTGGAAATTTGGCGTATCGATTTGCTTTACTGCCGTATTTGTCCAGCATTCATAATTTTTTTCATGTATCGTTGCTACGACGGTATGTAGCAGATGAATCGCACGTTCTTAGTCCGACAGATGTTCAAATTGAAGAAGACTTGACTTATGTCGAGCAGCCGCTTTTAATCCTATATAGGAAAGAGAAAAAGCTCATAAACAAGACCATTCCACTTGTTCTAGTGCAATGGCAATGCCGAGGCACTGCAGAAGTGACTTGGGAGTTAGAGAGTCGTATGCGCTCAGAGTATCCTCATTTTTTTTGAGTTGTATTTTATTCAGTTGTATTGTACTTCAGTTTTGATTTCAAGGACGAAATATTTGTAAGCAGGAAAGGATGTAATGACCTGAATATTTGCTTTGAATGAAGTATTAATGAAGAGATAATTAATGAGTTGTTAATTAAGTTTTAAGGGATAAACCGATCTACTTCGAATTACATTATCTCGAGAAATCCAACTAGGCAAATGAGATTCTGACACGTGGCATATAAGATTTGTTCGGATTTTCTGAAATAGAGTGGATGCAGCCTATAAATGGAATCCGATTCTTTTGTTTCCTTCACCGCATTCTTCAGAGAGAGTTCTAGTTGTACCTTAGGTTTTCTAGCCAATTTCTAAGGCACTTTGGTGTTGGGAAGTTTTGGAGCTAGTATCGACTCGAGAAAGGGTCGGTGAACTGAGATCGAGATATCATCAGCGGGATGACGACAGACGCAGGTATAATCCTAAATTCTTAGATAGTGATTTAAGGATCATTAGGGAGATCTTTGTGGCATGTTTGATTTGGTTTGTTAATGATTTCATTATGTTGGTATTGTCTAGGTTCATAGCTTTCTCTCAGATTGTTTTAGTGAGGTACGTGATGTACTGACTGAGATATCCAAGCGTAGTATACACACTTATATGCTGCATATTTAAATGTTGCATTGATACATATTTTACTGCTTTGGCATATTATGCATGACATATCATGTTGAGCCTGATATCTTTTGAGATATACCTCGTTTGTTGGGGCCGCTCAGCCCTATTCTGTTTTGTTGACGATGGGGCATCGAGAGCTACAGTGTCTGACGGGACCCGTGGGCTCTGATGACCTGGACATTGCAGGTCCACGTATTGATGATGAGTGTGGGAGCTAAAACATGCCTAGGGCAGATCAGAGACTACACACTCAGGCGCCTCTAGACTGAGCATGAGATTCTTGACTTGATCCTTGATATCCGAGCATATTGCATTTCGCATGTATCATATTAGTTTCTATACTCGTACATTCTCGTATTGGGCGATTGTCGTTCACGTCCTTGTTCTCATCTTGGGCACCCCATTCCACAAGGCAGGTCTTAGGTTGGACTGTTCGGACGACCAGGGCAGTGGCTAGAGCAGTTGGGTTTTCGGTGGTGATCCAGTGGAGGTTTTCTGTGGTTTATTATTTTCTCGTTCAGGTTTATGTTTTGTTTTCGTTGTGGTTGTATTAATGTTTAAGACTGCTGTTATTGCTCTGTTTTTGTTTGGATTGTAAGCTTATTAAGTTATTTGGTTTTCGCTATTTAATTGTTGTTCTTAAGTTTAATGTTGCATGTTTATTAGTCTGTTTAGTAGTGGCTCGAGTAAGGGTGCTACAAAGCGTCTCCCGTCATCCCCCGTAATCCACTGCGTCGATATTCGTTATCTTTGTACGTTTCAACACAAAGGCATATATAATGTTTCATTTTTCGCACCGATATTGTCATAATAACTATTTTGATGCACATTGTATGTAAAAAAAAACCGTGTATGTTATGCAAAAATTTTAGCGTTGATGCTTGGAATGATTTTGGAACAAAATTTTAGATCTCAAAATCGAATCTGCTGCCATTTCGAATCCTGAGAATTTTTTATCCGTTTTCTAGAAAAACTTTCAACATATAAAACGTATTAATTTTTGATACCTTCGATTTGACTATAAATTTTTAATTTTCGGACAAGAAACGAGTGAATTTTGATCATTCTTGTGTGACTGCTCAAACTGTAACGTTTTCAATATGTTTTCTTCATGTTTTCTCGAGTTTTATTGGTTGCAAGCTTCGTTGGGAATCACCGGGTGGTTTTTTTTGCGTTTAGGTATGTCATGTGTAGTGCCCAAATTCCGTCCACGTATAATCCATGCAGTCATTTAATTATTAAATCATTTAATTAATTTTAAATGAGCTTTAGCCATACATAATTTATGAAAATGCATTATTTCAAATTATTCATGTTTATTGTGATGCACGTTAAAATGTTTTTCGAGTTTCATGTTTCAAGCGATTATTCGAGGCGGGATCGAGGAAAAGATCCAGCGACGATTTTTGGCAATTTCAAAAGGTGGTATTTTATTTTAAGTTAAGTATGGGGCATTTTAAATGATTAATTTAGTTTTAGCATTTTAAAACCTTATTTATGTATTTCGTAATTTAAGAGTTTAGAACTTTTAAAATTAGTGTGTAATTATTTTAAATGAGGAGTTTGATTAAAGTAGTGTGTGTTAACTTTTAATTAGTATTTTAATTAGTTAATTTAGCACTTGTTTCTCCTAATTAAATACCCACACACACGTTACACACACTCACACACACTTACACGTTTTTACACACATTAAAACACACAACACACCTTACACATCTCATTTTTCAGATTTTAAAGGAGAGAAAACCTAGGTTTTTAAGAACCCTTGCAGCCGCCCCTCCCCTCTCCATCTTCCAGCGAATTTTCGTGCATTTTCTTCAAGGATTTTAGCGCCACGGTCGTCCCGGATCAACCTCGCTTCCATCTCCGCTTCGATATCGCCGGTTTAGTAAAGTTTAATATCAATAAGGCACGTATATCCTTTCGTTCCTGTATCGATCATGTCATATTATGTGTGCGTTGTTATTTATGCGTAAAACCATGTGTATGTTCTGTAGAAGTTTGAGCAATCATGTTTAAATCACTTTTGAAGCCCTTTTTAGATCTGATTTTTTTCTGTTCTTATTAAAACTGCGAATTTTTGGTCGAGATTTTGAGAACTCTTTCAACGGAAAAATTGTAGAACTTTTCGATACCTTCGATTCGATATAAAATTCGAGATTTTTAGATGAAAATTGATTGAGTTATAATGTTTTTCATGGAACTGCTCAAACTGCGTTTTTCATAAAGTATGTTTTCATGTGTTCTTGAGATTTTATTGTTGTAGGCTTCGTTGGGGATCGCCGGGTGATCATTGCTGCGTCTAGGTATGCCTAGTAGGTTGTTAGGTTGTTATTTGATAGTTCGTTTGGTATCGATAGGCACTTGACTACATTAAAGTCGTAGGAGCCGTTTCGTTGTCAATTGCCACGTTTTGAATTGTTGTGTCGTAGGAGAACATCGTTGCTTTGGGGGTTGTACGGTTTTGGTTTGTTGTTAAGGCATGCTAGGATGGGTCTTGGGGTGTCGGCCCTTGGTCCGCACAATCGAGTCTAGGATGATAAGAATTTTGTGTTCAGAATTTTCGTAGGTTCGCGTTAACAGTAGGTACACGGACCCGCACACGGACCCGGGCACGGGGTCCGTGCCATTGTTCCTTCCTGAAAGCATTTTTCTAGAGTCTACACGGACCCCTACACGTACCCTGACATGGGGTACGTTTCCACCCTTCCTTTCGAGCCTTCTCACCCGAGTCTGCACGGACCCCTACACGGAGGTAGGCACGGGGTCCATGTCCTTCATATTTTGGGAAAAATATTATAACATGTTTGACGTTTGATGTCATGGTTTAGTACAATGATTTACAAGGTCGAGCCATAGGAATTTTAGAACGTCCTAAGGAATTGAACGAACTCGTAAGTAAGCAGGATTACCTACGTCTAAGTTATGCAACTTAAGTATGTGAATTCATGGTAGACGGCCCCGATCGAAGTCCAACGAATCCCTCAACGCCAAGTAAGTATGATGACGTGCAAAGAAAATATTTTAAGTTTTTGGAGGTATGCTAAATGTCTTGTGACCAAATTATGTTAGGATTGGGAAGCGTTAAATTATGAACGGAGACCAATCCGCCCGTTAAATTATGAACGGGTTAGATCGAGGTTGGAAAGCATTAAATTATGAACGGAGACCAACCAGCCCGTAAATTATGAACGAGGATCTCATGTATGTGGCAGTGGATACGTCCTTGTCAGCCTAGTACTGTGGTTTGTCTTATCAGACATTTATTATGTTATGGGTCACTTGCTTTCAAACATGCCTATACGCAAATTAAAGTCATGTATGTTTAAGTACGTTCAGTTATGCTAGCATGTTTATGGAAGCTTTCAAGTTATGGCACGTCTATGTATGTACGTATGTTCAAGTTACGTTATGCAAGTTCAAGTTAAAGTTGCATGTGGTTTTATTACGTAATACCCGTTATTCCGGTTTATACGTGTTGAGTCTTTAGACTCACTAGACTTGATCGATGCAGGTGAGTATGTTGATGAGGAGACAGGAGGTGGCGACCAAGGGGCATGCTTGGACTGAGCAGGAGGCTAAACCCGAGGACCGCCATGTTTAAGTTTTATGCAAAAGTTAAATTAATTTGATTTCGTATGTTGATGGAAATAGTTTGAGCAAACCTTTCGTGAGCAAATTTTAATGTAGTTATTTTGAACGACCATGTCTTATGGGGGACTTGGTTGAGATATTTTATGGCAAACTTTGAAGGTTATTTTATGTTTAAGAAAATTTTAATTTTTCCGCAAATGTTAAGTAGTAAAATTACGGTACGTTACAGTTGGTATCAGAGCGGTGTTCTTGTAAAGGGTTACGCCTACTGCCAGTCGCAAGAAGCTCACGAAGTCACACCTTAAGTCTGTAAGTTTAAAGTTTTAAATTCATGTTATGTAGTAAGCATCAAATCATGTTTTCAGTATGCTTACACATAAAGTTCAAAGTACGTGCATCTTATGTTTTTTGTATTACATTCATGCATGTTGGGTTTACGTGTTGGGTAATTTATTGGAACAGTATGCCTCCTAGACGTGTGATTAACCGAGAAGCCAGAGAGGAGGACAGAGAGCCTCGAGTTGAGGAGAGGGCCAATCCTCCACCAACTCCACCTCCAGACATGCAGGCACAGATGCTTGCAGGTATGACACAGTTCTTCGCACAGTTTGCGAGGAACCAGACTGCAGCCGCGGGTGCAAGGGCGAGGCCCCAACCAGAAGCAGTGTATGAGCGGTTTAGGAGGATGAGCCCAAAGGAGTTTTCGGGTACCACTGACCCGATGATAGCTGAGGGATGGATCAAGTCCATCGAGGTGATCTTTGACTTTATGGAACTGACCGATGCTGATAGGGTCAGGTGTGCTACGTTCCTTCTGTCAGGGAACGCCAGGCTATGGTGGGAGAGTGCGTCAGTGGCGGTCAATTTGCAGACTTTGTCATGGACAGAATTCAAGGAAGCGGTTTTCCTCAAGTACGTCACTGAGGAAGTACGCTCCCGCCTGACCAGGGAGTTTATGACACTGAGGCAGGGGGACAGCAGTGTCGCAGAGTTTGTGAGGAGGTTTGAGAGGGGGTGTTACTTTGTACCTCTGATTTCGAATGATGCCCAGGAAAAATTGAGGCATTTCCTGAATGGGTTGCGGCCGATCTTGCGCCGTGACGTCCGAGTAGCTGGTCCTACTAGCTATGCAGTCGTCGTATCTAGGGCCTTGGTGGCATAACAAGACCAGCGGGACATTGAGGCAGACAGGCAAGGCAAAAGGCCCTATCAAGCTCCACCGCAGCAGCAACAACATCAGAGGCCCCAGTTTAAGAAGCCATTCCAGGGGCCACCAGGGAAGAAACCTTATCAGGGACCGCCGAAGGGCAAAGGTCCAGTTCAGCAACAAGGGACACACCAGAAGCCCGTTAATTTCCCGGTATGTCCTAAGTGCAATCGCCAGCATCAAGGGCAATGCTAATATGGAACAGGCAAGTGTTTCAAGTGTGGAGCTAGCGACCACATGCTGAAGGAGTGTCCGCAGTGGAAGCAACCAACGCAAGGAAGAGTTTTCGCCATGCATGCTCAAGAGGCGAACCCAGACACTACCCTTTTGACTGGTAATTTAATTAATTCAGTACAATATTGAATTCTTTGCCTTCATGTTAATTTTAACTGGGATTACTAGTGTTTTAGTTGGAATATTGGGTGTTTTTTGTTGCATGAGGTTTATGTTAGAATTGTTTGGGATATAAGTTTTGTATTCTGTTAACGCCTCTCAAGGAATATTTTCATTAAGAGAATAGCTACTCAGGCCCTGATAGATTCAGGAGCCACCCATTCTTTTATCTCGGAAAGGTTCGCTAGTCACTTGGATATCAAGACCATTGGACTCGACGTAAATTATTCAGTAACCGTGCCATTAGGGGAAGAGCTGTCAGCTACTAGCGTTTTTAGAGAAATTGATCTAGAATTGCACAGCCACCTAGTGTATGCTGATTTGATCTTCTTCACGATGCCAAAGTTCGACATTATTTTGGGAATGGACTGGCTGAAAAAGAACAGAGTTCTGATTGTCAGTATTGGTTAGACCGCTAGGCATGGAACAGTTTCTTTTTGAGACAGCCAGATGGAGGAGTTTCCCGCGCATGATCTCTTGCATGCAGGCACGAAGACTCATTTCCAAGGGGTGTCAGGCGTTCTTGGCCAGCATCATCTCAGCACCTGACATGCCCACTCCGTCACTATCAGATGTGCCAGTAGTCAGAGACTTCCCAGACGTCTTTCCTGACGACGTCACAGGTCTTCCACCAGAGAGAGAGGTGGAGTTTGCAATCGATCTCATGCCAGGCACCGTGCCAATCTCTAAGGCACCGTACAGATTAGCTCCAGCAGAGATGTTAGAACTTAAGCAGCAGATTCAGGAGCTCTTAGACAAGGAGTTTATCGGCCCGAGTTTCTCACCGTGGGGCGCACCAGTGCTCTTTGTGAAAAAGAAAGACGGAAGCATGAGACTGTGCATCGATTACCGTGAGCTGAACAAGGTAACGATCAAGAATAGTACCCGTTGCCTAGAATCGAAGACTTGTTTGATCAGTTGCAGGGAGCTACCGTGTTCTCTAAGATAGATCTTCGATCAAGATACCATCAGCTGAAAGTGAAGGATGCAGATGTCCACAAGACTCAGGACCAGATACAGGCATTACGAGTTCTTGGTGATGCCGTTTGGAATGACAAATGCTCCAGCTATTTTTATGAACCTCATGAACCGAGTATTTCAGCCGTTCCTTAACCAGTTCGTCATAGTATTCATTGACGATATCCTTATATACTCGAAGAGCCATGAGGAGCACAGCCAGCACTTGAGGACAGTTTGACAGGCCTTGCAGAGCCGTAAGTTGTTTGCAAAGTTTAGTAAGTGTGAGTTTTGGTTGCAGAAAGTTTCATTTTTGGGGCATATAGTATCTAGCAGTGGTATTGAGGTAGACCCAGCGAAAGTAGCAGCTGTTAAGGAATGGGTTGAGCCAAAGAATGCATCTGAAATCCATAGTTTTTTGGGTTTAGAGGGTTACTACCGAAAGTTTATTTGGGGATTTTCATCCATAGCAGTACCACTCACTTCACTGACCAAGAATAATGCTAAATTCGTGTGGAGTGATGAAAGTCAGAAGAGCTTCGATACTTTGAAGCAAGCTCTTATTTCGGCGCCAGTGCTAGCCATGCCGACAGGGCAGGGTGAATTTGTGCTTTATACCGATGCATCTAAGCTCGGATTGGGTGCAGTGTTGATGCAGCAAGTTCGGGTTATAGCTTATGCTTCCATGCAGTTGAAGGTGCACGAGAAGAATTACCAGACTCACAACCTGGAGTTAGCCGCCGTTGTCTTCGCACTGAAAATTTGGAGACACTACCTATACGGCGAAAAATGTCAGATTTTCACCGACCACAAGAGTCTCAAATATTTCTTCACGCAGAAAGAGCTGAATATGAGACAGAGACGGTGGTTAGAACTTGTGAAAGATTACGACTACAAAATTAGCTAACATCCGGGAAAGGCTAATGTTGTCGCAGACGCTTTGAGCAGAAAAGTCAGTTATCAGTGTAGAGACTGCTTCAGTCTGAGATTCAGAGATTTGGTCTAGAGATTTATCATGAGGACAGAGCTCCCAGGCTGTCTAATCTGACAGTCAAATCTGATTTTCTAGACCGCATCTGTGCAGGACAGTCTGCAGATGAGCAGTTGCAGAAATGGAGACTGAGAGATGAAGCCAAGGGCAGTGTTTTGTACACAGTGACAGACGGAATTGTGAGATACAGAGGTAGAATGTGGGTGCCTAGTGGTGAATCGATTAGACAGGATATTTTGACAGAGGCACACGCATATCCGTATTCCATCCATCCAGGAGGTACCAAGATGTATAAGGACCTCCAGATTCTGTATTGGGGGCCAGGGATGAAGAGAGACATCCGCACATTTGTGTCTGAATGCCTCACTTGTCAGCAGGTGAAGGCAGAGCATCAGAGGCCAGCACGATTGGTTAAGCCACTCCCAATCCCAAAGTGGAAATGGGAGAACATCACGATGGACTTCGTCATTGGATTGCCTAGATCAGTCAGAGGCTTTAATTCCATTTGGGTTATTGTGGATCGACTCACGAAGTCAGCGCACTTTTTGTCAGTGAAGACGACTTTCTCCATGACGCAGTATGCGGAGCTTTATATCTGGGAGATAGTCCGTTTACATGGGTTCCCAGTTTCGATTGTATCCGACAAGGACCCGAGGTTTACGTCGTCCTTCTGGAAGAGCTTACATGCAGCCATGGGGACAAAGTTGCTGTTCAGTACAGCTTTTCACCCGCAGACAGATGACCAGTCTGAACGAGCGATTCAGATTTTAGAGGATTTGCTGAGAGCCTGTATGATTGATTTTCAGGGGACTTGGGAGTCTAAGATACCTCTAGTGGAGTTTACCTACAACAACAGCTTCCAATCATCTATAGGTCTGGCTCCCTACGAGGCTTTGTATGGAAGAAAGTGCAGATCACCAGTTCATTGGGATGAAGTTGGTGAGAGAGCAGATCTTCGTCCTGAAATAGTTCAGCAAACAACAGATGTGGTGGTCAAGATTCGAGACAGAATGAAAACTGCCCAAAGCCGTTAGAAAAGCTACGCTGATAAGAGGAGGAGAGATCTCGAGTTTGCCATTGGTGATCACGTTTTTGTGAAGATTGCACCCATGAAGGGTGTTATGAGATTTGGGAAGAGAGGCAAGCTGAGTCCGAGGTTTCTTGGACCGTTCGAGATTTTGTACAGAGTTGGGACATTAGCTTATCGTGTAGCCCTTCCGCCGAATCTGGCCGGGGTACACAATGTGTTCCACGTCTCTATGTTGAGGAAGTATCTAGCCAATCCTTCGAATATTCTGAGTTATGAGCCGTTGCAGCTTGCTCCAGACCTGTCGTATGAGGAGCGACCGATTCAGATCCTAGACAGACAGGAGCGCAGACTCCGGAACAAAGTGACTAAGCTAGTCAAAGTCTTGTGGCTAAACCAATCACTGGAAGAGGCCACTTGGGAGTCCGAAGCAGATATGAGACTTCGCTACCCGGAGTTGTTCGGTGAGATTTAATTTCGAGGACGAAATTTTTATAAGTGGGAGAGGAACTGTAGTGCCCAAATTCCGTTCACGTATAATCCATGCATTCATTTAATTATTAAATAATTTAATTAATTTTAAATGAGCTTTAGCCATGCATAATTTATGAAAATGCATTATTTTAAATTATTCATGTTTATTGTGATGCACGTTAAAATGTTTTTCGAGTTTCATGTTTCAGGCGATTATTCGAGGCGGGATCGAGGAAAAGATCTGGCGACGATTTTTGGCAATTTCAAAAGGTGGTATTTTATTTTAAGTTAAGGATGGGGCATTTTAAATGATTTATTTATTTTTAGCATTTTAAAACCTTATTTATGTATTTAGTAATTTAAGAGTTTATAACTTTTAAAATTAGTGTGTAACTATTTTAAATGAGGAGTTTGATTAAAGTAGTGTGTGTTAACTTTTAATTAGTATTTTAATTAGTTAATTTAGCACTAATTTCTCCTAATTAAAAACCCACACACACGTTACACACACTCACACACACTTACATATTTTTACACACACTAAAACACACAACACACCCTACACATCTCATTTTTCAGATTTTAAAGGAGAGAAAACCTAGGTTTTTAAGAACCCTTGCAGCCGCCCCTCCCCTCTCCATCTTCCAGCGAATTTTTGTGCATTTTCTTCAAGGATTTTAGCGCCACGGTCGTCCCGGATCAACCTCGCTTCCATCTCCGCTTCGATATCGTCGGTTCGGTAACATTTAATATCAATAAGGCACGTATATCCTTTCGTTCCTGTATCTATCATGTCATATTATGTGTGCGTTGTTATTTATGCGTAAAACCATGTGTATGTTGTGTAGAAGTTTGAGCAATCATGTTTAAATCGCTTTTGAAGCCCTTTTTAGATCTGAAATTAACGTTTTTTTATGTTCTTCTTAAAACTGCAAATTTTCGGTCGAGATTTTAAGAAAACTTCCAACGGAAAAATTGTAGAACTTTTTGATACCTTCGATTCAATATAAAATTCGAGATTTTTAGATGAAAATTGATTAAGTTATGATGTTTTTTTGTGGAACTGCTCAAACTGCGTTTTTCAGAAATTATGTTTTCATGTGTTCTTGAGATTTTATTGTTGCAGGCTTCGTTGGGGATCACCGGGTGATCATTGCTGCGTCTAGGTAGTCCTAGTAGGTTGTTAGGTTGTTATTTGATAGTTCGTTTGGTGTCGATAGGCACTTGACTACATTAAAGTCGTAGGATCCGTTTCGTT
Source organism: Primulina eburnea (assembly GCF_022965805.1). Classification (NCBI taxonomy): domain Eukaryota; kingdom Viridiplantae; phylum Streptophyta; class Magnoliopsida; order Lamiales; family Gesneriaceae; genus Primulina; species Primulina eburnea. The sequence goes on from NC_133117.1 coordinate 18,577,215, forward strand.
CTCAATTTCCACGTTTTGAATTGTTGTGTCGTAGGGGAACATCGTTGCTTTGGGGGTTGTACGGTTTTGGTTTGTTGTTAAGGCATGCTAGGATGGGTCTCGGGGTGTTGGCGCTTGGTTCGCACAATCGAGTCTAGGATGATAAGCATTTTGTGTTCAGAATTTTCATAGGTTCGCGTTAACAGTAGGTACACGGAACCGGGCACGGGGTCCGTGCCATTGTTCCTTCCTGAAAGCATTTTTCCAGAGTCTACACAAACCCCTACACGGACCCTGACACGGGGTCCGTTTCCACCCTTCCTTTCGATCCTTCTCACCCGAGTCTGCACGGACCCCTACATGGAGGTAGGCATGGGGTCCGTGTCCTTCATATTTTGAGAAAAATATTATAACATGTTTGAGGTTTGATGTCATGGTTTAGTACAATGATTTACAAGGTCGAGCCATAGGAATTTTAGAACGTCCTAAGGAATTGAACGAACTCGTCAGTAAGAAAGATTACCTACGTCTAAGTTATGCAACTTAAATATGTGAATTCATGGTAGTACGTGGAGCAACGGCCCCGATCGAAGTCCAACGAATCTCTCAACGCCAAGTAAGTATGATGACGTGCAAAGAAAATATTTTAAGTTTTTGGAGGTATGCTAAATGTCTTGTGACCAAATTATGTTGGGAAGCGTTAAATTATGAACGGAGACCAATCCGCCCGTTAAATTATGAACGGGTTAGATCGAGGTTGGAAAGCATTAAATTATGAACGGGGACCAACCAGCCCGTAAATTATGAACGAGGATCTGATGTATGTGGCAGTGGATACGTCCCTGTCAGCCCAGTACTGTGGTTTGTCTGATCAGGCATTTATTATGTTATGGGTCACTTGCTTTGAAACATGCCTCTACGCAAATTAAAGTCATGTATGTTTAAGTACGTTCAGTTATGCAAGCATGTTTATGGAAGCTTTCAAGTTATGGCACGTCTATGTATGTACGTATGTTCAAGTTACGTTATGCAAGTTCAAGTTTTAGTATGTACGTTATATTTTAAAGTTGCATGTGGTTTTATTACGTAATACTCGTTATTCCGGTTTATACGTGTTGAGTCTTTAGACTCACTAGACTTGATCGATGCAGGTGAGTATGTTGATAAGGAGACAGGAGGTGGCGATCAAGGGGCAGGCTTGGACTGAGCGGGAGGCTAAACCCGAGGACCGCCATGTTTAAGTTTTATGCAAAAGGTAAATTAATCTGATTTCATATTTTGATGGAAATACTTTGAGCAAACCTTTTGTGAGCAAATTTTATTGTAGTTATTTTTGAACGACCATGTCTTATGGGAGACTTGGTTGAGATATTTTATGGCAAACTTTGAAGGTTATTTTATGTTTAAGAAAATTTTAATTTTTCCGGAAATGTTAAATAGTAAAAAGTACGGTACGTTACATCATGGGTTATGGTCAGATGCTAATCTGTGTGCCGTTTCGAGTCGGTATGGGTCTGGTTAAAAGAGAAGTTTTAGGGAATTGTATTGTGCCGAATGTCGGATTGGTGGATTGAGCTACTTTAAAATGCATGTGGTTTTATTATATATTACTTGCTACTCTCAAATTTATAAATATGAGTCTTTAGACTCTGTGGGGACCCGGGCTCTAACTCAGTTCTTTTCGGGATTAATCGGATCATTAATCAAAAATACGGATCAAAATTTTGCTTTTAACATAAAATCAAATGTATATAAACAAGCACAAGGTCTGTATTTATTTTATTACAACAACCATAATATACATGTCTCGTTTTATCCATATTCTACAAACCAGTCACTAAATACATTACATATCAAATGTACAAACTATTAGTGATCTTCTGCGCCCGTAGTCACCACGCTATCTCGATCTCATCTCTGTCGTGACCCAGATCCTGCCCCACCTGTTGTTATGCACACATACAGACATAACAACAGCCGGAAACTCCGATGAGAACAAATCCCAGTATAAAAAATGTATGCATGCTAATACATAATCATAAATCATGCATGAAAGCAATAACAATGGGTTCCATAGTCTATGAAACCAATCTATAAAAGCATGCAATTCAAATCAAATTATGTCTTGACTCGACTCGACTCTACTCTAGGGATCCCGGTGTGAATAATACGTCATTGTCTGTCACCTACCCTCCCAATCGGGGTAACTGTATGTCTTATTCCTAGAATTTGGCCATGTCTGTATCAAATGTCTACAATCGGATTGAATCTGATCTGAAGCGTTGATACCACCGAACGTCTAGTTCGGCAAGTCTGCCAATGACTCTCCTATCTCAAATGCTTGAATATAAATCTATAAACAAGACATCATCATATCAAGAGATTAACAATATAAATCTATAAACAAATCAAAATCATATCCAAAAGATAAACAACAATTCTAGTATGTGATTTGGTTGGGAAACTAAAATTGAATCTCATTTGAGTTGTGTCTTCCCCAAACAAAACATGAATTATACCTTTAATTTCGTCGCACAATCTCTGTCGTACTCGAAGTCTCGAAGATGAATCTTACCGATATAAATCTGAAAAGGCAATTGTTAAATGTTCAATATCAATTCATAACTCAAATAGATACATGTACATATCAATATCCAATCTCGGTATATTTTGGCGGCATAACGGCGTAGTTTCTCGATACCGATCAAAGCAACACAATATCAAAAATTCACCATTCTCTTCATAACACACACTAGACTCTGAAATCTGAACATGTTCAATCATATATATGCTGGAATTCATAGGAATAGTATACGACATCCGATAATCGATCCGTTTACGATTCTACAACATCTATAATCTCAAGAACATATAATCACAAGCATATCAACATTTCTCCAACATGTATACTTCAAAACATGTTAAAATTTAACCAAACTTACATCCTTTTGTAGCCCTTAATGAGAGAAGCTCAAAACCGAAATCGGATTTATGTTTGGATGGTTATATCTTGTACAAATCAAATTCTAAGCTATGAAGAAGCTTGTGCCTTTTCTGGAGATATTCTCGGTTGTCTGGGGTTGAAGGAAGAAGGAAAGGAATGCTAACACCTCATATATATATATATATATATATATCTCATTCATGTTGAGGTGCAAGTTTCTTATTTTTCAAGCACCACGTATGACCGCGGGTGCGGTCATCTGCTGCCGCGGGTGCGTTGGGCTCACGGGGCTCATCACACAAAATCTAAAAAGCCGACCACGGGTGCGGTCCCTTTGTCACCGCGGGTGCGGTCCGAGTTCGTATAAAATTTCCTACCCTACTGGCCATCAATCGCGGGTGCAGTGTGCTTTTCAGTGCGGGTGCGGTGTTGCTTCGGCAACACATTCAAAATTTCAGAATTAATGACCGCGGGTGCCGTCTTTTTCTAGGCGCTGGTACGGTCTTCCTTTATTCAAAAATTCTCATTACATATCATGCATACTCATATCTTCCGAGTTTCACCTCAATGAAGACTAATAAAGAAATCTCAAGCCTTACATTTCTCTCCCTCTAAGAAATGATTTCGTCCTCGAAATCGCAAGTAATTCTATCAATGCAAGTTTGATAGGCAATATAATCAAAACTGAATAAATACTTACATCATCGAAATAACTCGGGATATCGCTGTCTCATATCTGCTTCTATCTCCCAAGTCGCTTCCTCGTTGCCATGACGACTCCACTGAACTTTCACAGGCGGAATAGTTTTCGTTCTGAGCTGTTTTTCTTTCCGATCAAGAATCTGTATCGGTTGTTCAACATAACTCAAAGTCTGATCAAGCTCAGCTTCGTCAGGCTGAATCACATGAGAAATATCTGGCATATATCTACGCAACATCGATACATGAAAAACGTCATGTATCCCAGATAAAGAAGGAGGAAGAGCAAGTCGATATGCTCGATCGCCAATCTTTTCCAGAATCTCTTAAGGACCAATGTATCTCGGAGACAACTTCCCGCGTTTGCAAAATCTGACAATGCCTCTGAAAGGGGAAATCTTCAAGAATACTTTGTCTCTTGATTCAAATACTAATGGTCTACGTCTGATATTGGCATATTTGGCTTATCTATCCTGTGCCGTTTTCATTCTCTTCTGGATTATCTTCACCTTCTCAGTCATCTCTCGAATCATATCAGGCCCAAGTTCTGGTACCCCAGATATATCATCCCAGTACAACGGAGATCTGCACTTCTTGCCATACAAAGCTTCAAACGGTGCCATCTCAATACCTGTCTGATAGCAGTTGTTGTACGAAAATTCACACAAGGGTAGTGAATCTTGCCAACTAGTGCCAAAGTCTAGCACTACAGCTCTCAACATGTCCTCTAAAGTCTGGATAGTCCGTTCTGACTGTCCATCTGTCTGGGGATGATAAGCAGTACTTAGGTGCAATGTCGTACCTAAAGCCTACTGCAAACTGTGCCAAAAGTGTGAAGTGAATCGTGGATCACGATCTGATACGATAGACTTCGGCACACCATGCAATCTGACTACCTCTCTGATATATATCTCAGCCATCTGATCGTGTCGGTATGTCATTCTGTATGGAATAAAACACGCTGATTTGGTTAATCTGTCAATAATGACCCAAATCGCGTCACAGCCCCGGGATGATCGAGGTAACTTCGTCACGAAATCCATGGAAATGTCATCCCATTTCCATTTTGGAATAGACAAACTCTGAAGTAAACCTCCGGGCTTCTTCCTCTCGGCCTTCATCTGTTGGCAATTTAAACACTTAGACACAAATTCTGCAATATCTGACTTCATCTGTTTCCACCAGAATTGTGTCTTCAAATCGTTGTAAATTTTCAGGCCTCCAGGATGAATGCTAAACCGACTACAGTGCGCTTCTGATAAAATCTGTTGCTTAAACTCTGCAACATCTGGCACTACAAGACGGTTATTCACATACAGAACGAAATCATTTACCCGATATTCAGACTGATGTCCTGAACTGACCATCTGAATCGATTTCTGAACATTCTGATCTGTTCTTTGGGCTTCTTTGATTCTCATAATTAAGTCTGGCTCAACTTGAATCGAAGCAAGTCGTAGCGGTCTACTATATGTGTCAAATGCTAAACTTGACAAACAACAATTTTCAACTAAATTCGAAACACCTATCGTCGATAAGGATAGAGCACAAACCTTTCGACTCAAGGCATCCGCTGCTGCATTTGACTTCCCTGGATAGTATTTGATTTCGCAATCAAAGTCCTTCAACAAATCGAGCCATCTGCGCTGTCTCATATTCAATTCTGACTGAGAAAACAAGTAATTTAGGCTTTTATGATCCGAGTAGATCTCAAATTTCTCGCCATACAGATAATGACGCAAAATCTTTAATGCAAATACGATAGCCGCCAACTCAAGATCATGAATGGGGTATCGAATCTCGTGTGGCTTCAGCTGTCTAGAGGCATATGCAATCATATAACCTCGCTGCATAAGGACACATCCTAGCCCTCTGTGGGATGCATCACAATATACAACGAAATCGCCAGTACCTGAAGGAATCATCAAGACAGGTGCACTGGTCAGCCTCTTCTTCAATTCTAGGAAGCTAGACTCACAATCCTCAGACCACAAAAACGGCGCATTCTTCTATGTCAACTGGGTAATCGGCTTCGCAATACTGGAGAAATCTTTAATGAATCGTCGATAGTACCCTGTCAGACCCATGAAACTGCGTATCTCTGGCACAGAAGTCGGTCTTGGCCAACTGATCACAGCTTCAACTTTACTCGGATCTACAGAAATACCGTCTCCAGATATGATATGACCCAAGAAGACAACCTATTTCAACCAAAACTCGCACTTTGATAGTTTAGCATACAGTGTTTCATTTCTCAGTTTCTGCAATACAATTCTTAAATGCTCTGCATGCTCATTCCTATTATTGGAATACACCAAAATATCATCGATAAAAACAATTACAAACTCATCTAAATACCTCTGACAGACGCGGTTCATCAGTCCCATAAACACCGCTGGAGCATTTGTTAAACCGAAAGGCATAACAATAAATTTGTAATGTCCATACCTGGTTCGGAATGCTGTCTTCGGTATATCAACATCTCGAACTCTGAGCTGGTGATATCCGGATCTCAAATCAATCTTAGAATAAACAGATGATCCCTGCAACTGATCAAATAAGTCATCAATGCGAGGCAAAGGATACTTGTTCTTCTCTGTTGCCTTGTTCAGTTGCCTGTAATCGATACACAATCGAATCGAACCATCTTTCTTTCGCACAAATAACACTGGTGCGCCCCAAGGAGATACACTGGGTCGGATATAACCCTTGGCCAACAAATCTTCTAACTGCGCTTTCAATTCTTTCAGCTCTATCGGCGCCATCCTATACGGGGCTCTCGAAATAGGAACAGTACCTGGAATGAGATCAATACTAAAATCTACCTCTCGAACTGGAGGTAACCCTGGAATCTCGTCAGGAAATACATCTGCAAACTCTCGTACTACTGGCAAATCTGCCAATGCCGGGCTCGATTTTTGTAGATCTACAGAATAAACAAGGAACCCTTCTGCTCCTTTCTGCAACAGTCAACTCATAGTCAGAGCAGACACTAAGGGAATCCGAGATCTGGAACCCTTACCGTAGA